>NC_091773.1:793118-1393118 GCF_029378745.1 Bos indicus
TATAGATCTCTGCCTGGCTCGTCCGTTTCTCTATCTGTCCACGTATATATCTGTGTACCTCTACGGAAAGTGAAACAGGGACTCTCTTGTAAAAACTCAATACAATTCTATGAACACCTGAGTACTGATCAGTCCAAGTATGGCTCTGGTCCAGCTAAGAAAGCAGGTGGGGTGAAACCAGAGCCTGGACCCCACCGGCATGGGCCTCGGGCTGCCCTCTACCCAGGACACGCGGCACGCAGCGAGGGCAGGCGTGAGCCACAGCTGTACACCAGTAAGAGACCGTGGACTCCGGGTCTGGTCCTGCCGTCCTCCTGCTTTTCATCTGTTTCCTAGTGTTTCTGGGACTCAGTTCCCGTATCTGTAAAAGGCCAGCAGCCACCTCTGCGTGGTGCTGTGGGAGGAGGTGAACTGATGCCCCAGAGCTGGGCTTCCTGCTATGTGGAGGGCCAGAAAGGGCTTGCCGGGTCCTGGGTGGCAAGTTCAGGGGGCACCAGGAGCCTCCAAGGCCCCAGCGCCCCTTGCAGCCTGTGCTGCGTGCTGGGCACTCCTCCAGCCTTTCTCGGGCACTGCCAACCCCCAAGGGCAGGATGGAGGGTCTGCTGGGACCCACCTGGCTCCCGGCCAGGTGGTCATGGGAGCCCCAGGAACAATCCTCGGCCACCTCAGAGTGGCCAGGTGCGACTGGGGCCCTCCTCAAGGAGTCCCGCAGAGAGCTGGCGACCTGACTGCAGGCTGCTCTCCAGCCAGGGCCTCCAGAGCGATCCTGACTGCAGGCGCTCACACTGGCCACCTGGGATGGGGCCTGGTTTGGTGACACCCAGCTCCTAGGCAAAGGAGGCCCTTGCTCTTAGGGCCTCATGGTGCCCACAGCCTAACAAGAAGAGCCTCCTTCAGCAAGTCACCCACCCTCCTACCACTGTTAACGCTGTCTTGAGGCCAAACAGGCCTGACTCATGGAGCGTCCCATGGATGCAGCTGCCACGCTCACCAGGTTCCTTCCCAAGGTTGTGGGGCCTTTGGTCCCACAGGGCTGTCTGAGGGGCAGCCCTGGCCTATTCTGTGGTGGTGCCACACCGAGCATGGTAACTGACTGGGGGTCTGGGAGGGAAGGGGAAACCAACACGACTCTCCAGGCAGGGCCTCAGACTGTGTGGAGGATGCACAGCGCTGCTGGGGCTGGAAAGCCCTCCACCCCGCCCCCTTTCCCTTGTCTCTGGGGCCAAACACAGGGTCCTCCAGGCAGAATGGGGAGAAAAGTTCCAGCTGGAGGGGAGGCACCAAGAGAACAGACGCCAGAACATTCCAAGGCCTCTGGAAGCCAACTCTGGGCTTCAAGACCGCAGAAGTCTCCCCCAGCAGACTTTCTGCCAGAGGCCTGGGGCTTGTGTGGGCATCGCGGAGGCCTCAGGCAGAGGGCCATCTCCTTTCTCAGGGCCAGGCAGCTCCACAGCCCCTGCCCAGCCTGGCAAAGGGCTTCCTTCCACAGCTGAACCAGTGCTCAGTTTCTGTCCTGCCTGGCAGCACAAGCCCCCTGCCCGCTGCGCCCTGCACCAAGCACATCCTGGTTGGCCTAAGGACAGAGGGGAGGGGGATCAAATGCATGGGCTCCAGCCGGCTGCTCCCACCCTCTCCAGTTTACGTTCCAGCAGGGCTGGTGGGTGGTGCAGCCACTGTGTGCGAGGCTGTGGCAGGCTTGATCCATCCTGCTTTCCAGGTCTAAGGTCTCGCTCAGAACACAGGAAGTGGGACCTGCAGAGCTAGCTGGCAGGGCTTTGGCTTCTGCCTCACCATCTTTAAGCAGAAACATCGAGCAGATCAAGAGGTGAGGCGATTATCCCGGTAGATTAAACTCAGACTATCCCAAAGGATCTCCGATGCCCCTCCCCAACCTGGGTAAGAGTATCTCCTGGGAATTTAGGGGAAGGAAAAAGAAGAGAAAGGAAGAATAAAGACAGAAACCTGGGGTCATTTCCTTGGGTCAGCAAAGCTTAGGGCCTTGAACAAGGGGATGGTGGTAACAGGACAGGCTGTGAGGAAGGAAATACAGCCTCCTCTTGGGGAACGCTGCGCACAGTTACAGAAGCAGACAACAGGGATGGAGCGTGGCACACAGGTGTGTCACTGGGACCAACACGAAGTGTTCCCTACAAGGACGCTGTATGATTCTGACTCTCTCTACCAGCTTTGAGCCAGAGCTTCAGCAAACAGCCCAGGAACCAGAGGACCCGGCCTCCCGCTCTGGGCTCGCCTCAGCTCAGACTGCTCCTCCTTTCTAAGGGCTTAACAGTGCGAAAGAGAAGTACTTAGGAGAGTCTGGGCGAGCCAGCGTCCGGGCCCTCAGGAGAGCAAGTGTGTCCGGAGGCACCCAGAGGTTCCCCAAACCAGGGCGGCCCAGGCCGCACATCTGCGGGCCGGGAGCTATGGCTCCGGCCTTCCCCGGACGCGACGTCATAGCCCGGACGCAGACTCTCAGCCGCAACTCCAGATAGTCTCTGCTTTACCTCTGCAAACGGAGGAGCTGTCCGGCCTGCAGGGTCAGACTATGGAGACGAGCCTGCTGCCAGGCAACTGGAGGCAGGGGCGTGGATAAAGAGGCCCGAGAGGAACGAAAACCAAAGCGGCTCTGGGGAAACCCAGCTGTGGTGTCCAGACAGGAGTTCGAGACCCACCACAACTTTATGACGTTGTGCTTTGTTTTTCGGTCCCTTTCCTTTCCCAGTCGAACAACGCCCTCCAATACCTGCGCCAAAACCTCATTTCCTCGCAACAGCTGCCGACCCCGCCACCCTGGTAACTCATGTGAAAAGCTGTGGGGTCACCTGGCCACCACGCTCGCCACTGGGTGCTGCCCTCAAGCCAGGCGCGCTTCCGCCGTCGTCTCAGTTACTCGGCGAGAGACCGAGGAGAGGCCCTGCCCAGACCCGGGCAGCGCGCACCGAGGGGAGGCCTCGGACGCTCTTTCCCGAACCCCGTGCTGTCCGCCCCCACACGTCCCGGGCCGGCGCGTCCAGCCCCTCACCGGGCTCCAGCAGATGAGCGCGTCCGTGTCCGGGTCGCTCACGAGGGTCCACAGCTTGGTCAGGAAGGCCGGGACGTTGCTGGGCCCCGCCGCGCCCGGGCCCACGGGCAGATCCATACCAGGCAAGGCGGGAGAGGAGGAGGTAGCGACCGCAAAGAGAGGCCGAGGGCCGGGCTAGCGCAGCCGCCGAGCCTGCTGCCTGGGCCGCGCTGCCGCCGCCCGCTGCGCACACACGGCCCCGGGGCCTGGCATGGCCGCCGCCATCTTGCGACGGGCGCGCTCCCGCCGGCGCCGCCCGCCTGCGTCCCCACGGCGCGCGCGTGCGCGCCGGCCCAGCCCATTTGGGCCCGCCTCTCGCCCTCTGACCCCTCGGGCCCCGCCCCCGGACCCACGAGGTCTGTTAGCTGCCGGAAGTGGCGGCGCGGGTCTGGGCGGTCCGGGAGCATGGCTTGCGCGCGGGGCGCGGGGCGCGCGGTGGCGGCGGCGACAGTGGCGCAGCCCGGGAAGCGGCCGCCGGAGCCGGAGCCGGAGCCGGAGCTGGAGGAGGTGACCGCGGGCTGCTCGAGCGGGACAGCGTGGCGCGGCTGGGCCGCACATGGCGGCTCCGGGACGGCCAGCGCCGGGGAGCAGGGCCCAGGAGTGCGAGGAGGCGGTTTGCCAGCTCTCTGCTGGCGGTGGCCTCGTGGGGGCGTCCTGGGCAGGGGGCTCCCGTAGTGTGGTTGGAGAAGTGTGGGCCGGAGCGAACTAGCAAGAGGGGCTGGCATCGTGCTCGTGGCCTCCCTAGCCCTTTGAATTGTGGTTCCTGCATTAAAGAGGTTTGAGCCTGTTAGTACGTTACCGATATGTCGGGTACGTTGTAAAAGGGCACGAGAATAGGAAGGCAGTGCCTGCTGTATTGGCCACATCCCTTTTTAACTGCACTCAAAGCCATTCCTGCTATGCAGCAGAACCCCAGGTGGGTTTTGGGTGTCATCAGCCTTCCAAAGCTTGTCCACCACGCCTGCCTAAGGGAGCACTCCACGTTACTGGGTTGTCAGGCAGCCCCTTTCCCCTGACCAGTCCTGCTGCTCTCCTGCCAGCAGGCATTCTGGGCACCAGGCTCGCCTGCTTCCACCACTCAGCTCTGTACCCTCAGCAGCCGTTTGTGTTTGTGCCATTTTTTTTTTTTTTGCTGTGGTAATTGTGTAGCTTACTAAGCGTTGAAGATAGTGTGTATCAGAGTTACTTCTGTGGAAGTTCAGTTGAATGCTGCCAAATAATTGGTGAGTGCAGGTTTTCCTGTTAGCTGAGAGAATTAGTAGTTATTAAAAAGCAGAAATCTAGGGTTCTCCATTCGAGTAAGTGCTTGCTGAAAGTCTGTAAGTTCTTGTTTCCCCTCTCTAAGTGCATGGGTCTTGTGAACTTAGGGATTAGGTGGTGTCTGGTCAGCAGACCTCTGCTCAGAGGAAGCTCTGGTCCTATCCCATGGGGTGGTGAACCAGAACACTTGCCTTTAAGTAAAGTTTGCATGATTTTTATGTCTCTTCAACCAGTCTTTACAATTTACTGATAAAATTGTCAGTCCCAATCTGGTTGGATAGAGTCCTCTTCTGGCGGGAAAAGCGCCTCAGGTTGTGGTCCTCTCCCTGTCCCAGACCCCACCCCGGTGCCCTGGTAGCTCTGGAGATGTGAATGCCAGAGCTACAGGGAGTGGCTTTCGGGCGTGGAGGGTGGAGGGGCTGGTACGGGTGATGTGATGGGAATTGAGCTCCTTGGAAAGTCCTTCTCTTGTGAGACTCTTAACTGAATGTCTCCTCCAAGGGCAGGAGGCCTGCTGGCGGTGGAGGTGGGTGGTGAGGGAGGCCTGGGTTGGGTGGATGGTTTTGATGGAGCTGGAGGCTTGTGGCCTGAGGGCCATGGCCGTGGAGGCTGGCCGCACAGGCTGTGGGTCAACGCTTGGTGCCCGGTGGGTGGGCTTGGGGTCATCAGTGCCATGCCTCTTGCAGCCTTCTCTCCTCGACGCTCCGGCTCCCAGCCGCAGGCTTGGCAGTGATCCTGGCCTCAGCGACAGCGACAGCGAGGAGAGTGTGTTCTCAGGCCTGGAAGATTCCGGCAGCGACAGCACTGAGGATGCCACTGCCTCAGAGGAAGAGGGGGAGGGGACCAGCGAGCAGCGCGGCAGGATGGACAGGAGTCCTGGGCAGCAGGTGGGTGAGCCAGGAGTCTCCCGAGGGCTCCCTGCACCCCAGATGACCATGGCCAAGATAGCGCCTGCCGGGCATCGGGCTCTCTGAGGGCCCCTGGCACTGATCTCTCCTGCTCTGTGACCCCAGGGCCCCCTCCCTCCTCCCTTGGGCACAGCGAGGGCGGGGCAGAACGCCACTTGGAGCCGAGGAGTCCTGAGCTATAGAGCACAGTCCTGTGCTCTGTTCACAGTAACCCAGGAACCCTGACATTACTTCTCCTGGGTCTGAGGCTGCCTGCTAGACTTAGCTGTCAGCTGGCTTCCTCGGGGCGAAGCCTGAGGTGGGATTTCTGTGCAGTGACTTAAGGTGGGCCTCTCCTCCGCCTCCTTGACAAAGAGTGACATCTTCAAGCGGCACCATTTGGGAGACGAGGTGTTCCTGTCCACTCCCTTAACTGTCCTGGTGACTGTAGTTCATGGCTGGACAGTTTTGCCTCTGTGACAGCCCTGTCGTGCTCCGCGTTAGCCTGTTCCTTGCATCCTGAAGCCAATGAAGGGCTGCTCGCCTATGAAACCTTCCCACCACAAGGGCTGTTCGCTGGCTCAGGGCCCTCTCGAGGGTCCGCTGACTACCTTCCCCTGTCACAGCCCATGGCCGCCCTGTGTCACGATGCCCTGCCGTGGGTCCTCGCGCAGCCTCTGCAGGGAGTGTCCCCACCCCACAGCTTCAGGAGGCATGTGGTGATGACGCTCCGGCGGCCACCAGCCCCTCCACCGAGCGGCCCAGCTCTGGGATGGCAGCCTCGAGCTCCTGTGATGCTGGCCACAGCCATGGCCCTTGTACAGTTTATTTATTTTTTTTCCTGGTACAGTTTAGACGACATGTGGACTTAGGTGACTTGCCCCCCACCACCACCCCCACCTCTCCGCCAGTTCTTAGCAGGGCTGCCTGAGCGGCCCCGCTTTAGCGGGGCTCCTGGCTGGCGTTTCACCAGCTCCACTCATTGCGCCCTCCTCAACCCTTGGCAGGACACATCGCCTGCAACTTGTCTCGAGGCTTTTGCTGGCTCCTGCTAAGGATTGGGGGCAGCCCCTGCGGTGTTCAGGGGCATGCTGGGGAGATGTCAAAGACCTGGGTGCAGGCCGGCAAGGGGCCCCAGCTTGGGGTGTGCCTCTCCAGGCCTCTCTCTGCCTGGAGTGGGAAGTGCCTGGTCCAGACGCCTACCTGGGGACAAAGGTAGCCAGTGGCCAACACAGGAGGGAGCCTGTTCTCTCTCTTCCGCTAAGAGTTCCATGGTGGAAGGGTCACTCTTCCGGGGAGCCCTGTCCCCTGATTCTGTGGGTTCCAGGTGTGCGGGCCATGGGCCGTGCGAAGCAGGAAGCCTCTCCAGCCTCACTCTCGCCTTTGGCGCATCCTCCACTGGCTTGCCTCTCCCCGCACCTCACCTCCGCTGGCCCCGCTCCCGTCCTGCACCCCGCCCCACCCTCCCATCTCCACCTTGGGCCTGGCCCCTCCCGGGCACCTGGCCTCGCCCCGCACCCCCAGCAGTGCTCGGGGGCACTTTGGGCAGCTTCTCTGTCAGGAGAGATGTCTGGCTCTTGTCATGGAGTGTATCAGGTACTTTTTGCCATTCTTTCCCATCATGCTTCTTTAGATCTCTTTTTTCCTACTTGTTGTGTTTGGTCTGGTCCTTTCTATAACACTTGTGTGGGTTTTCTCCTATTTTGTTTTCATACTCTTTCATACAAAAGTTCCCATTTCTATTAGTTCAGTCTGCTTACCACATTCAAGAATGTAACAAAAGACTCACTAAAGGTGCCCAATGTGGAATTACCGTTTTCTAGGTAACTTACATTGAGTTCTGCCCAAACTGTCTGTGCCTGGAGCTTAGGAGCTTACTGCAAACCCTTGGGCAGGAGGCGCTTTTCTAGAAGCAGTGGGCAGGGTGCTAGGCGGGTCTGGTGTCTGGGGAGGGAGCAGGCCGTGTCTCACAGGTTGCTTAGTGAGGCCACCTGAGGCAGGGCACTCTGGGCCTGTCCCAGAGAACCCCGGTGCGACCCAGAGGCTGGAGCGGGGGCCCCCGTGGGGGAGCTGTGCCCTGCCTGGCTCAGCATTGGACTCTGTTGTCTCTGGTGATGAGAGTTCAGGCGGAGAGTGGTGGTGTCAGTCTGGGGTGACATGAGTGGGTTTGAGGGTTCCCACGGCACCTCTCAGTTGGTCAGAAGCATGTCAACTTCTGTGCTCCCCAGAGCTCTGGTAGCTCTTTCCTCAGAGGCTTAACACATCCCATTTAGGGGTCCAGGTGGGGTAACCTGTGTGGGGCTCTCACGTGCAGCACAGCAGCTCTTCACAGCAGTCCTGGTAAGAACCTGGTGCAGAGGGCAGCAAGAGGGGAGGGCAGAGCAGCCCGCCTAAGACCCCCGCTGTGGGCTGCTCCCCCGGGGCTGGTCCCCCAGATCAGCATGGGAGCACACAGACGCTGCCTCTCCTCAGGAAGAAACTCAAACCTTTGTAGCCAAAGTTAAAAACTGCCTCAGCCATGCGAGGCTGCAGCCCTTCCCGGGAGAGGCCTATCGTGGTCGCCTGGCCCCCTTGGCTCAGGCAGTTGCCTTCAAAACCTCACTTCCCTCTGGTCTCGCCCGTGGGCCCCCAGCCATCCACGTGGGCCCATTAGGGCACCCCCACACAACGTGGCCTTGAGCCCGTCTGGGGGTGGGTGTGGGTGGCTTGTGTGCTGAGTGGCTCTGGGCAGACCCCACCATCTGGTGCCTGCGTCTGAGGATGTGGGGGCCGGGGCTGGACCGTGTGAGGAAGAGGAGGAAGAGGACTCTGGCACCACCACCCCCCCCCCCCCCCCCCCCGCCCCGGTCTCCAGGCTTTGGAGGGCTGCGGGTGCTCAGTCGGCCTGGTCCCCGCTCCGCCGGGTCCCACGTTGCGGCTGCCCCCTGGTGGCGGCCGGCGACACTGCCGGTGCCTCTGGAGAGGCTGTCCCGTGCCCTGAGCAGGGCCCTCGCTGCCGGCGGCTCTGGCAGGAGCCCGGAGCCCCACGGCTGGGTGTCCCCCCAGCCAAGCCCCCGCCGGTGTCTGGCTCCAGATGGCACTGGGGCTGCCACGCCTGTGGTTGCTGCCAGGGCCCGGGACCACGGCCTGTGGTGCAGGTGGTGCAGGGCCCCTGGGGCCTGAGCGGCCGGCGGCCAGAGCAGGGTGGCCCATGCGGGTCCTGGCTGCCACGGGCTGGCCTCAGGGTCTCGAGGAGACTGACAGCAGCTCCCTGCAGGGTCCTCCCGGCCTGGGCCCTGGGCAGGTGTGTCCGCTGGATGCTCCGGGCAGGGTGGGCGGGGAGCTTGGGCCGGGCTGGCCCCTGTGCCCCCTCCCCACAGGCCGCCCGCCTGGTAGGGCTGACCCACTTTCAGTGGGCAGGGCTCCCACAGCGCACAGCCTGGGGAGTAAGGGTGGGAGAGACGTGGAAACCGAATCTCGCCTTTTCCTGGCCTGGAAAAAAACTTACTGTCCCAGCCTCCTCACACGGAGGGAAAAGCTGGCGGGCGGGAGGAAGAGCTGCCGGGCGGCTTCTGGCTTCTGCCTGGGCAGGGGAGCGGGGCTCCTGCTCCTGACGCTTTACTGCCCCCCCGGGGCGGGGGAAGATACGGGCTGTTTTCCCCATCAGTCCCAGTTCCGGTACACCGATTCCCACCCCACCAGGGGAGGATCTGTTTCCAGGTTGGGGTGTCAATGCCCAGTGGCACCCACTCACTGGCCTGGTGGGCGGGGTCAGCCCAGGGCCAGTCCTCCCAGTGCTCCGAGGGTGTGGGTGCCTCTCCAGGCCCTCAGCCAGCTGGGCTAAATGTGCTGTCCTCAGGCTGAGGGTCTGGCCCTAGGATGGGCCGGGGTGGCCCTTGTGCTAGTGGCTGATATCGAGAGCCTGGCTTCCCCTAGATGGACTGGCCTTTATCTGTTGCTGCCAAGAGGCCACCCCTGCTTTGTCCTCTGACCCTGGGCTGGCTCTGGGCTCAGCTGGGCCTTTGAGCCAGGAGCCTTGCAGCTGTTTTTTACCTTAAGGAGTGCGGGGGTGGCTCACCTGGTGTCAGGCCCTCTCTGGGGTCTTCCCCCTGAGCTTGGATATCTTGATGGCCCTTGACAGAGGTTCACCCTGGGTGGAACCCTCCTCCCCAAGAGACCCACTTAGATTGGGGGTGTCCACACTCTTTTCCTGGCAGTGGGACCAGGTCAAAGCTGCTTAGAGATTGTGGTGCGGGACCTCAGCCCCAGTGTGGGCAGGAGGGGCAGGGTGCCCTGGCCCACAGTCTGCCCCAGGTCCTGAAGTAACCTCTCCCACTCTCTTCCCTTCCCAGGCCAGGACCCCGTGCTCGCGGATGGAGGTGGCAAGCATGCCAGGCGAGGACGAGTATGCGGAGGACAGCTCCGATGAGGAGGTAGGCTCATTGGAGGCTGCCCGCTTGCAGGGTGGGCTGTGTGGCCACTGCAAGGCCTGAGTGGGCGTCCTGGCGTGGCCCCAGGCCTGTCTGGAAGAGCAGTTTCAGGGTCGGGGACACATGACTGCAGGAGTGTGTGTCATCACGGGCAGGGCGGCTGGGCGCGGCGCGGCCACCCTGTGCCCATGTCCTGGCCCTGGACTGTGGGGGTGCCTCTGGCAGGCAGAGGGCACCGCATCTTCTGTGGGGGCTGTGCTTCCACTCTGGGTGGACGTGGACAGGCCTCCCCCGGCAGCCAGCCTGTGCTGTTGCCCGAGTTGGGGTGGGGGTGGGGGTAGGGGCAAGCCCAGCCGGCGTCTGCACTGGACCCCAGGGACAGGAGGCGGGCGCCCTGTGCTCTGTCCCCTCCTCCCCGGTGTCTCAGAGGCCCGACTGCCATGGCCCTGGGTGAATCTGGTCCTCCCGGTTTACGTCTCACAGGGAAAGCCTGCTGACAGGCTGGGGTGCCCCATCTGGCCAGAGGTGGCTGTGACTCCGCTGCCCAGGGCTGCCCATGGGCTCTTGGGGGGTCTGAGGCTCAGGGGCTCCCTGCTGGACGTGATGGGTGCTCCCCTGCCCACCCCCTCACTGGTGTGTCCCTGCCGCCTGGGGGCAGGGCCTAAGGCCCCTCTGCCCACTGCCCTGGTGTCAGCCCCCCGGATGTGAGCCTCCTCGGGCTGGGGGGCCTGCAGAGACCGCGGTCTCCACCCCTAGCAGCTCTTCCTGCTGCCTGTCAGGGGCTGTCCCCGGCTGGGAGACACGCGCCCCCTCCCCTGCACGGCTTCTACCCCCATCCTCCGCTCTTTTGGCAGCGGCTGCAGGAGCCTTGGCCGCCCGCCCGATTCAGTCTCTGTGCGTTCAGAGAACAGAGACAAAACAAAATAAATTGGTTTCCTGGCCGGAGCAGCGGGCGCACTCAGTGAAGGGGGGCCGTGCAGCGCAGCTCCCGGCCTGTCTCCCCCTCCCAGGGGCTCTGGCTGTCGGCAGCCACATCCTGTCGGCTACTTTTTTATATTCGGTATTTTGAGAAATCGATGATGATTGTAAATGGAGTGCAGAGGACGGGGGAGGGGCTTCGGCCCGCCCGCGGGGAGGTGCTCCTCCTGGCCTGCCCCATTCTGGAGCCGCCGCGGGGGCTGGGGGGGCCCGCTTCCTCCGGCGATGACTATCCCATATGTGGGCCTGAGTGACAGCAGGAGCCGGCTTCTGCCAGTGCAGCCGGCCGCGGCCCAGGGGGCGGCAGGGCTTGGCTCTCGGGGCCAGGCCCGCCTGGCTGAGGCTCTCCTCCCTGAGAAGTGCCCCCCACCCCGTCACGGCATCTCTGCAGGGTGGGCTTCAGGAAGGGGCTTGGGAGGCTGGGGTGCGAGAGCACAGGAGGGGCTCAGGGACCCCCACCCCGGGCTTTGGTTGGCACCTGTAAGGGCCCGCAGCCCCAGAACATTGGTCGTGGGGTGTTGGGCAGCCCCTTCTCCGCAGCATCCTTGGAGGTGGTTCATGGTGCCAGGACCCCACTCTGGCCCTGGCCGGCCTCCAGCAGTGGGCAAGGGCGTCCGGACAAGGTGTGTTTCTGGGGAAGAACCTGAGGGGTGGCAGTGCCCAGCCTCCTCTTCCCTGGGCCTTGTCTGAACTTAAGGCCTGGGCTGGGGGACCCTGGGGCTTCTAGGTGCTCTGGCTGCTGGCCCCTGCTGGGCCCAGCTTTGGGGTCCCCTGCCCTGGGCGCTGGCCGGTGAGTGAGGGTTCCCCTTCTCAGAGGGACACCCGCGCCCTGCGTCCTAGCTCGGCCTCGACGGTGCCATCCTCCCGGTTCTCACCCTGGGCAGCGCCTGGCCTGCGGCCCCTGGCCGAGCCACCAGCCTGGCGGGGGTCCCTGCGGCCGCGAGTGGGGGAGCCCCTCCCCCATCCGCGCGCGCCCCTCCCCCACAGACGTGATCTCATCCGGCCGCGGGGGGCGGGGGCGGGGGCGGGGGCCCTCGCAGGCGGTCGGGCTCCAGCCTGGGGGAAGGCTCCAGCCTGGGAGAAGCCGGAGAAACTGAGGCCGGGGGGTGGTGGGCCGAGAGCGCGGGCGGCGGGCGGCCCCCTCCGCTCTCCCGCAGGCGCCGCTGACGGCCTCCCGCTACCGAGCGGCAGCAGCCTCGCTGGGCCCGCCCCGGCGCGGCGCTCGGCGCGCTCGCTGCTGGCGGCGCGGCGGCGGCTCGGGTTTCGAGCTGTTGTGCAGAGCGTGCCTCTCGGCTCGGCTGGGCCTCGTGGGCTGCCGGCCTCCCTGGCCGCCCCCACACCCGCGACTAGGCTCCGGCCGCCCCTGCCGTCTCCCCACCGCCTCGCCAGAGAGGGGCCTGGGGCCCGGGGCCTCGCAGGTGGCCTTAAGGGCTGGGTGTGGTGGCCGTGACCTCGGGGTGCCCCGGGTCCCTCTGCCAAGTGCCACCTCTGAGCCAGGCCCGCCGTGATCCGGTGTGCGGGGTGCCCTCCTTCTTCCAGGACCAGCCACCCGGGTCCAGTGGTCCTGGTCAGGAGACAGGGCTCCCCTGGGGGGGCGGGGAGGGGAAGGTGAGGGTGGGGCGCCTTCAGAGCCCACCCTTCTCTGGTCTGGGTACGCGGGCTATAGAGGCCTGGCCTGCCATGTGCCCACCGGGAGCCAGTTTTCTGGGTGGCAGGAGCCCAAGCTGGGGGTCTTTGCAGGGACAGAAGGGGGTGGGGTTGCCCTCAGACTGGAGGCGTGGCCCCAGGAGCTGGGGGCTGGCAGCCAGGTGTATGGGGGGCAAGTCCTGTCTGAAAAGTGGTTGACGGCTTGGCTGCAGAGTGGGGACCAGGCAGGGCTGGCGCTGGAGGCTCTGGGCGAGTCCCCGCAGTGGGATCTTGGAGGTGGCCGCAGTATCATGGAGCTCAGAATGGGTGTTTGGCACTCTGTGGGGGCCATACCCGTTTCCAGGGACCTGAGGCGTTTCTGGGAGCCACCGCCACCGCCACACGTGGGGACGCCCACGCTCCCTGGACAACGGAGGGGGTGGGGGTGTCTTGGGTATCTGAGGACCCGGGAGCAGGGGGCCTCCCTTGGTGGGGGGCCCTTGGTGGAGGCAGACTTGCTTCTTTGCCCTTCAACAGCCCTGAGGCACTGATAGGGACCGAGGAGTGGGTCAGGGGCCAAGGAGTGGGTCGGAGGGTCCCAGGGCCCACACGTGTCCAGAGGTTCAGCAGCGGGCCTGGGTGACAGCGCTTCTCTGAGGATCATGCACGGCAGGGGCAGTTTGACAGGGGAGGTTTGGGAGGGGAGCTTCAAGTCCGAGTTCCCGGCACCCCCACCCCCACGGTACAGCGGGTGGGCTCCACTCAGCCAAGCCCCGCAAGGCCCCTCTGCTGGCTTTGGCCTTTGGGACCAGAGGAGGCCCAGAGGGACCTGGCCTTCTGCCTCGGGGCTGTCGCCCAGGGCTCCTCGTGTGGGTACCTTGTGGAGGTCCAGCTGCAGCAGGTGGCCTGGGGCACGCGGCTGGGCCACCCCCCACCACAGAGGGCGCTTTGCGGGAGGAGGGGGAGTGGAGGGAACACTGCCGGCATTGTAATCGGAGCGGGGCAAGGGGAAGAGCGCGCCAGAGTGAGGGCGGCTGACCCCGAGCTCCCAGGGGACAGGTGGGAGAGGCGAACGAGGAGAGAGTGAAGGATTCCAGAGGTGGGCCGGCTTCCTCTCCCTCAGACAGACACGGGAGGGAGGCGGGCAGCGGGCCAGCGCCGTACCTGCAGTTCCAATCTGCGGTCCTGACAGCTGCAGCCACTTTGGGGAGGGGGAGGGGGAGGGGGCTCTTCGAGAGCGGAAAAATCCCAGCCGACACATCAGCGGTGGCCGCGGTGTCCGGAGCTGCCGGGGGCGGGGCGCCTCACGGATGCGCTTCCGTGTCCCCCTCCCCGCTCCCCGGAGAGTGCGGCCGAGAGTGCGGGCCGGGGCGTCTGGGCCCTGGAGGGGTCGGCGGGCGCGGCCCCTGTGGGGTCACATGTGCTTCCTGGCAGCCGCAGGTGCTGTGCAGGGTGGGGGCGGGCCAGCCCAGGGCGGGCAGCCTGGTGATGGGTCACGTGGTGCCGCCAGCAGCTCGTTCCCGGGCTGGGGACAGGGAGCTGACAGCCCGGCCCTGACGGCCATCGGAGCGTTTCCAGGCCTGCTTGGCCTCAGGAGCGGCTGCTGGCCCAGGGTGTGAGCCGTGCCCACTTTTCACTTTGCCGCACAGGGCACGCGTGGGGCGCTGGGTCCTGGGCAGGGAGTGGGGCTCTGGTGCACGGGGGGCCCGGCTGCTGCAGTGGACGGCCGAGTGGACTCGCGCCCGCTGGGGCTCGGCCGGCCCACCACCCCCAGTCTGGTTTGAATTTCTGGAGCCGTGGAGGGTGATGGTGTGCTTCTCCCCGCCCCCGCCCCTCCTCTCCCGCTGGCTGGCGGGCCAGGCCCTCGGCCTCTGCTGCTACCGGTGCAGCTCAGGGAGCGACCGGGCCCACTGCCCAGGCCTGAGGCCGGCCAAGCTGCAGCCGCTGTCGAGTCCCAGGCCCGGCAGCTGAGGGCCTGGCTGCACGTCCTGTGCCAGGACCTGCTCCCCGCAGGGACCGTCCCAGCGGCCTGTCCTCTCCTACTGACTTGGCACCCCCGAGACACCCTCCAGCCTCACTCTGCCTGTCCTTGTGCTCTGTGGGGAGTCCCTCACGCTCACCCCCACCTTTGTGCGGGGCATGCTTCCCACCTCTCCCCCATCTGCCCAGCACCAGCCTGGCTGTGAGGTGGGCACCTGTCTGACTACGCCTGACTACCTGTCTGTCGTCTCTGGAGGATCTATGAGGGGGTCTGGGCCCTCACCCGGCCCACGTATGCGTGGGCAAGGTGGGTGGTTTAGCACAGGTAGGCCCCAGGCTGTCCCCACAGGACTGCTGGTGCCCAGTGGAGCAGGGGCGGCAAGCTTGGAGGCCCTCGGGAACGCCCTTCCCAGGTCGGTTCTCCAAGTGTCTTCAGTGCCCAGGAGCAGAAGAGGTACCTTTCTCAGCCCTTAGCAGGACCCCCAGGTTCTGCCTGAGAGTCCTGGCTTTCTAGGCAGGTGGGGGTGGGGGGCTTCTGCAGTGACCGAGCGTGCCCTCTCCCCCTCCTGCTGGCCAGCTGTAGGCTCCTGCAGGATTAAGGAGAGGAAATTTGGGGTTGGGTTTCTCTCTGAGTGGAACCTGCCGTTGTGACTTTTTATTCTGTTACATTTCTATCAGATTGGACACAGCACCCCCCCAACCCTTAATGGCTCTGGCTTTGAGAATTTCCTCCAAAATTACACCAGTGCTTCCTGCTTCTTGGTTCCCTGGAGCCCGTCTGTTAAGAGGAGGGGGCAGCTCTGGGCCTGCCCTGTTGGGGTGCCCACGTGGGCCTCGGCACCTGGCCTCTCCTGGGGCCCCGGGTCGGCCCCTGGCACTCTCAGCCCGGCTGCCGGAAGTCAGGCTGCTGGTCAGCGTGGGGGGGGTGCCGCAAGGCGCTGCCCCCAGCTTGCTTCTCTGCTGTGCCTGTGAGCTTACGCCACTAAGCTGTAATTGTCACCTGCAAGATTTTAATGGTCAGCCAGCTGTGCGCAGCTCCGAGAGGCCTGAACTGCCCTCCTCATGGGCAGGTGGGGCCTTCAGGTTAGCTGGGTGGGTGCAGGGGCGGGCGGCCAGGGTCCTCCACTGTAAGCAGGACTTCTGGGGCCAGGGCGGCCTAGGGTGGGCACCTGCCACCTGGTTCACACCCTCAGGCCTGCACAGACTGGGAGCTCCTTCTGCCAGACAGTGCCCCGCCTCCCACTTCTGGGGCTCTGCGAGCAGGGCCTGAGGTGCCAAGGCCCAGGAGACCAGCACGTTGCACGCTGTACGCACTGCCCTTGCCTTCAGGGCGCCTGGACCCCTGGTGGCCCTTGGAGCGGGGGTGGGGCGGGAGTGCTCCCTGGCTTCAGCCTGTCCCGCTCTGTCCCTTGCCAAGTGCGGGGGGGGGGCTGTCGTCTTTCCTCGCCCTCTCCCCTCGCTGGTCTGCAGACCCTGTGCTGCAGTTCCCTGGCAGCGGGGGCTGACCCTGAGCCCTGGAAAGTGGGGGCTTTCCCCAGGAACCAGGTGCCTTGGCCTAGGGTGCCCGGGACACGAACAGACCACAGCCCTGAGGGCCAGAGTGTGGGCTCGGCTCTGCTTACGACGGGTTCTGGGCTGCTCCAGAGGACATTGTGCATCTGCGTTTGGAAGATACTGTTTTGTTTTTAATTATACAAAATTTCCAGACTTTATATTATCATATCAAAGACACAGAATGCTAGCACATAATGGCCAGAGGAGAACCAGGTAGCGAGCCAGCACGGAAAGTTCCAGTGGGGCCGGGCAAGTGCTGCGGTGGCCGCGCGTCCCACCGCCTGTCTGTCCATCAGCCCCACTTGCAGCTGGGGCCAGGTGGGCCTGGGGGTGCCCTCAGCGAGGCCTGTGCCTGAGTCAGGTCTGGGGCTCTCCGTGGATGGCCCGGCGTCGCCTCTAACTCCGGATCGCCGTCTTTCTGTCCCGGTCCTTGCTCTGCGGAGGGGAGGGCAGTGTCAGGGCCCAAGCGGAGGCCAGCACCAGCCTGTGCCTCTGGACTTCCCCATGGGGTGCGCTGAAAGCACCCCCCTTCCACGCTCACCCCGGCTTCCCCGAGCAGTTTGGGGAGGAGAGTGCGCTGCTGCACAGCCGAAATTGTAAAATTAAATCTCCCAGATGTTCAGGCCCCAGGAGCTCACGCGTGCTGTCTGGAGAGGAAATGGGGATTGGGGAGAGCCGCGCCGTATTTTCTCCCTGCTCACCCTGCTCTTCCGGTGCCACCACGCGCAGCAGGCGCCGTAAATCAGAGCCGGCCAGCGTCTCCCGCAGCGGGGCCCTCTCCCCCAGCCCCCGAGTCTCTTGCCAGCCTCCTGCCAGCGGATCCCACAGCCACACTGGCGTCAGAGTGGGCAGCCGGGTCCAGGGAGGGCAGGCAGGTGCCCGGTAAGCCTTAGGCCACGTAGAGCAAGCGGACCCCAGCAGGATTTCCTCACTGCCCCCAAGTGCCCTTTCCCTGATGGCAGGGTAGGTGGCCAGAGTTGCTTGATCAACCCTGGTCTGGTCCCCTAGCTTCTTCCCCGTTGGTGTGGGTCCTGCCTGGGTCTCTTCCCTCTCTGTCCCCACAGGAGCCTGTGTCCTGGGGACCTGCCAGCTCTAGCTGGGCCCTCCTCATCTTCTCTCTCCCTGGACCTGGGGCTGCGGGTGTCACAGGCGCTGCTGGGGGTTCTGCCTGCTTCTGGCCCTGCCCTCTCTGCCCAGCAGGTGTGGGCTGCAGGGGTGGTTTGGAGGTGGGGGACGCCCCATCCTCCTAGCCTCCCTTTCCGTGGACACCCCGCGGCAACACTCACCAACTTTCTCTGGTTGCTGAGGCAGAAGGTGCAGATCTGTTTGGGCTGGGCGTTCTCGCCATCACGGGCAGGGGGTGGGGGTGGCGGGGGCGGGGGGCTGCCGGCACGCGATGCGTGGAAGAAGGCGGGCCCCGAGTGGCAGGGCTGCCCGTCGCCGCAGGCCTCGCCCACCAGCAGCACGTTGCCCAGGTGTGAGATATAGCTGGAGGCCAGGCGCAGGGTCTCGATCTTGGAGAGCTTGCGGTCAGCGGGCTCGGTGGGGATGAGCGTGCGTAGCGCGGTGAAAGCCGTGTTCACGCTGTTGGTGCGGTCCCGCTCCCGCGCGTTCGCCGTGTGCCGCTGCCGGGGCTCGCGGCCCGGCCGCCCTCCGGGCCCCAGGCCACTGCCCCCCACCCGCCGGCCCCCGGCCCGTCTTCGGGCGCCCTGGAGGCCGCAGCGCGCCGCGTGCATACGGCAGGGTTTCTCGTCTGAACCCGAGCTCTCGCTGCCTCGGTCCTCGTCCTCCGACAGCGGGCTCACTTCAGGGTACAGGTAGCGGCCGGGCGGCGCCGAACGCAGCATTGCGAAGGACATGGGGCCGGCGGCCGCCGTCAGCTCCGTCGCGCGCCGCACATGCCGCCGCCACTGCCGCCCGGGCCAGGGGCACGCGGGTCTCGGGGCTCCCGCGGTGGCGGCTGCGGCGCAGCGCGCACGTGTGCGTCCCGGGCTGGAGCGGGGCCGCGGGCCGGGCCTTTATAGCCACGGCGGCCCCTCCCCCGCGCCGGCCCGCCCTCCTCCCCGCCTCCCAGCCCCTGGAGGCCGCTTGGAGCAGGGGCCCTCCGTCCCTCTGCCTTCTCGCGCCGTGGTGAAGGGGCCTGGAGCATCCTGCTGTCTTTGCGGGGAGGGGAGAGTGGGCGCCCCTCCGGGGGGTGCGAAGTGCTGCTGCCTCCCCTCCTCCCTCTTAGCAGGGGACAGGAGGGAGGGTCAAGAAGGATCCGTGACCCCGGCCTTCTCACTTGGCATGACCGCCTTAACCCAGATGCCCTGGCCCCAGCGCCTGGCCACACCCTGTCTGTCTCTCCCTCTCATGTACACTTGGGCCTTCTGTGCCCAAAAGAGGGCACGGAGGCTCTCTGAGCAGCTGGAGTCCAGCCCCTGGCCCCCTCAGCTGCCCCCCTCAGGTTGTCGTGGGGCTCACCTGACAGCACAGCCTGTCTTTCCTGCACCTGCCCCTCCTGGCACCACCCTCCAGGTCTGGCTCCTGCCTGCACTCCTGCCTGGAGAACCCCCCACCCACACCCTGTTCCTTGCTAAATGCCCCATGGGTCTTTCCTGGGCCGCCCACATCTGTCCAGTCCAGGGATGGCTGTGTGGACTCGGGGAGCACAGGAGAAGGACGGGCATTCCCAGCAGTGGGCAGGGACCTGGGCACATATGGAGGAAGGCAAGCAGGGAGGACTCAGGTCAGCAGGCTGGGGGCTGGGCAGGTGCAGAGGGGCCGTGCCCAGAGGGTCCTGTCCCTGTCCGGGTTCCCAGGTTGCCTGCTGTGCAGTCTCATCTGGGCCCCTCCCCCTGTGGCTACTGTTGCAGGAAGCGGCCGCCTGGGCAGCAGTCTCCGTGCTGGGTGGAGGGAGGGTGGCGGCTGGCAGGGGCCTCGACCAGGAATGTGTGTCCAGGAATGTGACTGCTCTGCCCACTGAGGGTGGGGTGGGGGCAGGGCTGGGAGGCTGGGGGAGCCCCTGAAAGTGTGCCAGGCTCAGTGCAGCGGACTTTGTCTCTTCTTGGAGTGGACTTCTTGGTGGGGTCTTCCCTGAGTCCCTGCCCATGGCTACCCAGTTTTGCCTAAGGCCCCAGCCAGGGGAGGGAGCCCACGGGCGATGAGGTCACCCTTGCCTGTGGCTGCCCAGAGCCCTGGCCAAGGAATCCAGGGGGGAGGCTCTGGGGTTGGCACCACTTCAGTGGAAAATGTGAAGGTACAACTCCGGCGCCTCTGAGGGTCTGGGTGGGGGGGCGGATAGTGCTGGCCGTCCTGCCACGTCACACCCTGGGGAGAAGCTCAAGTCAGGGTGCCTGGGTGCTGCTCCTGCAGCCTGGAGGCCAGCCCCTTTGCTCTGCCTTTCCCCTTCCTGGCCTGTGTCTTTCTCTGAGGGGCTTCGAGGGAGGGGTGGGCACGGTGGGTATCTGCTGCTGACTCGCAGGCCTCCTGCCCCAGGACATCCGGAACACGGTGGGCAATGTGCCCTTGGAGTGGTACGATGACTTTCCCCATGTGGGCTATGACCTGGACGGCCGGCGCATTTATAAGCCCCTGCGCACCCGCGACGAGCTGGACCAGTTTCTGGACAAGATGGACGACCCTGATTACTGGTGGGTGGGCGTGGGGCGGAGCCTGCGGGCTGGGCGGGGCGGGGCCAGGGCCAGGGCTCTGACTGGGTCCCCCCAGGCGCACGGTGCGGGACCGGATGACGGGACACAGCGTACGGCTGACGGGCGAGCAGGTGGCCCTGGTGCAGCGGCTGCAGAGGGGCCAGTTCGGGGACGTGAGCTTCAATCCCTACGAGGTAGGCGGCAGCTGCTGGCCCTGGGGTTGGGGGCACCTGCAGGGCCCAGGCCCACCCTCCTCTGCTCGCCCCCCAGCCAGCTGTGGACTTCTTCAGTGGGGACCTCATGATCCACCCAGTGACCAACCGGCCTGCAGACAAGCGCAGCTTCATCCCTTCCCTGGTGGAGAAGGAGAAGGTGGGTGTAGGCCATCCTGGGGGTGCACCTGCCCACCCCACCCCTGCCCCGGCCCCCCTCACCCTGCCGTCTCTGCAGGTCTCCCGCATGGTTCATGCCATCAAGATGGGCTGGATCCAGCCTCGCCGGCCTCGGGACCACAGTCCCAGTTTCTATGACCTGTGGGCCCAGGAGGACCCCAACGCGGTGCTGGGTCGCCATAAGATGCACGTGCCTGCTCCCAAGCTGGCCTTGCCTGGCCACTCGGAGTCCTACAACCCGCCTCCCGAGTACCTGCCCAGCGAGGAGGAGGTGGGCCTGGTGCATGGTGGGGTCTGGGCTAACCCCTTGCCCGGCCCCGGCTCCGGCTCCTGGCTCACTCCTGCCTCCACAGTGCCTGGCTTGGGAGCAGCAGGAGCCTGAGGAGAGGAAGCTCAGCTTCTTGCCGCGCCGGTTCCCGAGCCTGCGGGCTGTGCCTGCTTACGGCCGCTTCATCCAGGAGCGCTTTGAGCGCTGCCTGGACCTCTACCTGTGCCCACGGCAGCGCAAGATGAGGGTACGCCGGGGTGCCCAGGCAGGGGCGTGGAGTGGGGGTGGGTGCAGCTGACCCTGTATCCTCTTCTCAGGTGAACGTGGACCCTGAAGACCTCATCCCCAAGCTGCCCCGGCCACGGGACCTGCAGCCTTTCCCCACGTGCCAGGCCCTGGTGAGCAGACAGGGCAGGTGGCAGGGAGCAAAAGCTTCTGAGTGTCTGGTCTTTACCACCCTGCCCTTTCTCTGCAGGTCTACAGGGGCCACAACAGCCTTGTCCGCTGCCTCAGCGTCTCCCCAGATGGCCAGTGGCTGGCATCAGGTGGGCACGCAGTGGGGCAGCTCCGCAGCTGGGCAGGGTGGGCTGGCCTGGAGGGCCAGGTACTGAGGGCCTGTCTGCGTGTCCAGGTTCAGATGATGGCTCGGTGCGACTCTGGGAGGTGGCCACTGCCCGCTGCATGAGGACTGTGCCCGTGGGTGGTGTGGTGAAGAGTGTCGCCTGGAACCCTCACCCCACCGTCTGCCTGGTGGCTGTTGCAGTGTGCGTGAGGCCCGGGGTGCCCAGGGTCGGGGTGGGGGGACAGACCCATGCCTGAGGACCTCCATGTGGCTCTGACTGCAGGGAGGACACGGTGCTGCTGCTGAACCCGGCCCTGGGGGACCGGCTGGTGGTGGGCAGCACGGACCAGCTGCTGAGCGCCTTCACCCCACCCCTGGACCCCGCCTCACAGCCCGCGCACTGGCTGGAAGCCTCCCAGGAGGAGCGCCAGGACGGCCTGCGGCTGCGCATCCACCACGGGAAGGTGGGCGGAGGGCGGGGCGTGGGGCGGAGGGCGGGGCCCCGGGGAGGGGCCGCATCTCACCCAGCCTCACCTCCCTGCAGCCAGTAACGCAGGTGACTTGGCACGGGCGCGGGGACTACCTGGCTGCGGTGCTGGCCACTCCAGGGCACACCCAGGTGCTGATCCACCAGCTGAGCCGGCGCCGCAGCCAGAGCCCCTTCCGCCGCAGCCATGGCCAGGTGCAGCGTGTAGCCTTCCACCCCACGCGGCCCTTCCTGCTCGTGGCTTCCCAGCGCTGCGTCCGCCTTTACCACCTGCTGCGCCAGGAGCTCACCAAAAAGCTGATGCCCAACTGCAAGTGGGTGTCTAGCCTGGCAGTGCACCCGGCAGGTAAGGGGGTGTCCTGGTGGGAGGGTGGCACTTGGAGGGCCACCAAGTCCCCACCACCGAATTTGCCCCCAGGTGACAACATCATCTGCGGCAGCTATGACAGCAAGCTCGTGTGGTTTGACATGGACCTCTCCACCAAGCCATACAGAGTGCTAAGGTGAGATGCTGGTGGGCAACCGGTCACTTCCTTCCCCTACCCCTGCCTCACTGAACCTGGTTCCCCCCACCCCAGGCATCACAAGAAGGCCCTCCGGGCCGTGGCCTTCCACCCCCGGTACCCGCTCTTCGCATCTGGCTCTGACGACGGCAGTGTCATCGTCTGCCACGGGATGGTGTACAAGTGAGTGTCAACGGCCCCGCCTGCCCGCGCCCCTTGGGGACGGTTCCACCCACGTCCTGAGTCTCTCCTTCCCCCACAGTGACCTGCTGCAGAACCCACTGCTGGTGCCCGTGAAGGTGCTCAAGGGGCACGCCCTGACCAGAGACCTGGGGGTGCTTGACGTGGCCTTCCACCCCACCCAGCCTTGGGTCTTCTCCTCCGGGGCTGATGGCACTCTCCGCCTCTTCACTTAGACACCCTGCTTCTGGGGCGGGGCAGGTGGGGGTGGGCAGCACATGTGCCCTGGACTCTCAATACAGGAATTTGCTGGGTAGTCTTGAGTCAGCTTCCTAACGGGGGAGGGGGCTGCTGGCCTGCCCACAAGCCAGGTCACATTACCACATCACCTGCTGATCAGCAAATGGCTTTATTGGGAAGATGGGGGTTGGTGACTTGACCACCCTTGTGTTCCAGCCCTCCCTTGCTGTGTGGGCCCAAGGCCTCCCCTGTGGCCCTGTGGGCAGGGGACTCCTTAGGGCCTTGTCTTGGACCCTCCAGCCAGCCAGGCTGGTATTGGGTGTTGGGGTAGCCTCAGGCGAACTTCACCAAGCGGCCCAGAGTCTTCACAGCCTTCAAGCGCACCTTAAGGGCTGGGTCCTTGAGCAGCAGCTGGAGTGCTGGGGGACAAGGAGCCGCTGCTGGGGGCTCCGCCACGGCCCTTGGAGAACTGACTGAGCCCAAGATCCCGCCCACACCCCGCTAACAGCTGCGACTGAGGCTGCCCCCACCCCTTCCGGGCGCACAGAGCCTGGGGGCCAGGACCCTGAGGCTGACACCCCACCCTGTGCGTGGGGCCGCCCGCCCACCGCCCTCCTAAGACAGGCCTCTGCCGGGAGGGCTCAGGAGCCAACGGAAAGATAGTTTTTCCTTTTTTAGTGTTTTTTAAGCTCTTTTGGAACAGTTAAGAAGTTTCCGTGAATTACTAGAGACGATGAGGTCACCAGTGACAGGGAAAAAATCCTTGAAATCCAGGAAAATCACTTAGTCCCCCCTGGTGCCCACAGGGTCAGTGCAGCCCAGCATGTTGGGGGGGCGGGGGCCCTCTGGGCTCCTGGCTGTGTGGGGTGGGGTTGGCAGGACTGGGGCTCACCCGTGAGGAGCTGCTCCAGGTCCACCTGTGGCCGCTGCTCAGCCTCCATGTGCAGCACCAAGAACCCTGTGAGGGTGGGGCCGCAGTCAGGGGCCAGTGAGGGGGCTTGGGGGCCAGGGGTAGGACCGAGGTCAGGGGCCAGGTCGGTGTGGGGGCTGCCTGGGGCGGCCTCACCTGTGAGCATGGGGGCAGCAGCACGGACATCCTCCCAGCTGCTCTTATAGTAGAACAGACTGGTGCTCAGCAAGCGGCCCAGCAGGTCGGGGAAGTGGCGCATCTGCAGAGAGGCGGTCAGGCAGGCCCGGTCCCCCCGCCCAGCCCGGCCCTGCCTAGCCCCGCCCCTCACCAGGTGCTTGCAGGTGGTGTTGAGGAACTCTCCAAAGTGCAGGTCATGGCCTTCCTGCAGGTGCCTCTGGAAGACAGCTGCCAGCTCCTCACACTCCAGGTTGGGGCCGCACATGCGCAAGGCGAACCTGCAGGCCTGCAGGGCACACGCTGAGCCCCAAGTCCCTGAGCTGGCCGGGCCTACCCATCCCCCGCTCTGCTCACCGTGACCACGGGTGCGTGGGGGTCACGCAGGTGCAGCAGAAGGGGCACCAGGCCGCCCACAACCTGCTCCAGGAACACGTCCTTGCAGTCCCCACGGCAGGCCTTGTTGAGGTGCCCGAAGAGGCCAATGGACACTGAGCGTAACTCCATCCTTTCCTGGGCAACAGCAGGTGTCACATGGCCCTCCCAGCCCAGCTTCCCGGGCAACCGCAGGGCAGTGAAGGGGGAGCAAGAGGCAGAGTGGGCCAGGCTGTAATGGCCAGGGGCGGCTGGGGGGGGGGGCCTACGCTGTCGAAGAAGGGCCGAATGCGGACAGCAATGTGCAGCAGCACTGCATGTAGGTCCCAGGCGTCCACCAGGTCCATCAGCCTTGCCAGGCCCACCATGGCCTCCAGCGCCACCAGGCTGTGTGGGTCGTCCCCGTCGTCCAGCCCACCGATCATGGCTGTCAGGAGTTGGGGGCTGTGGGTCTGTACCTGGGGAGGCCACACATTCCTGTGTGCCCAGGCCATGCCATGCCCAGCTGCCCACCCTCCGAGCACCACCTCCGATCCTGTGGCTGCTGGGTCTGCCCGGGTCTCCTCACCAGCTGTGGCTCTGCTGTCCCTCCCTCGCCCAGGAGCAGGGCCCCAGAGGGCTACCGGACGGTCACCTTATCTGGGGAGCCCAAGGTGATGTTGGCCAGGCCGTGGAGCACCAGCCTCCGCACGCGGGCGCTCGTGTCCTTCTGCCGTGCCATCAGGTTGTACAGCAGTGACTCCAGGAGCATCAGGTCGTTCACCACATTGCTGCTGAGCAGCTGGGGGCAGAGGCGTGCTGACCACCACACCCACCCAAGTGCACCAGGCAGCACCGGCCCCTGGTCACTGAGGGGACATGGCTGAGGCCAGCAGGCCAAGGGGGGCTCTTGGCCTTTCCTCAACCTCCCCTGACTCCTGACCCCAGCCCCTCCCTGGCCCCCACTGCCTTGGTCTGGGGTGGGTTTTCAATGTGGCTCCCCTGCCCTACCCAGGCCTGCCTATGGGGGGTACTTCACACTGCCCCCCTCCCCCCTCCATTCATGGTGCAAAGCAAGTGCTCGTACCTCAGCCAGGAAGGCTGTGGAGGTGACCCTCTGGACCTCATACATGCTACTCTGTGTGGTGAAGAGCAGCTTCATCACCAGGGGCAGCCGGGGGCCTGCGAACTTTGCCATGGCACTGGGAAGGAGGCACGCGGGCAAGAGCTGGGGCCTTAGGCTGCCCAGAGCACACCAGTCCCGGGGGCCTGGGGAGCGTGCCTGCCTCCCACCCTGTACCGTCTGGCCCGCTAGCCCCGCCCCCCAGCTGCCCTGCACATCCTCCGTTCAGACACGACCCCCCCAAAGAGGCCTTCCCCCTGTGCCCGGTCCGCTGCACCTACAGAACCTGCTGCCCTCACGGACTCCCCGCTGCCCCACGTGCTGCCCGCTCACCTGGCCAGCCGGGTGACACCTTCCTCGTGCCCAGCCGAGGTCCTGAGCAACTGCCAGCCCCCGTCCAGCTCCATGCACTGGACCACATCCTCATTGCCACCGCGGACAAGCACGGCCTGCAGCGCGTCCACCGCAGAGCTGCGGAGATACGGGCACGGGCTCGGCTGGCGCAGGCAGGGCCCAGCTCTGCCCCTCGCACGCATGTGCACACACACCCGCCTATGCTCTTAGAAGACATGCCCAGGGATCCCCAGCCTGCTCCCTGCTACCAGTGTCCCTTCCCCTGGGCAGCACTGTGGGCCCTCTGCTCTTGCAAGAGCTGAAGGGGCCCCAGCCTGTCCCCAGACCCCCCGACTGAGAGACATGGAGAAGGCGCGGGCACAGCCAGTGGCACCAGGCCCTGCTCCAAGCCAGCAGGGCCTCACCCATGTGGCAGCTGCGCTCCTACAGGGCTGGGGCCAGAGCCGTGGCCAACTGCAGGTGGGGGCCCTGCAGGGTCTCAAGTTGGGGCCCCAGTTAGTGTGGCTGAGGACTGAGGCTGCACTCAGAGTGGGCTGGCTTGGAACCTGCTGACCCCAAGCATTCCCCAGGGAAGGCGCAGCTCAGGGTCAGCTGGTGCCCGGCCCCCCGCCCCCAACCGCTGGGAAGCTACTTCCAGCAGCCGACAGTCACGGCCTGGGGGTGCCAGGCCAGGCCCACTCACCTGCAAGGCTCGAGGCTCCGTGAGGCCAGGCCCGAGCTGGCGCTCCTCCTCTCCTTGGCCTGCAGCTGCCTGGGCGGCTGGACACCCACGGTGCAGCTGACCCGCAGCAGCAGTGCCACAAACAGCTGGGGGTAGAGCTCCAGCACTGCTGGCCCGGACGCCGGGGCAGATGCGACCTCGTGCAGTGCACAGGTGGCCTGTGGACGGGCCACCTCAGCCTCTGCCCCTACCCTCAGGGTAGGCTCAGAGAATGCTGGACCCTGCACCCGGGACAAAAACCAGCCTACAGCTCCTCTTTCTTTGCAGGCACCCGGCATTCCTTGAGCTCTTGGGCCCTGGGAGGGGTAGCTGTGGGGGTGAGATGAGGAGCCCAGCCCTGTCCAGCTTGGCCCACGGGGCAGAAGGCAGGCCCGGGGCAACGTGGCCACCTTGAGGACCAGCTCCCAGCATCTGCTCTTGGCTCCTCAGCAGGAGAAGGAAATTCTTGCAGCTGTTTCACTGTGGAAATGCTGCCAAGCTGGGTTTATTTTTTTTCCCGTAGGATGAAATAGAGTGGGCTCCCTTGGGGGCCTACACCTGCGGGGACTTTACGAGCCTGGGCTCACAGCTCGCCGGCTCCAGGGTTCCCATCAGCTGCCAGGTGCCAGCAAGGCGCAACCCAGGCTCCCCATGGGGCCCTCTGGCAGCGGCCACGTGGCCCCTCATCGCCTTCTGGGCCCACGGGGGAGGGCAGAGGGGGCGGTGCGTGCCGGCCCAGCCCCTACTCACTGCGAGGGGCAGCAGGGTGGCCACGCGGTCCGGCGTGCTGCTCAGCAGGAAGGCCTGGCTCTCCTCAAACAGGACGTCCTTGCTTATCTTCTCCAGGAGCAGCCCCAGGACCTGTGCAGCGAGGCCGGGCTCCAAGGCCAGTGCTCGCCACAGGGTGCAGGTGTGGCTGGAGGGGCAGGAGAACAACTCCTCTGAGGCCTCTGCCGGCCCCAGCTCCACAGCCCCGGCATGCCCACCGGCCTCGGCTCCAGCCAGGCCACAAACAGCACCCTGACTCCAGGCCCTGAGTGACCCCTTCCTCCAACCCAGGATCCTAACCAGGCAGCTTGATGGTGAGCAGAGACCCAGTCGTGGGGAGGTGTCCCCTGGAGCTGCCAGAAGCAGACACTGGGCTCCCTAGAGGAGTCACTGTCACCCCAGCCCCAAGCACGCCTGCAAGTCACTTCTGAGCAAAGAGCAGCACGTGGCCAAAGAGGCATGCAGGTGAAGTCAGGCAGAGGCTGCAGGAGGCCCGAGCTACCCCAGCCCCAGCGTTTACACAGGTTTGCAGCTGCACGGTACGTTTACAGGGAGAAGCGACAGACATCAGAGATCTAACCAGAACCAGAAACTCTAAACACAGAGTACATTTGGAAGCGAACCAACAGCCCTTTAGAAATGATGAGACAAGACACGCAGCGCTGTGCTCGGTGACGTACTTGACATCAGCCTGGACACGGCAGGAGAGAGAAATGGTGAACTGGAAGACAAGTGGAGGAAGTTGCCCAGAACCCCGCAGGGAAGGGTCATCAGATGTTCAGAAGCAGAGGTGTCAGGGGCAGGGTGGTGGGGGTGAGCGCACATTCGAGTGGCGTCTCACAAGCAGAAGGGAGACGGTGTCTGAAGAGACAGGCTGAAAGTCGGGAGAGCTGCTGACAGACACTGACACTAACTCACAGGCTCGAGAAGCCAGGGAGCCCCCTGGCAGGACTAAGAACTGAAAGCCTCCGACTCCTCTCTGCCAGAAGATGCAGAGCACCATCAACAAGGGACACCCCGTGCGCGTCCCTTGGCCTCAGCCTAATCTGGGCTCACAGGAGCCAGAAAGGACACATCCTCTTACTCAAGCTAAAGGGAGGCATGTGCTGAGCTCAAGCTCCAAACCCGGCAACAGCCCTGGAGAGGGATGGCTGAGTAAACGTGGTCCAGACACAGAAGTGCAACTTCCAAACTAACCGAGTGAAAAGTGAAACTGCAACAAGGCCCTGTCAATCTAAAAAGACAGGAAGGAAGATAAAAAAGACCAAGGGAAGAAAAATAGGCAGTTGGTTTAATCCCAACCATATCAGCTATCAAGTGTGGTTTACTCTGGGAAAGGGACCCCTGGAGCGCAAAGGGTAAAAGGCTGACAGTGATGGCAGGAGGGGCAGTGGCAAACAGGACCGCCGCATCTGGGGAGTGGTGCCCGCTGTCTAAGCGAGAGCCAAGCAGGCCGTGGGAGCCGCACTCTGGGGCAGGTGCAGGCGCTTCAGGCCGCAACCACAGGGAAGGATGCGCTGCCTCCCTGTCCCCTGGCGTGGGGGTCTCCAGATCACAGGTGCCGGCTCCATCCACCACGTGGACCCAAAGAAAGGCATGCCCAGCGGGCCCTGAGCTCTGGAAGCACTGGGAGCAGAGCAAAGGCTGCCTGGAGGCCTTAGCGCAGAAGCAAGGGCCCTGGGGACTGGGGACCCACAGGGCCTGGCACAGGCCCGGTGTGGACACGCTCTGCCCTGAGAACCCCATGGCGGCAACTGGAGTGTCACTGATGCGCCAGTGGTATCCTCGGGAGCCAGGGTGGCAAATGGAGACCTTTCCTGGCTCGAGGAGGGCCCTGGGCCAGGGTCTTGCTCATGGATGATGGTGGATGGAGGCCCGGCAGAGCACCAGCCCCAGAAAATTGGCGAGCACTGCCCAAGAGAGCAAGCCATCTCCACCCGGCCCAGTGCCAGGGCCTCCAGGCTCCCACACACAGGATTAGGGGGCCCACAAATACTTGGTCAGGCGTGGGGACACCAGAGCATGGAACCCGATCCATCCCTGCAGGTGGGTGAGCACCAGGTACCTGTCAAAGGGCAGGGGGCTGCCCAGAAGGTTGGACACCACAGAGGCACAGTGGTGGGTGGCCAGGGCAAACACGCTGTGCTGTGCGGCCTGTAGGATGTGCTCCTCTTGGGTCTCCTGCAGCTTGGAGCGCAGCACACTCACAATCTCGGGCACCTGTGGGCAGGCGGCAGTCAGGCCAGCGGCAGGACATGCCCACGTGCGCACCAATCCCTGGGGCCAGGGAAGCCAGCACCCCTCACCCGCCGGTGATGTCGGGGCTCCTTGCTCCCAGCCCTGATGAAGAAGGACAGGAGCCAGAGCCCTGAGGGCCAAGGGAGATGACTCATGGCCCCAGAGTCCATGTGGGAAGGGACAGGAACCCAAGAGGGGCCTGCTGGCGGGAGGTGCCAGGACAGACAGAAACACACAACCTGAGGGGACAGAGTGGGAGGGCCAGGCCACGGGGGTGAGTGCTGAGGCTCACAGGGTGACCCTGCCTGGACCCCTGCAGGCAAGACACAGCTGCCCACTCCTCACCGGAAAGCGCTCCGTCCCTCCTCCCAGGCCATAGGCTTGGCTAGGAGGGGCGGGCTTTCTGGCCGTGGCGGCTGAGCAGCAGCCGATGGGCAGCAAGGGCACCCGGCGGCCCGAGCCGATGGGGTGCCGCCCCGCACCGTCCATATTGGACAGCTAGGAAGTGTCCTGGTATGAGGCGAAAGTTGATGACAGTGCTGGCCACGGCCCCAGGGACAGGGCCCCCTGCATGGGGCAGCTGGCGGTCGTGGGCTCCACCCTGGGGCAGGGCTGGCTGAGGACCCCCCGGGGGCCCTGGGCCCAAGAGCAGAGGGAAGGGCCCGCCAAGCTCTGACGGGACCCACGCCCACAGCGGGGACAGGGGCAGGGGGGAAATGTAGGCACACGTGTGGCCAGCCTGAAGGAGGGGCTCTGTCACCACAGTTCTCAAAGGATTTGTAAACATAACCAAGTCCTCTTTCTATGACCCGAGTCCACAAGGCTGACGACCTTCTAAGGACCTGGACCTCTTTGCTATGGCTCCGCCCATCGGCCCCGACCCTCAGCCCATCCAGCTGCGCCTCCCTGACCAGCTGGCTGCCGCCACACTGAGCCTGCTCAGGAAGCCTGGCAGGAGGGTGGCCCTGAGCCAACTGTGGCTGGGTTCTCGTCTTGGCCGTTGGCGTGGGCCCAGTGACGTTCGTGGGTAGATGGGCTGTGATCGTCCCATTCACAGTGCCACTGGAACAGGCCACACCGTCTCTGGGGCAAGGAGCGTGGTTCACTCCAGTCTCCTGGGCTCTTTCTCAGCCATGAGCGGCAGGGCTCCCCAGAAGACCCCAGGCCTGGCTGGCTGGCGCTGGTACAGTTTTCGTGGGTGCCGGTGATGGTGGCGCCCTGCGGAGGCCTGTCCCTCACCCCAGGTTCTCAAAGTCCCCTGGAACATAACTGCCTGTATGTCTACTTTACTGCATTTCAAATTTCTGCGTGTAATTTTTTCCCTGTTTCCATTTGCTCCCTTGGGTGTCAGTCTGAGACACTGTCTCAGCTCATCTGTCTCTGTTGTCTTTGCTTCTGCAGACTTTCTCAGCAGCAATACCCATGAGCCCCAAGAGCAGCTTGGACCTCTCTGGAGCCGTGATGGTACTCCAGTGCTCAGGTGTGGTGGCTCTGGCTGTGTCCGCACCGGGTTCTCGGTTTCCCGGGACTGGTGAGCGGGGCCCACCCTGCCCAGGGGGCTCAGGGCCACCTCAGGCCTGCTGGGCTGCTCCACATTCGCCCTCAGCAGCCCACACCCGCAGCTCCAGACTGGGAACCCTCTTCATGGGGTCCCCCCACTCCTTAACCTGCACAGATTTTTGTGGGCACGGCTGCCTCACCCAGGCACATGCCCAGGAGGAACCACTGGGCTGGGGCACCCTCTGCCTCGGGTCTGCCGGCCATCTCTGTGGAGCGGCGCTGCTTCCCATGCCTGCACGTTGGGAGGCAGCTGTTCGTTCCTGCCATGTCCCTCTGCCCTTGACCCCCAGTTCCCTCTGCGCCCACCTGACCATCCTGGGGTGTTGGGGCAGGGGTCAGCCCGGCCACAGGTCACCGACTAGGACTCCTTTTTCTGATTCGGTATCAGAGAAACTCAAGTCCGACTGTCCAGGTGTCTCTGGGGGTCCCCCAGCAGGCTCTCAGGGCAAGAAAGGAAATGGTACCAATGGCGCTGATGCCAGTGTCCCTGTCACGTGAGCTAGAGGGGCCTGCTGCAGACAGACTGGAAGCGTGGGGCAGGGACACCACCCTGGGGTGGGTGTGCTGAGTGGGTCTGCAGGCTGAGCCGGAGGAGACAGCCTAGCAGCTCTGGAGGCCGGCAGCCAGCTCAGCACATGGGCCCCGGGAGAGGCACCCTGATTTATCCAGTACGGGCAGGACTCAAAACTACTAGTAAACTTCTAGAGAAAAACGGAAATCTTCGGGACACTGGATTTGGTAATGACTCCTTGGAGATGAGCCTCAAAGCACTGCATGTGGAGCTGCAGCAAAAGACACGATCTAGGGAGAAGACGACCTATGCAAAAACACCTGCCAGTCATGTATCTGATAATGTGTTAATTTCAGAGTACAAGCAGCTCCTACAGTTCCAAAATGATATCGAATCCAATAACCTGATCTGGAAATGGGCAGGGATGTTGACTTCTCCAAAGAAGACAAATGGCTGGCAAGCATATCCACATCACTCACTGCAGAGGAATAGCAAGTTGAAACCAGTATGACATGCTGCTTCACACACATCAGGGTGGCCACTATTAAAAACACAGGCATTGACCAATACTGGCCAGAACCCCCGTGCCCTGCTGGTGGGAACGTAAACGGGTGTAGTCACTATGGAAAACAGTATAGCGGTTCCTCTGAAAATTCAAAATAGAATCACCATAAGATCCTGCAATTCCACTTCCAGATGTTTACCCAAAACAAAATAGGATCCTGAAGAGATATGCCTTTCACCCACGTTATACAGCAGCATGGCTCACAACAGCCAAGAGAAGGAAGCAGACCAAGTGTCCACGACAAAGGAACGAATCAACAAAACGTGTGCATGTATATACAGACACCAGGACCACCAGCGGCCACGGCCTGCAGTCCGGCTGTCCCCCTCCCCCCACACAGAGCCCCAAGGCTACCTTTCTACCACTCAGAGCTGACCCAGGAGCCCCACTCAGTGCAAAACCTGAACCTTGGCCCGTCAACCCCTGGCCGTCGCTTGCAGTCACACCCTCCTCCATCCTCCTTCCACTCCCTGCCCCACAGCCTCAGGCCCTGGCTGGGGTCCCACAATGGCACACGTTCCCCTCCAGGCGCCACACCACACACACCCCCACCCCCACCTCGGCAGGTGGCCCCTCCACACAGGGCTTCTCCACTGGCAGCTCCTGCTTCGCCTCCCCCCAGAAAACACCTGTGAGGGACCCATCCAATACAGGACTTGTACCCAGAATATACAAAGTACTTCTGCAAACTGGTAAGAAAAGCACAGACCACCCAGAAGAAAATGGCCAAGATCACTCTCCTCATGGAGGAGATCTGAGTAGCCAAGAAACATGCAAGTGTTCCAGGTCATAAGCCACAGAGAAACATGCGCGAAGGAGCTGGGACAGCCCCGAGGCCTTCTGACAGCCCTGGGACAGCTTTCCTGCGGCCCCAGTCACTTTCCTGGCCGTGTCTCCAACCGAAATGCACCCTCAGGTCCAAAGGAGCCTGACTCCAGCAGCACTTGTGCTCAGACTGGGAACTGCCCAGCACTTGCTGAGGTGGGCGTGAGGGAGTGATGGGGCGACCCACGTGGGCCAGGCCTGGAAGACACGCCGTCCCACAGACGACGGCCATGCACACCAGACGTGAGGCTCCTGCTACACGAGGTGCATCCCAAGCCCTGCTCTGTGCTGCAGAGAGCTAGTGGCACCCTGTGGAGCCAGCTGGGGTGCCAGGGGCTCTGGGGTTGGTAGGGCCTCTGCTCCTGTGAACCCCAAGGCTGTCCACTTAGCACAACCCCCCTTTTCTATTGCTATGCTTCACTTTAATAGGGAGCTTAAATCTTTGTCCAAGCACATGGGAACGCACCTGCTGGGTCATGTAGTTCATAGGACTCACGGGCAGCCATGAATCTAGCACTCATCTAGCAGTCACCTGAGCTTTGGAGCCTGTTCAGGCCTCAGGACCTGAGCACATCTGTCAGGGTGGCTGGCAACTGTTTGGGGACCACGTGGGCCGCCACATGAGCTCATGGCCAGAAGGCCTCAAAGGTGATGATGGGATGGTGGATAGGGCAGGATCTGCGTGTCCCGGACGCCTCTGCTCTGGGCTGGACCTGCCGCGGAAGCCTCTGTGCCAGCACCTAGTGACCCTGTGGACCCCTGTCCTCACCAGCAATGTGAGCAGGGTGCTCAGCCTGTGCCGGCTCAGTGCCCAATCACAGACCCTAGCACTGGCCTTTCCCTTTCAATTGCCTTTTCTATCTTTACGTTCTGAGCAGTTACTTTCGCCTAGTTCAGTCTTCAAAGAGAAGAGGAAGATTTATCCCATCAGGCCCACAGGGAGAAGTGCAGAGTGCTGAGGGCCAAACCTTCACAGAGCAGGGAGTTGGGTGGGGAGCCCCAGGTTACCAGCCCTGCCCACCGGCATTCCCGGCTGACCCTCTGGACATGACCACGCCCACGCCATGCCCCCAGGGAGCTCTAGACCAGGCCCTGGCCCCGCCCCCAGGCCCCACCTTCTCCTGCAGCATGTTGCCCCGTTCCTTCAGCAGGCAGTTGATCATGACGCTGGCAGCTCTCGAGCAGTTCTTGTCGGGATCTCCCAGGCTCTCAAACAAGGTTAGCAAGAGGTTGATGAGCTGATCTGGAGGGAGGCGCTTGGCAATAAGCTAGGAGGACAGTTGTGTCAGGAAGACAGAGAGGAGGGGCTCAGCACACCTTCGGGGCGTGGCATCCCAGGGACAGCTTCTCAGGGAAGGACTGGCCCCTTTCAAACCCCTCCTCCAGCCCTTCCCACCCTCTTACAGGCCCTTAAAGCCTTTAGAGCTTCTGCCAGTGCGGGGTGGGGTGGCCCACGCCCAGGACCCCTACCCAGACTGAAGCCAGGTCTAGGTGCAGCCCTTGGCCTCCAGGCCCCTGGAAGGGGGTCCCTGGGCATCTGCAGGGCCCAGGTCAGCACCCTCCCAGAGGCTTCTCCTGACCAGCGGGGTAGACTAGGAGTGGTCCTGGTGTGCAGCCTCTCTAGAGTAGAGTCAAGGGCAGATGGGGGCATGCTCTATCCTGGACTCCCCAGCCTCAGAGGCTCCAAAGCACCCTCAGCTCCTCCCACATAAGAGAGTCCCTGTGCTCCCTCCACATAACAGAGAGCAACCAGAAGTTAGGGCAGATAAACTCTGTACAGAGAAGAAATAAAATCACAAAAGTGGATGAATATTTAGAAAGTCTGACCCCCAAACATGAAGTTCCCACTCCCCCTGGACTCCCCTTGGGCTGGGTCTTTGCTTCTCAATGTCTCAGCCCTGCTGACCCCCACAAAGGGCCCTGCTAACCCCCTTCCCTTCCATCTTCAGCAGGAGAGAAAGCCTCCAGACCCCTGAGGGTCATTTCCAGTCACCAAGTGGAACAGAAGCACTGTCCTGGCTTGGGAGTCACCGGGTGGGCTAGGGCAGCTTTCTCAACCTTGTGGAGCCAGAGGCTGAGCTCCTGCCACGCCCTACTGGGCCCCGGAGGGTGGGCCCAGCAAGTGCAGGAGGGGCGGGCTGGTGCTGGACACAGAACTCTGATAAGACCTGCCTGCCTGCCCAGCTGGCACCCACACAGCCCGTACGTGCAAGGAGCTGCTGCAGCGGCCACTGGCAGGTACCTGGGCAATGCTGTGGCAGGTATGGAAGAGAATGGCAGGGTCAGGGTGCACCAGGCCATCTTTGAGGCTGAGGAGCTGCTCAGCCACGTCGTCCTGGTAGTCTCGCGAGAAGCCTGCAAGGCAGCAGGGCACGTGGGGTGGATGCAGGCCTTCCCTGGCCACCAGAGGCCCAGCCTCTGCTCCCTCATCCCCCTAACACACAGACACTGCTGCCCAGCCAGGGGGGCTCACCCACACAGGTCAGCTGCAGGTATAGCAGGGAGTGGATGCAGCTCACAGCCTCTCGGCGAGTGGCAGGCCAGAGGTCGGCGCACCGTGGGGAGAAGAGGCCAATGAGGAGGCCCAGGTTGTGGAAGGGCACCAGGGCCTGGAGAGGCAGACATAGGGCTGCCGTGGGGACTCTGGGGGCAGATAGCCAGAGATGGCACTGGGGCTCAGGAGTCGCTGGGGTGGGCAGGTACCTGTACCCCCTGGACCCAGATATGGGCAGGCCTGTGACCAGAGGGCAGCCCTCCCCCAGCCCAGGGTGGGTCCCAAGAGGGACGAGAGCTGGGAAAGCAGCGGTGTGGACAGGGCATGGTCGGCTTCTGATCACTCCTCAGACACGTGGAATTCCTGCCCCAAAAGCCAAGGGGTGCTACACAAGCCCTTTCATCCCCATGGGGACTGGGCCTGTTCTTCAGAGCCTTTCCTGCTTTCCTTGAATACAGAGCCTCTCAACCGTGCTCTGAGCAAAGGGCCCTGTTTCCTATGCCCCAAACTGGGGGACATCAGCTACCCACCACCCACACACAGCCCACACACAAGTGGCTTCCCTGGGAGGGGCCACCACGCGCCTGCCCAGCACAGGCTCTTGAAAGGTGTGGGGCTCCACGCTGTTACTCCTCCCAAAACCAGGGGGAGGCTGGACGGGGGTTGAGGGCCACCAGCTGCGTTCCTCTCCACAAGGGCAGAGCCCTGTCTCATCACGAATGCAAAATGAACTCTGGTTGGACCAGGGTTACGTGAAAAACAGGCCATGGGAGAACCTGGGTAGGAAAGCCAGCCAACAGACGATGCCCTGAACACAACAAAAAAATAAACACTGCCAACCAACGAGCATCTTGCTTGAGAGTTAATGGCTTGGGGCCACCGCCAGTGTCCACCTTCCTGCAGTCAGCAGCACAAGCCAGCAGGTGTCGAAATGGTGAGAAAGGCCAAACTCATGGCCTTTGTGAACGGCTGTGGCTGTGTGTCTGAAGAGCAGAGAATTAACTAAACACTCATTAAGAGTCATAGAGAAATTTTATTCCTTATAAACTACCCAGTTCCTACCAGTTCCTAAGTATCCAGAAGTCCAGTTCTCCTGCCTACCACAATAAGTAAATGATTATGTACAGTGGAGACAGCAGCGACAGACCGTGCCTCTGCTAGGGCCGGGGGCTGGGGTGGCCAGGTCCACCATTATCAGCACAGGAGCCCTTGGTACACTCCTGTCAAGGCCACGCGGGAGCGTAGGAGGACCATGCCCGTCTACCCTAAAGCCAGCAGAGTAACGGCCTCGTAAGAACAACTGCGAGGTTCTAACAAGGGAAGAGGAGCTGCTGAACCCCAACAAAAACTAAAATGCAAAGTAACCACGGGGCTCTGGGAGGCGCTCCTTCCCACTGTTCCAACTAACGGTGCTGTCTTCTCTGCCGCGCTCCAGGGGTTCACAAGTCCCTACCTTGGCCGGAGCTGCGGCTTCTGCCTCCAACACCCATCACCCTTCCCTGTGTCGGGCAGGCTCCTAAGGATGAGGCTGCCCATCAGGTTCAATGCTGAGTGGCCAGCCCTGGGGACACTTGCTGACCCTTGTGGTCCTCTGTCCACAGCCCAGGAGAGGACAGTGCCACTCACAGCACCAGGCAGTGGGAGACGCGAGGGCCCCATGCTGTGGCCCCGGGCCAAGGGATGGGCATGCGGCTGAAGAGGGGCCTCACAGGCCGCCCTGGGGCACTCACGCTGATCTGCAGGTGTTGAAGGAAGAACTGCAGCAGGCAGGCACTCAGGCCGACCGCCCGCACCCGCTCGTGGCCCCTCGGGGACTTGATCCATGGGCTCAGGTGCTGAGGAAGAAGGGGCTTCAATAGGTGCAGCTTGGGGCAGCCTCCCTGCCAGGCCACCCTCTGGGCACGGGGGCCAGTGCACCAGATCAGAGTGGGCCCCCTGGGCAGCGCTCCCCCACCCCCTCATTCTGTCCTGCTGATGTGGCTTACGGCCACGGCCACCCCTGGCGTAATCTCTAGCCATGCCCATGCAAGGACATGGTGTTCCTAGACACCATCCACCATCATGATGGCCTCAGAGGGTCAGGAGTGCCCATATGGGGCACCTCAGGGTCTCTCTGTCCAGGCCCCACGATGGGGGAGCAGAGAGATCAAGCTCCGAACCCCTGTCTGCTCAGACTGCACCCATCTGCATAACCCCCAGGCCAGAGGGGCCCTGCCCACTGGCTCGCAGGCCGCCCCCCGCTTGCACAGAGTGCCACTGCCTGCCACACACCTCCAACATGACCTGCAGACCCAGGGGCGTCATGTTCCACAGAAGAAGGCTCGTCAGCAAGTCCTTGAGGACCTGCACGGTGTCCAGGTACAGGGACTGGAACAAGAGAAGCTGCCAGTCCTGCTGTGAGCCCCCACCCCTGGACAGGGCCACCATGGGGGCCGCTGATAGCTCCTGGGGGCTGTCCCCCACCTCCCACCACAGGGGTCGCTGATACCTCCTGGGGGTCCCCCCCCACTGTGGGGGCCGCTGATACCTCCTGGGGGCTGTCCCCCTCCTCTGGCTCCGGCAGCACGGCCATGACACGGTGCAGGCAGCTGTGAATCAGGTCCGCCTGCACCTGCTCCTCCAGGGCCGGCTCCAGGGTACTGAGCCGCCAGTTAAGGCCCAGCTCTCACGCAGAGGGCCCCCCACAGCCGCCCCCCAAGGAAAGGATACACCAGGTACGTGCAGGCAAGCATGGCCTTCTTCCAAATGGGCGTCTTCAGCGAGTCTGGGGGCTCCGCTCTGATGAACTCCTGGGAGAGCAGCCGCAGGGCAGCCCTTGGCCAAAGCTCCAGCTTGCCCCCGGGTCAGGCCCCACAAGCCGGGGGCTCGGTCCTCCCCAGCCCGCCCACACTCACCACCATCTGCGCCACCAGCTCCGCCTTCCTCGAGAGGTGGAAGGAGCTGCTGTGGGCACTGCTGCAGATGGCCTGGGTGGCCATGCACACACTTTGCACCAGGCTCAGTCTCAGGGCCGGGTCCTGCAAGGACAACTGGGCTGTGGGAGCCACCAAGGCCCGAGGCCCAGGGGTTGAGCCCGATGGGAGGGGGCCACCCACAGTGGCGAGGCCAGGGCGCCAGCCACTCTCCTGCAAGCCAGACGTGGACTCCCCTCCAGTCTACGGGCTCTCGGCCAGTCCTCCACGTAGGCCAAGATGGGTCTGCGAAGGAACCCAAGGCCTTTGGCTGTGGGCCCAACCTGGGGGTCCCGGGGTCACAACCCTGGGCAGATGACTGCAGGTTCGCCAGGCGCTATCCAGCTGCCTCCCCCAAGTGGAGGGGACGCAGCTGCTCTGGCAGAGCCCCAGCAGAGGGCTGGCCCCCAGCTCTAAAGGGCTGAGTCAGAGAGAGAGTTCACAGAACAGCCCCGGCCCAGAGACCCCAGGAGACCCAGGGTGGTGGGGGTCCGCTCTTCAAGGGGACAGCCCAGCCACTCCCAGAGAAAGTTCCCAGGTTAGTGCCAGAGTCCACAAGGGAGTTGTGTTAGTGAGGCAGAGGCTGTTGCCTGGCTGCAGAACTCCCCCAACCAGGCCCTGGCAGAGATGGAGTGGAGCCAGGAGAGGGGCACACTGAGGCCCCTGCCCGGCCTGGGAGCCACCACCTCCCCTCCGTCCCCCCAACCTCCGGGGCCTGGGCAGGGCAGGAGCTCCTAGGCCCTAGAGGGCCGTCCTGCAGGCCTTGCCTGAACTGGGACTAGGATGCCCCAGGAGTGCCCCGCTGCCACCCCGGCCAGCCCAGACAGAGGAGAGAGCCCAGGCCCCGCACACTGTACCTGGGTTTCTACCTTTATCCCCAGAACCTGGACAACAGAAGTGAGACAAGTCACATAAGCGGCTGCTGAGGCAGCGCCCTGCCCCAAGCCACTGAGACACCCAGAAGACGCCCACCTTGGTGCTGAAGCACTCGGACATGTTCCAGAACAAGTCCGCCTCCACCCTGGCCAGCAGCAGCTCGCGCGGGGCCCCGGCCGCCACATGCCCATAGCACAGGATCAGCGCACTCCTCACTTTGTTGGCCTCACTCTCACTTCGATTCTGAGAAGTCAGAACTCTGTGACAATCACACCCCCAACAGGAGCCGCGCCCTCTGACCCCAGGTGCCAAAGAACGGCAGAGCCAGTCTGAAGGAAGATGCCACTTGACTGAGGAGTCTGGGGCCTGTTGGGGACCAAGGGTCAAAAGGGAAAGGACGCAGGCCGGGACCACAGTGGGAGGGGCAAGCAGGCGGAGGGGCTGGGGACTGAGAGCTTCCAAAGGGCCAGGTGGGGTCCCCGTCTTCGCTTGGGTAGCTGCCCAGGGCCCCTCTGTCCTAGGGCCCTGTTCATACTACACCAGCCCGAGACTCCGGCACTGGTAACCCTGGTCCAGGAAGACGGGCTAGGGTAGGAGCAGACAGCGCAGATGCTCCCCAACGACTGGCTTCAGCCCATGTGCAGCCCCCACTAGCCACCAGGGGGCAGATGACACACAAACCAGGGGTGGGACAGGAAGGGGCTGCTCCCATCCTGCTGCCCAGAGCCGGTTCGTTGCCCCCCACCCCAGTGTGGGAGAGAGCCCACACATGCCGGCCCCACCCATGAGGAAGCAGAGACTGGAGGCCAGCTCCCTGCCCCACCCCCGGCCTGCAGGGCACCGAGCCCAGGAAGCTCTAGGACCAACGCTGTCCGCCCTACTGAACCTCAGCATGCTGGCACCGCAGCTAAGGCAAAACCCCGGGCCAGCCCACCCCAGGCCTCCCCCTCAGCTGTCAGCCTGACCTCACTACCTTAAAAAGGTTGAAAATGCCAGCAGATTTTCTGAGTACGTCTGACTTCACAAAGTCGTCCAGCTGGGCCAAGGTGTCATCCAGGTGGGAGATGGCACAGATCCCAAAGCAACAGGCAAGGCCCTGGGGAGGCACAGGTGCACTCACACCTGGGCAAGGTGGGGTGGGGAGGCGTGCACACACACACACTGGGGGGCAGCCACCTCGTGCTCCCTCTCCTCCTGGTATCGGGCCGTCTCCAGCAGCTCCCGCAGGTGCTTCCTCACCACCTTACTTGAAGCGGCACCCAGGGTGGTCCCGACACATTTGTACAGGAAGTTCTGCAATGAAGCCAGACAAGGGCTGGTGCCAGCTCCCCAGTGGAGGGATGCCCCTAGCGGGGCACTCAGTGCCTGCACCACAGGCCAGACACACCACTGCACACCACTGCAAGGGCCAGACGTGCTCTGCGCACTGTCTGAGGAGCAGCAGGTGGGTGCGGAGCCCTGCGTCTCCAGCCGCCAGCCCACAGCCTTCTGCTCCAGGTCCTGCCAGGACCACAGCGGCCATCAGACAGGCTCAGGGAGCAAGAGACGGAATCAGGGGACAGGATCAAGGGCCGTGCCCACAGCACTGCTGGCGGTGTGTCCTCCTGCACCTCCTCCTGGGGGAGCTCCTCCTGGGGCTCCCCTTCCCCCTCCCCTCCTCCTGGGGCTCCCCTCCCCATGCACCTTCTCCAGGGGCGTCCCGTTGTAGTTGGGTAGCTGCTTGCACATTTCCAGGGTCAGGTGGCAGACCCAGGTGTTGTCAGACACGACAGCCAGGGAATCCCGGAGAAACTGCGGACAGGAACTCAACCAATGAGGGCAGGCTCGGCCTCTCACTGGCCGGCCTAGGGGAGAACCCAAAGCCCCAGGTGCCACAGGCGGTGACCACAGGTCCTGTGCCATAGCTCCGAATGGCCATAGGTAACTTTGAAGCTGAGACAGAAATTCTGGGTGGTCAGGTGTGCAGCACATGGGGCACTGGGGCCTCAACCAAGCAGGGGACAGGACGGAGGGCTCTCTGGCCAGAGCAGCCCCTGTGATATGACCCCATCGCAGCACGCAGTCCTCACCCAGAGACACCCGCCTGTCCCCGCGCCCCTCCCCACCACCTCAGGTCACGGCGAGCACCACCACTCGGGGGGTACAGTGCCCCCAGCACCCACGGCCCAGCCCTCCCCACCCGGCCAGAAAAGGGCCTGTTCCCAAAGCAGGCTAACTCTCGTCTTCTCCTCCTGTTCCCAAAGCAGGCTAACTCTCGTCTTCTCCTCTTCTCTCACCACCAGCAGCTTTTCTTCCCACTCCTTCTGTGACAGCGTTTCTTCACTGTATTCTGAAATGACCAGTCACCCGTTCAGCCTGGCAGACAGCAGTGGAGAGCTCAGAGTCCCCTCCACCAGGCCCAGGCCCCTTCGGCTCCAGGATAGAGGAAGAAAGGGCCCACATCCAGTGAGCTTGCGGGTGACACCAGACAAGGAGCATCTTTCCAGCCCACTCTCCAGGCCCTTTCCTGAACCACAGCAAAGGCAATTTCTTCCAACTTATAAAACCTTGGTCTCCAGTGGCCAGCCTTGATGCCAACAGGCAACAATCGGGGTCAGAGGAAGAGCGGCAGCGCCCACCCCTGGGCCTCACCGTCCAGGTGCTCCAGCAGCAGGGGGATGGCGGTCACCCACCGCTGACCCAGGGCCGGGTGGATGTCCTGATGCAAGACATTCAAGAGGCGCAGCGAGGCTGCCCCGCGACCGTCCCCCACATAGGGATGGGAAGACACGGCCTGCAGAAGGCAGAGTTGGGGCCTCCACCAGCGTCCTGGGCCACAGTGCTCCACCTGAGGCCGAGCACGGACACCCAGGTGGGGGCAAGGAGGCCCCAGAGACACAGCTCCCCAAATCCCTCCCGGAGTGCCTGATGGTCCTTCCCGGGGAAGTGACAGCACAAGGGTGGGGCAACAGGGACTAAGGGAGAGTCCACCCCCACCCCAACACCCCTCAGAGTAGGCACTGCCTGGAGGCCACCTGGCTAGGAGGAGAAGCCACTGGGGCCTGAGCAGCTGCTTACCAGGAGTCTGGTGGTGATGGCGTAGGGAGACGGGAGGTGCACTGCAAGGATAGAGACCACAGCACTCAGGGCTGCCCCCTTGGGGGGCAGGGAGGGAGGGCTGGGCTGGGGCAGGGGCACACCGTTGCCGTTGTACTGGATGAGGGGAGCATGGGCCCCCGCCTCCTGCCTCTTCTGGGCCAAGTGCACAAGGCTCCTGCAGAGTGGACTCAGCGCCCTGGTGAAGCGAACGGGGACCAGAAACTCAAGCAGGTACGGCCAGAGGACCTGGGGGCAGTGCAGGGTGTGTAGGAGCGTGGCCTCCCTGCACTGCAGCCTCCTCACACCCACAGCCTCCCCACACCTGCTCCCAGACCGAGGGGTCAGGAGCAGGGTGGTGGGTCCCCCAGGGCAGGGGTGCTCACCTCGCCCATCCTGTCCACAGTGGTGCTGACCAGGTAGAGAGTGCTGACGCTGATGGCCCTCACGCTATCGGCCGCCAGGGCCTCACTGTCGGCACCCAGCTTCTGAATCTGGGGGCGGGAGGGCAGGATGCTGTGCACTCTGCTCTGCAGGTCACCAGTCGTGGGCTCTGGCCCTGAGGACACGGCCTGAATGGAAGCATGACAAGCCCTGCCCAACCCCTAAGGAGGGGACCATCCCCGGTCACTGGCAGGACACTCGCCCTCCACTAAAATCGCCCAAGAAAGCCTGCTCCCCGGGCCAAGCTCCAGCATCCAGACTAGAAAAACTGTGAGCATTTCCTGAGAGCTGCTAACCGCATCCTCACAGGTGGTGTTCCGTCCTTGTGGACGCGGTCATTGCCTGAGAAAATGCCATTCCCACCAAGAACACAGACAAGCCCTGCTGCCCCACGGGCCAGTGGTTTCTCTCAGACCCAAGGAGCCAGTGCTCCAGAGCCTGGCTCCCTGGAACCTTCCAGGCAAAAAAGGACTCTATTCTCTAAATTCTGAGTCTTCAATTCATGCTTTGAAATTCTGAAAAGCAAACACTGAAAACCAAGCAAAAGTGGGAAAACTGCAATGACTGTTGGAGACATTTGGCCCCTCTCACCAAGAAATTAAAGATCGAGAAGAAAAAAATAGAGATGTTTAGGGCCTGAATAGCAAGCTTTAGAGCATGCTCTAAAAATATAGATAAAACTTCATACCAAATACACACAATCAACACTGAACGCCTGACTGCCTATTAGGGTTATTAGGCCAAAAAGAAAATCTCAAGAAACACTTAGAAGCAGAAATATACCTGGCCAGATTCAATGCAATAAAATTACAAGCCCACAGTAGCCACAAAAGGTTGATCACCTAGGAAATTATAAACATCCAAGTCACTGGGTTCTCGACATCCAGGCAAAGGCAGCTGGTCCACGTGGGGAGAAGAGTCTTTACAGTGAACGTGCTGCGACAACAGGACACCCACGTGCAAAACACTGAGCCTGAACCCACATCTCACGTTAAACAAAATGACCTCAAGCTGGATCACAGACCTTGTGTAAAACTTCTAGAAGCAAGCATGGGGGAACATCTTTGTGGCTTTGGGTAAAGAAAGGATTTACTAGTTACAACACCAGAAGCAAGAGCTATAAACAAAAGCCCAATGACGTGGACTTCTAAAACATTAGCACTTCTGCTTTTTGAAATACAATGTTAAGAAAATAAATGCCTACGAGGCAACAGATTCGTCAGAAAATATTTACAAACCATAAATCTGATAAGGGACTTGCATCTAAAATATATGAAGAGCACTTCTGTCCTGAAGAAGAAAGGCAACAGCCCAACTCCAAAGCAGGTAAAAGCTGTGAGCAGGCACGCAGACACATGGATGCCAATATCACTGGTCACAGGCACAACGCTAGCCTGTCACAGTGGCTAGAAAATGAGACACACAGCACTGACCTAACCCCGTGTGCCAACAGAGCTGCTGCTGGGGCCACGAGATGGCACAGCTACTTTCAAAAACCACCTGGAAGCTTCTTATGAAATTAAACATCTCAGCACCTCACAGTAGCTGCTTACACAGGGGGACAAACGCATGCCCTGCAGAAACCTGCACCCTCACTTTCACAGATGCTTTATTCACACCTGTTACGTGGCTAGCAGACTAGCACACCCCCAGAGCGCCACTCAGCAGTCAGACGACAAACCACGGGTCCAAGAGACAACACGCAATGATGGAATAGAGGGACGGCGTGCCTTACCTCAGCCTCGGGGGGCAGAGCGCACTGCTGCACGATGTACTCGACCATGGCCTTGCCGCCAGGCTGCTCCAGGTAGCCGTGGTGGGCCATGGCACTGACCACCTGCACCACCGCCCGCTTCACCTGCCCAGAGCAGGGGGCGCAGGAAGGGGCCTCAGAGGAGTGCTGGCCACAGCATGACAGCCCAGCAGGGGCCGGCATCTCACCCCCGCTCTGCCCACACCTCCCGCCTTCCCCCAGCCCAGCACCCCTCTCTGGGACCCTCCCCCTGTCCTGGTCACACCTCTCCTCCCCAGATCCCAGGTCACATGTGTGTCCTGAGTGACCATGGGCTGATGGGTCTGGAGGGACTGAGCCATGTGGCAGCCTGAGGGCCCCTAGGCTGGGTGCTTCTGGCCACCGACACAGCGGGCAGGCACTGGGCCCCTCTGAGGGTGGCACAGGGCACAGGAGCCCTGAAACAGACGCAGCTTTGGTGGTTTGGGCTCCATTCCAGTAGCTTCTGGGACTCTCACAGACAGTCCCCAAGAATGGGGTGCAGGATGAGCACAAAGGCTGGGGCAGCCGCGGGAAGGGGACCCACTGCTGCTGAGCCCAAGCAGGGAGGGCCAGCCTCGCCCTCAGCTCTGGGGTCACCACCAAGCTGTGGATATCCTGCTGGAGTCCAAGCTCCTGTTCCCTGGGGCTTCCACTGTACCAAGTCGTCTAGCCCTGTGACTCGGGTGGGGCATCAGGCCACCCAAAGGGCTGGATGCCTAGATCTGCATGACAGAGGCCTGACAGAGACCCCAGACACAAGGCTGGGGCTTCCCTGGGCAGCCCTCCATGCGAGCCAGCACAGCGCTGCCCACAGCTCCACAGGGCCAGGACGAAGCCTCCGAGTGCCCAGGCCACCCCATGGGCGTCTGTGTGGCTGATGCTCACGTAGGTCTTTTTGGTGTAATAGCTCTTGAGTTCTGGGGGTTCTTCTAGAGAACGATCAAGCCCCAAGGTGGTCTTGAGGATTGCTTCCTAGCTTCACACCTGGTTAACGCATCAGGAGGAAGCTGGGGGCCCAGACATGCAGCTCAGCAGACACCCAGGCCTGCCGAGGCCTGGTGTGCTGAGGTGGCAGCTGCCTGTCAGCGGTGGCCATACCGCCTGTCACTGTGCAAGGCTGCACCAAGCTGCCCGCTGACTCACCTTGTTGTTGGTGTCCAGAAGAGGGAGCTTCATGGAAGAGAGAATGACGGGTTTCTTAACTTCCATCTGAGCAGCTGCAAGAAACCAACAGGGGGCTCAGCCTGCCTGCCGATAGGCAGACGCTGGGCAGCCCTTCCGCCACGATGCGGGCTGAGCCCGTGCTGCAGGGCTCTGGCCTCAGTGTGGCCCTCTGCGTGGGGGGAGGAGAAGGCCACCTAAGCACAGGCCCACTTATCTCTCTCCGAGGGAAAAACGACTTTTTTCAGCAAATGACATTATTTTATCAGATTAAGAAGTGAGGAGGTTAGAAGTTCAGGGCAGCAGAGCTGAGTCAGGGGTCCCAGGTTCAAGTGTGGGGTGAGGGCGCCTCCAAGGTCATCAGAATCTTAGCACCACTCCCTGCTCCCAGCTCCAACCTGAAGGCCTGACGTGGCCACAGCCACTGTTTAGCAACCAAGACTCTCACACACACACACACACACAAATTCAGGTGTGAAAACCATTCAGGCTTATTGCTGATTAAAACTGCTTAAAAGCAAGAAACCTGAACTCTCCTATCCAGTTGTGAGGAAATCTTCAGACACATGGAAACCAGGGACTTTCCACTGAACTGGCCTCCACTCCTCCCAAGGTCCACGTCTAAGAGACAGCGGAGAGAGCTGTGCCCATGGCCAGGCCTCCACAATGAGGGGCCACTGCAGCAGATGGCTGCAGGTGGGGGGCGTCGGCAGGACTCAGCCACCAGCCCCCCATGCCGAGGCGCCATGGCCTGCCGACTACAGCCCCTGCCAAGGGCAAACATCAGAGATGGACAACCTGCTGGCAGGCAGGTGAGCACCACTGCTGCAACCCTTCAAAAAGCAGGGAATTTTGCGAAATAGAAAGTTGGGGAAAGTATTTTAAGAACTCAAAGCAAAATGCTCCTTTTCATGCTGAAGATGGACAAGGTGGGCCTATCCCATCTCCGTTCCACAAGGTACTCACCCGCCGCGTTGATGACGTGCCTCAGAACCTGCAGGGTGCCCACACGGGTCCTCTCATTGCTGGTGTCCAGCTTGGGCAGCAGGAAGGCCAGCAGGCGGTCCGGCGAGCAGCAGGCTACGGGCAAGTGCTCATCAAGACCGTCTTGCTCCCTGCTGGTTGCCTGCATCCCCCAGGCCCAGCGGGGAAGACAGACGCTCAGGGCGGTGAGCACCCTGATGAGACCAAGGGCTCCGCCTGCATACCCAGCACGGTGAAGCAGCGCAGCACCTCCTTCTGGTTGCTCATCACCAGCGGGCTGGACGACTCCACGGGCACACAGATCTGTCCAGGACAAAAGACAGTCAGCGGCTGGGGGTGCTGGAGGGGTGTCTCAAGCTGCCAGAGCTGCAGGTCCTCAGGCGTGCTCACCTGGGTGAGGAACCCCTGCCTGCGCCAAGACACGCTCTCAGGCCCTGCGGTTGGGGCGGGGACGCAGGACACACAGCTGGCCCTCCTCCTGCACCCCACCCCACCCACCAGCAGCCAGGAGAACAAACTCCCCAGACACACTTCCTGATGAGGAAGGAGACAGCGGCCCACTTTCTCGGGCAGGACACGCGAGCACAGAAAGCGCTGGAGTCTGTCCATCCAAACCGAGACAGAAAGGGAGCTACCCTGGCAGGGGTGCAGGCAGAGGCTGCAGGCGGCGGCGCCCCTGGGCCCCACTGCACCTCTGTGGGCAACACTCTGGGGCTGAGTTTGGGTGGCGCCCCTGTCCCCACTCAGCCCCCAAGGTCACAACAAAGGACCTGCAGGGCTCTGAGGGGACCCGTGGGAAAGCCCAGCCTCCCAACCAGAAGGGAGACGTGGTACAGGGATCACAGGTGCCACCCCAGCCTGGCCCTGCCAGTTCCCAGGGGACTGGAGCAGGTGGAGCAGGTGCAGGCAGGGCTGCCAGGCTGGCTCCAGGTCCCCAGGGCCCTGCTGCCTGCTCCCGGGGTCACTCAGCGACCCACGGAGCACCTCCCACCAGGGCTGGGGGCCAGCGAGGGAGCAGCTTGGAAGCAGACGCTCTGGCCCGCCCCAGGGAGCCTGCAGAAGATGCATGAGGTGCTCAGAACTCCTCGGTGACTGGAGCACAAACCGCTGCTGAGTCCAGGCGCTAAGGTTTGCAGTGATTGATTAAAAGGCGATAGATCAGAGAGATAACTAGTGACGAGGGCAGTCACCTGGAAAAAAGATAAAACTAGCTTTTCACTCTTCCTCTAAAATACACTCTAGACAATTAAAAAGTATAGGGGAAATGAGAGAACCTAAAAACTCACTGCAGAATTGGAAAACCTTTTTAAGTACAGCAAAACCTGGAGTGTATAAAGAAAGATAAGTGATGGCTTTAAAAAATTAAATAATGTTCCATGGCAAAAAAATATCATAAGCAGAGCCACAGATAACAATAAAGCAGAAACAAATATCTACATACATGACACAAGACTATAAATAACTGCTACAGACCAATATGGAAAAAAAACACCCTAAAATCAACAGAAAAACAAAAGACATGAATGGAAAGCACTAAGAAAAGGAAATATCACACTTTTCTAGCTTCTCAGCTTTTCCACAAATATTCTCCTTTTAAACCTCCCCCCACCCCCCACAGATTACAGTTTTTAGTTTCAGGCCATCACTTTGTATTAAGTAAATAATACTCCATCTCTCATTTTTTCCTCACTTTTTTCCAAGTTGTAAACTTTTTCTCCACAGAGATCTTAGGCATTCTTCGCTAGGTTAATTCCCTGATACTTTACAATTAAGTTTCTGTTGCTACTGTAAACACCTTTTTTTTTTTTTTTTGGTACTTTATAGCTGGTCACCACTGATGGGGGAAAATACTCTTGATTTTTACAGGTTGGTCTTGTAACTGGCAGCCTTGCTGAACAGAGTTCTAGGACTTGTAAATAGATTCAGTTCTTGTACGAATGAACTTCTAGATGAGTGCATCAACCATCCAAAACAAATATCTGCTGGGAGCAGACATGGCGGGGGCCAGAACAAGGCAACCCTGCCCTCAGGGCTGTGCCGCCTCACTGAGCATGGGGAGCAGCGGCCCGCCAGGATGAAGGGTGGGCAGGCGGCCAGGCGAAGGCAAACCACAGGTCTGTCCGGGGTCCTTCTCTTCTGCTTCTCTCCTCCAGGATTCACCCCAGGCCCTGCTGACACGCGACTGGGGCCCCTTCCTGCTCTGGACGGTAAGGGAAGGTGGTCGCTCCTATCTACTGTGATGCAAACTGTATCCATCACATGTATGATGCATGCTGATGGACCAGGTATTTAAAATTTGCCAAGTAAGAGAAGTTCCTTTCCCATCCTGGTTGCTAAGAGTTTCAGTGACAAATAGGTGCTGAACTTCTTCAAAAGTTTTTTCTGCATCGCTGAGATCAGAGAGAACCTTCCCACAGCCCCTCCCGCTGGGGCCCATGTGCGGTGAGTACGAGGTGGGCAGCCAACTCTCCTCCGCACAGACCCTCATGCCAGCTCACCCGCGGGTGCCCAGACTTCTCTGTGTGGTCCTGACTTGGAGTCAAGACCAGTCCCATAGAACCTGTCAGGCAGCTCCAGATACTTTTCTCATTTCCAAGCCCACCTGTGTGAGGTGGAAATGGGCTATCCCTCAAAAGTCTGGAAGAGGCAACCTGAACACCACTGGGTCCCGGGTTTGCTGTCAGAAAGGAAGGGCCTGGAATGTGGTCTCCATTTCTTTACTGGTTTAGTCAAATTTTCTATTTCTCTTCTACCAATTGTGACATTTTTAAGATTTTTCTAGGCATCTATCCACCTCATAGTTTTTCAGGCTCATTACAGCTGAGAAGCCCCCTGAAGCCTTTTCTCCAGGAAAGCCTTCAGGCCCTCCCCTTGCTGGCCTCAGCTGCTGATGCGGCTCCTTTGCTCCGCCTGAGCCGACCCTCGGGGACCCGCAGGCAGCACAGACACTCCCCCTGCCCTGCTGGCCACCTCCTCCCCTCCTGCCCCTGCATGTAGGGCTGTCTGGTGCCCCACTGCCTGAGTCAGTGTACCCCTAAGGGCTGCACCCAGACGACTCAGGAAGCCTGCAGAGGTCCACCTGGCTGGACCCCCACCCTGAATCTTGCTCCCTGGGCCCCTCAGCAGGCACCCCCATAGAAGGAGCAAGCGCCCAGCCCCAGCCTGCTCATAAGCCTCTCCACCGGCCCACCTGAGCATGCAGAGCGGCAAGGAGAGAGTTGAGGTGGATGTCCAGAGTGCGGCTGCCCACACTCACGGCTGCCTCCAGGATCTGGCCAAGGCTCTGCAGGGAGGAGTGGCCTGTCAGGACCTCCTCGCCCCCAGCCCCGCCCCACCCCACCTGGCTGAGAGCCTCCCAGCAGGACACCACCCTGGGGCTGGAGCAAGGAGGGAGCGGTGCCAGGAAGGGGGCCCTGTGAGGCCAGGGGCCTGGCTCTCCAGCTCTGCCCACGTCCCTTGCTGAGGCCGACACCTGGCCAGGGCCTCAGCCACTGAGGCTCACAGCCACACTGTGCGTACCTTGGACACATGGACGGTCTCGGTGTGCTTCTTGTAGAAGGCAAGAACCCTGGGCAGCAGCTTGGGGAGCTGCTCCTCCAGCTTCTCGCTGGGGAGCAGGTGGCTCATGGGCCCCAGGGCCTCCACCACTGCAAGCCGCAGCTAGAGGGGCAGGGACACGGTCAGTGGTGGGGGACAAAGGCAAGGAGTCCTCCCCTCGGACCTGGAGCAGAGGCTCCTGTGAGGTGGGGGGAGTGGGCCCAGGGAGAGGTCAGAGCGGCCAGGCAGCCTCCTCCCTAATGCGTGGAGGCCCCAAGGTGGGGGTGGGACCTCAGCAAAGCAGCCCAACGCTGTGAGGACCTGCAGGGGAGACCCCACAACACAAGGCTTGGCGTGGGCAGGTGGACACAAATCTCTACCAAGATCTGCGGGATGGCAGAAGGGCCCAGGGGTCTGTGGCAGGACCCCCAGGCTGGGGAGGGAGAGGGCAGGTGCAGCCACCAGTCCCCACCCACAGAGCATACCTTCGCTCCCCCACTCTGTAGCCACTGGTGGAAAAGGATGTCGTAAGCACCAAAGATGTCTGAGGCAAAGGCGTCCTTTCTGACTGTGGGGTCTGGGGCCTGATCCAGGTTGGCCAAGTATTCTAGGATACTCTCACTGAAGCGCTGCAGGGCTGCAGTGACCCCAGTGGTGAGGCGGCAGGCATGGTCACGCTGGCTCTCACCCAACCCCTCTAACATCCCACGCCCGCCTGCGAGACACCCTCCTGAGCACTCCGGCCAGGCTCAGGACTACAGGGTGGGGCAGGGTGAAGGGTCCCCTGACTCTTGTCCTTCCCAGAACCTGAACATGACTTTTCTAGAAATTCAGTCTCTGCAGATACACTAAGACTAGGTCACGGTGGGGTAGGGTGGGGTGGGGTGTGCCCTAACCCACCAGGACCCTGTCCTCGTAAGAAAACAGACAGACATATTGATGACGGAGGTAGACGCTGCAGTGACGCAGCCTCAAGCCCAGATGCCCAGATCGAGAGACACCTCCAGACACCAGGGGAGCCTGGAAGGACTCTGTCCAGAGTCACAGAAGGTGAGCGGCCCTGCCAACAGCCTGCTCTCAGACACTGGGCTTCTAAGCTGTAGAAGACAGCCCCGTTGTCTTAAGCCCCTGATTTGTAGCCCTGTGTCACAGTGGACACCAGTACATGACCAACCTCTCCCAAATGCCACCAAGCCACCACGCCCACCTGCTCTGGTCTGTGGTGCCCACCTCTCCCCTCACAGACACACATACCACATGCTTTCAAGGGCTGCTGTCCAAGATGGCGTAGGACCCCCCAGGGCACATGCAGGAAGACCCGGGTATGTGAGCCTGGGTGCGAGTGTGGTGCTTAAGGTGGGGAGCACCAGCCTGGGGGGGCACGGTGTCCGTGCAAGGGACGGTGCCATGGATGCCCAGGCAGGGAAGCCGGGGGACCCACTTAGGTGTAGACCTGTGAGTGGTCAGCAGGGCCTGGACTGTGGGTCAATGGAGATGATGGGACCACAAAGAGTCAGAGGCCAGGACCTGGCCACGCAGCTCCACTGAGGCCTGGGCAGTGGAGGAGATGAGAACTAGATGGCTGGCAGCATTGTCGGCTCACAGCTGGCCACGAGGCCAGAACCCACCCCCAGGATCTTGACTGACAGGACCACGTGCTCCAGCTCATGACCTCTGACCTGGACCACTTGCAAGACTACTTTCTCAGCTTATGCTTTGCAGCCCAGCCCTACACCTACAGGAAGGCAGCTACGGTCACAAGCACTCAGAGAGCATATAGGACCCCCCTCCCCCGCCGGGGCCCACAGCAGGAGGCCTGCGTCTGGTTGTCCTCCCACTGAAGGTGCCTTGGGGGAGGGGGTCTGCTTAGGTGGGCCCTGGTCCCTGCCTGCCACCCCAACCCCTGCGTCCCCCTACTCTTGCTCCTTGAGTTGCTCAATCAGACTACTGATCAAGCTAACCAGGGCTTCGAGGTACCCTGTGTGGGAAGGGCTTTCAGGATAACAGGACATCAGGTGGCCAGAAGTAGAACCACCCCCCTCCCTGAGTTACTTACCAGGTTTGTACTTTTAATCAAGGACATACTTGCCTCAGGTAAACGAGCCACTCAAGCCCCTCCCCCAGCCTGATTTTCCTTATTCCAGAAGCAAACACCAGGTTTGGGCCTCTCTCTCCACACACATGTACGCAGTGTTCCCCACGTACCCCAGGCCGGGGCCAGCCCGTTCCGTCCACCCCTCCAGACCCCCGTGGCTCTGAGCCCACCACTCCCTCCATGACCAGCTGTGTTCTGACTTAAGGACCATCTGGGGTTTGAGTTCCCTCGTTCTCCAGGCCCAAGTCACTGTGGCAACCTCCACACCTCTTGCCACACATCCTGAGGCTCCTCCAGCCTCACCACATGGGCCACACACTTCCGGATCCTGCCTTCTCAAGGAGCCTCTCTACACCTTCCTGCTCAGCAAGCCTTGGGGCAGGGTGCTGCCTCACAGTGGTGCCTTCCTCTGGAGCTTTCTAGCATTCTCCCTCAAGCAGAAGGCAAGCCCTTGGCCTTCTCCTGACCACCTGCCCCGAGGAAGCTTCCCGAAGCAGGCACAGGGAGGGCCTCTCCACCTGTGGCACCTCCCACAGCGACCCCCTCCGCTTTCTCTGTTCCTTCTATCCAGGGTGATTATCCAAGACTGGCTTCATGGCTTCACTTGCTAAGTCTTTTCTTTCTGTTTTCCACATACTTGCATTTTTGGCTCCATTTTCTAGAGGATTTCCTCAACACTTCCACTTCTACCTTCCATTTTCATCATGTTGCTAATTCCCAAAAGCTTTATTGCATTGTCCAAACGTAGCTTCTTCAGAGCAAGGTGCTTCTGTTTTATGAATGCATCTTCTCGTCTCAATGAAATATCAACCAGGTTTCCTCTCCTACCTGTTTTCCCCTCCCTCAACTGTCTGCTTCCCCTAGTCTCCCTTTCTGTCTATTTTGCTGCTGCCTCTCTCATTAGACCTTCCTGGTGGGTGGTGAGCTGTGGTTGCCTGCCAGCGCTGGCAGTGTGTCCAGGCCAGCTGAGCACCTGTTGTCTGGGTCCTGTCCATCCACCTCTGCGGCCCTCCTCCCCGCCCTCCCCCTGCCTGGCCGCAGCATTCTGCGAGCTGGACAAGAACCTCTGAGTGCACACACGCTCCTATTCTGGGCCCCATGGCCCACCTGGGCCACCTTCCTGCACAGTGAACACAATCTGCCCAGAATCGGAGACTGCCTGGAAGAACAAGAGGTCCCAGTCCTCTTGTGGCCCACCCAGGCCACGGATGAGCTGATGTGGACCCTCCTGGCCTGACTGAGGCTGCTCCAGTGGGTAGGACCATGCTTCCCTCAACTGCAGACCTGGAGCGCTGTCCGTGGTGAGGAGCACACACCTCAGCCAGAGGGCGGCTGCAGGCAGTGTCTCCTGGCCCATCCAGCCCTCCACACACGACATGGCAGCCAGGTGAACACTGTAGGCCTGCAGTCTGTGAGGGGCAGGGCCTCCTGCACAGGGCTCTGCAAGTCCTGGAGCTATGCCAGCACTTCCAGCGATGCCAGGGACCAGCCCTCAGCTCCAACATAGGCTCTCCTTCTCCCTCCCGGCTGGAATGAGTGCTGTCCTTGGAGCTCTTTTCCCCCAGCCCCCACAGCTCTCCCCAGTCCCTCCTGTGTCCCCCCAGCTGGGATGTGTACTGTCCTTGGCGTGCTTCGCCCCCCCCCCCCCCGCCCCCCCAGCTCTGCCTCGGTCCTCTCTGTGTCCTGCCCCTGCACTCTGAGCTCAGCAGTGATTCCCACCCAGCTGCTCAGGGATCCTGTCACAAGTTCCCTTTTCAGCAGAAACCAGGTCAAAGAGGGTTTCAGTCCAACAGCCTGCTATCACCCACATGTGGGAGGGGCCCTCAAGAGGAAGGCGTGGAATAGAGAGAATGGGAATGCCGCAGCTCTGAGGGGCTAGAGCTCTTCCTAGAGTCCCTGAGAGCTGAGGAACCTGAACCCAAAGCCACCATGAACAGGAGGGCTGCAGCCCAAAGCTCTAGGCCCCAGATAGGAAAGTCCCCTGGTGTGCACAGAACAGGCAGCTTCACTGGGACTCCTCTGCAAACACCAACTCTCTGCTTGGCTACCAGCCTCCCAACCCCTGTCTCGATGTGGCCACAGCCTAACCACGTCCCTCTAGCCTGGCCATGGGGGTGGAAGCCCAGGACCTCTAACAGCCTGGGCTGGGGATTAAAAAGGGTCCTTAGGGCTTCCCTGGTGCTCCAGTGGTTAAGAATCCGTGTTCCAATGCAGGGGACTTGGGTTTGATCCCTGGTCCAGGAAGATCCCACATGCCTCGGGGTAACTAAGCCCGTGCGCCACAACTACTGAAGCTGGGGTACCTCGAGCCCATGTTCGACAAGAGAAGCCACCGTAACAAAGAGTAGCCCCTACTCTGCACAACTAGAGAAAGCCCTCGCCAGCAACAAAGACCCAGCAAAACCAAAAATGTGTGCATGCATGCTAAGTTGCTCAGTCATGTCTGACTTTTTGTGACCCTATGGACTGTAGCCCACCAGGCTCCTCTGGCCATGAGATTCTCCAGGCAAGAATGCTGGAGTAGGTTGCCGTACCCTCCTCCAGGGGATTTTCTCAACCCAGGGATCAAACCCACAGTGACAGGTGGGTTCTTTACCACTAGTGCCACCTAGGAAGCCCACAACCAAAAATAAACTATTTTAAAAAGAGGATCCTGTCTTCACGGGGCCTCATGGGCCTAGGTGTTCCCTCTCCCTCCCCTCAGTAGCAGCTGTCTTCCTGAGACAGGAGGGGACGCTAGGGACACTAGGAAGCCAAGGGACAAGAGCTGTGTGCAGGCCACTAGAAGAGGCCAGGCTCCCTCACGCCCCATGTTTCAAGACTCTCTGTTCCCCCCTATAGGAGTGCCCTCCTGCCCATCAGGAGTCATGCCATGAGGCACTGCCCATGGCACACAGAGGGTGGGAGAGTGAACACTCCCAGGACACCCAGGGAAATGTCACTCTGCCAGCGTGAACAAGGAGAAAAGTGGGAGGGAGCTGCAGCTCTGGTCAGTCTCCTCCTGCCCCCCATCAAGTGTCCAGGGCTCAGGGAAATATGCCATAAGGTCCTGGTGGGGGGGTCTCCAACAGCAGAGAAAAGCCGCCAGACAGCAGAGGTCAGCTCTCTACCTACAGCAGTGCCCGCTCAGCCTCCACCTGCATCACCCTTCCTCTAATCATCCCACCCTCCTCCTGCAGCCTGAAGGCCCCCCAGCCCCCCACAAAGGAGCACTGGAAAAAAAAAGACCCCCCCAACTGTGGGCAGGCCACACCCACCCACCACCCCACAGAGGCCCTGTCTTACCACAGCAGAACACTACTTTCATTGAGTCGTGCTTGGCTGCGCCCAGCATGGGCAGCATGGTGCTGAGGATGGACGTCAGGAAGGGCACCACGCCAAACACTGCAAGAAGGGGTGCGTCACAGAGGCCCACGGCCACCCCCACCCCGCCACACACCTTGAGCTCTCTCTGCACAGCCTGGGGCATGTGGTGGAGTGACTGGGACCAGAGGAACCGAGGTGCCATCCTCAGAATCTCTGAGCATGTGGGTGGAGGGGCGGGGCTGCCACCTACCATTGGAGACAGAGAGGCTGGCGAGCGTGTGCACGGTGCAGGGGTGTGGCAGAAGCCCAGGCTGGAACTTGCTCAGCAGCTCCTCCATCACGCTGCTGATGAACCGCCTTCCCACCGCCACCAGGACGCTGCTGGCGGCTTGCTGCCAATCAGAGACCAGCTCCTGTCCCCAAAGACCTCAACTGACACCCTGACCAAAGGAGGCAAACCTCACCCACCCTGAAGGTGCCCAGGAGGAAAACTGGACACTCTGCCTTCAGTTCCACTGGAGGACAGGCCGCCAGTGTTCAGGACGCTCTCGGGCTGCTGTGAGCAGGGCCCCAGGCTGAGCCCCGAGCCCATGCACACTCAAGTGGGGTCCTGGTGCTCCTACATTCGCCCTGAGAGCTTGGGAGCACTGCTTTCCACTTTGGCTTACATCTGAGATGGCGGGGTGACCCGCCCCACCCCACAAGGGCAGTCAGTACACAGGACCAACAGGCCAGACCTGAGGCAGCCAGACACAAACCCATGTTCTCAATGCACTCGGGAAGAAAACAGCTCCCTGACCCAGCCAGGGGCAGGTCAGCCAGGCCAGGGCAGGTATCCCCCACACCTTCACTTTGGTCATCTCATTGGAGGCCAGGAGGATGATGGCCCTGGCCGTGTCCTTGTCCAGCTCGCTGATGTGATTGCTCACGACTATCTCCATGGCCCTTAGGATTATCGTCCGGTATGGATGAGCTAGCTGTAGAGAGAGATGGTGGAGGAAGGACCGGGACTCACTTGTCTCTCATGGCTCCTCCCTGAGCTCAGAAATGAGCCCTGGTCTCCTTAAACTGGGACAGTGGCGGGGGTGGGGGCAGGCGCAGGAAGGGGCCTTGCTGGAGAGGAGGGGTCATCAAACTGGTTCAGGAGCCCAGGGGCCCTGTCAAGACTCAGCTGTCTAACCCTGAAATGGCAGCTGACAGACGAGAGCCCCAAACTCAAATAAAAAGAAAAACGGTCTTTTTTTAGTCTAACTCCTAGGAATGAGCCTAAACCATGCACTGTGGAAACTGAAATTATGTCCCACTACAGGGAGATAGGAGTGTCACAGAACCCGGAAGCCGGGACCAGGAGAGGCAGAGCTGGCACAGCCCTTGGTGCAGTCTCAGCAGGGCCTGACCAGTGGAGTCTATGGTTGGGCAGGGAGCAGAGGCGTTCTGCTTACCACAGGGACCCAGGTCCTCTCTCACTAGCTGGTAGATGAGAGGAACGGTGGACTGGGCCTGCGCAAGGGCAACCCGACACTACAATGCCGACCACCCGGTCCCCCACAACGGGACTGACCCACAGGACAGAGTGGGTCACCTATGCTGGACTTGCCGCTTCAAGGGGTTCTGGACTTGCCAGTGTGACTTTCCACCTACAGCAGCCTGGTTGCATACTTCAGACCCACCCGGGCCACTGCCCTGCAGGCCCCACCCCTCACCAAAGGCCCCGCCCCTCCACAGACCCCGCCTCTTGCCATGAACCCTGCCCACAGGTCCCGCCCCTCCCTGCAGGCCTCACTCCATCATATTGCGAGGAGCAATACCTTTTCGTGCAGCCGCAGGTGCTCCTCGCAGGCGCTAAGAACCTCCGCTGGCTTCGACTCTCCGAAGTCGCACAGGGCGCCACATACCTGCTCCTGCATCTGAGGGTCCTTGTCAGTGACAGCGTCCAGCAGGATGGCGGACAGCCCTACAGTGACAAAGTCCAAAGGCAGGGTCAGGCCCAGCCCCGGCCCACCACCTGGCTCAGCCTCACCGGCCCAGCCTCTGCAGCCTCAGGCGCACACACCGCTCCCTCCGTCCACCGTACTGGCCGAGGTCTCTGGAACCCACTGGCTGCCTGCTCTGAGGTCACTCTGGCCACCTTTACCCCGACCTTCCAACCCAGGCCGCATTTTCGCCGCCTCTCCAGCCTGACTGGATCCGAGCTCCTATAAAAAGCAGGCGGTGTGGGCTCAGCCCCATGAAGCCACTCCAGGAGGACCTCTGGCCCACACTCTGCCCTGGACCATGCCCTAGGCAAAGAGCTGGCCCTGGCTGCAGGTACAGTGGCCAGTCAGAGTGAACACTGGTTCTGGGGCTTTTGTAGGAAGGAGGAAGGCACAGGGACTCTCCCCTACAGAGCACAAAGCCACTGTGTCAGGCAAACACTGTCCCCACACCAAACTGAGCCAGCGTCGGCAGAGGCGAGAGCTTCCTTTTCTTGTCTAATGAAACTTTAAAGAAATTGTGTTCAAGCAGCCATCACTCCTCCCAAGTGCATTTACTCAGAAATCCACAGCATGCCATGGAGGCCAGCCAAGGGGCCCACACTCACTCTTCGCGTAGGTCTCGCTCATCACTGTGGTACGAGCTTCTTTTTGCCTCCTGGTGTGAACCTGGATGCCTCTCTTCAGACCTGGAGTCACCAGACGTGCAACATTTAAGTCACTGGCCTCCTCAGTTTACGAGTAGTTAGTGTGTTTGTGTAAAACACAAGATCAGAAGGGGTTCGTCTGGGAAACAATCTCTGCCACACTCTGGCTAGGTGGTGTGCAGAGGACAGGCAGCACCCGCTCCACCCCAGCAGCCGGCAGCCCCGCCGCCATGTGCTGGGCCCACAGGGTCTCATCCTGGCTGGCCCGCAGAGGGTGCCAGGCCAAGCGCGATCACCATCTCCACTGACAGCATCTTCCTTCACTCTGTGCATGTAAGGCCTCGTGCTGCTGACGGACTGTGCGGAGAGGGACACCCCTCCCTGAGGGCCAAGAACAACCACCTTGGTCACTATGTGGCTGGGACCCCCCACTTCCTGCTGGCTGAACAAGACTGGACAGGCAGCTCAGGGAGCTGGTGGGCTCTCTGGTGTCTGAAACCAACCATCCAGACAGCTCACAGGATTTGAGAGTTGCAGCTTTCAAACATCATGTGCCTCAAAGCACCACTTGCAACAGTTGGACCCAAAGAATAAAGCCCATGGAATATGCAAGTGCCTCTGCACTTCCCCACGTGGTCACAGGCTCCAACAACTGGTACAGGACTGCTTTCTCACACTGGGGTCCTCTATTTTCTGGGCACCACCTTCATTCTTGGGCACTGCCCATCCAAAAAAGGGTGAAGGTAGAGGAAGCAAAGAAGACAGGCCTCCACCTGCTCCTGAGCAGGAAGACACACTCACTTGGCTGTGGCCACATAGGAAGGGGCTGTGAGAGGTGTCTGATGAGTGGGGGGATTACAACAGGTGAGAACTCTAGATGGAGAAGGCACCCTGGTCCTAGGCATTCACCCATCCCACCAAAACCTCAGTGCAATGACGGAAAAGATGCATGTTTTAAAAGAACAAGCCCACAAGGGCGCTAGAACACAAGAACAGATAAAATTAGCAGACCAGACACTTCCAGGAATCCCAGGCAGACAGAAAGCAGATGGAGAAGACTGGTTTGAGGCTGGTGGGATCAGCAAGGTGTTTCACCTCTTTTCCTGGAAAACATCTAAAAATAACCCGGAAAACAAGAAATAAAGACACATATTCCATTAGCAGCAGAGCAAGGAGGTGGCAAACCGCCCCCCCACACACACACAAAGGTGAAGGGCTGGAAATGCCACAGCTGTCAGGCAGGTATGAAGGTGCTGGCCGCAGGCTCCACAGAGAGCCATGAGGACTCTTCTCAGGCAGGCACCCCTGCGCATGGAACCTGCTTTCTGAGGTCCCTGGGCCAGTCTGGGTTATAAGCACACAGCCCACTCCTGGCACAGGGGCTTTGCCTGTGAAAAGCCACAGCCACCCATCTCCATGGCCTCAGAGAAGATGGGTTGAACAGCTCCAGCTCCAAAGTTTGGAGCATCCTTCATACAAATGCAGACAGCTGTGCACACCCAACTCGAGCAGGAACAAACAGGAACATAAGGGACATCAGCTCCCAGCCTGCCTGGGAGGAATGGACCTATTTGCCGCCTCAACCCAAACAACTAAAAAAACTGAATGAAACACATGGAACCAGAGTTCTCAAGCTGATGGGCATCAGGAACAAAGGGTGGGAAAGCCTGTGATCATGCCAGCTCATCGCCTGAAGGGCACGTCCAGCTGAGGACACACAGAGCGGGCCCAGGAACAACCCGGGAGGCCTGGGTCTTGCTGGAGTCCACAGGGTCCAGTACCAGGGAGAACCTCAGAGGCCTGCAGAGAGTCCCCAGTCACTCAGCTGATTTACTGGCCAGCACAGGGGCAGCAAAATAATGTCCCCAAGGATGCCCATGTCCCCATCCTCAGCACATGAGTATGTTACTTAGCTGGCAAAAGGGACTTAGCAGATGGGGTCAAGGGCACAGACCTTAAGGCAAGGAACTCAAGATTATGTGAGTGAGACCCGCCTTAGTTCTTAAGAGCAAAGAACCTTTCTCAACTGCACCAGAGACATGAGATGAAGAAGGGAGGAAAAAAACAAAGCATGGGAAGAACACCCACTGTGGCTGGCTGCGCAGATGGAGGCAGGAGGCCAGAGATGACCCAAGGCGGGGGAAGGAACTGCCCAAAATGATTAGCTGAAACAATCTGTGGGGCTCACAAGTGAGCCAGGAACGGGCCTCTCCTGGCAGCAGGGGAATACCACAACTCTCAGCGGGCTGGGAAGGACACTCAGGAGGGTTTCAACTCAGTAAAGAAGTAAAACTAGGGCGTTCCCTAGGGGCCCAGTGGTGAGGATCCCAGGTTCACACTGCCATGGCCCAGGTTCAATATCTGGTTGGGGAACTGAGATCCTGCAAGCCAAGCCATGCAGCCAAAAATGGAAAAAGAAGAAAAAGGTAAAATGCCATTCTGGTTTCACTTACCAAAGCTAAAAGCAAGACCTGAAAGGATCAAACTGTTCCCAAGTAACTTAGACCAGCCCAGCACAAAGCTTGAGAATAACAAGAGGAAAACAAAACACCATGCACCAACAAACAAATATAAGAAAGAAAAATAACAGTGTCTGGCATCCAATCAAAAATGACCAGGCACACAAAGAGGCAAGAAAACACAACCCAAATTTGCTGTCTGGCTAAGAAACTCAAATAGGGGCTGTGTATCAACCTAGAGGGGTGGGATGGAGAGGGAGATGGGAGGGAGGTTCAAAAGGGAGGGGATATATGTATACCTATGGCTCATTCAGGTTGAAGTTTGACAGAAAACAACAAAATTCTGTAAAGCAATTATCTGTCAATAAAAAAATAAATAAAAAAAACACACACACACACAACCCATAATGAGGGTGAATCAGTCAATAGACAATGACCTGGAAATGGTGCAGAGTAAAGAATTACTAGATAAGACATTTAGATTACAACTGTATTTCATATATTCTAGAAACCACAGGAAACACTAAGTATGTTAACATAAAGAGGCTAAAGTAAAAGAATGGGAGAAGAAAAATGAGGCTGACAATAATCACAAAAAAGCTGGAGGGGCTTCCCTGGTAGTCCACTGGTTAAGAATCCACCTGCCAATGCAGGGGACACAGGTTCAATCCCTGGTCTGGGAAGACCCCACATGCCTCAGGGCAGTTAAGCCTGTGCAACACAACTCCTAAGCCTGTGTGCTGCAGCTACCAAAGCCCACATATCCTAGAGTCTGAGCTCTGCAAAAAGAGAAGCCACTACAATGAGAAGCCTGCACACCACAGCCAGAGAGTAGCTCCTCCTCACAGCAACTAGAGAAAGCCCATGCACAACAGCGAAGACCCAATGCAGCCAAAAATATATAAATAAATAATTTTTTTAAAGCTGGAGTGATTATATTAATATTAGATAATAAAGTAGACTTCAGAGACATAGCAATTATTTTTTTAATCGCTTTTTATTTGGAAAAGTGTATGCTTAATAATTGACTTCCTACTGGTTCAATCAACATGATGCAAGCACTTGTACACATCCAATAAAATATTTCTGAAGCTTGTGCTTGATCATCAGTCTGCTCTTCTCATTCTCCAGAATGATTTAAAATTTTAACTCATTTTAAGAGTTTTAAATGGCTCCCACACTGGCAGCTGCCCAGAATGATTCACCATGATGCAGCATTCTGCAAATGAGACTATGCTGGTCTCCCTACAAGGAGGCTTGGCCACCAGAAGCTGTCCTGGACCCTCTGAAACCTGTACTACAGGAAAGGTCCTCTCGTCCACTTTCCTAACCAACTTCTCCAGTTGGCAGTCACCTTCCTGTCAACTAGGGCAAGATCCTCATGGGTTCCCTAAGTCTTTCTTCACCCTTACTCATCTCTTATTTACTACTCCTATTTTCTACAGTGAAACAATGGAAACTATATCATTGCTATTGGTAGATATGTAGGTCATGAATTCATTTTGCAAACAAGACCTGTTCTATCTACCTTTTCATTCAGGAGGCTAAAAGCAGAGTCAGCTTGACTTCAAGGACTCTATTTTCTTAGCAGAGACATAACAATTCTAAACATTTATGCACCTAATAACAAAGCTTTAAAATACACAAAGTCAAAACTAAAAAAATTCAAGGAGAAATAAACAAATGCAAAATACAATAGAAATTCCAACAGCCCTCTATTTGTAATTGTTAAAACAAGTATACAGAAAATCACTGCAGGTACAGAAGACTTGAACAATACCATCAATCAACTTGGTTCAAACAGTACTTTTATAACATTCCATTCATTAACAGAAGAATATATATTTCTTCAAAAAGCTCATGAAACATTTACCAAGATTGACTATATTCTGAGCAATAAAACAAGTCTCAATAAACCTAAAAGTATTCAAGTCATACAAAGTATGTTTTCTGTGCTGCCAGGTCGCTCAGTCGTGTCCAGCTGTTTGTGATTCTATAGACTGTAGCCCGCCAGGCTCCTCTGTCCATGAGATTCTCTAGGCAAAAATACTGGAGTGGGTTGCCATGCCCACCTCCAGGGGATCTTCCCACCCAGGGATCAAACCTGCGTTTTCTAAGTCTCCTGTATTGGCCAGCAGGTTCTTTATCACTAGCGCCACCTGGAAAGCCCCTGTTCTCTGACCACATGGGATTAAATTTGAAATCAATAAGAGAAAGCTATCTGAGAAATCTGAGTATTTATCAACTACTGAATATGCTTTAAAATAATTCATGAGACCAAAAAAATGCAAAAAATGAAATTAAAGTGAATGAAAATGAAAACATATTAAAATGTGTGGGAGAAATTAAAAAAAAAATAAAAAATGTGTGGGAAATAAATAGCACTAAATGGTTGTATTAGAAAAGAATGACACTGTGGATCTGAACAACAGTAACCTCATTTAGCAGGGGAAGCCAGAGGGGGCAATCCCACACACACCACTTCAAGTGAATCACAAAGCCAACAAGAAGAGCCATGACTTGCATTCCCAGCAGGAAGACATCTCTGGTTTGGGACAGGCCACAAGCCCAGCAGATGGGAACCTTCTCAGCTCAGAGAGTGGGAAGCCACCACCATCCTAAACATCCCTCCCTCCCATAGACTTTCTTTCAGAGCAACCCCTCCTTTTCTCTGCAAAGTAACTTCCTCTCCTTTGTTTGCTGGACTTGCCTATTATTGTTGTTGTTCAGTCGTTCAGCTGTGTCCAACTCTTTGCAACCCCATGGACTGCAGCATACCAGGCTTCCCTGTCCTTCACCACCTCCCAGAGCTTGCTCAAACTCATGTCCATCGAGTCAGTGATGCCATCCAAACATCTCATCCTCTGTCATCCCATTCTCCTCCTGCCTTCAATCTTTCCCAGCATCAAGGTCTTTTCTAATGAGTCAGCTCTTCACATCAGGTGGCCAAAGTATTGGAGTTTCAGCTTTAGCATCAGTCCTTCCAATGAATATTCAGGATTGATTTCCTTTACAATGGACTGGTTTGATCTCCTTGCAGTCCAAGGGACTCTTAAGAATTTTCTCCAACTCCACAGTTCAAAAGCATCAGTCCTTCAGCACTCAATTTGCTTTATGGTCCAACTCTGACATCCATACATGAATACTGGAAAAACTATAGCTTTGACTATTCGCAAATTTGTTGGCAAAGTAATATCTCTGCTTTTTAATATGCTGTCTAGGTTGGTCATAGCTTTTCTTCCAAGGAGCAAGTGTCTTTAAATTTCATGGCTGCAGTCACCATCTGCAGTGATTTTGGAGCCCAAGAAAATAATCTGTCACTGTTTCTATTGTTTCCCCATCTATTTGCCATGAAGTGATGGGACAGGATGCCATGATCTTCATTTTTTGAATGTTGAGCTTTAAGCCAACTTTTTCACTCTCCTCTTCCACTTTCATCAAGTGAGGGTCTTTAGTTCCTCTTCACTTTCTGCCATATGGGTGGTGTCATCTGCATATCTGAGGTTATTGATATTTCTCCCAGCAATCTTGATTCCAGCTTCTGTTTTATCCAGCCCAGCATCTTGCATGATGTACTCTGCATAGAAGCTAAATAAGCAGAGTGACGAAATAAAGCCTTGATGTACTCCTTTTCTAATTTGAAACCAGTCCATTGTTCCATGTCCAGTTCTAACTGTTGTTTTTTGATCTGCATACAGGTTTCTCAGGAGGCCAGTAATGTGATCTGATATTCCCATCTCTTTAAGATACAAGAACAAAGATACCCCATACCATGTTCCACAGTTTATTGTGATCCACACAGTCAAAGGCTTTGGTATAGTCAATGAAGCAGAAGCAGATATTTTTTTGGAATTCTCTTGCTTTTTCTTCCAATGGATGTTGGCAATCTGATCTCCAGTTCCTCTGCCTTTTCTAAATCCAGCTTGAACATGTGGAAGTTTTTGGTTCATGTACTACTGAAGCCCAGCTTGGCGAATTTTGAGCATTACTTTGCTAGCGTGTGAAATGAGTACAACTGTGCAGTAGTTTGAACATTCTTTCACACTGCCTTTCTTTGGGATTGGAATGAAAACTGACCTTTCCAGTCCTGTGGCCACTGCTGAGTTTTCCAAATTTGTTGGCATGTTTACTGCCACTTTCACAGCATCATCTTTTAGGATTTGAAATAGCTCAGCTGGAATTAGTTTTATATAGTTTTTGCTATAGTATGGCTGTCCTGAGTTGCAATTCTCTGCTATTCCCAGATAAACACATTCTGCTGGTAAAATAATTACCTCTTTTAGTTTTAAGGTCAACAACGTTAAATCCTACCTTAAGAAATTACACACGCAAAAGAAGCAAAAGAATTAAAATCATAAATATCAGTACATAAAGAAATAAGAAAAAAAATAAAAGTGCCAAAGGCTAGTTATCTAAGAAGATCAATAAATTTGATAACCAACCTGCCTGACTGATCAGGAAAAAGAGGGACAACACAAATTACCAATCTTAAGAATGAGAACAAATAGATTCTACAGATATTAAAAGGATAATAAGAATATATCTAACTTGTCGAAGGTAAATTGGACAATTTAAAAGAAATAGATGAGTCAATTTTACCTCAATAAAAAATTATTAAAATCAAAAAACAAAAGAAATAGACAAGTTCCTTGAAACACAAACTATCAAAGCTCACTCAAGAAAAAATAGATTAAAAACAAAAAGAAAAAATAGATAATCTAGGACTTCCCTGGTGGTCCAGTGGTTAAAACTCCACACTTCCACTGCAGGGTCCACAGATTTGATTCCTGGTCAGGGAACTAAGATACCCCATACCATGTGGCACAGTCAAAAAAAAAAAAAGAAAGAAAAAAATAGCTTTATATTTAACAAAGAATTGAAGTTGTAGTTAAACGCCTTCGCACAGAGAAAACTCTAGGCCTACATGACCTCCCTGGGGAATTCTATCAAACATTTAAGGAAGAAACAACTCCAACTCTACACACATTCTTCCAGAAAAACTGAACCTAAAAAGCACTTAACAACTGATTCTCTGAGGTTAGCATTACTCTGATAGCAAAACTAGACACAACAATGAAAACTATAGATCAATATCCTTCACAGATGCAAAATTTCTTAACAATATTTTATCAAATCATATCCAACAACAGGTAAAAATGATAATACCTCATGACCAAATTGGGTCATTCCATGAGTGCAAGGTTGGTTGGTAGTTTTAACTCCAGCCACTGTAAATCACAATAACAGACCAAAAAATAAAAACCACATAATCATCTCAATAAATGCAGAAAAAGCATTTGTCACAATCCAACATCCACTTATAATAAAAATTATCAACAAACAGGAACAGAAGAAAACTTCCACAATCTGATAAAGAGCACCAAAGGGAAATCTATAGGAACATTATACTTAACAGTAAAAGACTAAATGCAATCCCTACAGGATGGGGAACAAGGCAAGGATGCCTACTCTCACTAGTTCTATTCACTGTCAGCTGGAGGATTTAGTCTGTGAGATAAGGCAAGAAAAAAAATAAGACATCCAAATTGAAAAAGAAGTAAAACTATTTTTATTCACAGGTGATGTCATCATCTATGCAGAAAATGCTACAGAATCTAGAGTTGGAACCAGATCAATAAGTCATCTAGCAAGATCACAAAATATAAATATTAAATTTTTAAAAAACATTAATATTAGAAAATCAACTATATTTCCATATACTAACAATAAACAATCAAAAATTGAAAAAGCCACAACATCTGCCATTGAGCAAAAATTATATGAAATATTTAGGGACAAATTTGACAAAAGATGGACAATGCAGTAAAATTATCAAACACTGCTGAGATATAAAAGAAAACTTAAATAAATGGAGAGAAATACTGTACAAGGAAATCAATTCTTTGCAAATGGATCTACAGATTGAATGCATTCCCAATCAAAATCCCAGCATGTTTTTTGTAGAAACTGACAGACTGATTCTAAAATTCATACGGAAATGCAGAGGACCTAAAATAGCCAAGACAACTCTGAATAAAAAAAATGGAGAACCTATACTACATGACTTCAAGAGTTATATGGCACATCACACCACTTGGTAGCAGACACACATCACACCACTCAGTGACAGACATACTGTGATCAACATTAGCCACCCGCCTCCTCACCCTGCTCCAACCCTTCATATCGGGCAGCAGGTGCCCTGCTCCCCCTCTGAGAGCCCATCTCTGATGGCTGCCTCTCCTAAAGCTGCCTTGGCCACTTCCTCCACCCTGAGAGTGCTGGTCTTCATCAAACACAGGCTGTATCATGCCACACCACTGCTCAGTGGTCTTCACTGCTGCTCACAGAATCAAAGCAATACCTTCGACAAAGACTTTTGCAACCCAGACCCAAGTCCCTCTCTGCTCCTCTCTCATCCCTCATGCTTCAGGCATCCTGAATGCCCTGGGCCAGGGCTTGGGCTCTTGTACCTCTGCTTCTGCTGCTCCCTACAAACACCCCACCCTGTCCTCTTCACCCCACAGAACACATTCATTCCTCAGAGGTCAATCACTTACCTCCCCCAGGACACTGTCACCCCTCCAGCAGATGACCCAGGGTTCCCCAGTCCTCGCTCCTACAGGGATAGTGGCATTCTTTCTGAACAGCAGATATGCATGCTGATCTGCCTTCAGCCCACCATGCACACAGATAAAGCTTTGATTTATATTCTTGGCATATACACAATTTCAAAAAACAAACAAAACACTGTTCATTGAAGGAAAAGACTCAAAATCCTCATCTAAGACTCAATATTATAAAACTGTCAATTCTCTTTCATTTATAAAAATGTGAATCAGGCTACTGGAGGATTCCACTTGATAAAATGGTTCCAAATTCATATGGAAGAATCAACATACAACAGTAGCCAACTAAATTCTGAAAAGTCTGTGAACAGCGGGATTTGTCCTATGTTATGTTCAGTTCAGTTCATTCGCTCAGTCGTGTCCAATTCTTTGCAACCCCATGGAATGCAGCATACCAGGCTTCCCTGTCCATCACCAACTCCCAGAGCTTGTTCAAATTCATGTCCATCAAGTCAGTGATGCCATCCAAACATCTTATCCACTGCCATCCCCTTCTCTTTCTGCCTTCAATCTTTCCCAGCATCAGGGTCTTTTCTAATCCAGTTCTTCGAATCAGGTGTCCAAACTATTTGAGCTTCAGCTTCAGTATCAATCCTTCCAATGAATATTCAGGACTGATTTCCTTTAGGATTGACTGGTTTGACCTCCTTGCTGTCCAAGGGACTCTCAAGAGTCTTCTCCAACACCACAGTTCAAAAGCATCAATTCTTCGGTGCTCAGCTTTCTTTATAGTCCAACTCTCACATCCATACATGAATACTGGAAAAACCATAGCTTTGACTAGATCGGCTTTTGTCAGCAATGTCTGCTTTTTAATATGCAGCCTAGGTTGGTCATAGCATTTCTTCCAAGGAGCAAGTGTCTGCAGTCACCATCTGCAGTGATTTTGGAGCCCCCAAAAATAAAGTCTGTCACTGTTTGCATTGTTTCCCTAATTATTTTCCATGAAGTGATAGGACAGGATGCCATGATCTTCATTTTTTGAATGGAGTTTTAAGCCAACTTTTTCACTCTCCACTTTCACTTTCATCAAGAGGCTCTTCAGTTCTTTATCGCTTTCTGCCATAAGGGTGGTGTCATCTGTATATCTGAGGTTATTGATATTTCTCCCAGCAATCCTGATTCCAGTTTGTACTTCATCCAGCCTGGCATTTGGCATGGTGTACTCTGCATATAAGTTAAATAAGCAGAGTGACAATATACAGCCTTGACATAATCCTTTCCCAATTTGGAACCAGTCTGTTGTTTCATGTCTGCTTCTAACTGTTGCTTCTTGACCTGCATACAGATTTCTCAGGAAGCAGGTCAGGTGGTCTGGTATTCCCATCTCTTTCAGAATTTTCCACAGTTTGTTGTGATCCATATAGTCAAAGGCTTTGGTATAGTCAATAAAGCAGAAGTAGATGTTTTTCTGGAACTCTCTTGCTTTTTCGCTGATCCTACAGATTTTGGCAATTTGATCTCTGGTTCCTTGCCTTTTCTAAATCCATCGTGAACATCTGGAAGTTCTCAGTTCACGTACTGTTGAAGACTGGCTTGGAGAATTTTGAGTATTACTTTGCTAGCGTGTGAGATGAGTACAATTGTGTGGTAGTTTGAACGTTCTTTGGCATTGTCTTTCTTTGGGATTGGAATGAAAACTGACCTTTTCCAGTCCTGTGGCCACTGCTGCGTTGTTGCCCAGTAGTAGATATAATGGCCATCTGAATTAAATTTTCCCATTCCAGTCCATTTTATGTTATGTTAAAATGTACTAAAATGCTGCCATAATTAAAACTATGCCTTTGTTATAAGAGGCACACAAATCAACAGAGCTGTACGGAGAATCCAGAAATAAACACCAATAAGGAATAAAAAGGGAAAATTTTAAATAATAAAGACATTAGCCAACAAATAGTGTAGGAACAGCTTGGTAGGCACTCAGGGGAAAAAATTAGTTTTCCCTACATCTTTCCTTACCCCAAAATAAGTGCTAGATGGATATAAGGATCATGTGTAAAAAGTAAATGTAGTCCTAAGTAGAAAATACAAAGACATATCTTACAGTCGTAGAGTAGGAAAGGACTTTCTAAGCCAGACACAAAACTCCACATATCTTAATGAAAGCTTTCAGTTGGACTATATGAAATTTTTTAATTTCTGAAAATCAGAAGCATACATAAACTCAAGACCACATCCATACATACACCTATGCCCACAATTGTACACTCTCAGACCTCACCCCATCCTCAATAGAGCATTAAGTAAATGAAAGACAAAATAGGTCAAACCATTCATTATAGGTATGACAAGAGCCCAATCTGCCTAACATTAACATGCACAGAAGTGCACCCACATCAACAAGATGAACAGGAAAACAGGCGGCACAAAGAAGACCACCAGTCCAGGACTCCACTTCCCGTGCACCGCCACTTCCCCTCACTGCCCCACAGGACTGAGGGGCGGGGAGCAAGGCCTGCAGTGGCCACACATAGGTGGGGACAGCCAGCAGAGCCTGTGAAGTGTTCCCTACAAGCCTGAATGGTCCCACTCTGTGATGGGATCGTCCATCTTCCAATACCCATCTACAGAAGCCCACGGAGTGTCATAAAAACACATATGTCAATCAGGGATCTGGTTAGATTTGAAAAAACAAGCACTGGAAAAAAAGTGGGAGCCAGGTAAGTATAGATTACCTGGGTTTGACTGGTTTTGAAGGTCTCCACCTGCGGCCCCTGCCCCAGGCCAGGAGATAACTGACCTGTGAGCACAGTGCTGATGGCAAAGCCAGGTGTAACCACCACAGAGGAAGGGGGCACACAGACAGGGGAGGGCCCAGGAGGCCCCCTGCCTCCCGCGGGAAGCACCTTAGAGGCACCATCTCCTGAATCTGCATGGCCAAGTAAGTCCAAGACGGGCACACTGTGAGCAGCTGGTCAGCAGTGGGGCAGGACTCCACCAGGACTGGCTCCTATACTCCCCTCCACGGCTGCCCGCCTGCCCACCCTGATGCTCCTGGCACATGGCACAGGGCAGAGCCATCAGGGCCTTCCCTCCCTGCACTGGACACACTGTGGGCCAGTGAGGAAGCAGCTGCCCCCTCCCCCATGCTCACCAGTAGTCAGCATTGATTCAGTGACATTTAGTAAAAGCCCACCAGGTACTGCCCCTGCCCACAGAGCCCTGGCCTGAAAGATGCCTACTTGTATTTCAACTGCCACGTGAGCTGACAAACCTAACCGTGGTACAGGACCACTTCACTGAGCTGGGTGGGGCTCAGAATGGGGTGTGGGAGGGCTAGGAGGGTCACATACCTCCCAGCCCAGAGGCAACAGGAGTGGTATGGAAGGCAGGTGTGTGAGGGGGGACTAGGAAGTCAGGAAGCCCAGCAGGGGGTCACAGGATAGCCCCACCAGGCCCAGGGTCTTTCCCTCCCAGCACAGGAGCCAGAGCAGGAACCAACTTCCAGAATCACCAACAAGAACTGGGGCAGATGACCTGGAAACAGTCCACAGCTCACTGCTCACAGCTCCTGGAGAGCACTGCTTCTCAATGTAAGCCACGCCAGCGGTGTCACCCCCCAGAAGTGGTTGGCTCTCCAGCTCAGTGAGGAAAGCACGCATCTCAAGACGCCCAGCAGCCAGCATTCCTTGAACAACAGCAGGGACTCTCCTGGAGCGCCTGCCTCAAGAAAGTCAAGTAACTTGGCTCCATGAAAGGGCTCACGCAATCTGGGCTGCTCATTGGTGCCTCGGTAGGCCCTGGGTCTGAACTAAGCACAGATACCTGCCTCCAGGCATAGGCGGCAGCTATGAGCTCCAGGGAGCAAGCAAGAACCCCAGGGTTCCACCTCTGATCTACTGGGGCCCTCAGCAGGCAGTCCTGGTGGAGTAAGATGCAGCAACAACAATCCACGTCAGCCTGGACATTGATATCAAGGTAACCAAGACAGCTCAACTTGGTCATTCCACTTTAGCAACAAAGAGAGACCTGAGGTGCGTGCTCACTTGAGTCGTGGCAGCCAAAAGCCCTGTTGACAACCGCATTCCCAGGCCCTCTGGCTGTCAGGACCAAAGGGGTGACCACATCATAATCCTGCCACCACTCAAGTGTCCCACCAGATGATTCCCACATAGGTCTCCTGGGGCCCAGGGCCTGCTGGCCATCTCCACCAGGACCATCATCGCCACAAACCCAACAGCTCCAACACGATTGTCACCCAACCCCTCCCCAACCCACAGGTCACTTGCCTCTTCTGTGTCATCATGCACTTAGCTCTCAGGTCAGAAGCAGCATCACCCCTTCCTGTTCCTCCACCTCCATCCCCACACTCTATAGTGACTCACCTTCTCCACCTCTACCACCTCCCTTTCCAAAGTGGTCCCCTCAAACCAGCCTCCACCCCAACCCCGCCTGGCCCCGCAGCAGACAGCCATTCCAGCTAACATTGCCACAAAAGTCCCCTCTGCCCCCTACCCCCCTTTGTGCCTCATCACCCTTGAGCTTTCCAGTCAGCCCCTCCCCTATGCCGCTGGGCTGGCAAAGGAGAACCTCTGTAGAGTGTGCAGATGGGAACCACCACGCACACAGAGCCCTCTTACCAGGCCCTACGGCTGCACTGCAGCTCAGCTGATGCTACAGAAAACCGGAACCCAAAACTGGGCCTAAGAGTCCAGGGACTGGGGGCCAGCCGTGGCCAAGCACCTCCGAGCTCTCACCCAGATTTAGAGAGGAATTTCCTGCAGCCTCTCCAGCTTCACACCTACAGGGCATGACCAGTAACCCTCAGGACTGAGGACACATTACCTCCCGGCTCTGGACCGCCTCCTCCTCTCACGCCAAAGAGAAAGTAGAAAGAATACAATGGTACCTGCGCTTTGGGACCCTCGGGTTTAGAATGAGTTTCCCACAGAGGACCCCCGTTTTCCCCTGGGGAACCAAGGAGGTGGACCACACGCCTCCGAAAAGTGACAGAATGAACGCCCCCCGGGGTGGGGGGAGGGACAGGCACGGGCCGAGTATCCCGAGTCCCACCCTGGGAGGGGCCGGGCACAGGGGGACGCGCTCCGCACGCCAGGCGAGGAAGAAAGTGAGCGGTTGGACTCCCAGGCCGCTCTTCCGGGTTGTGACGCGGCAAATCCGTCTCTGTGCGGGGCTGGGCGCACCTGAGCCCGAGGAAGGGGGCGGGCTCAGCCCCGCGAAGCCCGGGACCGTCCCTGCGCTCGCCTGGTGACTTTGGAGAGGCACCCCCTGACTCGGTTTCCCGCGGCGGCCGGGCCAAGGGGGCGACCCAAAGGTCTGCGACCCAGGCTTTCCCGAGGGGCACCTCCCCGAGTGACCGCGGCCGGCTCCGACCCCCGGGACCTGTCCGCCCTTTACCAGAGGAGGCGCCGCGGCCGCGGCCCCCGGAGCCGCCCTCGCTGCAGCCGTTGACCGGAGTGGGCGGGGCCACGCGACGAGCCCGCCCCCTGCCAACTGCCTCCCACCGCGCGGTAACTTGGCCCCGCCCCCACACGATCTCTGCGCTCATTGGTTGAGAGATCGTGTCTCTCCTCTCTCTCTCTCTCGGCCCCGCCCCCAGCCGGCTTGTGACCGCCACATCTGACTGTTGGGCTCCAGTCTGGCCGCCCTGTGGGCCTCAAGGGGTGTGGCAGGTTACTGCGTAGGTGAGGGACCGGGCCTGCTTGCCACTCTGCTCTGTGACCCCTCCCGACACACCACGGTGATCCTGTCACACAGACACAGACCCACATACCCTGAGATACCTGGGGCACCGATGTACCCAAACCCAGTCCCTTTGCAAACACATACCTGTCCAGGAACACACGCCAGGTGGGCTAGACCTGGACACAGGCAGGAACTGTCATGCCCTATATCTCTCACACACGAACACCCAACAAATAACCCCAAAGAGCCCAGGGCCACAGGCCCCTCTACACACAGGTACACACCTGAACACACGAGGCACATATCTAGTCTGCCAATAGTCCCTGGGAATCACAATGTGAAGGCACCGATAAAACTAGAGCAGAACACAGGGAAAAGGTTCTCTGACATAAATGGTACCAATGTTTTCTTAGATCACTCTTCTGAGGCAGTGGAAGTAAAACCAAAACTAGATAAATGGGACTTAAACTCACAAGGTTTTGCACAGCAAAGGAAACCATAAACAAAATAAAGTGACAACCTAAAGAATGGGAGAAAATACTTGCAAATGATGTGACCAACAAGACTTTTATTTCCAAAATATACAAACAGGCCGTAGAACTCAATGTGTATATATACATATATCTATACACACACACATATATACAATATATACAATGTATATATATATATATATATATACACATATGTATATAAATGGGCAAAGGCACTATGGAGAACAGTATGGAGGTTCCTTTAAAAACTAAAACTAGAGCTACCATGCTGCTGCTAAGTCACTTTAGTCGTGTCCGATTCTGTGTGACCCCATAGACGGCAGCCCACCAGGCTGCCCCATCCCTGGGATTCTCCAGGCAAGAACACTGGAGTGGGTTGCCATTTCCTTCTCCAATGCATGAGTGAAAAGTGAAAGTGAAGTCGCTCAGACCCTGCAATCCCACTCCGGAGCATATATCCAGAGAAAAACATGATCTAAAAGGATACATGTTTATTGCAGCACTGTTTACAATAACCAAGACATGGACGCAACCTAAATATCCATCAAAAGGGAATGGAAAAAGAAGATATGGTACATATATACAGTGGAATATTACTCAACCATTAAAAAGAAGGAAATAATGCCATTTGCAGCAACATGAATGGATATAGAGAGTGTCATACTGAGTGAAGTAAGTCAGACAAAGAAGGAGAAATATTGTATGACATCCCTTATATGTGGAATCTAAGAAGAAATGATACAAATAAACTTACAAAACAGAAAGAGACTCACAGACTTAGAAAATGAACTTATGGTTGCCAGTGGGGAAGGGAGAGTTAGGGACTTTGGGAAGGTCATGTATACACTGCTCTATTTAAAATGGATAACCAACAAGAACCTATTGCAGAGCACATGGAACTTTGCTCAATATTTTATGTCAACATGCACGGGAGGTGGGTTTGGGGGACAATGTTTGTGTATGGCTGAGTCTCTTCTCTGGTCACCTGAAACTCAGTTCAGTTCAGTTGCTCAGTCATGTCTAACTCTTTGAGACCCCATGGACTGCAGCACACCAGGCTTCCTTGTCCATCACCAACTCCTGGAACTTACTCAAATTCATGTCCATTGAGTCAGTGATGCCATGCAACCATCTCATCCTCTGTCACCCCCTTCTCCTCCTGCCTTTGATCTTTCCCAGCATCAGGGTCTTTTCCAATGAGTTCTTCATCAGGTGGCCCAAGTATTGGGGTTTCAGCTTCAGCATCAGTCCTTCCAATGAGTATTCAGGACTGACTTCTTTTACGATGGACTGGTTGGATTTGCTTGCAGTCCAAGCGACTCTCAAGAGTCTTCTCCAACACCACAGTTCAGAAGCATCAATTCTTCGGCGCTCAGCTTTCTTTCTAGTCCAACTCTCACATCCATACATGATTACTGGAAAAACCATAGCTTTGACTAGACGGGCCTTTGTTGGCAAAGTAATGTCTCTGCTTTTTAATATGCTGTCTAGGTCATAGCATTTCTTCCAAAGAGCAAGCGTCTTTTAATTTCATGGCTGCAGTCACCATCTGCAGTGATTTTGGAGCCAAAAAAAATGAAAGTCTCTCACTGTTTCCATTGTTTCCCCATCTATTTGCCATGAAGTGATGGGACCAGATGCCAAGATCTTAGTTTTCTGAATGTTAAGTTTTAAGGCAACTTTTTCACTCTCCTCTTTCACTTTCATCAAGAGACTCTTTAGTTCGTCGCTTTCTGCCATAAGGGTGATGTCATCTACATATCTGAGGTTATTGATATTTCTCCCAGCAATCTTGATTCCAGCTTGTGCTTAATCCAGCCCGGCATTTCACATGATATTAAGAAGAGGTGGCAAGAATACACAGAAGAACTATACAACAAAGATCTTCATGACCTGGATAACCACGATGGTGTGATCACTCACCTAGAGCCAGACATCCTGGAAAGTGAAGTCAAGTGGGCCTTAAGAAGCATCACTACGAACAAAGCTAGTGGAGGTGATGGAATTTCAGTGGAGCTATTTCAAATCCTAAAAGATGATGCAGTGAAAGTGCTGCACTCAATATGCCAGCAAATTTGGAAAGCACAGCAGTGGCCACAGGATTGGAAAAGGTCAGTTTTCATTCCAATCCCAAAGAAAGACAACGCCAAAGAACGTTCAAGCTACCGCACAATTGCACTCATCTCACACGCTAGCAAAGTAATGCTCAGAATTCTCCAAGCTAGACTTCAACACTATGTGAACTGTAAACTTCCAGATGTTCAAGCTGGATTTAGAAGAGGCAGAGGAACCAGAGATCAAATTGCGAAAATCCGTAGGATCATCGAAAAACAGTTCCAGAAATACATCTACTTCTGCTTTATTGACTATGCCAAAGCCTTTGACTATGTGGATCACAACAAACTGTGGAAAAATTCTGAAAGAGATGGGAATACCAGACCACCTGATCTGCCTCCTGAGAAATCTGTATGCAGGTCAAGAAGCAACAATTAGAATTGGACTTGGAACAACAGACTGGTTCCAAATCGGAAAAGGAGGACGTCAAGGCTGTATGTTGTCACTCTGCTTACTTAACTTATATGCAGAATATACCTGAAATTATCACAACATTAATTGGCTATACACCAATACAAAATAAAAAGTTTAAAGTCTGGGGGAAAAACATGGGCAGAAGACCTAAACAGACATTTCTCCAAAGAAGATATACAGATAGCCAATAGGCACATGAAAAGATGCTCAACATCACTAATTATTAGAGAAATACAAATCAAAAGTTTAGTAAGGTACCACAGCACTCAGGATAGGCATCATTAAAAACTCTAGGGATTTCCCTGGTGGTCAGGTGGTTAAGGACCTGTCTTGCAATGCAAGAAACACAGGTTCAGTCCCTGGTTGGGGAACTAAGATCCCACATGCTGCAGAGCTACAGAGCCCACAGTGAAGATCCCACATGCTGCAACCAAGACCCAACTCAGCCAAATGAATAAATTAAAAAAAAAAAAAATCTACAAATAACAAATGCTGGAGAGGGTGTGGAGAAAAGGGAACTCTCCTCCACTGTTAGTGGGAATGCAAATTGGTGCAGCCAGTATGGAAAACAGTAAGGGGGTTCCTCAAAAAACTAGAGTTGTTGTATGATCCAGCAATCCCATTCTAGGGTATACATCTGGAGAAAACTATAATTTGAAGAGATACATGTACCCCAGGACTATTTACAACAGCCAATACATGGAAACAGCATAAATATCCATTGACAGATGACTGGATAAAGATGTGGTGAAAGTGAAGTCGCTCAGTTGTGTCCGACTCTTTGTGACCCCATGGACTGTAGGCCACCAGGCTCCTGCATCCATGGGATTTTCCAGGCAAGAATACTGGAGTGGGTTGCCATTTCCTTCTCCAGGGGATCTTCCCGACTCAGGGATCGAACCCGGGTCTCCCGCATTGCAGGCAGACATTTTAACCTCTGAGCCACCAGGGAAGCCCAAAGATGTGGTACATATGTACAATGGAATACTACTGAGCAATAAAATGAAATTACGTCATTTGCAGTAACTTGGATGGACCTAGAGATTACTATACTAAGTGAAGTGAGTCAGAAAGAGAGTCAGAAAGTAAGTCATAAATACCATATGATATCACCATATGTGGAACCTAAGATATGACAGAAATGAACTTATTTATGAAAGAGAAACAAACTCATATGGAGAACAGACATGAGCCTGCCAAAGGCGGGGGCTGCTGTGCGTTGCGGCTTAACAGATGCAAATGAGCGCGCACAGAGTGGGCGAGCAGCAAGACGCTACTGCATAGCACAGGAAGCTCTATTCAATATCGTGTAATAAACTGTAATGGAAAAGAATATAAATACACATGCATAACTAATCACAGTGCTATACACCAGAAACTAATACAACATTGTAAATCAACTATACTTCAATAAAAAGCAAAACATTAAAAAAAATAAAAAATATTTTATTAGTCTTTAATAAAAGATTAAAAAAACAAAAAGCAAGTATATGCATTTGGGACCTTGGGATCTGGAGAGGGAGGCAGACAACAAGCAAGTCAATGATTCGTAAGTTGCACAAAGTGCTGTGAAGAACTGCAGCTGGGGGCTGAGAAAGAGAGAAGCCAGGAGAGGAGCCCAGGTTCTGGACAGACACACTGGCCCCCGCAGAGCCCCGGAGGCTGAAATCACCTGGGTGTGCCCACAGACCAAAATGAAAGGAGCAAGTGGTGTTCCAGAAGCTCAGGAAAGGAAAAGCAATTGGAGAAGAAAGGGCCAGTCAGCAACAGTACATCCTCGGCATTAACAACTTGTCTGCGTCTCACTGGGTCCACAGGGATCTGTGGGCGAGGAGGCAAAGTGGCCTCAGTTTAAACATGGGGGCAGGTTGGTCATTGGACAGTACGGCAGGGATGGGGGGATTCTTTTTTCACAGAGAGAAGGGCTGCAGCCTTCTGTCCTAGGGATAGAGTGCAGAGAGCGGGACAGAACTCTTGTAGACGGCTGATACAGCGTTCTGCTCCACAGATGGGGCCTGGCCCCCAAGAAAGAGCTCCCACCCCCCAGGTACTACATAGGCAGGAAGGGAGGGTTATCCAAGGGAGGCTCATACCTGGATGGCTCACTCTCCCGTCGCTGTCCCCATGGCCAGGGTTCAGGACACGCCACTGGTCCTACCCTCCCCAGGCTCAGCTGAATTTTTTCACTCCTAAGCACGCACACACGCTGCCCTGGCACAGATAACAGCATCATTCAATTTTTATTAAATTATTAAGGCCAGGGACTTCCCTGGGCGTCCAGTGATTAAGACTCTGTTTCCACTGCAGGGGGCGTGAATTTGATCCCTGGTTGGAGAACTAACACCCTGCATGCCGCGAGGCCCCCCGCCTCAAAACAGAGTATTAAGGGCAGTCTCTCTTCTGCAACAGTAAGCTCTGTGAGAAAGGCCCGTGCCTGTGACTGGCTCCCAAGGGCTTGACACCAAGCCCAGCACAGGGAGGTACTCAGCAATGCTCTGAAATAGATGGATGACCTGGGGTGCAGAGAAAGAGGAGGGTGAGCAGAGCTGGTGAGCACTCTGAACCCTGCCTGTCACCTATCTGAGCAACAGTCACTGGCTTCCAGCTGTGTTCTGGAATGAGGGGGAGCCAGGGAGGCGGTGTAGGCTCCCCCCATCTCCAGCCCATGTAACACTTTCGTAACCATCACGAGTTAAATCCCCTCCCCTTGAAATACTCAGTTTCTCTCTTCCTAACCCGCATGGAGCAACAAACCAGCTAAACTGTCCATATTTTCTATCCTCCAGGCAATTTGCCAGACAAGGGCTGTGGGTGAGCCAGGGGATATCAGACACAAGCCTTGCCCTCCAGCGGCCCACAGTCCAACAGGGAGGAGAAAATGTATCCATAGCTCACTTCCATGCAGAGGGAGTGCTGCAGGCACCACGGATCCTGTGGGGACAAATCTGGTCTGCAGACACTATGCTGTCCAGCTCACAGAAGAGAGACCGTGAACTTGGCCCTTACTTGTTTCGTCTGTAAAGGGGGCATCACTTGGTGATGTTCACATTTGAAATCCTGGGTGTGGACTGCCTACCATGGGACAGGCACTTTGGTGTGCACAGAAGCAGGATTGTGGGAGGTAGTTGCAGCTTCAAACAGCGCCCGCAGGCAACACAGCTCCACCCCGAGTAACAGCGCTCACAGAACACTGCAGGGGCCGGGAAAAGGGAGGTGCATGCTGGCTCACCTCCTTGAGGTGGGCGGTCCAGTGGTTAGGACTCGTCCTTTCACTGCTGGGTCCGAGTTCAGTTCCCGGTTGGAGAACTAGGATGCCCCATGCTGCGCCGCACAGCCAAAACCATAAAAGGGCTGTCTGTGGCCCTTGGGGTTCTCACCCCGTGGAGTGGGCCTCACACAGGGCAGGGCTGGTTCCAACAAGATGTTCTCAGGGCAAGCAATGCCTGGGGAATAGAAGGATACCCCTTTGAGGGCACAATGCAAGCACAGCTCTAGAACCTTCCATTCTAGAATCTGCTCCTGCTTTCCCAGAGCCTGTCCAACCCCATGCCAGTCCATGGTTGTGTGGCTGTGTTAGCCTCCCTCCCCATCTCTGCTCCTGTCCCAGAGAGGCTTCAGAAACTTGGCTGCAGCCTTGAGGGCCTGCAGGCCCCAGCTGGCCTCCTGCAGTACATCACCCCATCACTCCACAGTGCATTGCTCCATCCGTCTACAACCCATCACCCCATCCCTCTAACACAAGTCAAGCCTCAGCTGAACCTCCCAGAGCCCCTCCCCACGGCCCTGCGGGGTGCTGGGTAGCCCCAGCTCTCCCACAGAGCCCTGATTTTTATGAAGGCTGCCGGCAGGCAGAAGCTGGACCAGAGAGCCTTTCTGGAGCAGGTGCATGAATGCAGGGACAATGGCTACCTGCTGTCCTCCAAGAAGATTGGTTCTGGGGCCTTCTCCAAAGTCTACCTGGCCTACGCCACGCAGGAGCGCATGCGGCACAACTCCAAGCTGGCCTCTGACCTGCGGGGCAAGCGCCACACCATGGTGAGGCAGGCTCGCCTCCTCCCCACGGGGTGGGGGTTCCATAGTCAGCCCCAGTGGCCCCTGTCCTAACTCCACTCAGGCACCTCCCAGGTGCTCTGGCTTCCTCCTAGTCCCACATCTTCTAGAAGGCCCAGGCTCTGGCAGTCTGATCCCTCCCAGTTCCTGGACCCATTGAACACATAAGTAACCAGGACAGGATGAGGGGGAAGGTCAGTGCTGCCTCCCAAGGCTGCTGCTCACCGAACCTTGCCCTAGTCAACTTCGGCCACATGCACAAAGGCCATGGGGCCTGTTCTACCACATCCTGTCCCCAGGGGGGTTGTGGCCTTTGCACAGTGGCCACCCTCCACACCTGCAGGTGGCTATCAAGATCGTCTCCACTGCGGAGGCCCCTGCAGAGTTCTCCCGCAAGTTCCTGCCCCGTGAGATTTCATCACTCAATGCTACATACAAGCATCTGAACGTGGTGGGCAGAGACCCCAGGCAGCCGGCCCTTCCTACCTACCCCAGGCCCGCCCCTTCACCTCCTGAGATCCTTATACTCGGGCTGGCCCCATTCCGAGACCCCAGCCCTGTGCACCCGAGGGCCCTGGTTGGGGGTGACAGTGTGGGGGTGGCCCGGCAGGTGCAGCTGTATGAGACCTTCGCGAACAGCCGGCGCACCTACTTGGTACTGGAGCTGGCGGCCCATGGTGACCTGCTGGAGCACATCAACGCCACTTCTGCTCATCGCCGCTGCCCGGGACTGGAGGAGGAGGAGGCTCGCAGGCTGTTGTGGCAGCTGGTCAGCGCCGTGGCACACTGCCACAACTCAGGCATCGTGCACCGGTGAGGGCGCCACCCAGCCTGCTGCCCAGCGCGTGGAGACCTGCCTGAGCTCAGGTCCAGCCCCGCCTCCCCTTCCCCACGCAGGGACTTGAAGTGTGAGAACATCCTGCTAGATGACAGAGGCTGCCTAAAGCTGAGTGGTGAGCCTGCGGCCCGGCCCCCAACCAGGCTCCCAGCCTGGGCCAGCCCTGATCACCTTCAACTTCCCTGGGTCGCACATACCCCACTCTTGCCCCAAGCCCAGGGCTCCAGCCTCTACACTGGTCTGCTCCAGACTTCTGACCCCAGTCTGCCTTGTCCTTCAAGCCTCCAATGAGGCCTACACCCAACAGTTGCCCACAGCCACACTTATAGTTACCCACGTGCCCCATGCCCACAGCCCCCTCAGGAGCCCTCTCTCTAGCAACCTGCCCCGCCCTCCCTGCACGTCCCTTGCAGACTTTGGCTTTGCCAATCGTTCCGGGCTCAAGAACTCATTGCTGAGCACCTTCTGCGGGTCTGTGGCCTACACAGCCCCAGAGATCCTCATGAGCAAGAAATACAACGGGGAGCAGGCCGACCTGTGGAGCCTGTGAGCACCACCCCAGGGGCTCCAGGACCCTGGGTGGGGAAGAGGGGCAGGGGCCGGGGAGGAGGGGTGGGCCCTGAGAAGCCCATACCCCCAGAGGTGTCATCCTCTACGCCATGGTGACTGGGAAGCTGCCCTTCAAGGAGTGCCAGCCCCACCGAATGCTGTATCTGATGCGCCGGGGCCCCACCTTCCGGCCAGGCCTGTCACCAGGTGAGCACCTCCACCACGTGTTCCTCCCAAGTCCCAGCCGTGCCTGGAGAGGGGGCAGCAAGACAGACCTAGGTCCAGAGAAGGGCCACATGTGCTGTGGCATGGGGGATGCTGACCTGGCATCTTTGCCAGCCCAGGCTGGGGGATGGACTGTGGTGACAGGGGAAACTGGGGTTGGTGGCCCCATTAAGCTTGAACCCTGAACTAGCCCTAGGTCAGGCTGCCTCACCTCTCGCTGCCTGTCCGTCCACGTGCGAAACACGGACACCCTCTAGCCATTTGGGAAGACTGCATGGGGCAACCCCACCAAGGGGCCAGAATCGTTGGCTGTGAGGGCCGTGGGCTGGGGGCATGAGAGGTGGCAGGAGGGGGCCGCTACCGTGAGGCTGCAGCCTGGAGTCCTCGCCCACAGAATGCCAGGACTTGATCCGAGGCCTGCTCCAGCTGCGCCCACGAGCTCGCCTGGCCCTGCAGCAGGTGGCCACCCACCACTGGATGCTGCCTGCTGCACATGCGCTCTTCTGCACCACACTCTGTGCTATACCAGGTGTGGCAGGCCTAGCTGGGTGGGCAGGTAGGAGGCTCCTCAGCGCCCCTCCTAACCCTCCCACTGTGATCCATTGCAGAAAAACCAGAGAAGCCCCAGCTCCAAACATCCCTGGACAATGTGGAGCCCAGCGCAGACTCCGATCCCCCAAGGTCGCTCCTGCAACTGTGGCGACCCCAGCTACAGGGCACCTCTCATGAGAGTGCCTCTAGTCTGACGCCTGAGCCCCCAAGGGCTTGCCCAAGACAAGTTGCAGACTCTGCCGGGCTTCAGCTCTGGAGAACGGAGACAGCCGGTCGCAGGGTGGGTCGCTCCAGGCATCCACTGTTGCTATGCTCCATCTGGAGCGTGCCTGGGCACTACCTGGTTAGCTGAGGGCGGGCGGGAGGGCAGGGGCGAGGCCAGATAAAGCATTTATTCTATAGAGCCAAGGGTGTGGACTTCTCAATGCAGGAAGAGGGATGTTGGGGCATCTGGAAAACAGTCCACATACCTTCAGGCCAGAGCTTTAATTTAATTGGGGGAGGGAGAATGAAGAGGGGACCACAGAAGAGGAAGACACCTGGTACCCACAAAGAACTCAGCTTTGATTTGAGCTCCAGTAGAGCTGGCCCCAGCTCTGGAGGTAGTACCAGGACTGAGGACAAGAGGGCTGGGGGTTGGTGGTGGGGTGCTCTGCAGAGAGAAGCCTGGAAGGGCAGGGAAACAGGGATCCACGGCAGAAGATGGCACTAGATTTGGTGGGAGGCCCAGGAAGGGAATACAGTGGGGTGAGGGACAGCCTGCTGGGCTTGGGGCCGTGGACTCTTCAAGTGCCTTCAGCACTACATACGGGGCCAACGGGCTCCAAAGGGGCAGAGCGTGGTCCAGGGGAAGACTTGGGCCAAGGGCAAGGCTTATTAGCTTGGTGGGCATGGGATCTGGGGGGCTAAGGCTCAGGGGAATTGAACAGGGAGAGGGCCTAGCTAGACAGGGAAGGTGGGAGCATCAGGTCGGTCCAGGACTGGGAAATAGCACTTGAAGTGCTCACAAAGGCCTGAGGGCTGGGTCTGGGCACAGGGAAGGTGCTGAGAGTGAAGAGGAGGCAGCACCAGCAAACACCCCAAGGACAGGCCAGGGGGATGCAGCCCTGGGAGACCCTGACAGGCTGTGGCTGGTGAAACTCTCAACAGGTCAGCCCTGTGAGGCCAGGTCTCAGGCAGGGCCAGCCGAGGGCCCCCAGGGTGGAGGGACCTGGGTTGGAACTGGCAGCAAGGGGCACTGCAAGCACTCAGACCCCTAGAGCACCCCTGAGACTCATTGGGAAGCTCTAGCTGGCCCTTCAGGCCTGCAATGTTTTTCTGTCCAGCCCTGCCAGCCCTCCACCTGGAGACACCTGAGCGAGTCAGAGGTCTGGGGCAGCCCTGGCTGAACAGTCCTCCTCTGAGCAGCCAGCATTCTTGCTGGAAGCAACAGGGCACATGGAGGCACCCTCAATCCTCAGCAAAGACCTGGAGCGGAGCTTAAGGGCAGCTCTGCTTCTCAGCCAGATACACTCTCAGAGCAGGGGACAGCAGGCAGGCCTGGTCTGGGAGGCCTGGACGGACTGTGAAGAGAAGTGGGCCCAGAAATGCTGGCAGGCCTCAGGGGCCTCACGTGGGTACAGCTCCCTCTGCTTGTGGCTCTGGGCCCAGCTCCAGCTCCTGCTGCTCCCGCTCACACTGCTCCCGCTCCTGGTGATCCTGCTGCTGCAGCTGCCGCTCAACCTCCTCAGGCACCTGCACCTCCAGCAGGTTCTCCAGGCCGCGCTCTGGCTCGTCCCCAATAAGTACCTGCCAGCAGGGGAGGCACGTGGGGAGCTGGCTGGCATACCTTGGACGCCCACCCCTCCCCCAACCCTGCACCTACCTGGATGAGTTTCTCACAAGTCACCCGCACATCAGGCTCAGGCTCCCAGCTATGCAGCTCTCGCAAGATCAAGTAGGCTCCCTGGTCCCTCACCTGCTTCCGACCAGGTGCCGTGGCTGTCAGCTGGAAGAGGGCAGAGGGTACCCAGGTGTCAGTGTGCTAATGTGTGTGTGTTGGGGGGGTAGCATTAATGAAGCAGGACCCCTGCTCACCAGCATGATGGTCTCAATTAGCATCTTACGGATGTCAGCGTCAGGCTCTCGCTGCTTGTCTGGTGGCAGGTACTGCAGATCAACAGGCAGCCCTAGGGGTGAATTTGTGAGTCAGTGGGTCTCCATGCTGGCCCCTGGGCCACTAGGCAGGACCCTGCCATTGTAAGGCTCATCTGTGCTCAGCAACTCCCTGCTGGGAGGTTTCAGAAGGGCCCTGATCTGGACACCTCCTTCTGCCTCTCCCCTACCGTCCCCCCCTCCTGTTAAACCAACCCTGAGGCTCGACCCTAGCCACTCACGCTCCATCTCTTCCTCAGAGAAGTCTTCTGGCCCAGCCAGCGGCAGTAACAAGAAGGGGAGAACGTCCACCTCGGGCCCAAGCAACCATTCATGATGTCCTGGGGAGAAACAGGAATGCAGACCTGTCCAGAGAGGCCCCAGAGAACAGCCTATTCCCCCCATAAGGCAGCATCCCCACCACGACTCACGGTGCTCGAAGCAGCAATTTCGCAGTGTTCCCACCACCCCGCCCCTGCGCACCGAGGAGTCCGGGTACTGGGTAAGGGGCAGCAGCCGCTGGACCACGCACCTGGAGGGAAGGGCCACTCAGTGCCGTCCCTGCGCACTTCCAACCCCTCCCCGCGAGCGCCCGGAGCTTCACCTGTTGCGGTCCAGCAGAAAAGCGCGGGTCGCGGGACGCTGGCTGAGGTTGGAGAGCACTGGTCCCAAGTAGTGCAAGGGCGCGCGGGCGTTGTAGCCCGGAGTGCACAGCGCGCGCACCAGCCGCTCCAGGCCCGACTCCCCGGGTTCTGCGGCTGCCAGAGCCTCTATCAGCGCAGCGCACGGCACCGGCTCGCGGCTGAGGTTAGCCAGCACGGCGGCCGCTTCCTCGGCCCAGGGCCACTGTGGGTCCAACGCGCAGCCCAGCAGGCGGACAGGCAGTCTGGGCTCGGCCGCCAGCAGCGGCTTGTGCAGGCCGGGGTCGGCAGCCAGGTTGACTAGCGCGCGAGCGGCGTCTCGGGCTGGGGCGGGAGGAGGGGCCACCGCCAGCTCGACCAGCGCCCGCAGCAGTGCCGTCTGGCCGGCCAGCAGCGTGCGCCCAGGCCCCGAGCCAGTCAGAGCCAGCACATGCTGCGCCGCCGCCGCCTGCAGGTCAGCCCGCTCCCCGAGCGCCAGGAAAGGCAGCAGCTTCGCCGCCTCCGCCTTCGGGCTGGTCTCCGACATCGGCGACCCTACGGGAGCTAGGCCATCGGCTGACTGACCCCTGTCCCCCCCGTCCTCCCACAAGCAGGTCGGTGAGCTCGGGGGAAGCACACTCAGCCAGGCCCGGAACCTACAGGTGGTCAGCGGCCCCGCCCACCAGGTAGCGGAAGCCGCAGTAACCAATCCGAGACCATGACTCTACCCAAGGGGCGGGACCTGAGCGCAGAGGCGGGGCCACGTCTAGGCCCCAGGGATTGTGGGATTGGATGCCGCCCGGAAGCAGGCTCGGGCCCGCGGGGAGCGTGACAGTCGCTGGAGAAGTAACAGCCGTCTTTTGGGGGCTCCTGCCGACCTTCCCGCTCCGGAGAAGGCAATGGCACCCCACTCTGGTACTCTTGCCTGGAAAATCCCATGGGCGGAGGAGCCTGGAAGGCTGCAGTCCATGGGGTCGCGAAGAGTCGGACACGACTGAGCGACTTCACTTTCACTTCTCACTTTCATGCATTGGAGAAGGAAATGGCAACCCACTCCAATAATGTTCTTGCCTGGAGAATCCCAGGGACGGGGGAGCCTGGTGGGCTGCCGTCTATGGGGTCGCACAGAGTCGGACACGACTGAAGCGACTTAGCAGCAGCAGCAGCCGACCCCCTCATAGTGTACGTTGGCTCTGTTCCTTCGTGGGATTGACAGAGATCTGTTTTCTCTGGAAGAAAAGCATGATCAGTTACAGTGATTGACTTTCTAGTGCATTCCTGACATAATCTCTGGTCACGATATATATTTTCGTTTTTGTTTATGGTTGTATTCAATTTGCTGAAGTTTTGTTTAGAATTTTTGCATCTCTGCCCATGAGGAATATTGGTTTGTAGTTTTATTTTCTCGTGATGTCTTCGCCTTGTGTTGCGTAATGCTGGCCTCAGAAGGATTGGAGAAAGTATTCTTTCCTTATGAATTTTACGTTAGAGTTTGTCAACCTAACATTGCATGCGTAGGTGCTAGTTCCCAGTCGTATCCCATGCTTTGTTGACCCCATGGACTGCCAGGTTCCTTTGTCCATGGAATTTTCCAGGCAAGAATACTGGAGTGAATTGCCGTTTCCTTCTCCAGGGGATCTTCTTGACCCAGGGATTGAACCAATGTCTCTTTCATCTCCTGCATTAGCAGACCGATTCATTACCACTGTGCCACCTGGGAATTAAACCTAGTGTTACTTCGTAAACGTTTAGTGAAGCCTGAAATTTTCTTTTTGGGAAGGTTTTTTAACTGCAAACTCAATTCATTTCATAGAAATATGGCCATTCAAGTTGTCCTTTTCTTCTTGGGTTACTTTTGGTAGTTTGTGTGTTTTAATTAGTCCATTTCATCTAAATTGTTAATTGTCATAAAGTTTTTCGTAATATTTCCTTATCCTTTTACTGTGTCGTGGTGTCACCTCTCTCATCCTTTATATTGGTAATTTGTGTCTCCTTTCTCCTTTTGTCTTGCCAGAGGTTTGTCTGTCTTATTGATCTTAAAGAACTGCCTTTTGGATTAATTTATTTTTTGTTTTCTTTTTCAAGTTTATTGATTTCTACTTTGGCCTTTTTCCTTTCTTCTGCTTACTTCAGGCTTAATTTGCTGTTCTTTTTCTATTGTCTTAAGGTAGAAGCTGGGGTCACTAATTGGAGACCTTACTTTTCTCACGTAGGGGTTTCCCCATTTGTTACCTGACTCTTGAGTTATTTGTTATGTGCATTACTTTTCCACAGCTATATGCCCCTTAATAGGTGGATATTACTTTTGTTTCACACTAAAGGCTAGGACAAAGCCTCGAGGGGCCGTAGCACCCAGGACAGCCAGTTGCAGGGAACAGTGTGCCCCTCGAGTCAGCAGGTCAGAAGGTGCAGGAGCCTTAGACCAAAAGGAAGAGACTTCATAGCCTCAATCCCAACCTCAACTTTCCTGAAAGTCCCCTGGAAACTGAGGAAGAGGGTGGACGAGTCCAAGGAAGTGCTGCCTCTCTAAGGCAACCACACAGATCCTAGGCAGAAGAGTTGAAAATTCCTCAAGATGTAGAATTAAAATATCATGGATAATCTAGATAAATGATGCCCTCTGGTGGGTACTTTTGACTGAGGCAAAAATGTGCACCTTCAGGACCCATGCTTTGAATGATTCAAGGAAGTGTTTACAGAAATCACCAGGTTCAGTCGCTAAGTCATGTCTGACTCTGTTACTCCATGGACTGTAGCACGCCAGGCTTCCCTGTTCTCCACCATCTCCTGGAGTTTGCTCAAACTCCTGTCCACTGACTCAGTGTTACTATCTAACCACCTCATTCTCTGTTACCCCCTTCTCCTGCCCTCAATCTTTCCCAGCATCAGGGTATTTTCCAGTGAGTTGACTCCCTGCTTCAGGTAGTCAAAGTATTGGAGCTTCAGCTTCAGTATCAGTCCTTCCAATGAATATTCAGGGTTGATTTCCTTTAGAATTCACCAGTAGGGAGCCTTAACTATTCCTGCTGCTGCTGCTGCTAAGTCGCTTCAGTCGTGTCTGACTCTGTGCGACCCCATAGACGGCAGCCCACCAGGCTCCCCCGTCCCTGGGATTCTCCAGGCAAGAACATTATTGGAGTGGGTTGCCATTTCCTTCTCCAATGCATGAAAGTGAGAAGTGAAAGTGAAGTCGCTCAGTCGTGTCCGACTCTTCGCGACCCCATGGACTTCAGCCTACCAGGCTCCTCTGTCCATGGGATTTTCCAGGCAAGAGTACTGGAGTGGGGTGCCATTGCCTTCTAACTATTCCTAAGATGAATTAAAAGATCCGAAGTCTTTAGAAGTGATTTAAAGTTAAAGGAAAGCCCATATAGCATTGACCCATAAGCCTCAGTTGGATTCCCAGATAACCCCAGTTACCCCAGTACCTGTGTGTCACCTCTTGTGCCATTCAGGCAGGAACAGCTCTTCATGCCCTTGACACAGGCCCCCAGCCAGCTGTTGTGGAGCACGTTCCTTGATCTGCATGTGTCTGGTTGCCTCCTGACTAGACTCAGGTTGTATCTTTCTGGCAGGAGTGCTCTGGAGGAGATGCTGGGTTCTTTTCTTCTTGTCCAATTGGGTAGCATGGCTTTGGTCTGTTGGAGAGGCTTGTCTTGATCACTTAATTAAGGTGGAGTGGCCCAAGCTTCTTCCCTGTCAAGTTACTCTTTTTCTTTTGGTATATGGAAGGATACTTTGAGACTGTGTGAATACGCTGTTTCTCAACAACTTTCGCTCCCTAGTTTTTGCATGTACTGTTTTTTTCTCTGAATTATTTATTACCATGATGGTTGCCAAGTGGCTGTTTTCTAATTTTATCGTTTATTGTAGGGAAAAAAGCTTTCTCTTTACCTATTTATATCAAAGAAGACACACGTATTCCTAGTTTATTCAAAGAAATATAATACTTTACTGTCATTATTTTGATCCTCAAGTTGTCCTCAGTTTGGTCAGTGGAAGCCCCTTCAAGGAGGTTTCTGTGTGTTTTTTAAAATAGCTTTATTTGAAATCAAACAGGACTTCCTAGGAGGAGAGACCCCCCTCCCCCACTGGAATGTCCCCCACCTCTGTAGAAGGGCTTTAGCCTCCTAGGCCTTCGCCAAGTACCAGTGAGCAAAATTGTCAGAGAAGTGAGAAAATGCAAAGACAAAAGCAGTCAAGCAAGACAAAGTAGTAATAGTTTAGCCATAAAACAAAGCTAAGTACTTCTACACAAAGGTTAGAAGTAATAACCTGAGCAATAGCCATGGAGTGGTTTTGCAGATACTGAAACCCCCTGCTGGTGGAAGAAATTAACTGTGTGCTGACCACCAGCACTTAGTCCCCAGACCAACTGGAACCTGAAAATTGATAAGGCTGCCTGCAGTGACACCACCCGGTTACCTCACTATCAACCAAAGAACTGTGCGTGAGGTAATCATGAAACCCATGACTTTCTTCCTCACGCTGTCTTTAAAACCTTCTCCTGAAAGCCTTGGGGAGCTCGGATCTTTTGAACATGAGCTGCCTGTTCTCTCTGACGGGCACCTGCCCAAACCCTACACCCTCCTCGCCACAACCCAGTGTTCGCAAGTGGCTTCCTGTGCATCAGGGGGCAGACCTAGTTCCATCTGGTTATGTCTTGAGATATAATTCAACATGTAATTTCATGGACAGAGGAGCCTAGTGAGCTATGGACCATGGAGTGGCAGTCAGACAAGACTGAGTGTCCTACTGAATGACTAACACACTTGAGATAAAATTTACATACTATAACAGATCATCTATTTAAATTCCATGGTTTGTGATGTATTAAGTTTTGTAAATAGTTGTAATATAAATAACACAAAATATATATTTAACTTTTTTTTTTTTTAATTTTGGGCCGTACCGCAGGGCTTGTGGGATCTTAGTTCCTTTAACAGGAATTGAACCCTTACCCTTGGCAGTGAGAGAGCAGAGTCCTAGCCAGCGGACCACCAGAATTCCCATGTTTGTATTTTCTAAAGCATTTATTGCCTCTATAATTTGAACCATAGAGACACCAGTAGAAGCAGACTACCATGGGCTTCCCAATCCTTGTTTTAGGGGGCGCAGTTCCTCTTTATAAAAACATCACGTGTGTCTGTGTGTTAGTTTTTCAGTTGTGTATGACTCTTTGCAACCCAATGGACTAGCCTGCCAGGCTCTTCTGCCTATGGAATTCTCTAGGCAAGAATACTGGAGTGAGTTGCCACTCCCTTCTTCAGGGGATCTTCCCAACCCAGGGATCAAACCCAGGTCTCCCACAATGTGGGCAGATTCTTTCCCATCTGAGCCACTAAGGAAGCCCCAAAGTGAAAGTGTTAGTCACTCAGTTGTGTCTGACTCTTTTCGATCCCATGGATTGTAGCCTGCTAGGCTCCTCTGTCCATGGAATTCTCCAGGCAAGTGTACTGGAGTGGATAGCCATTCCCTTCTCCAGAGGATCTCCCCAACCCAGGGACTGACCCGGGCTCTCCTGCATTGCAGGCAGATTCTTTGCCGTCTGAGCCCCCAAGGAACATCATGTACTGAAAACCATCAAGAGCTGCCCACCGGAAGCCCCACAACAAGGTAGGGGTTTGTGGGGAAGGTGTGAGCAACCAATTTTAACACGAAACCATTGAAAAGGAACGTCAAAAGTCAGAGGCTGATGGCGCAGGAAAGAAGTCGTCGCTCAGGCCTCCCAGCAGCAGGACGTGAAGAGCGAGCACTGGCCCTTCACACAAGCTGTGCTGACAGCCAGTGCACACGTGGGCCTAGTGGGGGCTGGGGCAGGGCTCTGTGAGGTCACGGCAGTGCAGAAGAAAGCCGAGGCCCTCTGAGACCCTGTACCTTCCAGACAAGGTCCGTCTCCTGGTGACTAAGGGGAAAGATCCAGAGGACACACTGCCCCTTTACTGCTTTGTGGGTAAAGCATGCGGGGCCCCTTCATCAGTCTTCTCCTTTCCAGCCTAGACGTAGCAAAGCTCCGACCACTCCTGGTTTCATCTGCATCGAACAGGTTCCCCCACACACACCTGCCACCACCCAGACCTTCCCCTCTCCCTGGCCCACCTGTTGGTATCTCCCACCCATCCTGACCCCAGTAACTAACAAGGAAAGGTTGGCTGAGTGCCTGAGCAGGGACATGCCCGTGCTATGGGTTCCTTCTCTGGGCAGACAAACACACCCCCACCAGGAATACTGCTCAACATGTGCTGACCCCAGCCCAGATGCTGTCCCACCCCAGACCCCACCAGGCCCCTACACATTCCTCACACGTGCAACTGGCCACCAGCAGGTTCACCACACACCAGACCCTCTGCCCAGCTCAGTGGCCCCCAAAGGTGAAGGTGGCATTCAGTGTGTGGGTTGTGGCCTCTGGACTTTATTCCAGCCCTGAGCCTTAGCTGGGGCAAACAGCTGGCTGGAGAGCTGTGTCTTCATGCTGGAGGGAAGGGGGAGCCAGGGCCAGGCCAAGGCCACTCGCTGGGTCAGTGGTAGTTGTCAGGGTTGGTGTCATCTGGCAGAAAGTAGCGCTGCAGGGCAGGGTGCAGGAGCCGTGGGGGCAGCGGACGGGCAGACCTGGGCCAGTCTGGGGGGAAAGGCTGCAGTTCCACCCGAGGCAGTGGCAGCTTCAGTATGCGGATGGTGCTGTCCAGGGAGCGGTCCACACAGAGCCGGGACAGCATTCGGCCTGGTGGGCCAGCAGGATGGTGAGACCGCGGTGTGGGGTGGATGCTTGGCGGGAACTGGGCTGGGCTGGGGTCCGATTTCCATCCCTGACCCCACTCACCCCTCAGTCTCATGGGAGACCTCTGGACCCTGGCCTCCTGAAGCCGGAGGATGCGGTCGTGCCTGTTGGGTGGGGAGGTGGGCTTGACTGAGCCAGCGCCTAAGCCGCCCCACACAGGCTCTGCCCCAGCCTCACCCTGGAGCCCATGGCCTGCTCACCGGGGATCCGGGGAGTGTGGCAGCACCATGCCACAGAACTGCGGGGGCAGGGGAGGGCCTGGGGGTGGGCTGTAGGGCTCCTCGGGCAGGGGCCCCTGGTGCCGAATGCGCTGCTGCTCGCAAAAGAAGTTGAGTGCATCAATGGGCCCCAGGTCCAGCATTTTGGACTGTGACCAGACCATCTGCGCCAGGGGCAGCATCTCACGCGGCGGCATCTCATGGGGCAGTATGGCGGGCGCGGAGGACCGCAAGACGACCTCAGGCTGGAGGCAGAAGTGCATCAGGGTCTCCGACAGTGCACGTCGGGTCCGCGTAAAGTGCAGCTGTGGCAGCGTCTGCTGGGCCTGGGGCTCCAGGGTGGTCAAATCTGACACCCCCGGTGAGACCACCAGAGAGGGTGTCTGGGAGACATTGGAGGATGTCACAGAGACGTGACCAGCTGCCCCAGAGAGCATCGAGATCTGCGACAGGGCCTCTTTAGAAGGGGGGTGAAGTCCTGAGGTCTCTGAGACCTTGGGCAGCACCTCTGACATCTTGGCTACAGACAGCTGCGTGGTCTCCATCTGCAGGAGAGGCGGCTAGGGGAGGGTGCACCAGGGTCCAAGGCAGAGACCCCACCTTCCCCTCCTCCTGGGGAAGTTCAGGAAGATCCTGGGCGATGGGGACAGGGTAGGGGAGGATGGAGGAGGCACAGAGCGGGAGTAGGGAGAGGAGCCCGCTGGCCTCACCTGGTTCCCTCCCTGCCCCACCCCTAGACTTGGGGAAAGCCTGGGGAGAAGACAAGAGGCTCCATGGGCAGGCTGCCCAGCCCTGTCCCCACCCCGGCTGCCCAGACCTGCAGCTGCTGGATCATTTCCTCCAGCTTCTGGCAGCAGCGCCTGCGCAGTGTGGCCTTGGACTCGGGGTCTGGGCCCTGGACCCAGGTCATCATTTCCTTGAACAGGAAGCCCTGTGGGTCCTGAAGGCCGAGTCCGTCCAGCAGCCTCCTGAGCTCCGGCCTGGAGCAGGTGTGGGAGGTTTGTGGGCGGCCTCCCACAGCGGGGAGGGCCAGTGGGAGAAGGACTCACCGGAAGGGGGCTGGTGAGTAGAGGAAGTAGGACATCAGCTCCACCACCACCTCTCGAGACTCCAGGGAGCACGCCAGGAGCAGCTGCAGTGCCAGCATCACAAACTGCTTCTGGACCCGGTCCTGAGCGCAGGTGGAGAGCGAAATCAGTGCCCTGCGCCTGGGGCAGGGTGGGGCCAGCTGGGGGCGAGGCACTCACCTGCAGGCTGGGGGGCTGCTCCAGGTTGAGCAAGTGCAGGAGGGTGCCCTGCAGCCGGCTACAGAAATCTCTGCTGAGGTCCGGCAGCAGCCGCAGCAGCGCGCGCAGCACATGCACGCGGTCAGCCCAGGAGGCCTCCTCCAGCAGGTCCATGAACGCCGAGGCCAGGCCCTCCACCGTGCCCATCTCGGGGTAGGCCTGCCGAGCCCCGCCCCCTGCTGTCACCCTGGGCGCTCCAGCCCCCCTGCTCCCACCCCCGAGTCCGTGCTTCCGAGACCCCCCCGAACCTGCAGGGTGAAGATGGGGAAGAGCTTTTTGAACCAGTTCTGCTCAACGAAGAACTGCAGGAACTTTGGCAGACGCCCGTAGCACTGCTCCCAGAGCAACTGCGCGTAGTGGAACTGGGGGTGGTGAAGGTAGGTCTCGGTCTTGGCGGTGTCCTCGTGGGTGCCCTTGAGGCTCAGGATAGGGTCCTTGGCGCTCTAGGGCAGCAGCAGCGGCAGCTGTAGACCCTGCCTCCCTAAGCCGCCCCTGCGCTGCCACCGGCCCAGCCCCCAATGCCTACCTGCGCCCGCAGCCTCACGGGCACCAGCAGCGGGTCGGAGGGCAGCCTGTGCGGGGGACTCGGGGGCTCCAAGCCCCAGTCCAGGTCCGGCTCCTCCTCGTCCTCATCCTCCTCATCCCTCAGCCACTGGATCAGCTTCTGCTGCTGCTTGGTATGGCGCCGCCTGATGCCCCGCACCAGCCACAGGTCCTCCTGGCCCCTGCGCTGCTGCAGAGGCGAGAGCCAGGCCCTGGCCACGGGCCGGGGACGGGGGAGGGGGCTCACCCTCCCGCAGACCCCGCCCTGCAGCTTGCCTCACCTTGCTCTCGAGGCTGCCCGAGAGCCCGCCGAGGGCTCCGAGGCCGCTGACCTCCTCGGGCAGCCACATCTGCTGCAGCACCACCGAGTTGGGCACGCAGCCCGGGAAGCGGATGGGCCGCCGCCAGTACTGCGGGCAGGGCACAGCGGGCTGGGCTGAGGGCCTGAACTTGCCAACCCCAGAGACCACCCTGGTGGGCACCGGCTCCACGTCCGGGAGCTAAGCCAGGCTCACAGCCCTGTTCACGACCCCAGTCAGGAAGAGAGAACCTCCCAGAGTCAGGCAGAAGGACAGGCAGAGTGCGGTCCACTGTGGTGGCCGAGAAGGGAAGTCCAGGTGAGGCTAGCCTTTGGGAGCCCTGACACCCACATGCTCTGCACCAGCTCAGCCCGGGGCCATAGGAGGGACTTCCCTCTCACTGCCCAGGACCAGGGTTCAATCCCTGGACAGGGAACTAAGATTCCACAAGCTATGCACAGCAGCCAAGAAGGAAAAAAGGGAGGGGGGCAGTAGGAGCCCCCGGGAGTGTACTGGAGGCTTGGGTAGATAGAGTAGTAGCTGGAAGGTTCAGTGGGGAATGCCAGACGTGAGCGTCGGGGAGGGGCTAGGTCTGTCTGGGCATTGGGGGGCAGAGGGGTGCAAAGTGGGAAGGTGGCTCCCAGTGATTCCGCTCCCCTTGGGGCAGGACAATGGTTTCCCACGCACAGTCCAGAGGCCCCGCCCCTGACACTTGCTGGGAGCGGCTGCAGGCAGGGCAGGCAGCAGAGGCTCTGGCCCTCTGGCAGCTGGTTCCCAGAGTGCGAGCAGCAGCTGTGAAACTGGGCTGGGGGTGGGGAGTGTGGGTGGGCCTGGCCCTCAGGGTGGAGTTGGCACAAAGGTGCACAGCCAGGGGAAGATGGGGTCTCCAAGAAGGGCGCCCTGCGGAGGAAGGCACCTCTAGCTCAGCCTGGGGCTCTCACCTTGTAAGGATGGATGGTGGCAGGGAAGAAGCCGCTGAGGTTGGAGAGAAGCTCCTGGGGCCGCCTCTGCAGCAGCAGGGAGGTCTAGGAGGGGACAGGACAGAGGCCTGGGGCTCCAGTGTCCCTGCAGCTCTGCCCCCAGTGGCAGCCTCCTCCCACCAGACCCTCACCCTGCTCTGCCCCAGGTCGGGGGACGGTGGATCCCAGGCCAGAGGGTTTTTGCTGAGCCGATCCCACTGCAGCTGCAGGTCCAGACTGAGGCCCAGCTCGCAGCTCAGGGAGGAGCGGGCCAGTAGCTGCGGCGGAAGGAGTCAGAGGGTGGGGGGTGGGAATTATGAGGTGAAGGCAGGGGTGGGAGGAGTGGGAGGCCTCACCTGGGATGCTCTGCTGTGCACCCTCCGGTAGGTGGGTGGGAGAGGCAAGGGGACTCGGGGTGGGCGGGCAAAGCGCCTGCCCAGGGTCCCCACGTCCTGCAGTGGTGGGGCTTCGGTGCCCCTGAGAGCAGGGCCATCTCTGGGCTGGGCACTTGGGTCCCAGGTCTCTTTTTCCACTGTGAGGGCCACCGTGCCCCACTGCTGCTGGGGCTCTGCTTCAGAATCCAGACCCTGGGGGGGGTGCGGGACACACAGGCAGGTCAGAGGCCCAGGGCACAGGGAGGTCTGGGGAGGCCCTATGCTCACCAGCATGCCTGGGCCGTAGATCAGATGTAGGTAGTTATCAAAGGCCTGCTGGCGCTGCTGCCAAGTCAGCTGGGGCCGGGCTGCCGGGCTCTCCAGCCCCAGTCTCAGTTGCTGAAGGTCTTGGTTCCGGACAACCAGGACTTCCAAGTCCTGGGGTGGGGGTCAGGGGTCAGCTCACTCTTCCTTGAGCCTTGTCGTGTGCCACCCAGACAAGTGCAGGGATCCCAGGCCTGCCCCAGGAACTGAAGGGGAGGGCCCTGAGCTTGGGGGCTGGGGGGACACTGGGAGCCACCCCACCTCCTCCAACACTGGCTGCTGAGGAGCTGTTGTCTGGCGATGGATGAAACACAAGGCTGTGCTGCAGACAGGGAGGGGCACATGGGACACGGATGGCATTGCCAGCGGGGTAGGGCAGAGGCTGGGCTGGGGCCCCAGGGTGGGTGCCTAGGCCCCTGGTGGGGAACCATGAACGGTCAGGACTGGCATGGGCTTGCGGTGAGTGTCTGAGGGGCCTGGGAGCTCTGGAGTCTCCTGTGGGGGCATGTGGCCAGGCCCTGACCCAGGGGAGCCGGGTGGGGGCCTCTGGGACAGTTCAGCCAGGCCTCTCAGCAGACCTGAGGCTGGCCACCCCACGCAGGTTGGCGAGCCTCTGTAGCTGGGCTGCAGTCAGTAACTCTGGGCTGGTCAGCGGCAGTGGAGGATCATCCACCCCATCAGGGACCTCTTGGCACAGGTTCTGAACAGGGAAAGGAGCCTGGAGCCCTGGCCTCAGCAGCTCGTCTGCCCACAGCAGCCCCGCCCCGCCCACCTGTGCTCACTGCACACCTTAAGCAGGTAAGATGTGGGCAGGTAGAGTCTGTGGTCCACCAGGCAGAGGCGGGAGCCTAGTGCCAGGACCAGGTCCCCATTGTTGCTGCAGAAGGTTAGGGCCTGAGGGGCACCGTTCAGATGTAGGAGCCTGGAGGGGGGTTCAGGGTGGGAGTCCAGGTCTGCTTCTCTGAGTAGAACACCAAGGCAGGAACAGAGGCAAGGCCCCAGCCACCCCTGCACCCCCTCCAGCTGCCCGGCTCCCTGGTAGGGTGAAGGCGGGAAACCCAGGCAGCTGCTCCCCGCCCCCACCCCTCCCCAGCCCACCGCAGCAGCTTGTTCTCCGCTGTCCAGATCCGGATGGTGCAGTCCAGGCTGGAAGAGGCATACAGCTTGAGCGTGGGACAGCAGCACAGGCCTGGGGGCCAGAACTCAGCTTTAGGGCCAGAGCCATCTGGAGGCCTGGGCTTCCCCTGGCCCTGCCCCCTCACCGGTGATGCGGTCCGTGGGGTCGTCCTGGGGCCGGTGATCATAGCGAGGGCTGCTGCCCAGGCCAAACTGCACCAGGCCATAGGTGGCATTGTTCGGGTCCTCGAAGCCCACCGTGACGCGCTTGCCAAGGGCGCAGAGCACTACCGCCGGGTGGCAGCAGCAGAAGGTGCGCAGGGGGCTCAGGCTCTCCTCGGCGTAGGGGAAGACGCGCCACATCTTCACAGTCAGGTCTCCCCCTGTGCGGGCAGGAGCCACAGTGGCGCCTCTGGGGAGGGAAGGAGTCCCCTGCCGGCGTGGCGGGGGAGGGGGGAGAGGTACCGACCAGAGGACACGATGCTGTTCCAGGTGGACGCGATGGCAGTGACGGGGCCCGGGCTGTGTGCCTCCGTTCGGAAGACCGTCTTCAAGGAGCGCAACTCGAGTACGGACAAGGTGCCATCAGTGTGCCCCACCACGGGCAGGTACCTATTGGCGACCACAGCCCGTTGGCACGGGCCCGGTTGTCTTGCCCAGCCCCGGCTGGCTGCGGCACCCACCGGTTCTTGTCCTTCCAGGCCCAGGCCACGTCGCTGCGGCACAGCTCGCCCTTGTACTGGCACACTATCTCCCAGTTGGTGAACGCGCTGGTGGGGTCCGTGAGGTGGCTGTAGAGGTGCAGGCAGCAGGGCTGGGGCGCGGGTGGCGGCGGCGGGCACAGGCGGCGCAGCACCCGCATTGGGGAGCGTGCTGCATTAGCACACAGCAGGTGTCCGGCGCGCGTCAGCACCCACAGCGCCTCGCGAGGCAGGCAGTAGGCCACGGCAGCCGCGCAGTCCTCGGGCTCCAGAAGAAGCGCGCTCACGGTGTGTCCGCCAGAGACTGACACCAGGTACACCGAGCCATCAGCGCAGGCGCACACGAGGCGGGCGGGCAGCGCCACGTGCGGGGCGGTGGGCTTGGGCAGCGCCGGCGCCAACTGCAGGTGGAGCACCGGCGCAGATAGCTGCGCCAACGGTGAGTAGAGCTCCCGCGCACGCCACAGCCCCACGCTGCGGGCCTCCAAGGAGAGCAAGGGCCAGCCCGGGCCGGCGGGGGCCAGCAGACGGCTCACACTCTCCGACGGCACGCCGCGGCCCCAGCAGGTGAGTGCCACCTCACCCACCTGCGCTGCTGCCTGAAGGTCCCACGTGCGCAGCGTCCCGTCCTGTGAAGCCGACAACACCAGGGCTGTGTTCGGGAGCACGGTCACCGCGGTCACCGGGCCTGCAGAAGGGGCGAGTGTCACTCGTGCGTCCCAGGGACCAAGGAAGGGGGAGCCTTCGGTCAGGGTCGTGGCCAGGATGGAGAAGCTTGGCAAGGAAGCAGCAGACATTCTGTGCCAGGGGCTCTTGAAGGCAGAGGGCTGTGCCCAGGGTGGAGGGAGACCAGGCTTCAGGAGCCACCGTGGCCCAGCGCACCTCTGTGTCCCACGAACACCATCCGGATCTGCCAGTCAGCCTCCCACACTTTCACCGTGCTGTCCCGGGAAGCTGTCACCATGGCCTCTACCTCTTTACAGTACGCCAGGTCGAAGATGGTGCTGAGGAGTGAGAGGGAGGCCGGGTGGACTCAGAACTGCCGTGTACACGTGTGCCCATGGACTGCCGTGTGGGCGCACGCGCATGCGCCCACCTGCACCTCTGACGACTGGATTTCCGTCGCAGCCTCGCCTCATGGTTTCCGCCCTCCCTCACCCGTCCCTGGGCCCCCCTCACGTTTTGTGCAGATTCCGACGCACATCTGTGAGAGCCCAGGTTTGCAGATCAAAGGTGAGCACGGCTGAGCCATAGGCTGCGAAGCAGCATGGGTCGTGATGGGGAGACCGAGGCCCCAGAGCCAGACGCGCAAGCGCACCCGAGATGCTTGGCGGTAGCTGCAGAGGTGACCCGTGGGGAACCAGGCAGCGGCCCCCTGAACGGAACTTCCAGAGCACCAGGCTTCCGCCTGCCTCCGCCACCAGTAGCAGCCCGGGATCTGGCACCGGCAGGCAGCAGATGGGCTCGTGGCCTGGCACCCCATGCTCCCCTGGCTTACTCAGCCACAGTAGGCTAAGGTCGGACTTTAGTATGGCCAGCCCCACTGGGCCCCAGCCCACAAAACGGCCCACAGTGCCCAGAGGGCCCAGCACCGCCACTAGCCCTGTAAGTGCAACTGGAGCCAGCAGCTTCTCTTGTGCCCAGCCATCCTCTCTGTGCAGGTGCAGGCGGCCTGCACCATCCAGCACCACGAAGCGTCTGCCTACGGGGTCCTGTGCCACCGAACACAGCCCGGCTGCCACCTCCAGGCGCCGCAGGGGTTCCAGCCCGTGCGTCAAGCGCGCCACATGCAGCTCAGCTCTCTTTTCCTATGGGCCAGAATCAACAAGACTGCAGTGAACTTGGCGGGGGCCTGGGGTTGGGGGTAGGCAAGGCACCTGCCTAGGGATGCCAAGAGGACCCCGGCTGGGATCCTACTGGGGACCCCTAGGGGAAGAGCCAGGTCAGGAAAGAGGCCTTGACACAGATGCCATGGCCGAGCCGCACCTTTTCCACAAAGGTCTGGAGGCCTGTACGCAGGAGCAGCCACAGCTGGCGGGCACGGGCACTCTGAGCCATGTTCTGCCACTGCGAGTTGTTGGTAAAAAGCTGTGGGGCCCGCTCCGAAAATGACGACTCTGCGAACCGGCAGTGGAAGTCATCACAGTGTGGTCTTGGGTCCCTAACTCTGGAGGTCGTGGGCAGCCAAGGGCCCTCCTCGGAGCCCTGCCCAGTTAGAAGACTGCCCAGGGAGCGTTGCATTCCCCGAGGACAGAACCTGTGCCTCAGTTAGCCCAGGCCACCTCACCCCTCTCTTCCTTGAGGAGCCCCGGGTCCGGGACTTCATAAATGTCGGTCTCATATGGCTCTTGGTCTACAATCAGGTAGTCGCCTCCTACTGTATACGGGTTGCTTGCATCCAACACTTCCGACTCCATTTCAAAACCGGCGGGTCCAGGCGGCTCAACAGCCCCTAAGACCGTTGCTAGGATACCAGCCGCAGCAGGCCCCGCCCTCGACGCAGGCCCCGCCCTGACGCCTTGTGAGTCTAGGTCCACACTAAGTCACAGAAACTTTTATTGGAAACAAACCAGCTGCAGCAAAGTGACACTCAGTGCACGCTGCCCAATGGGCAAGGTGGCGGGGTACAAGTGGGCAGATGACCCCTGGGACCACTTGCTGGGTCTCCGGCCCTTTAGGCTGGAGTGTGAAGGCCCAGGCCTGAGCCCACACAAAATACAAAAATAAACTCTGCAGTCCAGCAGCCCCTGCCTGTGTCAGTTTGTGGGAGCAGGGCAGTGGCTCTTCCCACCAGGCCCTGTGCTGTCTAGTCCAGCCACAGTGTGGGCAGCAGCAGCCTGTGGGGGTGAGTGGGCAGCCACAGGCTAGAGCCAAGGGCTAGGCAGGCATGGCCTAGGGTGGGCTGGTGCTGTGGCAGCGCCGGGACCTGGGCCCTCAGGTGGGCAGGTCCAGGCCCTGTTCGAAGCTGGGTGAAGCTAGGGCCTCTGCTTCTTCTCTTCACATACAGATCACCGGGACCCTGCACAAAGGGTGGCGTGCAGTAAGCTTTGAGGAGCCCACACCCAGAAGCCCAGGCAGAGCGGGCCCTGTCCTGCCCTGCCCACCCCAAGGTCCATGGAGGGAGGCTGCTGGGGCAATCTCACACCTGTCCTCTTCCATGGTTCCAGGCTCCTCAGGCCCACCCTCGCTGCCTCCACCTCCACTCTCTTCCTCCTCCTCCTCATCTTCCTCCCCGAGCTCCATGTCCAGCTCATTGCCTGCCTCCGAGGGAGTGTAGGTGGATCCACTGGGGGGAGGGGAGACCAGTCTTAAAATCGCCTGCCCCCAGCCTACTGCTGACTCCAGGGAGGATGTCCGAGAAGGAGAAAGTTAGGAATGGGGTGGGGAAAAGGTGTGTGGGCCAAACAGGGAGGTAGGGGACGGAGGGAGACAGGTGCCAGCCAACCTGATAGAGCGGCAGCTGAAGAAAACAATCCGTTTCAGCCGCTTGTTGTAGAAGAAGTAGTTGAAGGACCAGAGGCTGCCATCTTCCCCAAAAGGGTCTGAGTCCAAGTCTGGGTTGTAGCTGGGGCGGGGTGGGGGGTGAGACATGGTGTGAGATCCCAGTGCCACGGAGACCCAGGACTCCCGCCCCATGCAGGGACGCCAGCCCACCTGTAGATGTCGCATTCAGCCAGGCAGATCTCCTCATCCACCGCGTTCCACAGTTGTGGCTTCAGGGCCTTGAAGTCCTCCCGGACAGCTGAGAACAGGCTGCAGTTGACTGCGTTCACCACCTAGGATGGTCACAGTCGGGGCTGACAAGGAGCCCGGCAGCAGGAATGAACCGGGCTGAGCATGCTAAGTTAGGGAGGACACCTGGGATGGCTGTGGGCCTGCAGGTCCCTTCCCCAGCCCCACCCTCACCCAGCTGAGGCTGGGCTCCCGGCTGAACTCATGGCTGCGGGCTGTGCTGAAGTCGTAGTCCGGCCGGAAGGACTCATTGAGCGTGGCAATCAGGTAGAAGAGGGTCTTGCGGCTGCACTTGTCGCTGAGGGGGCCCTCATCCTCGCCACCTTGGCTCTTACTCAGTCTGCACAGAGACAAGTGTCAGCCCCGTGCTGGCCCATTCGCCAGTCCCCTATAGGCAGGCCCTGCCCCTACTCACCTGCTGGGGCTGAGGCCTGAGGTCTGGGGTGGGGACAGAGCCTCCAGCACATGTGGCTGGCCCTCCTGGCAGAACTGCTTGAACATGTGCTTGTCGTCACCCGCCATCTTACACGAGTAGCTCTCAATCCTAGAGACGCAGGCAGGACCGTGGAGCATGCCACCTCCCATGCTCAACCAGAACCAGTGCAGAGTGGCCTCTAAGAGGCCAGCCCCCAGAGCCCCAACCTCACCTGCCAATGATATGTGCATCTCCCGTCTCCACGGTAAGCTGTGAGTTGATGGCCTCGAAGCTGGAGTTCTCCAGCAGCTTCATGTCCTCGGGAAGGGTTCTGTGCTCCAGGGGCTAGTGCTGCCTGAGGACGGAGATCAGTCCATGGGAATCTGGCCCGTGGGGTTCCACTTTCAGACCTCCTCACAGTAAGAGGTGCTGCTGTAAACAACTTGGGCCCCTCCTGCAGCCTGCTTCCAGCCCTTCAGCACTGGCGGGAGAAACGGTAAGATCGGCAAGTCCAGGCCCAGCTCAGCTACACCTCCTGCACCTCACAGAAGTTCTTTGGTCAGGCTGGGGGACCCACTGGGGATCCTGCTAACCCCGAGGACGCTGGGTTAGTCTCTCCCTCAACACTCCCCATCCCACCAAGGAGAGCCCTGGGAGTCCGCGAAGGGGCGTGACTCCTGCAGTTTCCCCCGGGCAAGACAGAAAACCCGCTTCCGGTAAGGAACCAGGACATCTGGGGCTCGGCTCTGCCGTCGCCTGGACGCGGCGCTCTTCCCTGTTCTACAGACGGCTTTCTAGTGAGGGAGAGAGGAAACCCATGAGCTCCTCCGTTTTCCTTCAAAAGTAGGAGAGAAGGCGGAGAGAAGCCCTGAGGCCCCCGGAGTGTCGGCCAAACAGGCCGCTAGGGCGCCCCAGCGTCCGCCGGGTCTCGGGGGAAACCCCAGCCGGGGCGCACGAACTACGCGTCCCAGGCAGCCGTGCGCCTGGGGGTGCGCGCATGCGCGCCGGCGCGAAGCCCGCTGGGCACTGTAGTCCGGACAGCCCGGGTAGCCGCCGGGCACAGGGCGTACACCTACCTGCTTGCGCCGCGCTCAATCGGGCCGGGCCAGACTCGGCAGGGTCAGGTCGATGGGCGTCGATACGGCTGAAAAGGCGGGGTGGGCCTTGCGCGGCGCGGGCTTCTCAAGAACGGGCGGAGGCGCCGCGGCCTCCACTCGGGCCGCACTGTATCCGGGGGAAGAAGCTCCGCTGCGACGTCCCGTTACTCCCGGCCCTGCCGGCCCCTGCGGACTGCCACCGCGACATAGCCTCGCCCCTGCACGGCGCCCTACTATCGCGACCGACTTGTCCGCCGACCGCCACAGAGGGCCCGAGCAAGCGAGCGAACGACCTCTGCCTCCCGGAGCCGGACAACAACAAGCGTCTGCCAGGTCCGGCCCCACGCATCTGAATGGCCCGCTCCAGCCGTCGGAACCGGGGGCTCGCACAGTCATTGGGGGTGGCATCCGCCGCTCAGTCCCGATGTCCGCTCCTACTGGATACGACCCCTGTCCATCATCTTCTCCGACCGTGCGAACCCTCCTCCCACCTTAGCGTTCATTGGCCGCGGCCCTCGAGGCCCCGCCCCAGTGGCTTCCCAGTTCCCCGGAGGGCCTAGTGGACTAGAGAGGCAACCGCGTGAGCGGCGGGAGGTGGGCTGCGGCCCAGAAGGGGCTCCGGAGTAGCGTTCGGCTTGGGAGTTAGATACTGGGTTCACAAGGACCGCCGAGCTCAGCCCCAACCCGAGCCTCTAGGGCCTTCCATTCGTGGCCGGTGCTGGCGTCTCTGACGCTCTGCCTGGAGTACAGGCGTCCAAGCCCAGCCTCACCCGCTTTTGTCGGGAGACCTTTGGGCCAAGCGCCATCGTGGGCGAAGCGGGAGCGGCAGAAGGCTCCGACGCTCGGGCAGCGCCCGGAACCCCGGGCTCGTGGTTACAGTTTCCGGCCGGTGTAGGCGTTCAACGACCCAAGGCCACGGAAGCGGGCTCGGGGGGGCAGTGCGGGGGCCGGACCGGAGATGGCGCCGCCGGCGGGCGGCACAGCCGCGGGCTCGGACCCTGGCTCGGCCGCGGTGCTCCTGGCCGTGCATGTCGCGGTGAGGCCGCTGGGCGCCGGCCTGGACGTGGCGGCCCAGCCGCGGAGGCTGCAGCTGAGTGCGGACCCCGAGCGACCAGGGCGCTTCCGGCTGGAAATGCTGGGCGCGGGCCCCGGGGCGGTGAGTGGGGCCGGCGGGGGCGCGCGGCCTGGCCACTGAGCCTGAAGCCAGGCTTTTCCGTTTGCTAGCCGCGTGCCGTTATCTTTTCCTTGCTTCTGTTTCCTTGTCTGTAAAATGGGGATAATGCTGGTACTTCCCTTTGTAGGATTACTGTGAGGGTTTCATAAAATAACACTAGTAAAAGGCTTAGGACGTTGTAAGTAGTAGACAAACGTTACCTTGTATTCCTTTGATTATCATGCAGTATGTGCTGGGGGAGGCACTGAGCCTGGACTCTCCCTCTCCTCAGGTCATTTTGGAGTGGCCCTTGGAGTCAGTCTCCTACACAGTCCGAGGCCCCTGCCAGCATGAGCTGCAGCCTCCACCGGGAGGGCCTGGGACTCTCAGCCTGCACTTCGCCAACCCTCAGGAAGCTCAGCGGTGGGCAGCCCTAGTCCGAGATGCTACCGTGGAAGGACAGAATGGTCAGTGCCCTGGAGTGAAGATTCACCAGGCCAGGGCCAGTGTTTGTTCTGCAGGAGGGCAGGAGTAGCCCCAACCCCCCAGGCTTGGATGGGGGCAGTAATGGGGAAAGCTGAGCCCCTCTTGCCCGCTGCTGGGGTTTGGGAGCACTCCCAGGAGTAAGGCAGTAGAGAAAAGGAACAGAGACCGAAGGCAGTGCCAGACAGGTGTGGAGGGGCAGTGTATGCAGACCCTCAGGACCGGGGTGAGAAGACAAGACTATCAGAAGCGTGGAAGATACTCAGTGGGAGAGTGACAGGCTCAGATTCAAGTTTCTGAAAACTGGTGGAGCCTTGCATTCGTGTGAGTGATGCAGACAGGCCTGGAGGGAGGAAGGATGTTTCCAGAGATGCTTAGGAGAGGACTTGGCTGGATTTCCTGGAGGTTTGAATGGAAAAGTTAATGGTTGAGAAGCTGGAAGGAACAGACACTGCAGAGGGCCTGTTTGGGAGAGCATAGAAGTTGTCAGGTTCTTAAAACATGTGGGAGGGAAAGGAGGTAGAAGGAGCTTGGGTTCTGAAGAGGAAAAGTTGGGGGTAGAAAAGGTCAACCAAGGTCACTAGAAGACAGAAACAAGGAGAGGGTCCGGCAGGCAGCCAGTGCATCAGGGAAGGAGTTCACAGATGCTACAGGTGAGCTGGTGAGCAAAAAGCACCTAGTGAGATGGAAGAGAGGTCCAGACAGCAGCATCTGCGGAGGGAGAAAGACACTTGCCTTTCATGCATACATTGGTTGGTTGGTTCACCACATGTGTATTCTGCACCTGTAGTAAGCACTCCTTCAAGGCCTTAGAGAGTCCAGGCAGGCCTGGTGCTGGGTGCTCGGGAGCCCTGCTTATGTGAGTGGGCAGATGGCTCAGAATATTGAAGCAAAGGAACTGCATCTGCACCACATGGGCAGGGCGTAAGTGGGAGGTAAGAAAGGGAGCCGGTTGCACGCTCAGGGCAAGCACCAGCTGGAGAGGGGTTGTTTGGAATGGGATCAGCCCAGAGTGCTCTGTGCTGATGGCAGAGCCAGGAGAGACGTCGGAGTTCCCTGGAAGGAGGCCACCTTGACTGCAGGACTCCTGGAGACTTCCGCTGGTTCTGCTGTGAGGCCCAGGGAGCTTCTTGGCTGGCTGAGAGGGCTTGTACAGGCCAAGAGAGGTGGCCCAGCCCCTGTGGAGGAGGGCTGCAGGTGGGACTGGGCAGCAAAGGAGGCCAGAAGGACTCCAGAGCCCAAAAAAGAGCCAAGTGCAACTCTGAGTGGAGTCAGCAGGGACCTCTGGGGTGTGCAAGGCCCAAGACTGGGCCAAGGCAAGGCCCTGGCATGGGCTGGGCTGAGCTAAGGAGGGAGGAGACAAAGGTACTGGAAGCCTGAGGTGAGACAGCAGAGGCCTTGGTGTGTACTCCGTGGGGGGCCAGATCTCAAAGAGACCACCAGCCCACCCCACATCTTTCCTCCTAGGTAGTGACAGCTTGCCCCCAGCCCTAGGCCCAGAAACGCGCCCTGTCTCCCCGCCCAGTCCCCTTGAAGTGCCCACACCCAAGGCCCCCAAGCCCAAGGTGGATCTTCCTTGGAGCCCTGGAGACTTGATGGAGAAAGGTAAAGGCAGGTGGCCGGAGGGGCTGGGGGAAGTAGCCAGTGTGGGGTTGCGATGGCTCTCTCTTCCCCTGCAGAAGAGCTGGCAGGGCGCCTGACCCGGGCCGTAGAGGGTGGGGATGAGAAGGGAGCAGCCCAAGCAGCAGCCATCCTGGCACAGCGTCATGTGGCCCTCAGGGTCCAGCTCCAGGAGGCCTACTTTCCTCCTGGCCCCATCAGGTAAGGCCTGGGACCTCTTTCTCACCCGGACCCCCAGGCCTCTCAGGTCCCCCATCCTTACCTGTGACCTCCATTCTGGCCCAGGCTCCAGGTCACAGTTGAAGACGCTGCGTCCTCTGCCCATGTCTCACTGCAGGTTCACCCCCACTGCACCATCAGGGCCCTCCAGGAGCAGGCGAGCACGTGGTCTGGGGAACCCGGGTGGGGGGTGGCGGGAGGCGGCCTGGGTGACACTCTGACACTCTGGCCCCAGGTGTTCTCAGAGTTTGGCTTCCCACCGGCCGTGCAGCGCTGGGTCATCGGGAGGTGCCTGTGTGTCCCTGAACACAGCCTCGCTTTCTATGGGGTCCAGCGGGATGGAGACCCTGCTTTCCTCTACCTGCTCTCAGCTCCCCGAGAAGCCCCAGGTCAGTCCTTGATTGGGGCGGGATGAGGAAGGTGGAGTGCAGCCCGCCATGGTCCCGAGTCTCACCCCCTCTGTCGCAGGACGCAGTCCTCAGCGTCCCCAGAAGGTGGATGGGGAACTAGGCCGCCTGTTCCCACAGTCACTGGGGCTGCCCCCAACCCCTCAGCCAACCAGCTCCAGCCTGCCCAGCCCCCTTCAGGTGAGCAGGGACTGGGCTGGGTGGCCTTGGCACTGTGGGTATTGAAAGCAGGTGAGCAGCAACCGTGTGCTCACCTCCCTAGCCCGGCTGGCCCTGCCCATCGTGCACCTTCATCAACTCCCCAAGCCGCCCCGGCTGTGAGATGTGCAGCACCCAGAGGCCCTGTGCTTGGGACCCCCTTCCCACAGCCTCCATCCAGCAGCTCCCAAAGGTACCAGGAGCAAAGGCGGGGAGGGGACAGGACAGAACAAGCAGAATGACCCATCTTCCCCTCCTTCCAGGTCACGCGGAGAGAGGATGGCCCTTCCCTTCCAGGCCCAAGGTCCCTGGACCCCCTCCTGAACCTCTCAGGGAACCTCTGCTGATTGCTCGCTGGAGTCATTAAAGACACTTCTGAGCTGGCCACATGCCCCTTCACTGTGCCTTCCTGCAGCCTGGGAGGATGGAGGGCAGACAGCCCTCTGAGAGGAACCCTGGCAGTCTTTGGTGGGTGGGGCCTTCCCAGTGGAGCCCAGGAGGCTACCGAAGAGCACACTTGGAATGCAGGTCGCAAGGCGTGGGGGCCTGGCACCCATTCCCCAGGTGCCAAGGGTGGGCAGGGCGCCCCCCATCTGCTGACCCCTGGGCTGGCCCTTCAGACACACACCCTGCCCTCCTCTTGGCGCTCACCCTCCCCACTCTGGCCGCCTCTCTAGGCTGCTCCCACCCTGCTGCCCCTCACACTCCCTGCTTGGGGACAAGAAAAACTCTGAAGCAAAGAGCCCTGGCCAGGGCCACAGGCCAGTGCCAAGAAGCACCGCCCTGGCCCTCCACCCACTAACAGGTCCATGGCTGTGTAAACCTGGCCACTCCCAGCCATCCTGTGGACTGCCGGGGGGGGCCATCCACTCAGAGATGGGGACCATTCTGTTTACAGCAAGCACCTCCAGCTGCCCAGCCAAGAGACCAGAAGCTCCTTCCACTGGCCTCTGCCTGCCTGTTTCTTGGCAGGGCTGAGAGCTGCCCGCCTCTCCCAGCCAGCCCCAGTCCTAGGATCAACTCCTGCAGCTCCTACTTGAGGCCAGCCTCTCCATGGTTGATATGCACCAGGGCCCCCTGCTGTCCTCAGGCTGAAAGTCAAGTGGTTTTACTTGACTCTGATTACTGCAGCAGGGCTCAGGACCCCCTTTTCACCTGTGACCAAGTACTCGCCACTCTAATTAATGTTGCTATTTTCCAGTTCTCTGCCTCCTGTCCTATATTCAGTGCTGACTGGACTCTCAGCCAACAGTCCGTGCAGGGCAATCCTGACCACACTACACTGGGCACCCCCAGGAGCTCTCAGGGCAAGGGTCCCAGTCCCATCGTGTGTGTGTGTGTGTGTGCGCGCGCGCACGCACACACATGCATGCTAAGTTGCTTCAGTTGTGTCTGATTCTTGTGGCCCCATAGACTGTAGCCCGCCAGGCTCCTCTGTCCATGGGATTCTCCAAGCAAAAATACTGGAGTGGGTTGCCATGCCCTCCTACAGGGGATTTCCCCGACCCAGGGATTGAACCCTCATCTGGTGGGTCCTTTACCACTACCACCACTTGAGAAGCCCAGAGTCCCCTGCAAACTTATACTCCCATCACACAATAGTTCAGGTAGGTGTGTTGAGAAACTTAATTTATTTCCACAGTGGGCGCTGAACGATCTGGAACTGGAGCCCCAGCTCCTGCCCCTCCCCCTCTTGTCCCAGAGGAAGAGGGGCTTGGCCGGAGGGCTGCCTGAGACCTCAGCAGGCCCAGTGTGGCTCCCGGGCCTGAGGACCCTGAAGCTCAGGACAGCAAACAGACACCGGGTAGGGTCACTTGGGTGGCCGATAGGCCAGCTTTCGGCTCTTGAGGACTGACCACTTATGCCGCTTCATGGCGTAGACCAGGGGCAGAAGCAAGCCCATCATCAGCAGCATCTGGGGACGAGGCAGGCTCAGAGGAGGGAGGCAGAAAGAACCCCTGCTCAGCTCCCAGCCTGTCCCCAGGCCCACCGTGCCCCTCGGCCCAGTCCCTTCACCTTAAGCCCCATGCGTTTGCGATGGTCGTGTTCTGGTTCAGCTGCCCAGCGCAGGAAGGTACACACATCCTTGGCTACCTGGGACATGGTAGCTGGGGTGCCTGAGTCAAGGACAAGTGGTCTAAGGGCTGTCCGAGGGGGTCCCTGCCCAAAGCTTCAAAAGGGATGAGACCCAACCCTACCCCCAGTACACAGATGGTATGAATCTGACCATGGGTCATATGAATCTGACCCATGCTTCTCCATACACATACATAGTGCCCCAAACCAAGGAAGGGGCAAGGCCTCTTGGGGCAAGAAAACAGGGAAAGCAGGACCCAACTTGCCCATCCCCAGGGTGGGGGCCTCTCACCATCATCAAACTCCAAGACCTCATTGTAGATTGGAGGGGCCATGCCAATGGCCTGGCCAGGAAAATAAGGGTTGAAGTAGAGGCCTTCTCGCAGCGACACCCCAGTGGGCGGCTCACAGTAGCCGGTGAGCAAGGAAAAGACGTAGTCCTCACCACCGTGCCTGGGACCAGATTGGAGTGCCCTCAGCCTCTGGCCTGAGGTGGGCCTTCCTCACTCCCCACACCACCCTGCAGGCAGCCCCTTACCTAGCTCGCACGATGTAGCTGAGGTCAGGGGGCAGTGCTCCGTTGTTGGCTGCACGTGCAGCCTCGGGGTTGGGGTATGGTTTGGGGAAGTAGTCAGACAGCTTCCCTGGGCGCATGAACATCTCCCCATCTTCATTGGGGCCGTCCTGAACCTCCACCTGCCACCGAGAGACCCATCACAACCCTGCTGTCCAGCACAGCAGGAGCCCCAATACTTGGGTCCTTTGCATGCCCGGTGCCCACCTCCTCAGCCAGCGCCTTGGCTTCATCCTCTGTGTAGCACACGCCCACCAGGTGGCGGTAGGCCACATAGTCCATGCTGTGGCAGGAGGAGCACACCTGCTTGTACACCTGGAAACCCCTCCGGATGCTGGAGAGAGAGACAGGGTTAGGGGCGCCAAGGATTCCACCCCACCCGGTCCACCCATAAACTCCCCCAGCCAGCCACACACCTGGTGTGGTCCAGGGAGGAGAGGAGGCCACGGTGGGACCACGGATAGCTGGGAGGGTGCAGCTCCAGGTCACTAGCACTCACAGCAGAATGCAGAGCCACTGCCAGCCCTGCACCCCCTGCCGCCAGCATGCCCAGCGCTGACAGAATCACTTTCCGGCCCCGGGACAGGCCAGACTTCGACGACAACGACACTGCCTGCAAGAGTCCCGCTCAGCGCCTTTCAGAACACCACCCAGCCCTACCTGTGGATCTGACTCTCATGCACCCAACACCGGCCACCTCGCGCGCCACTGCCCTCCCCGCCGCGGACCCCTCGACCCGCTCTGTCCCCGAGGAGGAGATGTGAGGCGTGATCTTGGATCCTGGGCCGGGAATCAGGCCGAAGTGAGCAAGGGTGCGGGGACAGGCCAAGGTCACAAGCAGCTGCTGAGGTCAGGCTGAGGTCAGTTCAGGACGCGGGCCCAGTCTGGGAGGCCGGGGCCGGAGCGAGCCTCGGCGCGACCCCCGGGGAAGCCCCCGGTCCCGAGCCGGCGGCGAGCCCGCCCCGCAGCCCCCCACGCTCGGCATCAGGCCCTTGTGCTGCTCGGAGGAGTGGAGGCCAGCCCTGCTCCCAGGCGCCCAAGGTCAGCAGGCGGCGGGGGTCCGGCCGGGGCGGGGGCCCAGGTGCGGAGGCCGCTCCCGCGCTGCCAAAGCCCGCGCCGGGAGCCTCCCCGCGGTGACCTTCAGCGGGATGCGGGGCCGCGCGGCGGCCAGTTTCAGGGCCAGAGCTCACCTGGGGTGTCCGTAGTGGGAGCTGCCCGGGCCGCGCGCCACACAGCAGACCTCGGGCCCGCGCTCCCGGCAGCCCCGCGCCCCGCGGGCCCACCATCGCCCCGCGAAGCGTAGCCGCCGCCGCCGCCATCTTGGCCCTCTTCAGCGCGGCCACCGCTCCCGTCGGCCTCTGCGGCGGCAAAGGATAGTCAACCTCGCGATAGCCGGGAGGCGTGTGAGGAGGCGGGGCGGGGCGGGGGGTGGGCTCTGTCCTTCAGGGCCGCGCACCGCATCGCGGTGCTACTCCAGTCGTTGTGGAAGCCTGAGGTTGTGCAAGTCGGTGTTGTGTCTCTCTGTTGCCGTGACAACGCCCAACTTCCTGGTTACCCTAGTCCCGCGGCTGATCTCTCCAAGGCTCAGCTGTGCTGCGCGCCTACGCCTAGATGCCCCTAACCCGGAATCCACCGCTTTATTGCACGCTTTCGTCCAACAATATTTCCCGACTTGGAGCGGTGGAAGAACACCTTCATTGCAAAGAATTGCCATTATTTAACCAGTCTGATGGCCCCCTGTAAACCCCACTTGCCAAGCCTACTCAGCTTGTCCAGAGCTATTAGCCTAACCCCCAAGACTGTTGAAGGCAATTCTGGCAAGTGTTGTAATTTCCCCGAGGCAATGGAGAACAACTGGTGCAAGTAATAGACTAACCAAAAAGTTTGAAAGGAAGAAAGGGGAATACAATGTCCACAGGGCGCTCAGACTGTGAAGAATCTGCCTGCAGTGCAGGAGACCTGGGTTTCATTCCTGGGTTGAGAAAATTCCCTGGAGGAGGGCATGGCAACCCACTCCGGTATTGCCTGGAGAATCCCCACAGACAGAGGATCCTGGCGGGCTATACATTCTATGGGGGTCGCAAAGAATCGGACACGACTGAGCGACTAAGCACAGCACAGCACGTATTTCCAGAATACAGAAAATCCCGAACATAAGTAGGACAGTGTATCTCATGAAAGACCAGAAAAAGCCCTAAGTGCTCACTTCTGGCTAACCTTGAGGCTCTGTGCACAGTTGAAGCCTAAAGCAGAGTTGTAAATTGCCTGGCTGAATTCTGAAGCATGTCCTACATGCACCCAGAGCCACTTAGAAAAAGATAGAGATTTATTGGTTATGAAATTAAAAGATACTTGCTCCTTGGAAGAAAAACTATGACAAACCTGGACAGTGTATTGAAAAGCAGAGACATCACTTGGCCAGCAAAGGTCTCTCTAGTAAAAGCTATGGTTTTTCCAGTAGTCATGTATGGATGTGAGAGTGGAACCATAAAGAAGGCTGAGCTCTGAAGAACTGATGCTTTAGAACTGTGGTACTGGAGAAGACTCTTGAGAGTATCGCTTGGACAGCAGGGAGATTGAATCAGTCCATCCTAAAGGAAATCAGTCCTGAATATTCATTGGAAGGACTGATGCTGAAGCTGAAGCACCAGTACTTTGGCCACCTGATGTGAACAGTCAACTAATTGGCAAAGACCCTGATACTTTGAAAGATTGAAGGCAGGAGGAGAAGGGGACAACAGAGGATAAAGGGGTTGGATGGTATCACGGATTCAATGGACATGAGTTTGAGCAAACTCTAAGAGACTGTGAAGGACAGGGAAGCCTGGTATGCTGCAGTCCATAGGGTCAAAAAGAGTCAGACATGACTGAGCAACTGAACAATTATTGGTTCCAGACACTTAAGGAAATTTCTGTCCAGTCATTTATCTGACCACTGAGCTAACCAGGTAGAGACTTTGCTGGCTACCCATGACAAATAGTAGACTTACTTGATAGAATTAGTTGAGAAAAGTCACTATACCAATACAACTACCACAGCAGCAACAGTAACAAAACTTGGAATCTAATGTCCAGAATTTCCACTTTGTATCATTAAATCCAGTCAGTCCTAAAGGAAATCAACCCTGAATATTCACTGGAAGGACTGATGCTGAAGCTGAAGCTCCAGTACTCTGGCCATCTGATGCAAAGAGCCAACTCATTGGAAAAGACCCTGATGCTGGGAAAGATTGAAGGCAGGAGGAGAAGGGGGCGACACAGGATGAGATGGTTGGATGGCATCACCAACTCAGTGGACATGAGTTTGAGCAAACTCCAGGAGATAGTGAAAGACAGGGAAGCCTGGCATGCTGCAGTCCATGGGATCTCAAAGAGTTGGACACGACTGAGTGACTGAACAACCACAACAACAAATCATTTAAAATGTCTAGCTTTCAACAAAAAATTATGTGACATCTAAAGAAAGGAGAGGGTCTGGCCTATAAATGGGGATAAAAAGAACCAATCAATAGGAACTACTCCTGGGGAAATTTAGCTAAATATAATTTAAAGAAGGAGGGGCTAAATATGATATATACATACCACCACATATAAAATAGATAACTAATGAGGACTTTCTGTATAGCACAGGTAACTCTACTCAATACTCTGTAATGAGTCACATGGGAAAAGATCTAAAAGAGGGGATGTATGTGTATGTATAACTTTCATTTTGCTGTATAGCAGAAACTAACACACAACATTGTAAATAAACTATACTCCACTAAAAGTAAAAATCTTTTAATAAAAAATTGAATTAAAAAGTATGTTCAATGAGCCATAATATCTAAAAAACTAGAGGAAAGTATAATAATGTCTCATGAAATAGAGAATGTCAATAAAAAGAAATTACAAAGAGAATCCAAATAGAAATGATGGAGTTGAAATGTACAACAATGGAAATGAAACATTTTACTGAAGGGCTCTACTGCAGGTTTGAGTAAGCAGATGAAAGAATTAGCGAACTTGAAGTTAGGTCAATTGAGATCGTCTGATCTGCAAAACAAACCAAAAAAAAAGGAGTAAAAATTAACAGAGCCTCAGCGACCTGTGGGACATCACTAAGCATACCAACCTATACAAAATTCTCAGGAGCAAAGGAGAAATAAAGTAAGGGACAAAAACAATATTTAAAGAAATTGTGACTGAAAACTTTCCAAATTTGACTGAAACAAACAAACATGTATGTATTCTACACATACAGGAAGTTAAAGAACCCCAAGTAGGATGAAGTACACCTGTACACATCATAAATTGTTAAAAAGGAAAAAAAAAAAAAAAAAAACCTAAAAAAAAAACCAGCAAGAGAGAAGTAACTCATCACATACAAGTAGTCCTCAATAAAATTAACAGAAAATCTCATACCAGAAACCATGGAGGCCAGAACGTGGTGGTATGAGTTGGTTCAAGTGCTGAAAGAATAAACCAGGTAAATCTGCCAACCAAGAATTCTATATCTGGCAAAACCATCTCTCAAAAAAAAAAAAAAAAAAAAAGGAGGCAATTAAGACGTTTCCAGATAAACTGAGAGTTTGTCACAAACACCCTGCCCTCCAAGAAATACCAAATGGAGTCCTTAGGCTGAAATGAAAGAACACTAGACGATAACTCAGATCCACATGAGAAAATAAAAGCACCAGCACAGGCAACTACATAGACAAGTACAAATGCTTTTTGTAACTTTTTTCTATCTGATTTAAAAACTCCTGCAGAGAAGGCAACGGCACCCCACTCCAGTACTCTTGCCTGGCAAATCCCATGGACAGAGGAGCCTGGTGGGCTACAGTCCCTGGGGTCACTAAGAGTCGGACACGACTGAGCGACTTCACTTTCACTTTTCACTTTCATGCATTGGAGAAGGAAATGACAACCCACTCCAGTGTTCTTGCCTGGAGAATCCCAGTGACGGGGGAGCCTGGTGGGCTGCCGTCTCTGGGATCGCACAGAGTAGGACATAACGGAAGCAACTTAGCAGCAGCAGCAGCATAAAGCAATAATTATAAATCTATGAGTATAAGGAATTCCTTGGTGGTCCAGTGGTTAGGCCTCTCTGCTTTCACTGTCAAGGGCCTAGGTTCAATCCCTGGTCAGGGAACTAAGATCCCACAAGCAGCACAGTGTGACCAAAAAAAAAAACAACCCTATGTAGACAGATGCACTATATGAGATGGAATCTATGGCAATAAATAAAGAAGGGGGAAACAGTTATATAGGAGAAACATTTTTTAACACAATTAAAATTAATTTAATGTTAATCTGAATCAGATTGTACAAATTAATATGTCAATTGTGATCCCAAAGGCAACCACTAAGAAAATAAATAAAAAAATATAGTCAAAGAAATAACAAAGGAATTAAAATGGTACACTGTAAAATATCTAACCACACACACAAATACAATAATGAAGAAACTGAGGGAGAGAAAGACATAAGACACATAGAGAACAAATATCAAGATGGTGGTGGTTTAGTCGCTAAATCACGTTTGACTCTTGCAACACCAGGGACTGTAGCCTGCCAGGCTCCTCTGTCCATGGGATTCTCCAGGCAAGAATACTGGAGTGGGTTGCCATTTCCTTCTCCAGGGGATCTTCCCGACTCAGGGATCGAACCCGGGTCTCCTGCACTTCAGGCAGATTCTTTACTGACTGAGCTATGAGGGAAGCCCAAATACCAAGACAGCAGATATAACTGTACTATATCATTAATTACGTTAAATGTAAATAGATTAAAGTCACCAATTAAAGGGTAGAGCTTAGAATAATGAATTTTTAAAAAGTCATGATCCAACTATACAATGCCTATAAGAAACACATTTTATATTCAAAGACACAAATAGTAAAAATTTGGAAAAATATACACCACATCAACAGTAACCAAAAGAGAGTTAGAGGGGCTATACTAATATCAGACAATATAAACTTTAAGACAGATGTTGATACTAGCATTAAAGAAGGACATTTTATAATGGAAAAAAAAAGGTCAGTTCATCAAGATGACAGTTATAAAGATACATTAGACTAACAGAGCCCCAAAATACATGAAGCAAAACTGTACAGAATTGAAGGGAGAAACATAACATTTAACATAACAGTTGGGAGACTTCAGTACCCACTCCCAGTAATGGATGGAACAAATAGACAGATCATGAGCAAAGAAAAGAAAGATTTGACCAACACAGCAAGCCAAGCAGACCTAAACACATCCGTGTAACACCCCACCCAACAACAGGAGAGTACATATTCTTCCCAGGTGCACATGGAATGTTCTTTAGGATAGATCAATATGTTAGGCAATAAAACAAGTTTCAATAAATTTAAGGGTAGTAAAATCATAAAGTATGTTTTCTGACCACAACAGAATGAAATTAAAAATCAATAACAGAAGGAGAGTAGGGAAATTCACAATTATGTGAAAATTAAATAACATACTCCTAAAAAAAAAATCCAAAGAAGAAATCACAGAAAAACTTAGAAAATACTTTGAGATGAATGAAAACAAAAACACAACATATCAAAACTTAGCACCATCAAGAGAGGTGCTAAGAGGGAAATTTAGAATTCTAAATTGCTGTTATTAGACTTCCCCAGTGGTACAATGGATAAGAATCCACCTGCCAGTGCAGGGGACACGGGTTCGATCTCTGGTCTGGAGAGATCCCACATGCTCCGGGGCATCTAAGCCCATGCACCACAATTACTGAGCCAGTGCTTTAGAGCCCACAAGCCACAAATACGGAAAGCCTTTTAACCCTAACCCTAAGTGCTTGGTTACGATGGAAAAGGCATTAAATTTGTGGGTGGAAGACAGGAACAGAAAGTCAGATTCAGTGCTATCCAGAGTTTCAAGCATCCACTGGGAGTCCTGGAATGGATACCCCGCAGATAAGGGATCCTATTCATTCTTATCAAAGTCCAGTTTCCAGAAACCCAGAGACAGAAAATAGGGTAAGGATAAAAGGGGAGCGGGGGTACAGTGTTACTTCTGTGTGCAATAAAAATGTTGTGAAGGCAGGAGTTGGTTGTGCAGGTCTTGGAGAGCAAGGTGAGGAGGCTTAATTTTATCCCAGATGCAAGGGGCATCCCTGGAAGGGAGGCAAAGTGGACCCCAGGTCCAGAATTGGGTGAGGGCACAGGGAGGAGGTGCATGCAGAGTAGGTGTTCAGGTTGGGAAGAGATGACTTAAAGGGGACCGTGGCAGATCCAGGAGGCAGAGGTGATAGATGTGGCCTCAGAAGAGGGGCCTAGACAGGAGGCAGGACTTGAGTGTGGGCATGAAGGCAGCTGGAGCCTGGAAAGGACCCTAAGGCAGCCCAGAGCCCCCACCTTGAAGCCCCAGGTGGAATGGGGTGACTTGGCAAAGGGTCTGAGAAGAGCACAGAGCTAACCTGGGACAGCCAGCCAACCACAGGGTGTCTGCAGAAGGCCTGGCTGTGGGGAAGCTGCTGTGTGTCCTGAGGCGGGTCCTGCACCCTCGACCTCCCAGACTTCACCCCGTATCCCCAGCCCTGAGCCCCGAGGATGGCAACGGGCCTGACCCCAGCTTCCTCCTGGACTTCCAGAAGGGATCCCTCTGATTCTTTTCTTCTTTCATTCAACAAACACAGGTGTATATTCTACCTTTCCAGTCCTTGGCTCTGCTGGAAAAGAGGCAGAAAGTAAGACAAAGGCCCTGCCCCACAGAGCTCCTGTTCTGGGGCGTGGGAGGCAACCTGCAAAGGAATATCGAGTACTTATTACTAAGGCTGGTGATCAACACAACAGATACGCACAGTTGTAGATGCATACATACTTCTAGATGCTTCCAGCTGGCAACTGCCTGAGAGTTCCTGGGTGGCTCAGCAACAGACACCTTGTAGGAACTGGACTGTAGTGTCAGAAAACTCCAAATAATGACTCAAACATGGTAGAGATTTGTTTCTCTTTCTTGCAAATGAAGCCTAGTTTAGCAGCCCAGGGTCTTGGAGGTCCAGGGAGTCCCCCTCTTGTCTCCTCCAACCCTCAGGGTGGGCTGAAGCTTACATCTCTGACGTGCTTCATTCCACATCCCCAAGGATGGGAAAGAAGCAGCTGTTTGATGTCTGCATGGATTCACCCAAGGGATGGGCACAATAAGGACAGAAATGGTATGGACCTAACAGAAGCAGAAGATGTTAAGAAGAGGTGGCAAGAATACACAGAACTGTACAAAAAAGATCTTCACGACCCAGATAATCACAATGCTGTGATCACCAACCTAGAGCCAGACATCCTAGAATGTGAAGTCAAGTGTGCCTTAGGAAGCATCATCACAAACAAAGCTAGTAGAGGTGATGGAATTCCAGTTGAGCTATTCCAAATCCTAAAAAATGATGCTGTGAAAGTGCTGCACTCAATATGCCAGCAAATTTGGAAAACTCAGCAGTGGCCACAGGACTGGAAAAGGTCAGTTCTCATTCCAAGCCCAAAGAAAGGCAATACCAAAGAATGCTCAAACTACCGCACAATTGTACTCATTTCACATGCTAGCAAAGTAATGCTCAAAATTCTCCAAGCCAGGCTTCAACAGTATGTGAACTGTGAACTTCCAGATGTTCAAGCTGGATTTTGAAAAGGCAGAGGAACCAGAGATCAAATTGCCAACATCCACTGGATCATTGAAAAAGCAAGAGAGTTCCAGAAAAACATCTACTACTGCTTTATTGACTATGCCAAAGCCTTCGACTGTGTGGACCACAACAAACTCTGGAAAATTCTTCAAGAGATGGGAATACCAGACCACCTGATCTGCTTCTTGAGAAATCTGTATGCAGGTCAGGAAGCAGCAGTTAGAACTGGACATGGAACAACAGACTGGTTCCAAATAGGAAAAGGAGTACATCAAGGCTGTATATTGTCACCCTGCTTATTTAAATTATATGCAGAGTACATCATGTGAAATTCTGGGCTGGGAGAAGCACAAGCTGGAATCAAGATTGCCGGGAGAAATATCAATAACCTCAGATATGCAGATGACACCACCCTTATGGCAGAAAGTGAAGAAGAACTAAAGAGCCCCTTGATGAAAGTGAAAGAGGGGAGTGAAAAAGTTGGCTTAAAACTCAACATTCAGAAAAGATCATGGCATCTGGTCCCATCACTTCATGGCAAATAGATGGGGAAATAATGGAAACAGTATCAGACTTTATTTTGGGGGGCTCCAAAATCACTGCAGATGGTGACCCCAGCCATGAAATTAAAAGACGCTTACTCCTTGGAAGAAAAGTTATGACCAACCTGGACAGCATATTCAAAAGGAGACATTACTTTGTCAACAAAGGTTCATCTAGTCAAAGCTATGGTTTTTCCAGTAGTCTCGTATGGATGTGTGAGTTGGACTATAAAGAAAGCTAAGTGCTGAAGAATTGATGCTTTTGAAGTGTGGTGACTCTTGAGAGTCCCTTGGGCTGCAAGAGATCCAACCAGTCCATCCTAAAGGAAATCAGTCCTGAATATTCATTGGAAGGACTGATGCTGAAGCTGAAACTCCAATACTTTGGCCACCTGATGCGAAGAACTGACTCATTTGAAAAGACCCTGCAGCTGGGAAAGATTGAAGGCAGGTGGAGAAGGGGATGAGAGAGGGAGATAATTGCATGGCATCACCGACTCAATGGACATGAGTTTGAGTAAACTCAGAGAGTTGGCGATGGACAGGGAGGCCTGGTGTGCTACAGTCCATGGGGTCGCAAAGAATCAGACATGACTGAGCGACTGAACTGAACCGGACTCACCCTTGAAGCTTCTGCTCAGGTCTAGGGGCCTCTGTAGTCACATGACCTCACCTAGCTGCACGTAGTCTGGGAGCGTCTTTATACATGGTGGCCTGTGCTCATGCCAAAATGAGGGTCCCGTGACTGAGGGAGAGGGATACCTTCAGAGTTAACCCTGTGGGACCACATACGCAGCCCTTGTACATCTCATCTGTATCTTGAGAGCCTGACATTTTCTTTCTTTATAAAACGTACAGCACACAAAGTGACATTAATGAAAATCAGTGCCAAAATCCAGTTCTGCAAAGCTAAGCTCAAACAGCAAATAGTCGTTTCATGAAGTAATATATTTCCACAATTTGTGTTTTAAGTGACTGCCGAAGTCTAGTTAAAAATGGCTGATCGAGGCTGAAGCCTGGTAGAATGCCGGTCTGCAGTCAACAGGGAGACCACAGCAGAGCCGAGATCTCTTCCACCTTGTAAGACAGGGAGCCCGCAGACCAATGGTGCCTGATCGACCAGGGGAGAGTCCTGAGAGAGGTAGCCTGGAGGCATTTCTAGGGGTGCGGGGGTGGGGGGTGGGCTGCAAGTCTTTGCCCAGCCTCAGGATCTGAAGTTTTTTCAACAGGGAAGTGACTAGAAGACACACAGGCCAAGGGCAGGCTGCAGTCACAGTGGTCTCCAACACCCTTGCTCCAGCCCATCCAGAACAATCTGGACCCAGGGTGCCTGTACCCTTCAATGCTGAGAAGTCCCAGAGTAAAGCCCTCCAGGTGCTGGCCCTCTCCCACGGTGGAGTCAGGGACCCCTAGGTGTTGAGGAAAGTCTCCCACAAGAAGAGGAGCCCCACCACAGAGGCAGGCCTGGGTGGGGGGTCTGGGGCCTGGAGCTTCCTCCTTGGGACGGTCCCAGGTCACCCCATTTCAGGATGTGGTGCTGCAGGAGAGTGTCCGGAGCTGGTGCGCTCCTTTCAGCACTGAGGCTTGCAGGACTGTACTGGGATCGCCACCCTGGCAGGGCACCTTGACTCTCGGCCTCATGTGGCCCTGGCATCACCAGATGGCCCACTTTGCCTTCCTCCCCCTCCCCAACAGGCACTGGACATCCTAGTCCCTCTCAGGAGGCTTGGCCCAGCCTGAGGCCTCTGTGCAGCCCCGCGTCAGTGCCCTGCCCCTCAGAACTCGGGTCGCCCCTGTCCTGGGCTGTTGCTCTGGGTGGAGCTGGGTGGGCTCAGCAGCTCCATCTCCGTCCCATCTCTCGTGGGCACTCCCAGGAGGCCGGGAGAGGGGCTCCTCCTGCCGCACCCCAAGCCCACATCAAAGTTCTGGCCGACATTCCCCATACCCGGGGCCTCCTGTGTCCCCTTAGTTCCAGCACTGGAGATGGCGCCGTGGGGGTCTCTGGCGCCTCAGCTCCCATCAGGGCCCCAAGCGTTGCCCGCCATGCTTCCTCCTACTCAGCACTGGACCATGATGCACAGAGACCCCCGACGTTGGGAGAGTCCACTTGGGGCTGCAGTCAGGTCTGAGTGTCCACCCAGGCTCTCCTCCCAAGGCTGGCACTGGGGCCCTCATTCCTGCCACACGGTAAGTGGACCAGAAGCAGCCGAGCAGGGTGCCAGGCCCTGCAAGCAGTTTCTCACCACAGGGCCTGTGGCCCCACATACACAGCAGACAGTGGGCCAGGAGCCCAAAGGACATCTGAAACAGAACTGTTTATTTCCTAGGAAGAAGAGAACATGGGGAACTCCCAGCTGCCTCCGTCACTTCCAGAAGAGCACGTTCCAGAAGAGCAGCCAGCAGGGGTAGAGGCCCAGAGCCAGCAGTGGGAAGAGCAGGGCGCCGTAGGTGTGGTGCTCCAGCACGCCCTGGGCCAGCGTGGCCAGGAAGAGCTGCCAGCCCTCGGTCAGGGAGAGCGGTGCCTCCTGCAGCTCCCGCCACAGGAACAGGCTGCCCAGGAGTGTAGCTGCTGGGCTCGTCAGCACCAGCAGGGCAGCGTAGAGCGCCCTGGGGAGGAGCAGAGGCACCAGGCAGGGAGGAGGAACGTGTGAGGTAGAACCCATGGGGAGGGGTGCGGGCTCTGCAGTGGGGGCTGAGCAGCACGTACCGGGGCCCAGAGGGCTTGGTGATGGCAGCAGCGGGTACCATGCTGGCAGCCAGTAGGAAGCCCAGAGAGAAGTTGGTGAGGGTGATGCAGGCCAGTTGTAGTGCCAGGTAGATGAGGGCCACCAGCTTCAGTGCCATCCAGCCCCTGTCTGGGGCCTGTGTGCTCACCACCCTGCAAGGCAAGGGGCTCAGAGGCAGCTGCCTGCACGTCCAGGGTGCACCTGCCCACGACCACCCAGCCCAGCTCCTCACCGGTGGGTGTTGTGTGGCAGTGCCAGGCCAGCTGCATAGATGGCCAGCAGCGTCAGCACCACAGCCTCGGCCTCAGCCACGGGGAAGTGCTGGGTGGCCACGTGTTGACCCAGCACTGGTAGGATGTAGAGTGCCAGGCCCATGGCCTGGGAGACCAGCAAGGGTGCCACAAGCGAGGCCAGCCCCACACCCTGCAGGGCACATGGGCACTTGGAGACGGATCCTAGGACCAAGGGAGTCCCAAGGACCCTCCCCATTCCACTGCAGCTGAGACTGAACAGCAGCAGTAATTACCACCTGGGACCCTAAAAGCTCACCCCAATAGCAGCAGGGGGAACCATCACCTGTGTTAGAGGGTGGGGGGGATTCTCCCCAGCCTCCTCAGGACCCACTCCAGCCTCATGCAGCTGCATCCACAGTTCCAGAGCGTGGATGAGTTAAGGACTCTGATGAGAGGTGTAATGGGCTCTGCCCAGTGGGGGACCCAGGGCTCACTCCTACTCCCCTGCCCCAAGGATGGAGAGCTCTCCCCAGCCTAGAGTGGGGGGACCTGAAGCGAGCCACAAACAGACAGTGGAGGCAGAGGATATCTTGAGACCGAGGACCAGGAGCAAAAAACCGGCGGCCGGCATGTAGAGGCCAATGGAGACGAAGCGGGAGAGCGCAGGGAGCAGGTAGAAGAAGAAGGACTGGTGCAGGCGCTCCAGAAGATGGTTGAGCTTGCGGAACATGCCCTCCAGAGCCCTGTCGGGTGTGGGCCAGGGTCATAGACGGCCAGACCCCCAGGCACCCACTCACTACCCTGCCCCAAGCATGCAAAGGGGAAATCAGAAGCCACTTACTTGCCCACTGCCACCAGATCATACTTATACTGGCGGAAGCTATTGATGCCACGGAGGGTCAAGGCCTCCACGCGGTAGCGCAGGAAGAGGCCATGGGCACCGTGGGGGCGGCCGGAGGCCTGCTGCAGAACCATGAGCAGCAGCGTTTGTACACTCTGCAGTGGCCCATCTATTGAGGTCCAGTCCTGGGGTTGCAGCTTAGAAGATTGGGGACAAAGTCAGATAGGCCCGACACACAGGTCCCATGCTACCCAGGCAGGTGGCCCTACCTTGCCCTGCAGCGTGCACAACAGCCCCCCTTTCTGGCAGAAGGTCTGGAAGAGGTTGAGCAGGTCCAGGTTGGGCAGCTGTCCATTGAGCCCCTCCACGGCCACGTCGAGGCTAGTGACCACATCGCTGCTCAGCTCCAGGGCCACAGCTGCCTGGATGGCCCCAGCCCGGCCCTGCAGGGGCGATGACTGCATACCTGTGGAAGCAGGTGAGTGAGCTGCCAACAAGTGACCAGTGAGGACAGTGGCCCTGGGAGGGGCCAGGGCCAGGCAAGAGCACCCACCAGTGATGTTGACGTCGTGGTAGGCTTCAAGCCAAGCCTCAGTGCCCAGGAGGTCGTGTTCCGTCACCAGGAAGATGATGTCTTTGGCCCAGTAAATCTGCCCTAGAGACCAGAAGCGGGTCAGCACGGTCTGAGGCGGTGGCCAAACCCTCTCTTGCCAGCAGGAGCCCCTGAGCCTCACCCCGGAAGTGGGCAGCAAGAGCCAGCATCAACCCGACAGCCTGGCTGTTGGTAGAGTCAGGGCCACAGGGCACGGTGAGCACCAGGGACTCCGTGCTGGCAGCGCGAGGTGCCCGGAGGATGCCATACACGTTGATGCCCGACACCATCTGCACGCAGTATTTGGGGGGGAGCCTCAGCACGACCGCACTCGAGGCGGCTGAGAGCCTCCCCTTCTAGTCCTAGAATGCCCACCAGTGACTGCTCTGGCCCCAGGACATCCCCCCGTCCCCTCAAGGTGCTTCACGGTTGCAGGCACACCCCTCCCCCACAATACATAGCGCTCGTGGGTCTCATCTGGAAAGGGCAGTTTCCGGGAGAAACTCTGCGTGTAGACCTCCAGCCCCACTGACCGCATCGTCCGCTCCAGCCAGGCCACTGGCAGAGCCCTGGAGACACAAAGAGAGCTTCTGAGCAGAGTTCACTGGCCTTGACTGACATTGCTTCTCTGATAACCATGGCTCTGCCGCTCACCCCGACTTCCTGCGGTGGGCAGCGAAGTCCCGGGCAAGGCTCCGGGCACGGTCTCCGCCCGCAAACTGCTCCTCCACCATGGTGGAGCCCATGGCATTCTCCGACATGTAAGTGCGCTGGGTCAGCGGCGGGAAAGCCAGCGCCAGGAACCAAGCGATGCCCGCCACATAGCTCAGCACGCTGCGGGGAAAGGGACGGAGGGACCACTGGAGCGTTAGAGGCCCTGCCTCTCGGTCTCTGCACTGGGAATGGAGAGGGCATATCTGCGGGACCTGGACCGAGTCCCGGGACGCCTGACGGGAGAGCTGAGCCCCAAGCCTGAGGTCCCGACTGATCCCGGTGGGCGGGAGGGGACGGGCGCGAGCGGTCTGAGGGGCCTCTGCCCCCGGGGCCCCGCCCTCACCAGAGCGGCGCGTTGAGGCGCAGCACGAGACGGGCGAGGGCGCGCCGGCGCACCGGGTCCGACAGGAGGCCCATGGCAGAGCCGGGCGGCTCCGGGACGGCGCTCCAACTGCCAGTTACGGCGGCCGACCCCGCGCGCCGCTCCTGTCAGACCCGGGCTCCGCGCCCGCCCGTACTTCCGGTCCCGACAGCTCTCGCGCCGCTGCGCATGCCCAAAGCAGAACCGCTGTGGAGGGAGCGAAGCCGGGTCTGCGTTCCCCAGCCCGTAGCCGGTCGAGAGGGGGCGGCCTCCAGGTAGGCTACCCGCGGTGTGCGGCACCGGAGGCAATGAAGACTACCGGCCGCCCGAGAAAGCTCGGCTTCAACTGGAATCAGAGAAGAGTGATGAATAGGGCAGCTGAGAGTAAAAGGGGAAGCGGCGATCAGAGCATAGACGCCAGATTTCTGAAGGTGCTCCCACTGGCACTGACCGGTCTGAGTGCCGTGGTAGGATGTGAGGGGGCTTCCGCGGACAGAGAAGCCAAGGCGTTGGCGGGTCCATTCCAATGGATGTCGGTAACCAAAACCAGCTGAGTGGAATCAAGCATGTGCCCAGAACCAAAATCATTGGGGTCAGATGACCACAGGGAAGAAGGTGCATGATACTACTGGCCAAAGGATTTCAAAGGAGCTAGGGTGTGTTGAGTAGAAAGTGGGAAGCACCCCTGTCTGGGCCAGGAGGTGCCTGGGATATTAGAGAAGCAGCAGCCCCTTGGTTCAGGCTGCAGGGGCTGGTGGTCAGGGCTCAGGTCTGAGGTGGAAGAAGGGGGAGCCTGAAAGACGAAGGTGCAGTGGTGGGGCAGCAGGGAGTGTCTGTATGACTTAGGGTCAGAACTGAGAAGACTCCAGGTGACATTATGTGTCTGTTGTACTTTTGTAGCCCAAGGTAAGTAGCAGGACAGGCCCAAAAGGCTCCTAAGGGGGCAAGAGACCCTTCAGTCCAAGCCACAATCCAGAGGATGTGGGACACGGCCCCCACATGACCATGGTGAATACCCAAAGCCACCCCTCAGGACTTGTGCTCAGGACTCTGGATGTGTTGGGATAAGAATGACAGACTCCATGGTCCTGGGGCGTGGCTCATTATACCAGGCTGTGTCTCACTGCCCAGCTGCCTCAAACCCTTCTTGGCCCAGGCTGCTCACTTCATTCAGGGACATCCCCCTTCTCCAGGGTGCTCACCTGAAGCACCCTGATGAGCAGGGTGAGCAGGACTGACTGCAAGGGGTGTGTAGTGCATGTCTGGGGGGCGGACCCTTAGTCACTGCTGGAGCCAGCACCAGGCCAGGATCCAAGGGCAAGGAAGTGCGGTGGGGAAGAGATAAAAGTACAGTGGAAGGTGCTTGGGTTTTATTCTGGGCCTGGGTGGCCATGTGCTCAGTCCCCCAGCAAGACAGAGGCCTCTTGTACATGCTGCCGGACCACACGGTCCAGTACGGTGTGTACATCCCGGGAAGCCCGGGCAGCCGCCTCTAGCACCTGCTCCAGGTGGTCCTCATGCAGCCTGGCATCCATCTCAAGCAGTGCAATCTGGCCTGAGGCTGGTAGCAAGGCCAGGGCCAGCTGGGGGCCCCCAGCTGCTTCCTCCACGTGGCTGAGGTCTGCCAAGGCTGTTCCATCCACAAAGCCAGCTGAGCAGGCACACACAAAGTCCCGCATGGGTATCCCTGCGTCCAACACTGCCAGCGTGGCTGCATTCACACAAGCTGCATAGGTCCCGCCGTCTGCCTGCAGCACCTGCAGGAACCCCCCAGTGGCATCAGTCCTTCAAGCCGCTGAACCCCAACCCCTCCTCTTTTCTCTCTCCTCTCCACAGGCTGAGGGCTGCTGCCTGCTCACCTGCACATAGATGTCAATCTGGGAGCGTGGGTGCAGCTGTGTAAGGATGGCTGCCTCGAAGGTCTGACGCAGCTGCAGACCCATCTCGCAGGACTTGCGGTCCCCGTGTGGCCGCCGTTTGCGTTCCCCTGTGCTGAAGGTTGCAGAACTGTACTGACAGTTTACCAGGGCCCGGTCAGGCAGGGCTCGTGCCCGGGAGCCTCGGATCTGGGGTAGGGTGGGGGAGAACACATGAGCCAGGCCCTTCCTCCCTCTACCTCCAACATCCCAACAAGCAACCACTTTACCTGCAAAACACAGCCCGAGGGAGGGCCATTGGGCCAGGCGCTAAGCTACCATCGCCCCTGGATCTCTCTCCTGACAGGCCTCCCTGTTTCCACTCTTGACTCGTCCTCTCCCGACCCATGCTTCCTTTGTATGAGAATCTGTTTACATATATCGTCTGATTCTACCTCCTCCACGCAATACATATACTGCTTACCTTATAAAGGGTTCCATCACGCGTGAGATTAAAAATCTTGAATCTTTTCCCTGTTTACAAAGGTCCTGAATTCCTGCTTCCCTAGAAATCCCTCAGTCTCATTTGGAATTACCCTCCCCTCCTTCCCCATCACCAGCCTTTCTGCTCTGCAAGACTGCCATGCTTCTACCTCTCTGGCCTTAAGTCTCCATCGCTGGAGTGGTGATAAACCCAAGCGGTTTTATTAACACTCTCTGTCTTCACGGAGTTTATGTTCCAGTGAGGAGACAAACAGTGAGAAATAAGTTAAATTTATGTCTGAGGAGGCGGGTGCGGGAAACCAGATAAGTGTGTGGATGTAAAGGAGGAAACTTGACTTGTAAAGGGTGGGTAAGGTGGTCGGGTGGGATGGGGTGAGGTATCACCGGAGGTGACGTCGGAGTGGAGCTGAGAGGTGAGGGAGCGAGTGGGAGCGGCCCTGGCGGTTTTAGGAGTAACAAAGGGGAGTGGCGAGCGCTGGGGAAAGGCAGGGACCATCGTGCAGGACACTGTTAGGACTTTGGCCGCGGCCCCACAAGGCGGCGGGCGCCAGCCTCACCCCCGAGGCCTCTACTCAGCCTGGTAGCCCTTCACAGACGCAGTTGCCCTCGGAGGAAGCCCGGCTCGCGCGCGCCCACTCGCCTCGTGAGGCCCGTAGACCACCGCCAGTGCCTTGGTGTTGCCCTGTTCGATGTAGGCCGAACCGTCGGCCTGCGCGAATACACCCATCCGCGCCTGGATCTTGCGCAGCTCCCCAGCGCGCCGCCCGTCCACTCGGTAGCCCTGGTCCGATAGGAGCTCCAGCCCAGCCATGCTGCCCGGGCGCTAACCCCGCTTGAGCGCTCGGCAGAACTACAATTCCCGGTAGAACTGACTCCCCACTTCCGATTCCCGGGGACTACGGTTTCCGGGGCACCGACTCCAACTTCCGGTTCTGGAGCCCTGCGATTCTCCCAGAGTGCCCGAGGGCACCATATCTCACTTCCGGTCCGTGCGGAACTGTGGCTCTGGGGCGCGTGGAGGGACCCCTGAGGCCTTTTGCGGTACGGGCTCGCGCCTGCAGGGCTGGAGGCATGCTGGACGTGGAGTCGCCGTGTCGTTTCTTCCCGGGTTGTCGTGGGGGCGGATCCTTCTACCATCCGGGCCTGCCCGCCCCACGCCGCCTTGGTCGCCGCCGGCCCGGGCCCTTGCCGGGACCCGGGGTGCGGGGCTCCCGCCGCGCCGCCGCCTCTCCCTCTGCCTCTCCACTGAGCCTCGCGCTCCCCGCGCCGCTGGCTCGCCTTTACTTCTGCTTGACGCTTGGCATCTCCCTCGAGGTTTGCGAGGATAGCCGCCACTGCTGGTCTTAAGTTCTTCCGCAATCATAAATGCAGGCGTTCTCCCAAGCTGAGATATACGCTCTGTTCGCTTGTTTGTTTGTTTTTAATTTTTTAACCGTTTAGGTTTTACATTTGTCCGTTTAAAAAGCAGACATATTTATGTTGTACGTACACATGGTCAGATTTTTTAGTTTCAGTTTTCCATGTTGCCTTCTTTCTCTGCAAGCATCCCCCTATCTACTATAGCTTAAAAAATGGTTCCATGTTTTTCTCCACACTCATAATTACATCCAAGTCACACACAGACACATGTATATACAGTTGTACATGTACAGCCATATAATGGCCTTTGGAACTCTTATTTTTAAAAATGGCATTGTTTCATACACTTCTGCATTTAACTCAAAAATATTTTATCAGATCTGTCCAAGTAATCCTGTGGAACTCTTAATTTTTTGCTTGATACGAGTATCAAGTAATAAGTAGAATGTACCCAGCAACCACCCCATTGTGGGCAGTGGATGTGTGTCCCGGGGGTCTGGGGGATGGAACCCCAGTGCAGTGACTTTCTGAGTGAAGGCTGTGTGGGAGTTACATTCTCCCTCCTTTCCCACCTGGAATAAATGTTAAAAGTTACATAATCCTTCCCCCTTCAGAGGGTTACTGCCATTCCTCTTGAATTTCCTGGCCTGATGCAAGTGCCCTGGAACAGCGGAGGGGCTCACAGGAGGAGAGATGAAATGTTTTCCTCCACAGCTGCCTCTTGTTTCCAGATACCTTTTGCTTGGTGGTCAAGGTCACCATCAGGGAGCTCATTCCCCTCCTCATCTGCATTATTCGGGCTTCTCTTATGGCTCAGCTGGTAAAGAATCTACCTGCAGTGGAGGAGACCTGGGTTTGATCCCTGGGTTGGGAAGATCCCCTGGAAAAGGAAATGGCAACCCACTCCAGTCTTCTTGCTTGGAGAATCTTACGGACAGAGGAGACTGGTGGGCTATAGCTCATGGGGTTGTAAGAGTCAGACACAACTTAGGACTAAACTTAGGGCATTATTCAGCTCCTCTGCAGTGCTTAGAAGCCAGATCCCATGCTTCAGGTTTGAGCGTGGAAGGATAAATCAGCAGGGCTGTGACACTGACCACAGGGAGGCGACATTGACAGGGACTGAGGGCCGTGTGCACTTGGGGCTTTCCTGTCTGTGGTCATTGTTGATGGTGACCAGCATTGTCGTGAAGCCTTCCTCCCTCACGTCTTTGGTGGCAGGTGCTGGCTGTTGGCCAGGGCTCAACTGGGGCTCTGAGAGACAGCACACCTTTATGTGGCCTCTCCATCCAGCTTGGGCTTCCGCAAAGCACGGCACCAAGGTGGCCTCCCAAGACAAAGTGGGTATTCGTGGCGTTCTAAGACCTAGCCTCCAGAAGTCAGTAGTGTCACTCTTGCCAGACTCTGGGTCAAGGCAGTCACAAAGGTCTGCCAGGCTCAAGGGGAGGTGACATGGTGCCCCCTCCCCGTCCACAGGAGCAGTTCAATGTCAAGCTGTGGGAAGAGCAGGTGGAACAGACATGCTGTGGTGGGCTTGGGCCTAAGTCCCAGGCACAGTGACCCCTCTGAGGTGGTCTGGAATACTGCTGCACGAGGCCTTGTCACTGCGCCTGGGCCATGGCCGTGATGGCTGTCATCCTCTGTTTGGCTCAGTGCCCTCACCCTCGGCTCTTCAGCTGGACTGAGCAGGTTACCGGTGGAGTCACACAGGCCTTTTTCTCAGCACTGTGGACACTTCGTGTTTCTGTTCTCACTAGGTCAAGATTGCTGTAGTCCATTGACGCAGGTGGAAGCCCCTGGGTGCCCTGCCTGTTGCATGGTTGGCCCTAGCAGCTCAGGATAATCAGAATAATGTTGGTTCTGGGCCTAAGGAGCCCAAAGTGACTGGGGGGGCTGGCTGTTCTTTTCATAGTGCATGCCTTGCTGTGCCCCTCGTGGAAGTGTCCTCTCCCGCCCCCACCCCCCACCCCCAGTAGTATCTCTGGTTTAAGGTCTGGGCACTTCAGGAATGAGAACCCCTTGGTTCTCTGGCCTTTGTGTTCTAGTCACAGCATACACACCTGGGTGGATTCAGGTTTGAGGGGTATAAAGCTTATACAGATTTGGGAGCTGTGTTGAAGATCCCCAAGAGCAGCCGTGGCCCTGGATTCAGTTATTTACTAGAACTCACAGAATTCAGCACACAGAATTGTACTCATGACCAGGATTCAAGGGAAAGGATGTTAATGAAAATCAAAGGGAAAAGCCTGCTGGGGCAAAGTCAGAGGAAACCAGGTGCCTCCTTCCAAAGTCCTCTCCCTGAGAAATCTCAGGGGACACTCTCCATTCACCCAGCAACAGATTGCAACATGGTGCGTGACATGCTGGCCACCAGAGAAGCTCACTGGAGACTCAGGGCCCAGGGTGTTCATAGGGGCTGGTCACAGTCATAGGCACCCTCTGCCTGGTACGTACCTGGACTCCTAAGAGGAAAGCAGGGGTTCGGCATAAAGCACATTTATTTGTACAAAGAGTTGAGGTTTGAGCCCCTCTCACTGGGGAATGGCAGGAGCCCTCCTGAAACCTAGGTTCCCAGACACAGCAATTTTGCAACTGTCTTCTGAAGGAGAGCCATCTCAGGGCCCTTTTTAAGAAGGAGGACAAGATCGTATATCCAAAATTAAGGGAACAGAGCGAGGAAAGAAGTCCCAACACAGAACACTAATATTTTTTTGGCTGCACTGGGTCTTTGCAGCATGAGGGCTTAGTTGCCCTGCAGCATGTGGAACCTTAGTTCCCTGACCAGGGATTCAACCTGCATCCCTTGCATTGGAAGGTGGATTCTTAACCACTGGCTGTACCACCAAGGAGGTCTCAACACAAATTTTTAAAGTTGACCGATATCACAAACATCACAAAACACAAAAAACAAACATAATGTCCTCACTTAACTTCCTGATATATTTCTCTAACATGTTTCCCCTGTGCTTTGTGGATACAAAATCTGATGGCGTCTTAAGATGGTGACACTTTCATGATGTCCCCTTCTATATAAAGAGAGGATAGTTTAGTCTCCCCTCTAACATGTTTAATCAAAGATTATTTTTATAACTTAACTAGCTTGGGTATAAAGTTGTTTTCAGGTAACAGCCCCTTCAGCTTGTTCAGTTACTAAGTCATGTCCAACTCTGCAACCCCACGGACTGCAGCAGGCCAGTCTTCCCTGTCCTTCACCATCTCCTGGAGTTTGCTCAGATGCATGTCCATTGAGTCGATGATGCTGTCCAATCATCTCCCTTTAGCTGTGTTTGTTAGTTGCTTAGTCGTGTCCGACTCTGCAACCCCATGGGCTGTAGCCTGCAAGGCTCCTCTGCCCATGGAATTCTCCAGGCAAGAATACTAGAAAGTGAAAGTGAAAGTCATTCAGTTGTGTTAGATTCTTTGTGACCCCAAGGAATTCTCCAGGCCAGAATACTGGAGTGGGTAGCCTTTCCCTTCTCCAAGAGATCTTCCCAACCCAAGGATCGAATCCTGGTCTCCTGCATTGCAGGTAGATTCTTTGCCATCTGAGCTACTAGATGGTAGCTTTATCTAATATTGTGTACATTCTCAGAATTGTTAAATTTGAGAAAACCTCTATCAGATTTCTTTTACATATGAGCCCTAAGATTTCAGGGTCTTTAGGGGCTGTTTATCACATTTTAGATGTTTTTTGAATTGAAGAAATTAGCCAACTCCATCAGCCTGATGTTGGTGACGCCCAGCACTGAGAGGCGGCTGTGTTCCTGAGAGTCACTTCTGTACCAGAATGACAGCAATACCTGAACAACACCAGGGAGCAGCTGCTCCCACCTCAGCCTGCCTGAGCAGAGCCCACCATGCCCCCACCCATCCCCAACAGCAGGGGAAGAAATGACACAATGCTGGGTGCAGTGGGAATAGAAAATTAACCTCACTGTGATGACATGCTTTTGGAAATTTTACAGAGTGTGCAACCCTGTGAACACTCTGCTGAGGCCCTGACCTGGAGGGATCCTGAGCCTCCTGACTTCACAGTGAATCTGGCCCTTGCCCCAGGCCCCCCGGGCAGCATGGATGCATCTCAGCGGTGGTCCATCCCAAGAGGGGTCAGCGGCCAGTTGGCAGAGTTACTGATCTGTTGCAGGAACTCTGGGCTGTGACCAGCGGGCTCTTCCTTGGCCTTGTTGCTGTTGCAGTTAGTTCATTAGTTCTGGGGCTTGTCGGAGCGGTTCTGTGGAGTATGTTCCTCTACGGTGTGAAGCTTCCGACGTACTACTCAGCCCCCCGCCTCCCCCCACCCCCTCTTACAGTTAAGCCCAGCTGCTGAGAAGTCGTGTCTGAGTCAGTGGAGCGTTCAGCTACCGGCTGGGCAAAGGTTGTGCTTCAGCTCCCAAGTCAGTGGTGAGCTGTCCTTTGCTGATGAATCAGGGTGCACCTGGGGAACACTTTCAAGTCTGCCCCACATCCAGCCGGCATAATAGGCTGGAGAATACCCGCAGAGATAGCTAGGTTCTGATTCCCAGAGACCATGAATGTCACCTTCTGTGGCAGAAGGAACTCTGCAGATATGATTAAGCTAAGGGTTTTGAGAAGGAGCATGTGTGTTGGAGTATCCAGGGGGCCCCCATGGAAACATGACGGTCCTTTCAAGGTGGCAGCAAAGGGGTATTTGGATGCAGAAGAGCAGGAGAGGTGACCTTGGAGGCAGAGTTGTGGAGTGAGGCAGCCTCAAGCCAGGGAGTGCTGGCCACTGGACACAGCAAAGAACAAACTCTCCCCCGGACCGTCCGGAAGGAACTATCTGTTATTTTAGCCCATAAGACTTAGTTTGGACTTCTGGCCTTTAGAGCTGGAAGAGAATAAATGTCTGCTGTTTTAAGCCTTCACGTTTCTGGTAACGTGTTTGAACTCTTAGGTAACTTCTCACTGAGACCTCCACTGTCCTCCTCGACTCCACGCTTGGCGTCGAGGAGAGTCAGCCTGCTCCGCCGTCCTGTGGAGCTGCTAGTCCTTCTGCCTGGCCTCTCACCCTGCTGGGGTCTGACCCATGGGTGGGTGTTGAGGGGGAGGCCTTGTCTTCTCATCTTTCCTAGGTTCCTCTGCACTACTGGCTAACAAGTGGAAACTGCAGTGAGCAGGCCCGCAAAATGCAAAAAACGACATGAAATAAATCATAATGGAAGAAATGACTCAAAATAATGGCAACTACACAGAACCATCCCACTAGAAAACACATGGGGAGAAGGAAGGAAGGCCTTCATATGTTCTCAAGTACAAACCCAGTTGTTGCCTTTGAGGGGGCTCCCCTGCCCTCAGGAACTGCTGTCCTTGTCTGCTGGGGCCTCCCTGCTGCCTGCCCCACCCTGTTCCCTGAGGTTGTGGCCCTGAACGTGGTGCCTCATCTGGGGTGCCTGTCCTTCATGGGACAATGACTCTCCCTGCCATCCGCACGGGAGGACCTCCTGCGCTTACCCTAAGGTGCTTGCGAGCTTACCCCGCGCCCCCAAGCTCTGACCCCCCAGAGTCTCTGAGGCCAGTCCAGCTCCTGCTGCTGCTGGGCCAGACACACCCCCTCCCTCAGGGCAGCTCAAACGTCCACCCACCTGCCCCCTTCAGATGATGTGCTGGCCACCACCACCTCTGGGACTGTGCCCAGAGACCCAGCCCCACAACCTGGCATGAGCAGCGGGTGGCCAGTGGGGAGGAGGGACGCCTGAATCATTCAGCTCCTTTCCTGCAACACCACCATGATAGGCTGGGACCCAGAACCTTCTGTCCACCAGGAGGGGCTTCCGGGAGGGACTCCCAAGTCTGGGGCAGATCTGGGCTCCTCTACTCATGAGCCAGAGGCCAGAGGTCGGGAGGTGCCCCGCTCAGGGTGCTCGGAACTGCTGGGTGCTGGCTCTGAAGCCCCGGAATGTGGCTGCGGTGGGGGGTAGGGAGCCGCTGACCTCACAATGGCAGGGTCCGCTGCCCCCTGGCCAGCCTGCCTGCCGCCAGCAGCTGCTGCCCACCGCTGCCGGGCATGTCCCTCCTCAGCAGCTACGAGGGCCTGCGGCAGGAGATCCAGCGGCTGGCACAGGAAAACGAGGAGCTGCGGCGGCTGGTGCAGCTCATCCAGGAGAACCAGGAGCTGAAGCTGGTGCTCAGGAACCGGGGCAGCAGCCTGAGCTTCTGTGGCCCCGGGCTCCTGGCTGAGGTGGCTGCCAGTCCCCGGCTCCCCCGGCGCAGAACCATCAAGTTCAAGGATGTGGAGAGAGGTGCACGCCGGGCCGGGGACTCTGCGGGGGCCACAGGCTCCACCAGTTCAGCCGTGTAGCAAAGTGGGGGCCCTTTGTGTCCCTGGGCCGTGTCCTGTCAGGTGCTGACAGGGGCTGTGGAGGAAGGGGGGTCTGGAACGGGGGCTCTTTCAGGGGTGCAGCAGAGGTGGACCAAAGGGAGGGAGCCATGTGACTGCCCTTCAACCCCCCAACATATGGGGGACACTGAGGTGGCTAGAGGCCGGTCAGTGGGGAGCCCTGCCACAGCCAGCGTGCAGCCCGGAGCCTGCGCCCTTAAAGCAGCCCACTTCCCCCTCTCCTCCTGGGACCAGCTTCAAAGGCCAGCAAGGGAGTGCAAAGCCGGGGGTGGGCCAGGGGCCAAGGTGTGGATGATGTCCCTAGCCGTCTGGCCCCCTGTCTGCCTGATCTCTGAGGTAAGGGGGCCCCCTTCACCTGCTGCTGCTCTTGGGAAACCGCCTATCCCCCACCGTTCCTTTTCTAGAGCCCTTCACAGCTTGAGCCCACCTCAGACCTGGGCAGGCAGCCAGGCAGCTTTCAGTCCACAGAGGAGCACGCCAGGGAGGGGCAGCCGTCCCCCTGGTGGTCACGGGACTGACCTGCTGTCTGGCTACATCAGCAGGAGTGCCGCAGGGTCGGCCAGGGAGGGTGGTGTGGAGGGCCCCCTGCCCACAGCGCCTGTGGAGAGCGAAGGCTTTCTCCAGGATTCGAACTCCTGGCTGCCAGGACCCTCAATTCCAGCCTCCCGCGTCGCTCCCCGACTCCCCCGTCCCTGCAACCGCGGCGCGCTGGGGCGCACTCCGAGGTCGTCTGGGCAGCTTGCTCCCCTCTCCCGGGGCGCCTGGAAGAGGCTTCCCGGGGCGTCCACACCCAGCGAGCTCCGAGCCGGCGGAGGGCCGGGCGGTCGCCGAGCCCAGGTGCCCGCGGGCCGGGCCGCGGGGTGGGGCCGCGCCGGCACAGGGCTGCCTCCGCGGGGATCGGCAAGGAGACGCCCACCGCCCTCCGGCCCAGCTCGGCCCCGCCCCGCCGTACTCGGGATGGCTCGCGGCCGAGGGAGGGGACGGCTCCGGGCCGCCCGATCCTGACGCAACCGGAGAGCCCGGAGCGCCGGGACCGGTCGTGCGGGGGGCGGGTCCCGCTTCCGGGCTGGGGGCGGGCGCGGGCAGGCTGCCGAACTGACGGCGAGCGACCCGGAGCCGACAGGCCAGGTGGGGACCCTCCCCGCTCTTCTCCTCACCCCTTGCCCCCGATCGCCCCCGCCGCGCGCTCCTCCTCGCCTCCCGGCCCCGGCCCCGGCCGGCCGTCTGCGCAGGCTCCGCCCGGTCCCCGTCCCCTCTTGCTCCAAGGTCGAGCCTTCGGGCAGTGAGCCTTCTCTCACCTGCCCCCAACGCAAGTGCCTCTTCCTGCTTAAAGGGTCCAGAAACCCCAGCCCCAGGGCTCCTGCTGCACCTCCTCCTCGGAAAGTCCTGCTCCAGGAGGCCCTGGGTTTCCGCCGCAGCCCTGGGCACTGGAACTGGGGAGTAGGCACAGGGGGCATTAGGCCCAGACCGGACTTGCCCAGCTCTGACTCCACCCAGGGCCCCTTCTGGGCCCGGAATCCCGTCCTCTCCCCATCCCAGCTCTGCTCAGGGCTGCCCGCCTATGGATGACCCACTGCTTCTGGCCAGTTCTCCCAGGACTGCCGGCTGAGGAGTCGCTGCTGGACTCCAGCCCCATCACCATGGGTGGCCCGGAGGAGCGCTTCCATTTTGCCATCGACCGTGGAGGCACCTTCACAGATGTCTTTGCCCAGTGCCCAGGGGGGCACGTGAGGGTCCTAAAGCTGCTTTCAGAAGACCCTGCCAACTATGCAGACGCCCCCACTGAAGGCATCCGCCGCGTCCTGGAGCAGGTGGGCAGGGCAGGGTGGCGGGTGGAGGGGTCTCTGGGCCAGAGGCCTGAAGTCTGACCACGTGGTTCCAGGAGGGGGGCGTGCTGCTGCCGCGGGACCGGCCCCTGGACACCAGTCGCATCGCCAGCATCCGCATGGGCACCACGGTGGCGACCAATGCGCTGTTGGAACGGCGGGGAGAGCGGGTGGCACTGCTGGTGACGCGCGGGTTCCGAGACCTGCTGCACGTGGGCACCCAGGCCCGCGCGGACCTCTTTGACCTGGTGAGCTCATCCACCTCAGCGGTGGCTGACTCCGCAGAGCACATTTTCCCTGGGGTGCCTAGGCCTCTCAGGGAGGGCAGTCCTTGGAAGGGTCAGTGCTAGCCCAAGGCCACAGCTGATAACAGGTTCTGGACACTCATGGTGGGACACTGAGTCCCCCCCAGCCCTGAGTGGCCACGTGTTGTCCTGGGCCTGTCCTCCACTCTGCCCTGTCCTGGACGCTGACCCTCGCCCCTCTGGGGGGTTCTGGGATGGAGCAGCTCTGTGAGGGCAGACAGCTGACGGCACTCAGATGCCTGGGGGCAGAAAGCCACACCGGGTGGGCCTTCCTGGGGCCACCCAGTCTGACTGTCTCCTGGGACCATCCCGTCTGACTGTGTCTCCTGGGGCTGCCCACTGGGACACATCCCCTTTGCCTGCATCGCCCCATCCACGCAGGACCCCAGCAAGGACCCTCAGGCCTGGGCCCCCTCTGAGCCTCTGCCCGCCCTCAGGCCGTGCCCATGCCCGAGACGCTGTACGAGGAGGTGCTGGAAGTGGACGAACGGGTGGTGCTCTATCGAGGGGAGCCGGGTGCTGGGACACCCGTGAAAGGTACGGCGCCGCCAAGTGCTGGGGGCGGGGCAGCAGGCACTGACAGCCTTTGACCCCGACCCCGCGGCTTCCCCGCAGGCTGCACAGGGGACCTACTGGAAGTGCAGCAGCCTGTGGACCTGGGGGGCCTGCGAGGGAAGCTGGAAGGTCTCCTGTCCCGGGGCATCCGCAGCTTGGCCGTGGTGCTCATGCACTCGTACACGTGAGTGGGCTGTGGTGGGGCGGGGACGCGGGGCGGGGGCCGGGGTCTGGGCCGGCATGCTGGGGGTGGGGGGCGGGACGGCGTGCGGGGCGCGGGTGGAGCAGGGGCGGGCATGCGGCGTGCGGGCCGGCGGGTGGGGTTGGGTCTCAGTGGCGCTCGGTCCTCCTAGGTGGGCCCAGCACGAGCAGCAGGTGGGCGCCCTGGCCCGGGAACTGGGCTTCACGCATGTGTCGCTGTCCTCGGAGGCCATGCCCATGGTGCGCATTGTGCCCCGGGGGCACACGGCCTGTGCTGACGCCTATCTCACGCCCACCATCCAGCGCTACGTGCAGGGCTTCCGCCGTGGCTTCCAGGGTCAGCTCAAGGTGAGACCCCCTCCCTGCCCGCCCCTGGCCCGCCCCAACCCGCCCCTCACCGCTCGCCTGCCCACAGGACGTGCAGGTGCTGTTCATGCGCTCCGACGGTGGGCTGGCGCCCATGGACTCCTTCAGCGGCTCCCGCGCTGTGCTCTCCGGCCCTGCGGGGGGCGTGGTTGGTTACTCAGCCACCACCTACCGGGTGGAGGGCGGCCAGCCAGTCATCGGCTTTGACATGGGAGGTATGAGGGCCCGAGGGTGGGGTCCGGGGGCCTCAGTTGCTGGGCTGGGCAGCATCTGGGTGTCCTTGCTCCCCACCCCCACCAGGCACGTCTACCGACGTGAGCCGCTATGCTGGCGAGTTTGAGCATGTTTTCGAGGCCAGCACGGCTGGTGTCACCCTCCAGGCCCCCCAGCTGGATATCAACACTGTGGCAGCCGGTGGGGGCTCCCGCCTCTTCTTCAGGTCAGTACCATCCTGCACCTGTGCGGGGACCCCCAGCCCCGCCTCCTAACCCGCCTCCCAACCCGCCTCCAACGCCAGTCCCCTCTCCAAAGGTCGGGCCTCTTCGTGGTGGGGCCAGAGTCTGCGGGAGCCCACCCTGGCCCCGCCTGCTACCGAAAAGGTAAGCGCCGGCATACTCTCCCTGAGACCCTTCCGGCACAGCCCAGCCCCTCCCCCAGCCCCACCCCCACTGGCCACGCCTGGCACCCACCTACAGCCCCCAGCCCCCACACTGTCCACACCTCCCAGGGGGCCCTGTGACAGTGACGGATGCTAATCTGGTCCTGGGTCGCCTGCTGCCTGCCTCCTTCCCCTGCATTTTTGGGCCGGGAGAGGACCAGCCACTGTCCCCGGAGGCGTCCCGAAAGGCCCTGGAGGCTGTGGCCACGGAGGTCAACAGCTTCCTGACCAATGGGCCTTGCCCGGCCTCCCCGCTGAGCCTGGAGGAGGTGGCCATGGGGTTTGTGCGTGTGGCCAACGAGGCCATGTGTCGGCCCATCCGTGCACTCACGCAGGTACGCCCACCTCTGCCCTTGCCTGTAGGGGGAGTTGGGGGGGCCAGGTGGATGTAGGGGCCACTGATCCCCTTCTGGTTCCCCAGGCACGAGGTCATGACCCCTCGGCCCACGTGCTGGCCTGCTTTGGGGGAGCTGGTGGGCAGCATGCTTGTGCCATTGCCCGGGCCCTGGGCATGGACACTGTGCACATTCACAGGTGTGTCTGGGTGCAGTGCATGGGTCCGGGGAGGGGTCCCACTTTGGGAGACACTGTACCCACCGCTCTGCCGTCCTTGTCCTGTAGGCACAGTGGGCTGCTGTCGGCGCTGGGGCTGGCCCTGGCTGATGTGGTGCATGAGGCGCAGGAGCCCTGCTCCCTGCCATATGCTCCCGAGACCTTTGCGCAGCTGGACCAGAGGCTGGGCCGCCTGGAGGAGCAGTGTGTGGAGGCCCTGCGGGCCCAGGGCTTCCCCAGGTGGGGCTCTGGGGGCTACCAGGCCACCTCACTTGGGGTCCCGTCAGTGGCAGTCGGGGAGGGCCAGGCTCTGAGAGCTGCAGGAGGCGCCCCCACCTGGCCCCCTGTGCTAGCACCCCCACCTGCCACCATTGCAGGTCCCAGATCAGCACCGAGAGCTTCCTGCACCTGCGCTACCAGGGCACGGACTGCGCCCTGATGGTGTCTGCCCACCAGCACCCGGCCAGTGCCCGCTCACCCCGAGCTGGTGACTTTGGGGCAGCCTTTGTGGAGAGGTATGTGACCTCCGCCTCCCAGGAGCCCGGGCGCATGGGTTGGCCTGGCTGCCGCCCCTGACAGTCCCCTCGGGACGCAGGTACATGAGGGAGTTCGGCTTCATTATTCCCGAGCGGCCGGTGGTGGTGGATGACGTGCGGGTCAGGGGCACCGGCAGCAGCAGCCTTCACCTCGAGGACGTCCCAAAAGCCCATAGTGGGCCTCCCCGGGTAGATAAGGTTAGTGATCCCACGTGTGCCCACCCACCCGCCCACCCACCCACCCACAGCCACTGGGACGTGAGGACAGGAGTGGAGGGGGAGTCAGGGAGAGCTCTGGGCCTGGAACCCTGCTCACCCCACACCCTCCTCAGATGACCCAGTGCTACTTTGAGGGGGGCTACCAGGAGACCCCTGTGTACCTGTTGGGAGAGCTGGGCTGTGGGCACAAGCTTCAGGGGCCCTGCCTCATCATTGACAGCAACAGGTGGGCTGAGGCCTGGCTGGGGTGGGGGTGTGTGGGGTGAGGCCCAGGGTGAACTGTGGGGCCCTGGTGGGCGGGGGTGGGGGGGGTGGGTCGGTCCTCTGGCCCCAGCTGCAGGAGTCTGGAGGACTCTGGGGTCCCTTCACGGTTGGGATGTTCCTTGGCCTGGGTATGTGGGGACCCTGGTTGGGTGGGGGTCTGGCCTGGCTTCTCCAGCCCCTCTGCTCCCCTGCCCCCAGTACCATCCTGGTGGAGCCAGGCTGCCAGGCAGAGGTGACTGAGACTGGGGACATCCGCATCTCTGTGGGGGCTGAGACAGCCAGCGTGGTGGGCACGCAGCTTGACCCCATCCACCTTTCCATCTTCTCCCACCGCTTCATGAGCATTGCTGGTGAGTGGCTGCACAGTCCTGCTCCCTCACCTGCTCCCTGCGGTGCAGGGTGGGGGTCTGCACGCTGGGCAGTGTGTGCTGGGGTGCCTGGCAGGGGTATGCAGGGAGAAAGTGCGATCGGGGGAAGGGCAGAAGCAGAGCCTCTGAGCAGTGGGGCAGGCAGTGTGGCCCCAGCCCTGGGATGGACCTGCTGCACCTGCAGGTCTGGGGCAGGGGGGTGCTTTTGCCCTCCCAGCACCGTGTGATCTGGGCTCTGCACAGGGAACCCAGGCTCAGGGTCAGGCTAGGTGCTTGCTGGGGCCACTAACATTGGGTTCTTACTGCAGGAGGCAGGGCGTGGGGTTGATGGGGGCACCGGGCAGGGCTGAGAAGGGAAGGGCTGCCCTTGGCACGAGCAAGACGTCTGGCCACGTCCTCACGTGTCTAGGTACACCGTCACCATCACCCGCTTCGGGTCCTGGGTCTGGGACTCAGAGGCCTTGAAGGCGGTGGGCCCCGCCCCTCTGTACCCAGGCCGGGCTGTGGGCAACATGGGGCCAGCGGGCATCTGGTCACTATGTGCCCCCAGAGCAGATGGGCCGCATCCTGCAGCGCACGGCCATCTCCACCAACATCAAGGAGCGTCTGGACTTCTCCTGCGCCCTCTTTGGGCCCGACGGGGGGCTGGTCTCCAACGCCCCTCACATCCCTGTGCACCTGGGTGCCATGCAGGAGACGGTGCAGTTCCAGGTTCGGGAGGCCCCTTCCCCTGACGCCCCTACCCCTCAGCCCTTCCCCCTCCCCACTCTGCACCTGTCTCTTGGCTTCAGATTCAGCAGTTGGGGGCTGATCTCCACCCCGGCGATGTGCTGCTGAGCAACCACCCCAGCGCGGGGGGCAGCCACTTGCCAGACCTGACTGTCATCACACCGGTGAGGGGCACTGCCCAGGGACCTGTGGAGGAGGGCCACCGGCGCTGCTGACCGTTGCTCCCACCCCTAGGTGTTTTGGCCGGGTCAGACACGGCCTGTGTTCTATGTGGCCAGCCGTGGGCACCATGCAGACATTGGGGGCATCACACCAGGCTCCATGCCCCCCCACTCCACCAGCCTGCAGCAGGAGGGCGCGGTCTTCCTTTCCTTCAAACTTGTGCATGGGGGAGTCTTCCAGGAAGAGGGTGAGTGGCACTGGGCTGGTACATCTGGCTGCTTCCTACCTGCCCTCCCCCCAGGCCAGCCTCCAGGCTGGGGTAGCCAGGCAGTGACCCCGCAGAGTGGTTGCACAGTATCTCTCAGAGATAATCAGAGGCGCTGAGCTAAGTTGTGCCTGGGCCCAGGGAGGCCTCAGTGGTTTGGGGGTGGGTTGTTGGCCAGGACACCCAAGGGTGCAGGAGAGGGAGAAGCCTAATTCAAGGTGGGCAGCTGCTTCTGTTTATAATTCATACACTGGTTTGCCTTGGGTCTGGGGGCTGCAGACAAACAGGGGTGCCAGGGGCTACAGGCTCCTGGAGAGCTTCCATGGGCCTGGGTCAGGGCAATAGGTGGCGGGGCAGCTGTGAAGGGCTTCAGCTGGGCCCGAGCTGGTCTGCTGGTGCACTTGCTGACATGCAGTACATAGAGGGTCGGAGGATGGCCTGCAGGCCAGGCGGGGGTGGGGTGGGGTGAGGGCTCTTCCTGCCCTGGGGGATGCTGAGCCTCAAGCTGGGGACAAGGGTGAAGGTGGTCTGGAGGTCAGGGTTGGTGTCTGGTGGGATTTGGGCATGGGGGAGGGAATGAAGTTTGGACAGCTGTAGGACGGAGGTTCTGGCTCTGTGGTTGCTGAGGAGGTGGGGCAGCAGCTTTGGTGGGACCTGGGGGCGGGACGGCCAGTGTGAGGCTGCCAGGGGTGAGACCCCCGGGGGCATCTCAGAGTGAGAACAGGTGATGGGTGACCAGACCATGTGCTGCTGTGGGTGTGAGGACACAGATAAAGGGGCCGAGGCCTGGCTGCTGCCTGGGTCAGTGCGGGGTGGGGGCAGAGGGCAGGGACCCCTGAGGGACATGGACAGGCAGAGGACCCGGTGGCCAGGGAGCCTCAGAGAGGATCCTGACCCAGACTCAGGAGAGGCGCTTTCCCAAGGCACGGAGTGGTCCTTGGGGTCGAACCTGTACTGCTTGCCATGGGTGGAGGCTTTGTCCTGGTCTGCTGGGGCCAGGGATGGGGGAACAGACAGCCATGCTGATGCTCTTTCAAAGTGATTGGCTGTGGCTGCGAGTGGTAGGCCCTGGTGGGGAGGGGGGGGTTAAATAAGGGAAGTGGTTTTTCCTCTTGGCGGGAGGCCTAGAAAAGGCTGGAGAGTGGGCCAGTGGGAGGTAGGGCAGGAGGAATGGAGGTGGTGGGGAGAGTTTGCTCGGGGAACCTGCCCCCTGCCCCTGCCCTTACCTCCAGCCCATGTGTGGTCACAGCAAAGCTACCTGTCTATTCTAGGGTGCCCTGGGGGACTGGGGTGTGATGAGAAGGTTCAGCGGATGGGGGAAGAGTCAGCAGAGTAGTAGGGAGCCAGTGCTGGGCCAACACGTGGAGCCTGCAGTGCCCCGGCAGAGGAGCAGGGCACCAGGCGGCCCTGGGACTCCCAGGTGGCTCAGTGGCGGTCCCATCCATTTAGCGGTGACTGAAGCCCTGCGGGCGCCAGGCAAGATTCCAGGCTGCAGCGGGACACGGAACCTGCACGACAACCTGTCGGATCTGCGCGCCCAGGTGGCGGCCAACCAGAAGGGCATCCAGCTGGTGGGCGAGCTCATCGGGCAGTACGGCCTGGACGTGGTGCAGGCCTACATGGGCCACATTCAGGTGAGCCGGGGGCAGCAGAGCGGGTAGCTCTGTGCTCGCCCCCAGGTGGGTGGGCAGAGGAGGAAGGGGCACCTGGCCCACCTGGAAGGGACATGGCTGATGCTGAACTCCCCGCCAGGCAAACGCGGAGCTCGCTGTGAGGGACATGCTCCGGGCCTTTGGAACTGCCCGGCAGGCCCGGGGCCTGCCCCTGGAGGTGTCTGCAGAGGACCACATGGACGACGGTTCCCCTATCCGACTCCGAGTGCAGATCAACATGAGTCAGGTCAGTCTTGGGAGGGGGTGGGTACCTCCTCGGGCATCACGGGCACACCTGCCGGGCTGCTGACCTCTCCCCCACTCTGGTGGGCAGGGTAGCGCGGTGTTTGATTTCAGCGGCTCAGGGCCGGAGGTGTTCGGCAACCTCAACGCGCCGCGGGCCATCACGCTGTCTGCGCTCATCTACTGTCTTCGCTGTCTGGTTGGCCGCGACATTCCACTCAACCAGGTGCGCGGGGCTGTGCTGTGTGCAGGGACAGCGGCTCCATCCCAAGCCCGGGTCACCCTCAGTGACCGGGAGAGGTCAGCTCAAGGTCGGCTAGATCTTAGGGAGCAGGTGGTGTACCTCCCTCCACACACACCCCCGCACCCCCCCTCCTTGTTGACAGCCGCCCTCTGCCCTCAGGGCTGCCTGGCTCCGGTGCGCGTGGTGATTCCTAAAGGCTCCATCCTAGACCCTTCCCCCGACGCGGCCGTGGTGGGCGGCAACGTGCTCACGTCGCAGCGCGTGGTGGACGTCATCCTGGGGGCCTTCGGGGCCTGCGCCGCTTCCCAGGTGCGGTGGGCCCAGGGGACGCTTTGTGCGGCCAGAGGCGGGGAAGGGCTGCGGGCGGCAGGGAGGGGCTGCACTCGCAGCCAGCGCAGCGACCCCTTGCCCCTGCCAGGGCTGCATGAACAACGTGACCTTGGGCAACGCCCACATGGGCTACTACGAGACGGTGGCGGGCGGTGCGGGCGCGGGACCGGGTTGGCACGGTCGCAGCGGCGTGCACAGCCACATGACCAACACGCGCATCACCGACCCCGAGATCCTGGAGAGCAGGTGACGGCTGGGGGGGGGGGCCGGGGGGGGCGGGGCTGGGCAGCGCGGGGGCGGAGCCGGCTGGGCTGAGCCCAGGACCGTGCAGGTACCCGGTTATCCTGCGCCGCTTCGAGCTAAGGCTGGGGTCCGGGGGTCGCGGCCGCTTCCGGGGCGGCGATGGCATTATCCGTGAGCTGCTTTTCCGCGAGGAGGCGCTGCTGTCCGTGCTGACTGAGCGCCGCGCCTTCCAGCCGTATGGCCTGATGGGTAAGTGGTTCCCCCTCCCCCCCCGCCACGCCCAGCCCCTATCGCCGTGGGGATTCTGTTCCCCACCCACCTCCTGTCCCATCTGTCCTCCTGTTTCCCCACTAAACAACCCCCCTCCCCCATCTTTCACTTCCTTGCCTCCTGGGCCACTCCCACCTTGCCTCTTCCTGCAGGGGGTGAGCCTGGTGCCCGGGGCCTAAACCTACTCATCCGGAAGGACGGCCGGACAGTAAACCTGGGTGGGAAGACCTCGGTGCCCGTGTACCCCGGGGTAAGGACTGCGGCCTGGCCTGTCCCATCCTCACTCCCCCACCCCAGTGGCCCTCATCCCACAGAGGGTGAATGGAATTGTGGAGATAAGCGGAGACCGAGTTTAATTTGGCTCCTGCAAGAATAGGGGGCCGAAAAAAAAAAAAAAAAAAGAATAAGGGGCCGAGGACCCGGGCTCCGGGGTCCAAGCTGGCCGATATGGACACGCTGCCCCGTGGGGATGGGGCCTGCAGCGGGAGGCAGGGCAGCGCCAGGCCCAGGTTGATCCTGCCCCTCTGCTCCACAGGACGTGTTCTGTCTGCACACACCAGGCGGTGGGGGCTACGGGGACCCGGAAGACCCCGCCCCACTGCCAGGTTCGCCCTTGCAGCCCCTAGCCTTCCCGGAGAGGGGCAGCGTGTATGAGTACCGCAGGGCCCAGGAGGCTGTGTGAGGAGGGCCCACACAATAAAGATCCCTGAAGTCGCCGTTTCCCCTGGCGACTGGCCAGGCTCACGTTCTGTGTCACCGTCCGTCTTTCCACCCGTTCTGGCACCTGTCTCCTGCAAGCTGGCCTTAGGAGGACGTGGACACTCGGAGCCGAAGTCCCACGGCCAGGTGGTCTGTGAGCCCGGCCAGGGCAGTGCTGAATGTCACCTGCTCCACCTCCTGGAGGGCGGGAGGCAGGTTGGAGAGTCGCCCCAGCACGGCAGGCCCATACCCTGAGCTCTGGCACTTACCGGGCTCAGAAGGCCTCCAGGCGCGCTGCGGTAGGTGATGTAGTCCAGGCGCCGGCCCCGCCAGGACTCAGCTGGGGGGCCTCCACGGGGAGGGCCTGCCAGGTAGCGGCGGCGCCCTTTCTTCTGCTCCAGGGCCCTGAGGAGAGGCCGTGTCACCAGGGTCAGGGCAGCCCTCATTCCCGACCTTGTCTGACCCCCAGGTAGCCACTCACCTACGCAGCATCTCCGGCGAGCAGGCCACGGAGCGGCGGAGCTCCGAGGGTCTCAGCAACGTCCCTGGGGTGGGCGGGGAAGGGCGTTATCAGTGGGCGTCTCCGCGGAGCCCGCCTGAGGTCCGCCCGCCCCCATCCGGCTGCCCCGCCCCGGCGTACCCAGGGCCCAGGGCTGCTCCCGGCGCGTGCCCAGCCGGCAGGGGTCCCGGAAGCAGCTGAAAAACCGGTGCTCCTGTTCCTGCTGGTGGTCTGTGGAGAGGTGACATTCGGGGTGTGTGTGTATATGTGAGTGTGTGTGTATGTGTGTGTGCACGCGCGCGCAGGGTGTGTGTGTGGGGGGGGGGGGGGGCGGGCCGTCTTACCTAGCGAGCAGTTGTCGAAGTTGAGGTCACCCAGGAGCACGCTGAAGGCCACAGCCTCGTCACTCTGGCGGCTCTCCGCCTCGAACTGCTCGGCCCAGTCCAGAAGCACCGTCAGCTGTTTGCAGCGCAGGAGCCCGTCCTCTGCGGGGCGGGGCGGAGGAGCCGGTGTCCGCATCCTGGACACCCAGCTTCGCCCCCCGCCCCACCCCATCCTGATCCGCTAGCCCACCTAGGGACTCGCGGCGGCTGGGGCAGTGCATAAACTTTGCAAGGAGGGGAGGTGCTGGCCAGGGTTGGGACTCGCCGCCGCCGCCACGCAGAGGGGCCTCCTGCTTACGAACCCGGCAGGGCTCACCGCTGGGCGCGTGCAAGTGTGTGCAGTGCAGGAAGCCCACGACGCGGCGCCCGTCCAGGATGCCCAGCTGCGCCTGCAACACCACGGACCTTGGTGCTCCTTCGCGTGTTCCACTCCAAGCCCCGCCCCTCCCTGGTCTGGGAGCGCCGCGTACAGGGGACAGGTACCTGCGCGGAAAGTAGTCCCTTGGAGGCCAGAGCATCCTCGCCACGTGCGTGGGGGAAGGACTGGAAGGCGGCGCGCAGCAGCGGATAGCGCGAGGCCAGCAGCAGCCCACTGCCCAGCAACTTGAGGTGTAGGCCGGGCTGCAGGCCGAATGTGCCCACGTCGTACAATACCGGGCCCAGATTAGATGCCAGGAGGCTAACCAGGCGTCGCTCTGCGCGAAGATCGAACGCCTCCTGCAGACACACGAAGTCCAGACTCGCTGGCATGGCGCCTGTCAGCACCCCGCACGGCATCGCCTGCACTGGCGAACCGCAGCCCGTAGCCCCATAGGGCGAACGCCGCAGGCCGGCGAGCAGCACGGCGCCCACAGCCGCGGCCCGCCGCTGCGTGTGCGGCAAGTTGTTGAAGCGCGCCAGCCCGTCGGGGAGCAGGCACAGGTTTGCGCTGAAGAAGCCGAAGCTGCGCGCGGGCTCAGTGCGGGGGCACCAGGGCGCAGGGGGCGCCCAGCACCGCGGAGGAGGCTGGTAGCAGAAGGGGCGGCGCCAGGCCTGCAGCAGCAGCCAGAGCAGTAGCGCCGGGAGAGTCAGGGGCAGGGCCGCGAGCAGCAGCAGCAGCGCGACCCCGGCGCCTGCGGCGGTTCTCAGCCAGCTCTGCTCGCTCCGGCTCTCGGCCGGCGCCCAGCAGCCCAGCAGCTGGTCCAGGGCCCAGTAGGCCGGGAAAAGCAGCGCGCGGGTCAGGCGGTGGAGAGCGTGCAGCACAGGGTGCGGGAAGGGCGAGGGTCGTAGGGCGCAGGGCGTCGGGGGCCAGTCGGGCGGGGATGGCATGGCGCACGAGGCTCTTCGGCAGTGTGAGTCTCCGACGACTCATTGGCTTCCAGCGTGCGAGTCGATCCGTGCGTTCGTCCGCGGGAGCTGCAGGGGAGTCGCAGGGGTCAAGGCCACGTGGCACAGCTTGTGCGCGGGGTCGGGAAGGCGCTGTGCCCCGCGAGCTTGAGGGTGCGGACGCTGGCGGAGCCGCCCGGGAAACCGCCCTCTGCTCACTGGCGCGGAGTCTCTGCGGCGGTTGGAGAGAACCAAAAGGAAAGCAGAAGGGACCCTGGTCCCGCCCCAGAAGCCCCTCGCCCCGCCCTCCCCTAAAAGCCTTAAGGAGAACTCGCAGACCGCGCGGACCAGCGCAGCTCCCGGGTGCAGCCCACACCCAGCGGAGGCCGGCACTTTTCCCGTGTCCGGCGGCCAGACGGAGTGCGACGCGCGCTGCGTCCAGCTCTCTGCCTCCTCCCGCCAGTCAGGGTGAAGTGGCCCTTCGCTCCTGCTGCCCAGACTGCGGCGTATACCCAACCCCGAACTGTGCCCCGGTTCGTGACGTCTAGCACCTGAGTACGAAGACACGCCCGCAGACGAGGGGCGGACTCGAGCAGCCTAACCAGCCGCCAGCTCTGCGTCGGCTCTGTAGGCCTACCACGAGAAACTTCCAGTCTGGGGGAAGGACCGTTGGTTCAGCTCTGCGCGGCCGGCTTGGCCCTCCGGGGCACGCGAGCCAGATGGGAGCCACTCTATTGGGTCCCAGGACCGAGCTGCTTAGCCTTGCTCAGGTGCTGCCTTGCCCTCCCCTCCCTGGCCCCCATCTTTCTCATTCCAGCTGCGAAGCGGTTCCTAGAGCTCTTACGGTTGGCTCCTAAATTGCCCTGAAGCTTGGGCCAGGGTTGCCCTTCCCGCCTGCAGACACAGAGAAGGGGTTCTGCTCCTCGCACCGCCCCCCCCCCAAATTTTCCAGAAATCCCGGATCCCCTGTAGAAATCAAGGTCTGGTGCTGGGTGTGCTCCTTCCTACCGTCTGTCCTGTTGTTCAGCCTTCTCAGCAGACAGAGCTAGGCGCACCTAGGGCTCTCTGCCTGTCTGTATGCAGGGGCCCTCCCTGCCTTTCCCAGGGGTCTGATTTCATCTGCTGAAGTAGGCCTGGGGGGAGGGGAGTAAGGCTGCAGAGAGGCAGCAGCTCTGGGGCCAGAGACCCCAGCTCACACTAACCCCCTCTCCTCTGTACCCTCTTGCTGGTAGCTGACATTAACCCATGCCCGGTGGCTCCTCTGTCCCCTGGTGATCCTCAGGCTGGTGGGCAGCGGTACTCGGGAAGCCTCCTGGCTGGGGTCCGCATCCCCACCACCACCTCTGGCCTCTTCCCCTCCTGCAGGAAGGCCCTCTCCGCTCCTCATGCAGGTCCTGAAGGGACAAGCACCCTGGCCTACACTCAGGGCATCTCGCACTCCCCACCAGCCTTCCCTCTCTGAGTCTATAGGTTACCTCCCGTGTCCCCTCCTACCCCACCCCACTCCAGCTCTCCTGTGCTGCTCAGCTGTGCCCCTTCAATAGTGGGGAGCTGCCCTCCCAGTTCTGACTCTCACAGTCTAGTCCCTTCCTGCGGGAGCCTTTGGCCTTGCAGGGCCCCCACCTCCCTGGGCTGCCCAGTGCCCAGGTGTGAGTGAGTCTCTTTCTCCTGGCTCCTGTCCCTTTAATGTCCCCCTGCCCTTGATGAGGGTCCAGAAAACATGTCCCCACCCTCCTTGTCCCTGCCTAGTGCAGAGGGAGGCGCTCCTGTGCCCACAGCCTCCTCTGGAGCCCACTCTGCCTTCTGCTCTGGGCCCAGGCCTCACCTGGCCGCCAGCAGGTGGTCAGGGCTGCGGGCACACCCACACACCCGCTGCCAGCTCGGCTCCTTCTCGCTTCCTGCTCTGGCTATTCCAGGCCTCAGGCCATGTGAGGGGAGATGTGGGGCCTCTGGAACACCCCCTCAGCATGACAGCTGCTGAAATTTGGCCTTGGGGCTCTCTCCGGGGACCCCGAGGGGCAGGAGCCCTGAGAGCAGACAGGACGGAAGGGCCCCAGAGGAGGCGGCACCACCCAGGAGTACCGGCCCGGGCCCAACGGCCAGCGTCCGAGGGAAGCTTTAATGGTGGCGTCACCAGATGAACATGGGCTTGCCATCATCGTGGGCCAGCTGGCTGAGGCAGGAGAGCAGCAGCAGCGCATCAGTGAGCATGCTGGGGTGCACAGTCTCCACCAGCACGCGCTGCAGGAAGTCCACTGTATAGGAGCCACCCTCGGACGCGGCCAGCTCCGGCCGCTCCCGCAGGATGCCGTAAGCATTCACCAGCTGCTCCGTCAGCGCCGGGTGCACCCGCCCGTTGTAGCCCAAGCTCTGCAGCCGGTTCATGATGCTCACGTAGCGCTGTGTGAGCGTCTGGCACAGCTCCTCATCCAGCTTGTGGTCACTGGGGTTCAGGGAGGCCTGAGGGGACAGCAATGGTCAGGGACCCTTGGCTCCACCCTGGCCCAAGAGCAGGCAAACACATGGGGGCAAAGGAGGCTGTGGGGTGTGGTTCCGCCAGGATCACGGTCGGAGGGCGGGACCTGCAGGGAGGTCTCCTGGAGGCCCTGGCCGAGGCGCCTCTAGGGATCCAGGGTGGGGGAACCCTGTGGGCTGAGCCTGAGCTCAGAGCTTCCAGCAGCCCCATCACCAGCTCCATCCACCACCTGGAATTGGACTGAGCTGGGGCCACAAGCAGCAGAGGACGGAGGGCGTGGCTGCTGGTGATGAGACACCAGGGGACCTCCCCAAACCCCCAGGGTTGCCTGACTGGGAAAACGCCACCCAGGGTCTTTCCCAGGCCTCCTCCTGGGTCCGGCCTTCCTACTTCTCAGGCTGTTCTCTAGGCCCCCTGTCCCAACACCCCATCCTTAGCATCTTGTGCCCACACCCTGCGGGGGTCCCTTCCAGCCCTCACCATGTGCTGACAACCCCGGGCCCAGAGCCAAGGCCCTGAGTCCCAGCACTGCTGTCACTCGGGCGCCGGCTCCGGTGTCTGGGCCTGAGGTCGGTCTTTACCTACTTTGTCCCTGCCGGGCTGGGCCTGCACCCCGCCTCCCAATCCCTCCCTCCACTGCCTTCTGGTGCCCTCAGCTTGAAGTTCTGCTGAAGCAATCTCGAGGTCTTAATTTTTGAACAAGGAGTGCTGTGTTTTCCTGTGCACTTGGTCCTGCAAATTCTGTACCTGTCGCTGGTACCGCTGCCCCCAGGCCCATGAAACAGTGGGTTGGCAGTGCACGGAATTGGCTGGGTGTTGCCCAGTTAGAGCCCCCGTGTGGTTCCCGCTGCTCCAGCTCCAGGGCCAGGGCTGACCCTCAAGGCCCCCATCTGGCCCTGCTCACCCTCTGCCCGCAGTTCCCTAGATGCCACCTCCTAGGGTCGCCCAGTCCGCTCAAGCATCGCCTTCTCCAGTTAGTTCCCTGTCTGCCCCTACCTGGGTGGTCGTGTGAGCGGAGCACCAGGCTCATGTTAGGGTTCAGCCAAAGCAGCCTCTGACTTCTGGCAGGGGCAACCCTGAGCCACTTTGCAACACTGGGACAGGCCTGTCTTCCTGACCTGGGTTCCATCTGGCTCCATCTGCTGGAGGCCAGCAAGGTGGAGGCTGGAGTGCTGGAGTATTGGCGGAACTATTGACTTTCTTAAACACTGAAAAATTGCCTTACAGACATTCTGCCTCCTCTTCTTGCCTCTTCTCTGGGGAGTTGCATTTAGGGCTGTGACTATTGCCCAGTATAAGTAGAAACAATCCGGCAGGGCGAAGAGTGGTGGGGAAGGGGAGGACTTGCACAGCCCAGGCACTGAAAGACCGAGCTTATTTCCATTTAAATGGGCAGTTTCAAACAACTCAAACCCTCTTTCCACGGTTTGATGTCTAATCTACATGGGCAACTAGACTTTACCTTACAATTTAATGTAATCTTTGCCAACTAGATATCAGACGCAGCATTTTAGAGACATAAATATTGTGCTTCTCTGTGTCATGTGCCCATTTTTGAATAGCCGCCGTGCCTGCACGCATGACACAGCAGGAGTGGTGGCTGTGGTCCAGGACAGGTCAGTTCAGTTCAGTTCAGTCACTCAGTTGAGTCCCATTCTTTGCGACCCCATGGACTGCAGCACACCAGGCTTCCTGTCCATCACCATCTCCCAGAGCTTGCTCAAACTCATGTCCATTGAGTCAGGGATGCCATCCAACCATCTCATCCCCTGTTGTCCCCTTCTGCCTTCAATCTTTCCCACCATCAAGGTCTTTTTCAGTGAGTTGGTTCTTTGAGTCAGGTGGCCAAAGTACTGGAGTTTCAGCTTCAGCATCAGTCCTTCCAGTTAGTATTCAGGATTGATTTCCTTTAGGATTGACTGGTTTGACCTCCTTGCTCTCCAAGGGACTCTCATGAGTCTTCTCCAACACCATAGTTCAAAAGCATCAATTCTATGGCACTCAGCCTTCTTTATGGTCCAACTCTCACATCCATACATGACTACTGCAAAAACCATAGCTTTGATTATTCACAAATTTGTCAGCAAAGTAACGTCTCTGCTTTTTAATATGCTGTCTAGATTGGTCATAGCTTTTCTTCCAAGGAGCAAGCATCTTTTAATTTCATGGCTCCAGTCACCATCTTCCATGACTTTGGAGCCCAAGAAAATAAAGTCTGTCACTATTTCCATTGTTTCCCCATCTATTTGCCATGAAGTGATGGGACCAGATGCCATGATCTGTGTTTTTTGAGTGTTGATTTTTAAGCCAGCTTTGAGCAAGCTCTGGAAGTTGCTGATGGACAGGGAAGCCTGGCATGCTGCACTCCATGGGGGTCCCAAAGAGTTGGACACAACTGAGCGAGTGAACTGAAGGCAGCTTTTCCACTCTCCTGTTTCACTTTCATCAGGAAACTCTTTAGTTCCTCTTTGATTTCTGCCACAAGGGTGGTGTCACCTGCATATCTGAGATTTATTGATATTTCTCCCAGCAATCTTGATTCCAGCTTGTGCTTCATCCAGCCCGGCATTTTGCATGATGTACTCTGCACATAAGTTAAATAAGCAGGGTGACAATATATAGCCTTGATGTACTCCTTTCCCAATTTGGAACCAGTCCATTGTTCCATGTCCAGTTCTAACTGTTGCTTCTTGACCTGCATACAGATTTCTCAGGAGGCAGGTAAGGTAGACTGGTATTCTCATCTGTTTAACAATTTTCCACAGTTTGTTGTGATGCACACAGTCAAAGGCTTTAGCCTAGTCAATGAAGCAGAAGTAGATGTTTTTCTGGAATTCTCTTGCTTTTCCTATGATCCAGTGGATGTTGGCAATTTGATCTCTGGTTCCTCTGCCTTTTCTAAATCCAGCTTGAACATCTGAAAGTTCTTGGTTCATGAGCTGTTGAAGCTGGCTTGGAGAATTTTAGCACTATTTTGCTAGCGTGTGAGATGAGTGCAATTGTGTGGTAGTTTGAGCATTCTTTGGCATTGCCTTTCTTTGGGATTGGAATGAAAACTGACCTGTTCCAGTCCAGTGGCCACTGCTGAGTTTTCCAAATTTGCTGGTGTACTGAGTGCAGCACTTCCACAGCATCATCTCTGAGTATTTAAAATAGCTCAGCTGGAATTATGTCACCTCCACAAGCTTTGTTCATGGTGATGCTTCCTAAGGCCCACTTGACTTTGGACCACAGAATGTATGGGTCCAGGTGAGTGATCACACCATTGTAGTTATCTGAGTCATGAAGATCTTTTTTGTACAGTTCTTCTGTGTATTCTTGCCACCTGTTCTTAATATCTTCTGCTTCTGTTAAGTCCATACTGTTTCTGTTCTTTATTGAGCCCATCTTTACATGAAATGTTCCCTTGGTATCTCTAATTTTCTTGAAGAGATCTCATCTTTTCCATTCTATTTTCCTATATTTCTTTGTATTGATCACAAAGAAGGATTTCTCATCTTTCCTTGCTATTCTCTCAAACTCTGCATTCAGATGGGTATGTTTTTCCTTTTCTCCTTTGCCTCTTGCTTCTTTTCTCAGCTATTTGTAAGGCCTCCTCAGAACCATTTTACCTTTTTGCATTTCTTTTTCTTGGGAATGGTCTTGGTCACTGCCTCCTGTACAGTGTTACGAACCTCCGTCCATTGTTGTTCAGGCACTCTGTCTATCAGATCGAATCCCTTGAATCTATTTGTCACTTTTACTATATAATCGTAAGGGATTTGATTTAGGTCATACCTGAATTGCCTAATGGTTTTCCCTACTTCAATTTAAGTCTGAATTTTAGCTCCCAAGACAGGTCAAGGGTCGTCAAACCGGATGTTAGCAACGTGGGCTTGCTGACACCAGTAACACAAGGATACCAATGGGGCAAAGATGGGAAACGTCCCCAGCTCAACCTGTAAACCAATGAAAACCCAAACATTTGAACTGGATTTTTCTTAGAACTTGACAGACCCTGAAATTCTTACTGAAGAGTGAAGGGCCAAGAGGAGCTACTACAGTCTGGAAGAAGGATGCCCAGGCTACCTCTGCAGCTGGATTAGGACATCGGCTTGTGGCAGGGCTGGAAGGGAGGACCGGAGCCCACACACGTGGACTGGAAGAGGGGACTGAGGCGGGGCTGGCAGCTCCAGTCTTACACAAGACTTGAAAAGCACAGATAAAGGAAAAGGCAGATAATTCTGGCCAGGGTAAAATTAAAAACCTAAACGGACACCTTAACAAATGGAGAAGGCAAATGCAACCCGCGGAACTGATGAGCCCATTGTAACCGAACGTCATTTCTGCCCACTCAGACTCAGGCTGACAGCCCCGCCAAGGAGAGAGGAAGGGGCACAGAGGGCTCAGTCCCCGCGGATGAAAGCTGAGAGGCAGAGGCTGCCACCCTCGCGCCCCCTACTCCTGTGCGCTCACCGCCGCCCCCACCCGCGGGGCGTCAGTCGCGAAGGGCGTGCCTTCGCTCATTTTGGGGAGCAGGGCCGCAGGGTGTCCGGCCCACGCCCCCCCACCCCCAGGCTCCCATTCGTCAGCGCCTAGTACACGGTGGCGGCAAGAAGCGCCCAGACTCGTTTGGGAAGCACTGTTCTCCATGTCCCTTGGGGGTAGTGGGCTCAGTGGAGGGCAGGCTGGGAATGGACTGGAATTAGCCCAGCCTCAATGGCCACCAGGCTGCCAGCTACTCAGAGGCTCCGAAAACCAGCCTCCACTGTGTCCACCTGTGACCCTTGAGGACTCAGACCCCTCGGGGAAGAAGGCTGAGGCCTCAGCTCTGCCAGCCTGGGGAAGGGCCCTTGGGAGCAGAGCTCGGAGGTCCAGAGGCCACGCAGTGAGAAGGCTGGGAGCGCACATCTGACCCTGAGGGGGCCCTCGCTGCTCTGCTCTTTGGGAAGGCCTCCCATGGGGCTGGGACACAGGCCCCTGCGGCCGGACACCCTGGACACCTGCTGGCCGCTGGACTGAGCACTGAGCTTCCTGCATCCCTGGGTGCCCTCAGATTCTGCTGTGCTCTGCCTGGCTGGCCCCCAGAAGCCCGTCGAGAGCCAGCAAGCTCCCCACCCTTGCAGTGGCGGGCAGGCCCTCCGGTGGCCAGTGGGGATGGGCAGGACACACCTGGATGATCTTCTCTGGAATGTTGGAGACTGTGAAGCCATAGAGCCTCACACGCTCGGGGAAGATGCTGGACAGGATCCTGCGGTCCAGCTGGAAGGCGATCTCCCCCACCAGCCTCTCCCAGGCTAGCTGCTTTGATTCTGGGGACAACAGGGGTGGACAGAGTGATCAGTGGCTGTGGCCAGCAGCCCAAGGGGTGCCTGGGAGGTCTCCATGGGCAGCAGAGGGGACCCCAGCCTCGCGCTGACCTCGAGAGCTGTCGGGGAACTTGCTGCTCTTGCGGTGGGCTAGCTTCCGCTCCAACTCCAGGATGCTTTTCCGAGACTGCTCTGGGCCGCGTGGACCACGGGCGTCGGTGACTGAAGCCGGGGAGGACGAGGTTCGCGGTGGGGAGCGGGGGTTGCGTGGAGGGGAGTGAGGGGTGGGCGAGGGCCGGGATGGGGAGTGGTGTGTTCGAGCAGAGGGGTGCGGTGTGCTTGAGGGGGTGTAGCTGGTGGTCACTGTGGGGGTGGGGGTAGGGGCAGAGGTGAGGATGGCCATGTTGGAGGCAGTTGAGACAGGGACAGAGGCAGGGATCACTTGTCCCTGGGGGCCGCCAGGCTGTGTCTGAGCATCTGAGGTGCCATAGGAGAAGGCTATCACGGGGCCTGGAGTGCCCAGGGCACCAACAGGGGTGGAGGTCTGGATGGGTGCACCCACAAATGTCATGCTGAGGGGCTCCGGCTCCTGGGTTGGCTGGGGGTGCTCAGTGGGGAGTGAAACTAGTGATGTGCGGGAGGGGCAGAAAGGAAAGGAGGCAGATTAGAGCGAGGCAGGACCAAGGACTGGCCTGGCAGGGCCCACCCCCCATCCCCGCATCTGTTACCTTTGGAGGTGGCAGAAGGTCCCCTGTCAGCCGAGGGGTGGGGTCCCGGGGGATATCCTCGGAGCGGCTCTGCCAGCCTCACCCGTGGGGCCTCCGACAGCACCAGATTGTTCATGGGGTTGGCCAGAACGTTCTGAGAGACACCTAGAGGGGCGGCCGTGGAGGTGAGCAGGGGGCTGTTCAGGGAGAGGACCCCCGAGCCTGTCATAGCGGGCATCAGGGGGCCGTTCTGAGACACAGCTAGGGGGCCCACCAGGGGGCTTCCTGGAGTCAGGGGGCCGGTGGAGGGCAGGCCCAGGGAACTGGTTGGTGTGCCCCCTGGGGGCACTGCCGTGGGGCCCGCCAGGGGGTTGCTGGGCATCAGGGAGCCGGTGGAGGGCAGGCCCAGAGAGCTGGTTGGTGTGCCCACTTGGGGCACTACCAGGGGGCTGGCCAGGTGGCTGCTCAGGAGGCTGGTGAGTGGGCTGCTCTGGGAGGTGGGCCCTGGGCCGGGCAGCAGCGTGTTGAGAGGGCCTGCCAGGGGGCTCACGATGGGGCCTGCCACGGGGCTGGGCTGCGGGCTGTTTAGCACGTCGGCCAGGGGTGCCAGAGCCACAATCCCCACTTCTTCCAGGATGGGTTCGTTTGCTGCTGCCGGGGACGGGGGCAGGAAGACACCTGGGGGACACAGAGAAAGCACTGAGACGCCAGGCTCTCTCCCACTGTGGCAGGGCCTGGACCACGAGGCCCATCTGCTTCCGATGAGCTGACCAACTCTCTGAGCCTCCCCTCTAGGCGGATCCCACGCGAGGATCTGGCTCCTCGTCTCTATCCTCTGAGGGCACCTGCTTCCTCCCAGGATCACCTCCCTAAACGCCTGCCCCCGCCGCCAGGACCTTCCACGCTACCTGCCCCTCAGACAAGCCGCTGCCCTGAGCTGCTGACCCCTTGCTGAAGAGGGGACGGTTTGAACACACAGGTGGCCAAGTTGACCCCTCTGTGCCCTGGTGGGGAGAGGTGGGCCCAGGCCTCCTGACCACTGTCCTCCTAAGGACAGCTGAAGCTCACAACATGAGGGACCGTCAGGGGGCCGGAACTGGAAGTGGCTGGAGCCCAGGGTGTGCCTGGCCCCTGCCTACCCGCAGGGGATGCGGCTGCAGGAGGGCCTGCTGTGCCCACCCCCGCATGCGGCCTGGGGGCCTGTTTGCCCCTGGTTCCTGAGGAAACTGCTCCAGAATGACCAAGTGACCCCTGTTGGAAGGAGAAGTCCCCTAGGGAGGGCGTGGGAAAGGCGTCTGTGAGTGTGCAGTTTGATGGAAGCTTCCACGTTATAAAAATAAAAGCAGAACATGCTTATGATAAGGAAAGAATGGAAACACAGACAAGTCAAAAAGCGATGAACACCACTGGTCGACCTGTCGCCCTGCAGTGCGTCGTATTGCAAAGCCCTGTGTGTGTGGCCTTGAAGACGTCTCCAGGTGGTTATGCGGGTCAGGGGCTGGCAGACCCCTCAGTGAGGAGCTGTCTACAGACCTCCAGCCTTCCTGGCCACTCTTGCTGCAGCTTCTCAGCTCTGTCATCGTGGCTGTTTTCAAGTTTTCAAGGACAACGTGGAAACAAATGGACGTGGATGTGTGGCAGCAAAAATTCACGAATGCTAGTATTTGAATTTCATGGGCTTCTTCCATGTTGTGAAATAGTCCTCTCCTTTGATTTTTCTCTCAGCCATTTAAAAAAAGGTGAAGCCAGCTGTTCCTGGCTCCCAGGCCACGCACACGTGTACACTGACTCTATGTCCCTATGTCCTTATGTGCCCCGTCTCTGGGAGATGCTCCCTCCAGCTGTGTCATTCTTGGAAAACAGTGCTTATTTGGCCATGGTGGTTTCCATCTTGTGTACGTGCCATTATTTATCGAGCCGATTTCAGTTGGGGGATTCTATTGATTCCAGTTTTCCCAGGAACAAAAATACTACTATATAAATCTTTGTTATTCCCCCACCCTCTGAAAACAGACATTTTACAGTTTCTCGATGCACACTGCCGAGCCCCTCTGCTTTAAGACCCCTTAGAACATCTGATGTTCCCTTCGAAGTCCTGGGGGTGGTACATTGGTGCTACACTACCAGGACATCCAGCCAAACATTTTAAGTTTTGTTATTTTTTCCAAACAAATAAATTAAAATTTCAGAATCAGTCTTTGATGATTTCTTGTTTTGACTTTTTGGGATTTTTGCTTTAGGATTGAGGAGACAGTAATGCTTAAGGGAAGAGCCCATGGGGAGGAAGTGTGTGAGGGACTGGGCAGTGGTGGGCCAGAGGTGGTAGGGCATGGACATCCGAGCTGAGTGTCCGTCCTCCTCGGCCCGCCTCCTCTTCCAGGAGCCTGGGGTCTGGATGACTTAGGCAGCATCTCCAGGACTCGGGAGAGAAGACAATCTCTGCACAGTCGGTCCTCATGGTCTCTGAGACCATCTCACTGATGCCCCCACCACGCCCTTGCCTCTGTCTTTGCCTTGGCTGGTCCCATTGCAATCCGCCTGCAATGCGGGAGACCTGGGTTTGATTCCTGGGTTGGGAAGATCCTCTGGAGAAGGAAATGTCTACCTAATCCAGTATTCTGGCCTGGAGAATGCCATGGACTGTATAGTCCATGGGGTCGCAAAGAGTTGGACGTGACTGAGTGACTCACTCGATCATTTCCACCTGGACTGCTCTTCCTGTGTGCCTGGTTGGCCCTGCACTGCCACTCATCCTTCAGGTGAGACCTTCTCAGGGAGGTCTTCCATCCGGAATTGCCAGGTTCCTTCAGGCCACCTGCTCCTTCCCCTCTCCTCGATGACTTCCTTCTTGGCACTTATCCCGCTCTAAGACACTCTGCAACAACTTACTGGTTTGCCCTGGCTCCCTCGATTAGCATGGAAGCTCCATGCAGGCAGGGCTTCGTCTGTGTGCTGCTGTTGCCCTGTGCCTGGAGCAGTGCTTGGGCCACAGGAAGTGTTCAATAAACATGAAGAATATGATTATATATGAGCACAGATGAAACCTGAGACTTAAAAAAGGGTCAGTCTAGAAAGTGAGAGGGTGGAAAAATATAGTCCATACAAATGGGAAGCTAAAGAAAGCTGGACTAGCAACCCTCATATCAGAAAAAATAGACCTTAAAATAAAGAATATTACAAGAGATAAGGAAGGACACTACCTAATGATCAAGGTATCAATTCAAGAGGAAGACATAACAATTGTAAATATCTATGCACCCAACATAGGAGCACCTCAATACATAAGACAAACACTAACAGACATAAAAGGAGAAACTGACAGGAACACAAGAATAGTAGGAGACTTTAACACCCCACTCTCACCAATGGACAGATCATCAAAACAGAAAATTAATAAGGAAACACAAGTCTTGAATGATACATTAGATGCAGTGGATCTCATTGATATCTTCAGGACATTGCATCCAAATGCGGAAGAATATACCTTCTTCTCAAGTGCACATGGAACATTCTCTGGGATAGACCACATCTTGGGTCACAAATCCAACCTCAGTAAATTTAAGAAAATTGAAATCATATTAAGCACCTTCCCCAACCACAAGGCTTATGAGACTAGATATCAATTACAAGAAAAAAACTGTAAGAAGCACAAATACATGGAGATTAAACAACACATTCTAAATAACCAACAGGTTACTGAAGAAATCAAAAGGGAAATCAAAAAATTTCTAGAAACAAATGACAATGAAAACACAACAACTCAAAACTTATGGGATTGAGTTACTGTCAATTTCTCCTTTTATGTCTGTTAGTATTTGTCTTATGTATTGAGGTGCTCCTTATGTATTGAACTGCAGCAAAAGCAGTTCTAAGAGGGAAGTTTATAGCAATACAATTCTACCTCAAGAAACAAGAAAAACATCGAATACACAACCTAACTTTACACCTAAAACAACTGGAAAAAGAAGAAGAACAACAAAAAAACCCAAATTAGTAGAAGGACAGACATCATAAAGATATGAGCAGAAATAAATGAAAAAGAAATGAAGGAAACAATAGTAAAGATAAAGCTAAAAGCTGGTTCTTTGAGAAGATAAACAAATTGACAAACCTTTAGCCAGATTCATCAAGAAAAAAAGAGAGAAGAATAAAATCAACAAAATGAAAAATGAAAAAGGAGAGGTTACAAAAGACAATGCAGAAATACAAAGGATTATAAGAGGCTATTATGAACAACTGTATGGCAATAAAATGGATAACATGGAAGAAATGGACAGATTCTTAGAAAAGTTCAATCTTTCAAGACTGAACCAGGAAGAAATAGAAATTATGAACAACCCAATTACAAGCACTGAAATTGAAGCTGTGATAAAAAAAAAAAATCTCCCCCAAAACAAAAGCCCAGGACCAGATGGCTTCACAGGAGAATTTTGTCAAACATTTAGAGAAGAGCTAATGCCTATCCTTCTAAAACTGTTTCCAAAAATTGCAGAGGAAGGAACACTTCCAAACTCATTCTACGAGGCCACCATCACCCTGATACCAAAACCAGACAAAGACAACACAAAAAAGAAAACTACAGGCCAATATCACTGATGAACATAGATGCAAAAATCCTCAACAAACTTCTGGCAAACAGCATTCAGCAACACATCAAAAAGCTCATACACCATGATCAAGTTGGGTTTATTCCAGGAATGCAAGGATTCTTCAATATACACAAATCAATCAATGTGATAGATCATATTAACAAATTGAAAGATAAAATGCATATGATAATCTCAATAGATGCAAAAGAAGCCTTTGACAAAATTCAGCACCCATTTGTGATTAAAACTCTTCAAAAAATGAGCATAGGAAGAATTTACTTCAACATAGTAAAGGCTGTATATGATAAGCCTACAGCAAACATTATTCTCAATGGTGAAAAACTGAGAGCATTCCCCCTAAGATCAGGAACAAGACAAGAGTGTCCACTTTCACCACTATTATTCAACATAGCTTTGGAAGTCCTAGCTACAGCAGTCAGAGAAGAAAAAGAAATAAAAGGAATCCAGATAGGAAAAGAAGAAATAAAGCTCTTTGTTTGCAGATGACATGATACTGTACAGAGAAAACCCTAAAGATAGTACCAGAAAATTACTAGAGCTAATCAGTGAATTTTGCAAAGTTGCAGGATACAAAATCAATTCACAGAAATCACTTGCATTTCTATATACTAACAATGAAAAATCAGAAAGAGAAATTAAGGAATCAATCTCATTTACCATTGCAACAAAAAGAATTAAATTTCTAGGAATAAACTTACCTAAGGAGAAGGCAATGGCACCCCACTCCAGTATTCTTGCCTGGAAATCCCATGGACAGTGGAGCCTGGTAGGCTGCAGTCCATGCAGTCGCACAGAGTCGAACACGACTGAAGCGACTTAGCAGCAGCAAGGAGACAAAAGAACTGTACATAGAAAATTATAAGACACTGATGAAAGAAATCAAAGATGACATAAACAGATGGAGAGATATTCCATGTTCCTGGGTAGGAAGAATCAATATTGTGAAAATGACTATTCTACAAATTCAATGTGATCCCTATCAAATTACCAATGGCATTTTTCACAGAACTAGAACAAAAAATTTCTCAATTCATATGGAAACACAAAAGACCCCGAATAGCCAAAGCAGTCTTGAGAAAGAAGAATGGAGCTGAAGGAAGCAACCTTCCTGACTTCAGATTATACTACAAAGTTACAGTCATCAAGACAGTATGGTACTGGCACAAAAACAGAAATATAGACCAATGGAACAAGATAGAAAGCCCAGAAATTAACCCATGCACCTATGGGTACCTTATTTTTGACAAAGGAAGCAAGACAGCCTCTTCAATAAATAGTGCTGGGGAAACTGGACAGCTACATATAAAATAATGAAATTAGAACACTTCCTAACACCATACACAAAGACAAACTCAAAATGGATTAAAGACCTGAATGTAAGACCAGAAATGACAAAACTCTTAGAGGAAACAAAGGCAGAACACCCAATGACATAAATCAAAGCAAGATCCTCTATGACCCACCTCCTAGAGTAATGGAAACAAAAACAAAAGTAAATAAGTGAGACTTGATTAAACTTAAAAGCTTTTACACAGCAAAGGAAACTATAAGCAAGGTGAAAAGACAGCCTCAGAATAGGAGAAGATAATAGCAAATTAAACAACTGACAAAGGATTAATTTCCAAAATACATAAGCAGCTCATACAACTCAATGCCAGAAAAACAAAGAACCCAGTCAAAAAGTGGGAAGAAGACCTAAGCAGACATTTCTCCAAAGAAGACATACAGATGGCTAACAAACACATGAAAAGATGCTCAACATTGCTCATTATTAGAGAAATGCAAATCAAAACTACATTGAGATAGCACCTCACACCACTCAGAATGGCCATCATAAAAAGTCTACAAGCAATAAATTCTGGAGAAGGTGTGGAGAAAAGGGAACACTCTTGCACTGTTAGTGAGAATGTAAATTGATACAGCCACTATGAAAGATGGTATGGAGATTATTTAAAAAACTAGGAATGAAGCCACTATATGACCCAGCAATCCCACTCCTAGGCATATAACCTTAAGAAACCAAAACTGAAAAAGACACATGTATCCCACTGTTCACTGCAGCACTATTTACAATAGCTAGAACATGGAAGCAACCTAGATGTCCATCGACAGATGAATGGAAAAAGAAGTTGTGGTACATATACACGATGGAATATTACTCAGCCATAAAGAGGAGTGCATTTGAGTCAGTCCTGATGAGGTGGATGAACCTAGAACCTATTATACAGAGTGAAGTGAGTCAGAAAGAGAAATATGGTATTCTAACACATATATATGGAATCTAGAAGAATGGTACTGAAGAACTTATTTACAGGGCAGCAATGGAGAAACAGATACAGAGAATAGACTTATGGACATCCGGAGAAAAGAGGGTGAGATGTATGGAAAGAGTAACATGGAAACTTACATTACCATACGTAAAATCGACAGCCAATGGGAATTTGCTGTATGGCTCAGGAAACTCAAACAGGGGCTCTGTATCAACCTAGAGGGGTGGGATGGGGAGGGAGTTGGGAGGGAGGTTCAAAAGGGAGGGGATATATGTATACCTATGGCTCATTCAGGTTGAGGTTTGACAGAAAACAACAAAATTTTGTAAAGCAATTATCCTTCAATAAAAAAAATTAAAAAGAAAAAAAAAAAGGGTCAGTCTAGGAATTGTCCACAGAATGACCCTATAAACTGTGACCCCTGTGCCAGCCATGTGAGATCCCAAACTCAATCAGGTAACAGGTAACTAGCTGAAGGAGTTGTGTGGTCCTTAGAATACAGAGTGCAAGATTCATTGGCAGGTCTACAAAAGTCGACTGTATTTCCATATACTATCAATGAATAATCCAGAAGTAAAATTAAGACAATAGCATCAAAAAGAGTAAAATATTTGGGAATAAATTTAACAAAAGATAGGCAAAACTTATGCTCTGAAAACTATAAACATTATTGACAGAAATGAAAGAAACTCTAAATAAATGGAAAATATCCTATGTTTATGGATTGGAAGACTTAATATTGTGAAGATAGCATATACTCCCCTAGTTGATTTACAGATTCCATGAACTCCCTATCAGAGCAATAAAAGAAACAATAAGTTGGATTTCATCAAAATTAAAAGCTTTTGTGTTTCAAAGCACACTCTCAAGAAACTGAAAAGACAAAATGGGAGAAAATATTTCCAAATCATATATTTGATAAGGGACTTATATCCAGATTATATAAAGAACTCTTACAACTCAATAATAAAAACCAAATAGTCCAATTTAAAAATGGACCAAAGATCTGAACAGGCATTTCTCAAGGATGAAACAAAAATGGCCAATAAATACATGAAAAGTTGCTCAATCTCATTAGTCATCAGGGAAATGCAAATTAACATCAGAATGATATACCACTTCTAACCCACCAAGGTGGCTATAATCAAAAAGTCAGAGAATAAGTATTGGCAGGATGTGGAGGAACAGAAATGCTCCTACATTAATGGTGGCCTATGTAAAATTATGCCGCTCCACTGCAACACAACCTGGCAGTTCCTCAGAGTTAAACATAGAGCTATATAGGACACGGCAAATTCACGCCTGGCTATACAGTCAAGAGAAATGGAAACATATATGCACACAAAAACTTGTACGTGAAGGCTTACAGCATCATTATTAATAATAGCCAAAAGGAGGAAACAAAAGTCCATGAACTGATGAATGGATAAATGAATGTGGTACATCCATTAATGGAATATTATTCATCCATAAAAACAATGTCCCCCATCTCCCACCTAGAAGTACTGATTCATGCTATAACATGGATAAACCTTGAAAACATTATGCTAAATGAAAGGAACCAGCCATAAAAGCCACTTATATATGAATCCACTTATATGGAATGTCCAGAACAAACATCCATAATAGCAGAGAGTAAATTAGTGGTTGCTTAGAGCTGAGGAGGATTGAGTGGTAGGAATGTGATTGCTAAAGGATTTATTTTTGGGGTGATGAAAGAGTTCTAAAGCTGTTATGGTGGTGTTTGTACATATCTGTGCATATATCAAAAAATATTAAATTGTACACTTTAAATGGGTGAATTGTATGGTATGTATGTGAATTATATCTTTTGTTTGTTTGTTTATTGGCCTTGCCTTGTGGCATGAGAATCTTAGTTCCCTGACCAGGGATTGAACCTGTGCCCCCTGCATTGGAAATGCAAAGTCTTAACCATTGGACCACCAAGGAAGTCCAGTGAATTATATCTTAATAAAATTGTTATTAAGAGATGAATGGGAAAAGAAGGAAAATTTGGCTTTGGAGTACAAAATGAAGCCGGGCAAAGGCTAACAGAGTTTTGCCAAGAGAACACACTGGTCATAGCAAACACCCTCTTCCAACAACACAAGGGATGACTCTACACATGGATATCAGACGGTCAATACTGAGATCAGATTGATCATATTGTTGGCAGCCAAAGATGGAGAAGCTCTATACAGTCAGCAAAAACAAGACCTGGAGCTGACTGTGGCTCAGATCACGAACTCCTTATTTCCAATTCAGACTCAAATTGAAGAAAGTAGGGAAAACCACTAGACCATTCAGGTATGACCTAAATTAAATCCCTTATGATTATACAGTAGAAGTGAGAAATAGATTCAAGGGATTCGATCTGATAGACGGAGTGCCTGAACAACAATGGACGGAGGTTCGTGACATTGTATAGGAGGTAGTGCTCAAGACTATGCTCAAGAAAAAGAAATACAAAAAGGTAAAATTGTTGTCTGAGGAGGCCTTACAAATAGCTGAGAAAAGAAAAGTGAAAGGCAAAGGAGAAAAGGAAAGATATACCCATCTGAACACAGAGTTCCAAAGAATAGCAGGGCGAGATGAGAAACCCTTCTCTAGTGATCAATGCAAAGAAATAGAGAAAAACAATAAAATGGGAAAGACTAGAGATCTCTTCAAGAATATTAGAGATACCAAGGGAACATTTTACAGTAAAGAACAGAAATGGTATGGACCTGACAGAAGCAGAAGATATTAAGAAGAGGTGGCAAGAATACACAGAAGAACCGTACAAAAAGATCTTCACAACCCAGATAATCACGATGGTGTGATCACTCACCTAGAGCCAGACATCCTGGAATGCCAAGTCAAGCGGGCCTTAGGAAGCATCACCACAAACAAAGCTAGTGGAGGTGATGGAATTTCAGTTAAGGTATTTCAAGTTCTGAAAGATGATGCTGTGAAAGTGCTGCACTCAATATGCCAGCAAATTTGGAAAACTCAGCAGTGGCTACAAGACTGGAAAAGGTCAGTTTTCATTCCAATCCCAAAGAAAGACAATGCCAAAGAATGCTCAAACTACCGCACAATTGCACTTATCTCACACACTAGTAAATAATGCTCAAAATTCTCCAAGCGAGGCTTCAACAATACATGAACCAAACACTTCCAGATGTTCAAGCTGGATTTAGAAGAGGCAGAGGAACCAGAGATCAAATTGCCCACATCTGTTGGATCATAGAAAAAGCAAGAGAGTTCCAGAAAACTATCTACTTCTGCTTCATTGACTATGCCAAAGCCTTTGACTGTGTGGATCATAACAAATTGTGGAACATTCTTAAAGAGATGGGAATACCAGACCACCTGACCTGCCTCTTGAGACATCTGTATGCAGGTCAAGAAGCAACAATTAGAACTGGACATGGAACAACGGACTGGTTCCAAATTCGGAAAGGAATACGTCAGGGTTGTATATTGTCACCCTACTTATTTAACTTATATGCTGAGTGAGTGAGTGAGTGAAAATTGTTCAGTCGTGTCAGACTCTTTGTGACCCCATGGACTATGCAGTCCATGGAATTTTCCACACCAGAATACCCAAGTGGGTAGCCTTTCCCTTCTCCAGGGGATCCTCCCAACCCAGGGATCAAACCCAGGTTTCCCGAATCGCAGGTGGATTCTTTACCAGCTGAGCCACAAGGGAAGCCCTATATGCAGAGTACATCATTTGAAATGCCTGGCTCGATGAAGCACAAACTAGAATCAAGATTGCTGGGAGAAGTATCAATAACCTCAGATATGCAAATGACACCACCCTTATGGCAGAAAGTGAAGAGGAACTGAAGAGACTCTTAATGAAAGTGAAAGAGGAGAGTGAAAAAACTGGCTTAAAACACAACATTCAAAAAATGAAGATCATGGCATCCGGTCCCATCACTTCATGGGAAATAGATGGGGAAACAATGGAAACAGTGACAGACTTTATTTTCTTGGGCTCCAAAATCACTGCAGATGGTGACTGCAGCCATGAAATTAAAAGATGCTTGCTCCTTAGAAGAAAATCTATGACAAACCTTGATAGTGTACTAAAAAGCAGAGATATTACTTTGCATATAAAGGTCAATCTAGTCAAAGCTATGATTTTTTCAGTAGTCATGTATGGATGTGAGAATCGGACCATGAAGAAAACTGAGAGCCAAACAATTGATGCTTTTGAACTGTGGTGTTGGAGAAGTCTCTTGAGAGTCCGTTGGACAGCAAGGAGATCCAACCAGTCCATCCTAAAGGGAATCAGTCCTGAATATTCATTGGAAGGACTAAAGCTGAAGCTGAAGTTCCAATACTTCAGCTACCTGATGGGAAGAACTGACTCCTTGGAAAAGACCCTGATGCTGGGAAAGACTGAAGGCAGGAGAAGGGGACGACAGAGGATGAGATGGTTGGATGGCATCACTGACATGAGTTTGAGCAAGCTCCGGGAGTTGGTGATGGACAGGGAAGCCCGGTGTGCTGCAGTCCATGGGGTAGCAAAGAGTCAGACATGACTGAGCCACTGAACTGAAAATTGTTATTAACAAAAAGACTCATTGAAGGCATTTAGGGTTGCAGTGAAGACACTATCAAGGTTCAGGGGCCAATTAAGTGCATCCCTGGATGGCACTGCATGTTGTGTTGGTACAGCTCCTGGGGGATTGTGTTTCCACTGCTTGAAGCCAAGACTGTTGTGGCCTCAGTCGTGGACACAGTGTTCACAGGTTTTTGACCCATAAAGGTCAGCAGTGAGAATCTCAGGACTGGCCTGTTGAAATTTTGGCTGGGGGGTGGGGACACTTGAAAGCACAGAGTCCTCACCACTGGACCACAGGGGAATTCCCATGAACAGGAGTGTCCTGAGCCAACAGTGTCCTGGATCCCAGATTAAGCCTTGGTTTAAGGGATTTCAGTCCTATAGTTTTGTATTCTAAAGCAAAATGTGCAGGTGATTGATTGTTTTAACCTTATTATAATTTATGTTTCACTGATTAAGATTTGTGAGTTCAAATGTTCCTGGGTACTTTACTACGTTTTTATTGCTGTTTAGTTAATTCGTACCTGATTCTTTTGCAGTTCCACAGACTATAGCCTGCCATGCTCCTCTGTCTATGGGATTTCCCAGGCAAGAATACTGGAGTGTGTTGCCATTTCCTTCTTCAGGGGATCTTCTGACCCAGGGATCGAAGACAGATCTCCTGCATTTGGCAGGTGGGTTCTTTACTGAGGAGCCACCAGGGAAGTCCCATGTTACTACATACCGTGTTAGAAACTTAAAGAGAGCTTAGATTAACTGCACTTATTTATTTTATACATAAGAATTGTTTAGGGTTCAGGAAGCTTTGTTAGATTGAACAAACTTTTTTTTTTTTTTTTTAAGCAAATGTCTTATATTTATCAATTAAGTTTACAGTGTTTTAACTGTTTCCTACTCGAGTCTCCTGCCCCTCATTGCGTCGGTCAGCACGTGGCTGCCATATGGTCCTGCCCTAGGCCAAGCCCAAGCGTCTTCTCCCCGGCCGGCCTCTGGCTCCGGGCGGCTGCGCCTCCGCAGCCGTCCCTCGGGGGCCTGCCGACCGCCCGCGGCCTCGCCGGCCGCGGAACCCTGACTCCTGCACGAGAATGCCGGCCCCAAACCCGGGTAAGGGGGAGCCCGGCCACCGACACCCCAGCCACCGAGACCCCAATCCTCGTGGGGACGGAGACGTGGGACAGCCGAGATGGCGGAGGTCCTATAGGGTGCCCTGAGAGGGTGGGACCTGACGGGGCGGGGCGCGAGCGTAGGGGCGGAGCCAGAGCAAGGGGCCCGCTCAAGGGGCGGGGGTATGTGGGCGGAGCTAGCGTCCCGGGGCTGCCCTGGGGGCGGGGCCAGAGGGTCTTGCAGGGAAGGTGTTGCTTAAGGCACGACCCCGGAAAGCCCAACCAACCAGTGAGCAAAGGCTGCCAGAGCCAAGGTTTAGAGGGCCAGCGGGCGGGAGGACGAAAGAGAGGAGGGTGTTGACATATCTTGAGAGGCGGCGGGTTCTGAGGTGGCGGCAGAGGTCCCGAAAGGGAGGCAAGAGCTGAGGGTGGGCTGGGGTCCTGAGAGGGGTGGGGGTGGGGTTCTGGGGGGAGAGGCCCGAGAGGGGAAGTTCTGATGGGGGAGGGTTCTGAGGGAGAAGGATTCTGAGCGGGGAGGTTCTGATAGCGGGTGGGTCCTGAGAGGGGGGAGGGTTCTGAGGAGGGTGAGTTCCGAGGAGGGACGCGTCCTGAGGGGGCTGGTTCTGAAGGGAGACAGGGGTTCCAAGAGGAAGGCAGTTCCTGAGGGAAGGATGGCTTCCCACTAGGGGTGGAGCTAGGCGGGCTTAGGTTAACTCCCTAGGGTGGGGTGTTGGGTCAGGGGTGGGGTGTAGGGGTGGGGTGGGGGGATGGGGGTAGTATTAGGCCCGAGGTAGGAAACTGGGACTTGGGTGGGTCCTGGTGGGGGGACGACAAGAACACCTCCTGAGGTGAGGAAGGAGGCCCTGACCTGGTGACAAGGTAAAGACCTTGGGTTAATGAAAGCTCCGGACTGGGGGGAGTGGGATGGAGATTGTGTGGAGCAGGGCTGGTAAAAGGCCTTTTGAAAAGGGGGAAAGACTGCTACCTGCCTGAGGAAACTTCCACCAGCCTGCAGACCCCAAGGGAAGACAAGGGGCAGCAGGAGTGGGGGCCTGGGTGAGGACAGGCTTAGGTGAGGAAAGAGTGGGAAGTAGGGGAGGGTGCCTGGCAGAAAGAGCAACAGAAGCCCTCCTGCCCTGAGAGCCCTTCCTAGCCTGACCACCTGCCCTGTCCTGACCACCTCTGTGAGGAACCACTTTGGTGGGCAGTCACTGTTTTAGTGACTTGAGCCTTCAGTGTAGTCTTCATTTCCTCTTTGCTCCAAATGCCCTGAATTTCCATCCATCTTCAATCTTTGAGACATCCTGGCACAGTCCCTGAGCCCTCAGGAGCATGAGGCCCTGCAGTCTTAATCCCATCCTGGCTCACCTCCCACCTGCCACGTTCACAAGACCAAGGCCTAAATCTCTTGGCCTTTCTTCCCTGTGAAGTTAATTCAGCCCATAGCCAACAGTTTACTGATTTCCTGTCACTCAGGTTGCCCAGTCTGCCCACAAAGTTGTACCTTCTGCCTTGCTTGCATGATCCCTGCCAGCCTCTAGATCTCTAGTACCCTGGTCTCTTTATTTTCATCTATCTGACAGCCCAGCTGGTGCCTGCTTCCTTCTCTGATGTGCCCGAACTCTTGCTGAGAGGCCCTTACCTCCGCCTGCCTGCTTTCCGGTGTCTGCCCTGCCCCACCCATCAAATGCTGCTGGAGAAGGTTGGTGGCTGCTGCCTGTATAATCCATTATGCCAGCATCCTTTGGGCCCATTACACACCTCCCAGGTTCTCCATTCAGTTCCTTCTGCCATTTTCACTTCATTTCAGACTTTCCTCACCTTTTTATCTCCACCATTGCTCTCAGAGAATGAAAGTTTTACAGAGAAAATTAAAGCCATGGTTCTGGAGTTTCTTTAGCTTCCCACCGGCATTCTCACGTCCCTTTCCTTCCTCCTTCCCTTCTCAGACAGGGGAAGAGTTGTTCTTCCTTCAGTTAAGGCAGCTCTCCTCTAGAAAGTATCCCTTTTTTCTTTCGTATCTTCCCTTTACATAGAAATAAACTCAGGTCTCTGCCGTCAGGAAAAGCAGCTCTGGACTCCAGGCCCCTCTCCAACTAGTGCCCCTCCAAACCCTACTTCATGAACTGTCAACCATCTATTCTCTCCATTTTCTCATTCACTCGTCACATCACTTAGTGGGGCTTTCCTACTTACAATGGGGTTGAAGTCACTCTAGTCAAGGTTAATAATGCCAAACCATTAGTACTTTTCTTGCCTGACCTCTCAGGTAGCCTTTACTTTGTTGACAATTCTGTCCCCTTTGAAGCTATCTCTTGGCATAATGGTGACATTATATCTTTGAGGTTTTCCTTGTCTGAATGCTCCTTTGCCAGCTTCTCTACCTGTCCTGACTCAAGACTTGTTCTCGCAACCTCTTCTTACTATTCGTCTCTCTTCGCAAATAGTCTCACTCCCTCTTGTGACTTCAGTTATCAAAAACTCTTGGATCTTTTCTCTCTAGCCCTGACTTCTCCTTTGAGCCTCAGGCTCATATCTCCACTGCTTCCTAGATGCTCCAGGTGTATGTCATGAGAATATCTTAGAGCAAAATACAATTTATTCTCTTCCCGCAAGACTGGACATCCTTCTCCCAGGCTCATCCTCATCAAGAGCACTAATGGAGGCTTTTATATAATATGTCAAAATAGTTAAAATTATCAATCAAGCGAACAAACTATTAAATTATGTTCTATCTGCTTACCTGCAAAATAAAGCTCTGTGACAACCTGGAAGGTCAGATTTGATAAGACTCTTGTACTCCCTGGGGTTCTGTGCCAGAATGCGGTGGCTTGGGGAGAGCCACCTCCTGGCCCATGGGCCTCATCCTACACCCCTTCTCTTCCACCTGGGCTCTGTCCTGCACCATGAGGGGCCTGGCACACGTGCTGTGAGCACCCACAAGCCCAAGCTGACACCCTGTGTTCCTCCTAATGGGAGAAAGGTCAGAGGACTAGACTGGAGGGTTTAGGAGGTTGTGCTGTGCACAAGAGTAAGGGCAGAGAAGAGTAGGCCCAGAAAGAGGAATCGAAGGTCAAGTTCATAAGAGCATATTGAGACTAAGAGCCTGACTCTATGAGGAAGGCCAAGCACAAGGAATGGGCAGGGGGAACAGGCAGCGTGGGGAGGTGAGCGGCTGAAGATCCGCTGAGGCAGCTGCAGAGATCTGCCCCGGCCGCTGTGGGAGTGGAAGGCTCTGCGGTTCCAGGAAGTGATGCCCTCAGTCCCCTCAGCCACACAGACACATTCTGGACTCTCATCCCTCACATCTGAGCTGTTCATTTTCTTACTAAGTCACTTGAATCAGTTTATCTCCACTGCTAGTTCTCACACCATCATCTTCTACCTGGATGACTCAAGAGCTGCAGTCTAATTCACTTCCCTATCTTAGTCTCATCTCCCTTGACTCCATTTTCCACAGCAGCGGGAATGGTCTTTCTGAAGCATAAATATGATTACTCCTTGTAGGAACCTGCCAGCGTCTGCTCACTGCCTTTGGGAGCAAGTCCAAGCTCCTCAGTATGTCCTTCGAAGTCCTCAGCATCTGAGCCCTGCTTGCCTCTAACTGCATCAGCACCTCTCACTGACCCCAACCCCTCAAGTACACTCACAAATGCAAACAGTACACACACACCTCACACTAGCACACAGAGCATACACACACTCTAATACCCACACACCACACACTCATACATGTCCCACACTAAAACACACATTCACAAACATACTTACACATACTATTGTATTCTATCAAAGTATATGATTATCCACATGCTATACACATAGCAACTCACAAGACACATACGCCACACATACTACACTCACACATTCACACACACACACCTTTTTTCATACTTGTACAACACACACTTCCAAGGCACACATGTTACACATTAGTCACTTACCCACCTATACCACACACTCCACACATACATCACATTATACACTCATGGGTCATACACACTAACACGACGTTCACATGCTCACACACCCCCCCCCCACTCCATACCCACACCCACACACTAAACACCATGCACACCACAGGCTTTAACCACACAATCTATTTCTCACTCCTGCAAACCTTTGGCCCGGGCCTTTGCACAGACTGTTCTTCCCCCTGAAATGTCCCTTTCCCCCTTCAGGGCCAGCTGTCTGGGCTTGTCACCAGAAGTCTTTTCCTAACCCTCCAAGCTTGACCCTTCAGAGTGGGAGAGCAGAAGTGGTCCAAGAATTCTCTCAAGAACCAAACTTAAAAGGAGAAGGCTTGCTTGGTTAGCTTGGGAGTTGGGAATCACAGTCTAATTTATTCAAGTGTTCAGTTCAATTCAGTTGCTCAGTTGTGTCTGACTCTTTGTGACCCCCATGGACTGCAGCATGCCAGGCTTCCTTGTCCATCACCAACTCCGGGAGCTTACTGAAACTCATGTCCATTGAGTCGGTGATGCCATCCAACCATCTCATCCTCTGTCATCCCCTTCTCCTCCTGCCTTCAATCTTTCCCAGCATCAGGGTCTTTTCAAATGAGTCAGTTCTCCACATCAGGGGGCCAAAGTATTGGAGTTTCAGCTTCAGCATCAGTCCTTTCAATGAATATTTAGGACTGATTTCCTTTAGAATGGACTGGTTGGATCTCCTTGCAGTCCAAGGGACTCTCAAGAGTCTTCTCCAACACCACAGTTCAAAAGCATCAATTCTTCCATGCTCAGCTTTCTTTATGGTCCAACTCACATCCATATGTGAACGTGACTACTGAAAAAAACATAGCTTTGACTAGACAGACCTTTGATGGCAAAGTAATGTCTCTGCTTTTTAATATGCCATCTAGGTTGTCATAACTTTTCTTCCAAGGAGCAAGCATCTTTTAATTTCATGGCTGCAGTCACTATCTGCAGTGATTTTGGAGCCCAAGAAAATAAAGTCTGTCTCTGTTTCCATTGTTTCCCCATCTATTTGCCATGAAGTGATGGGACCAGATGCCATGATCTTAGTTTTCTGAATGTTGAATTTTAAGCCAACTTTTTCATTTTCCTCTTTTACTTTCATCAAGAGGCTCTTTAGTTCTTCTTTGCTTTCTGCCATAAGGGTGGTGTCATCTGTATATCTGAGGTTATTGATATTTCTCCAGACAATCTTGATTCTAGTTTGTGCTTCATCCAGTCCAGTATTTCTCATGATGTACTCTGTTCAGTTCAGTTCGGTTCAGTCACTCAGTCATGTCCGACTCTTTGCGACCCCATGAACCGCAGCACACCAGGCCTCCCTGTCCATCACTAACTTCCGGAGTCCACCCAAACCCATGTCCATTGAGTTGGCGATGCCATCCAACCATCTCATCCTCTGTCATCCCCTTCTTCTCCTGTCCTCAATCTTTCCCAGCATCAGGGTCTTTTCCAATGAGTCAGTTCTTCGCATCAGGTGGCCAAAGTATTGGAGTTTCAGCTTCAACATCAGTCCTTCCAATGATCACCCAGTATATAAGTTAAATAAGCAGAGTGACAATACACAGCCTTGACGTATTCCTTTCCCAATCTGGAACCAGTCTGTTGTTCCATACCCAGTTCTAACCGTTGCTTCTTGAACTGCATACAGATTTCTCAGGAGACAGGTCCTGTGATCTGGTATTCCCATCTCTTTAAGAATTTTCCACAGTTTGTTGTGATCCACACAGTCAAAGGCTTTGGCATAGTCAATAAAGCAGAAGTAGATGTTTTTTAAGAACTCTCTTGCTTTTTTGATAATCTAATGCATGTTGGCAATTTGATCTCTGGTTCCTTTACCTTTTCTAAAACCAGCTTAACATCTGGAAGTTCACGGTTCACATATTGCTGAAGCCTGGCTTGGAGAATTTTGAGCATTACTAGCATGTGAGATAAGTGCAATTGTGTGGTAGTTTGAGCCTTCTTTGGTATTGCCTTTCTTTGGGATTGGAATGAAAGGCAGGACTTTTCCAGTCCTGTGGGCACTACTGAGTTTTCCAAATTTGCTGGCATATTGAGTGCAGCACTTTCACAGCATCATCTTTTAGGATTTGAGATAGCTCAACTGGAATTCCCTCACCTCCACTAGCTTTGTTCGTGATGATGCTTTCTAAGGCCCACTTGACTTCACATTCCAGGATGTCTGGCTCTAGGTGAGTGATCACACCATCGTGATTATCTGAGTCATGAAGATCTTTTTTTGTATGGTTCTTCTGTGTATTCTTGTCACCTGTTCTTAATATCTTCTGCTTCTGTTAGGTCCATACTGTTCCTGTCCTTTATTGTGCCCATCTTTGCATGAAATGTTCCCTTGGTATCTCTAATTTTCTTAAAGAGATCTCTAGTCTTTCCCATTCTATTGAAGTATAACATTTCTTAAATATTGTATCTCCCTGAGCATATCATTTTTGTTGCTCTGTCTGTTGTCTCAGAATCATGGAAGTAGACCCTTTCAGAGGAGAGAGAACTTTGTGCTTGTGACCAGTAAGGGAGGAGTGTGAAGCCCAGTTCCAGACCACAGCCAGGCTGGGAGGTGGGAAACCCAATGGGCAGAAAGCAGGGGGAGGCAGCTTCCAACTGGAACTGGACTGTAGGGGAAGGAGCCCAGACCTGAGGGGAATAGCCTCAGGTCAAAAGGTCAAGTTCTTAATCAGAAGCATGCCTAGTTTAGAGTGAGCTGAGTTCCAGGGACTCCTTGGCCTGATTACCACTTCTGTTGCTGCTGCTGCTGCTGCTGCTAAGGCACTTCAGTCGTGTCCGACTCTGTGCGACCCCATAGACGGCAGCCCACCAGGCTCCCCTGTCCCTGGGATTCTCCAGGCAAAAACACTGGAGTGGGTTGCCATTTCTTTCTCCAATGCATGAAAGTGAAAAGTGAAAGTGAAGTTGCTCAGTCGTGTCCTACTCTTTGAGACCCCATGGACTGCAGCCTACCAGGCTCCTCCGTCCATGGGATTTTCCAGGCAAGAATACAGGAGTGGGGTGCCATTGCCTTCTCCAGATTACCACTTCTAGTGGAGAGAAAAGCCCAGGTGGGCAGGCTGGCTGGAGGGCAGGGCCTGAACCAGACTAGGAGCTGAGATGGGGGAGGATGACCCAGCTGAAGGTGTTCTTGGAACTCAGAAAGAGGAGGGTTATCAGTCCCAAGTGCCACGCAGCAACTTCCCTGGCAGTCCAGTGCTTAAGACTTTGCCTTCCAGTGAAGGGGACATGAGTTCGATTTCGATCCTTGGCCAGGGAGCTAAGACCCCACATACCTTGCACGGCCAGAAAACCGAGTGGCATGCAGAGTTTGAGAAGGATGCGGCACCTAGAAAGCCACCTTTCTAGAACAGCAGAGTGTCAAGGTCCACTGCAGAGCTATGGAGCCTTAAGTGGTAAAGACTGAAAGACCAGAGTCCTCTTTCAGTGAAGGGGGCTGGCCTCCTGTTGATGAGCGGAGTGGAGGTGGGGGCAGCAGGATGGCACGAGCGGGGCCTTTGATGGAGTGGGGGTCTCCACAGGGGTGCGTGGGTGCCAAGTGTGGGTGCAGAAGTGCACCTGGGAAGGAGGCACACAGCCTTCTCCAGGACAGGAAGGACGTTGTAGACAGGGAGAGGATGTGGGTATAACAAATGCGAAGGCGTTTCGTCAGCTCCTTACCAGCATGCTCTGACAGCCTATTGCCACACCCTGGGAAGTTCTCTCTCTGATTGCTTCAATACCAGCCATTCTGTGCCCACAGCTTTCTGTTCTGGTGCATCCCTTTTTGCCATCCCCACAGTCAACCGTGAAGCCTCTCTGGCTTCCTGGCCCCTGAACACTCTTCTGGCCCAGTCCCTAAGCTCCAGGCCTAGCCCTGAAGGTCATCACTTTAACTGCTTTTCTGCAAACACCTCTAACTTCTTTGCCAGTTTTTCTGTCTCACCCCGCTCTCAACATCCTCTCCAGCCCCAGGGGTGTCACGCATTAGTGAGTTCCAACCTCAAGCCTCAGTTCTTGTTTCTCTGCTTGGCTTTTGGACTCAGGTGGCTAGTTGCCTTCTGGTCACCTCTGAGTGGAGAGGAACGGGGGAGAGGCCTGGGGTGCTGAGGGAGGGACGGAGGGGAGGGTGGAGGGGCGGGGTGGAGAAGCGGAGGGTGGGTGCTGAGTCGGGTCCAGTGGGGCAGCACGTTTGGGTTTCAGGGCTGGAAAATTCAGTCTGTGGAACTGCTTGCAAGTTCACCTGAGGGGAGGGTTCGGGCAAGGGTTCCTGCTGTCGGGCGAACGGGGCTGGCACCTAGATTTGTCCTTCTATCTTGACTGTCCTGTGTCCTCACCGCCCCCCACCAGGGGGCCTGCTGACCTCATGTTTCTTGCTGTCTATGCCCTTCTCCCCAGACCTGAACACCAGACTCCCTCCCTTGTGGTTGCGGTCTCACCCTTCCCTCCCTGCTTTTCTTGAACTCAGCCTCTTGCAGTTACCCTGGTGTGGAGAAGCACTGGCCGCCGCCTCACTGAGCCCGCTGCTGAACCCGCTGATGCCCAGGCTGCCCGCCTGTGTCTTGATCGCTGACTTGAGCTCGTAATTCTCCCGAATGAGCCGCACCAGCTTCTTCAGTTCCTCATTTTCCCGCACCAGCCTCTCGATCTGATGCCGAAGCCCCTCATAATTGGTGAGTAGAGACATGCCCCAGGGCAGCAGGAAGGGTGCGGCCCTCAGGAGGACCCTGCACCTGGAGGCTGCCCAGGGCCTCGGGCCTCGCCCGGGCTGGAGGAGGGCACCAGAGTTTGCAAGTCGCAAGGCTGGCCCAGTGGGCCTGGGTATTGTGAGGTCAGAGGCTGCACCTCCTCCGTGCTCTCTCTGCTCTAATAGGCTCAGCTCTCCATGCCTCCAGGCCTATGTGCTGGGCCCCTGCAGCCTCGAATGTTCCACCCCTTCTCTGTCCAGCCAGCTTTCCTCTCAAGGTGCCTCCTCTGTGGAGTTTCCCGGTCCCGCCCTCTAGGCTGCCCCCACGGACGTGTCCTTTGTCACAGCATTTGCCTGGGCCTATGCAGTTAGCTCTTTAGCCCATTTCACTCACTTCACATCGAGGGCAAGGACTGTGTGACTCGCCAGCATCCAGCAAAGGGCCAGGTGTCGTGAAGGTAGATGACCAGTGAACATCTGTTGAATGAAAACTCGTCACCTTCCTTCCTGGAGAGGGTGCCCTTTCCTGGGGATCTTGGATTTAGTTGTCAGCCTCCTCCTGGTGACATTCTATCTTGGACACCTGGACGCCGGGCTATGCTTTCTTCTAGTCCCAGGTGCTCAGAGACTTTCTCTGGCAGCTTTCCCAGGGGCTCCCGTGTCCAGGTACTTGGCTCCTTGCAGCTTGGTTTCCGTTTCTGTTGACTCAGCTGCCCTATTCCAAATTCCCTGGCGGTGCCCCTCCTGTGCCCGCTCTTCTCTGGATTCTTGAATTTTCTTATTATTCTTCAAGAACCCAAGACTGCATTCCTCATCAGTTTCTAAGAACGCAGATTTCTGAGTCCTTATAGCACTTCCCCGTTTTAGAGCCATCTACTGAGAAATTTGCAGGTCTGACCTTGGCAGGAGTGAAGCCATGTCTTCATGACCTCCACTGGTTCTGCGAGTGTCTGCTCTTGAACAGGAGGAGGTGGTGGCATCTTGGTATAAGCCAGAGTGCTCACACTTGACAGTACAGTGGGGGTGAGGACGCAGTCGAAGATCAGCCAGGACTGGGGTCAGTCTGAGCTGAGCATTCTACCTGGACCTCACAATGGGAGGCCTACCCCCACCCTCCTCCGACACCCCAGACTGTAATCCTGGCTGAATCACTCTGGCCCTGGGGACCAGGGCTGAGCTTTCTTCAGAGATCTCCTCTCCACATGTTCGGCTCTTAATAGAATATCTCTGCTGGGATTTCCTCCAGCGTGTGAAAATAAGCTTATCATGGTCCAAGCCTCTTCCACCTCCAGTATTATCTCACTGTTGGCCTCTCCTTGGGTGGATGCTTTCTTTGCCGTCTGTGACGGTTACATTTTCTGGGTCAGCTTGGCTGGGCTATGGTGCTGCCTAGGAATTTGGTCAAACACTAGCCTAGTCATTGCTGTGAAAGTTGACTTTAAAGTAAAGTAGATTATCCTCAGTCATGTGCGTGGGCTTTATCTTGGGTTAACCAACCAAAAGCAATCATTCGAAAGCCTTAAGAAGAGAAAACTGAGGTTTTTCCAGGGAAGAAGTAGTTGTGCCTCAGCACTGTTTTAGAAATTGTCTGAGTTTCCCGTCTGCTGGTCTGCTCTGCAGACTTCGGACTTGCTATTTCCAATTGTGTGAGCCAGTTCCTTAAAATAAATCTCTTAATATGTAAGAACTCTGATACACCATCTGTATTTCCCTTTGTACCAGTACTGCTTTCTTTATATATATATATAGCATCAACTGTATGGAGGGCATTGTGCTAGAAATCAGGGGTTCAATGTCATAATCAGGCATTATTCCCACCTTACTGGCCATATTGAGTACAGAGGAGAGCAGCTGTGAATCGAAAAATCACACATAAATGTCAAATTACTGCTGTGATGAATGTGTGGTGCCCAGAGAAGGTGTGGTGTGTGGGTTAGACCCAGTCAGCTAAGGGCAGCCTTCCCGGAAGAAGTGATGATTGAAATGATACAAGGGAAGTTTCTGGTGGGAGAAGAACTTTCTAGCAGGCATGACAGCCCATACAGAGGCCCTGGGTCAGTGTGCTCCCAGGAAGGGCCTGAAAGAGGCTGGCTGAAGTGATGGGCCGGAGGAGGGGAGCTGCTGTGTGTGTGGAGGAGGACAGAGGGCCCAGACTGTGAGCAGGCCTGGCGGCCATGGGACTGTTGATCTTTGTCCTAAGGGCCTCGTGAGAGCTTGAAGGGCTTTAAGAAGGGAGTGTGGGAATGGACTGGAGAGAAAGCCCCTAAGTCGAACACAGTAAGGAGGCCGCCACAGTTACCCAAGCAAGTAATGCAGGTGGCTTGAACACGGGTGGTACCAAGGAGCGAAGTGGATGGGGTTGAGAAAATTTCTGTGGGTACTGGGTGGACTGGTATCCAGCATGGGTGTGAACAGGGACAGCAACACAGTTACTGGTTTGTGTGCTACAGCCTCTGGTGACACCAACCCAGAGGGAACAAGACCAGGTTTAGAGCAAAGACCCCGAACCAGGTTTGGAAGTGCTGCTGAGAGTGGGTGCTGTTGAAGCCTCCAAGGAGTTCATTCAAGGAGGCAATGCTTCCTGCTCCGGTCCCATGGGAGAGCCCGCCGTGTATGCTAGAAAGATATCATTTGGGGCTCATCAGCTTTTAGACGGCAAATGAAGCCACGGGAGTGGGTGAGGTCACCCAGGAATCAGTAAGTCAGAAAGGCAACAGGCTTTAGGCCTCCTGTGCCTCAAAGAGCAGCACAAGCCTGCAGAAGGCACAGGATGGAAGTGCTGCGGGGACTCGCACTCCCCTCGGGCTCTACAGGAATTCTCTGCAGACAAAACTTCAGTGTTTTCCCACTCACTTATGCTGAGTCAGACACCCTCTGGTGTTGGGCCACTGGCTTTTGCACAGTTTGTCCCCATTCAGATTTACCTCATTAGATTCTGCTCTGCGTGCCAGCTTGGCGAGGCCCTCAGGGATCTTTGCTCCCGTCTTGGCTGAGGATGCTTTGTAGGTTTAACAAGCTTCCTTTTACAGCCATCTTCTCAAGAAGATGGTTGAAGAACAGGGGCCTTTATTTAACCTGGAGCCCTCTGTCTGCACCCCCTTCACTTCCCATATCCCTTGTGGGGAGGGGTCAGTCCGCATGTGGCCAGCGCACATCGAGCTATATCGGCCGCATGATCATTTCAGTCCTATTTAACCGCAGGGTCTGCTGGCTTGCAGTCACATCCTGGTGCTGATGGGGAGCTCCTGGGAGGGATCTGCCCAGTCTGTGCCCCACAGAGTCAGCTGGCTCCTGACTACCAGCACCCTCCACTACTGCTGACAGCCCTAATACCCCCCACCCCAGGCAGATGGTACAGACACCTCCTCCTCTGGGCGAGGCACCGAGGCACCACCCTCCAAGCACCTGGGCTTCCCAGGTCCCCACGACTAGCCCATGCTTCCTGCCTTTTCCCAGCTGTCAAGGTTGGGGTTTGGGGCAGGCTGCCGAGTCTCTGGCCTGCTCTTCCTGCCTCCAGCCTCAGCCTCTCTGCATGCTGCCAAGAGGTCTTTCTGACCCCCTGTTGGATGCAGGCTCCACTTGGGGAAGACAGGTGCTGTTGTGGGAGGACGAGAGTCACAGCACATACTGCTCTGCACCCCTGAGCCCGGGACAGGCCCCAGAACACAATAGGTGCTCAAGAAACACACAAACTTTTTTCCTCTTTTCTCAAAGAATTCCCACCACAGAGCTGGAGAAGGCACGTTGGCTAGTGGTAGAAGCAGGCCAGATGCTAGCTGAGTGTCTGAGGATGAGCCTCTGGGTTTCTGAGGGAACGGCTGCCCCTCCCTGCGTCTAGAGGCCTGGGGAGGCAGTGGCCTGGGAGAAGCAGGGGACCCTGCGCACCAGCCTGGGGTCCTGCCAGCCAGAGTCGGGGAGAAAGCCTCAGAGGAAAACGTCTCCAGGTGCTAGTTAGAGGCAGAGTGTTCTGGGAATGAGACCTTGGTCACCAACGGGGGTCATCCCGTCACCCCTCGTAAAGGGGTGAGTTAGAGGCCAGGACAGGGGCAGGAGGGCCCTGTCAGGCCCTGGAGCCTGGCAGCATCTCCTGTAGTGCCCTCTCTGCCTTTTACGAAGCATCATCTGAGGGCAGCCAGGAGGAGGAGGGCGCGGCAGCATTACAGAGGGGAGGGGCTGGGGACCGGGCTGCTGGGGATGTGTGTGGTTGGGTTCAGGCCCTCGGACTCCAAAAGCCTCAGCCCGGACCTGTGTCACTCCTTACCCTGACCCTCGGTTGATGTCTGCTCCTAGTGCAGACCCCAGCGTGGGAGCCCGCCTCAGGTCCTGCCATCAGCAGCGTCGAGTGATTGCGCATTGGGCCTCGGTGTGGCCGCGTGGCCCCAGCGGCCCCCATGTGCGTGCCTCTATCCCTTCATCTGTCGTGGTGGGCGATGTGCTACCTCCTCCCCCCGCTGTGTGAGGCCTGAATGAGGTGACGTGTGTAACACAGCAAGGGCTGTGTCTGGCGCAGGGGAAGAGCTAAATGCATTTTCTCATCAACCCAGAGATCTTGACAGCCTGCCAGGTGCCAGGCACGTTGTGGGGACAGCAGGGAGCAAACAAAGAACCTCTGCTCTCTCTGGCTCCATTTCCATGGCCAGGAGCAGCCCAGGGAAGGGCAGGCCTGAAGCTGGAGGGGGAGAAGAACCCCAGGCTCCCTGGCCCTGTTCCTTGACTGGCGGGCACTCTCAGAGCCTGGGAGGGGAGACAGAGGGTCATGGAGGTGGGGGACCCTAGCCAAGGACTGCCTGCCAGTAAGGGTAAGGGGTGACTGTGGACATTGGCCTTCTGAAACCTCAGCCCCCCATCAGCCGGCTTGTGACGCCGTCTCGTAAGGCTTCTGTCAGGACCGTGCGTCCGGTTATCTGCTCCACTAGCGGCATTGCCGCCATCTCTCACCGCTGCAGGGAACCCAGCAGAAGCCTGCTGCCTGCTGGCAGGCACGTGGGCTGCCGACTGAGAGAAGGAGGTGAGGGTGGTGGTGATGCAGGGTGGGAGGAGGAGTGATGTGGGGAAGGCTGAGCAGGTGGGAATGAGGCCCGCAGTGCAGAGAGGTCAGAGGGCCTCTCTAACAGGCAGCTCTTGGGAGGAGACTAGAGCCGGATGTGGGACAGGAAGTGAGGGTGTTGAGGGCAAAACCTTCCTGATGGAGGGACAGCCAGTGCAAAGGCCCTGTGCATGCGAGCAGCTGGGGTGCACTTTTGAAGACCAGCCAGCAGGCCTGCAAGGTGGAGGGGAATGAGCCCTGAAGACAGAGGTGGCCACGTAGAGACAGAGGCGAGGTGTCGAGGGGAACACAGGGACTTTGGATCTTACACCTGGTGAGAGGCTGAGGCTCGGAGGGTTTTGAATGGAAGAAGGAGCTTAACAGACAGTTCACATGATTATATGACCTGGGACTGGGGCTGCAGGATCCTCGTCACTGCTAGGTCCTTGGGTCCACTTCCAGCACTTCCTGGGCTCTAAGTGAGCCCTGCAGAGCAAGTTCACTGGCCCTGCCTGGCCCTGCCACCTCCCTTGCTCCTCGGCCTCTGGGTAAAGTCCAGACATCCCCGCCTGCCCGCACCTCCCCACCTGCACCCCCTCGCACACACCGACTTCTGCCTGCCGCATGCCTCCCCAGCCCTTGCACAGCTCCTGAACCGAGTCCATCCCTGCTCCGGGTGCCTCTGTGACAGGCCCTGGCCAGCCCTGCAGCTGAGGGCAGATCCGCTCCCAGCCCTCAGCTCAGCCCAATCTGGAGTAGAACAGTTGGGGGCCTTTCATCAGGAGTCTCTGTGAGCATTGAGGGAAGTGGCAGGGGACAGGGCCACCTGGTTTTAGGCCTGAATCTGGAGAGCAGTGTTTAAATCTTCGCTCGCCTTTTGCCGGCTGGCTGGGAGAAACACCATGAGGTCACGGCAGGCAGGGCTGTCTGTCACCTTTGGGGAGTGAGTTTGTCTTAAAAGTCAGATGACCCAGAGGTGAGGTCAGGGTCTGCATGCTCGACATCCAGTTGCGGTGACAGACTTTGGACACTTGGGGTCTTCATCTGCCTACACTCAGGGCTCACAGAGGAATAGCTGCTGTAAGGGGAGCAACTTGAGGCCGGCAAGCACACACCAGGGTGCTCTGATAAGGTCACCAAGCTGAGGGTCAGATGGTGGGATTGACACAGGATTAGAGCCCAACCCGGGGTATTGGCCATCCTAGTCATCTGCCACTCAGGCCTCCTTGCCCTTGGCCCAGAGGCCTCCCCAGCTCCCATGCCTGCAAGTGAGTCCTGGGTGAGGCTCTGGGCCAGAGGTCAGCTTGTTCACCGTCACCTGGGCTCTGGCTGGATCTGGGTGGCACACCTGGCCCTACTTCTTCCTGTGATTTTTTTTGGCCAGCCCTTACTGCCTGGTCCAGTATCCTTGCCTGGAAAATCTCAGGACCGAGGACAGAGGAGCCTGGTGGGCTGTAGTCCATTGGGTCACAAAGAGTCGGGCACCACTGAGTGACTAACACTTACACTTACTGCCTGGTCCTAGGAACATGTCTCTTCTCTTTTCTCTTCTGCAGCGGACGAGAAGTAAAGACTTTCCCAAACCAGTTTCCTCAGAATCTGCCGTGGAGTCCTGGGTTTGTGACCTGAGCCCCTTTCTAGAGCTAGGCTCATTTGCTTGGTGGTGGTGATGGACACCTACTTAGGCTGATCAATGTTCATCCTCCCTGCTCCAACCCTCTCTCCCTAGCATCTTCCACCACAGCGCTTCTGGTCGACATCCCTCAGGTGGGAGACTCTGATCCCAGGATCCTCTTCAGCCTGTGTGGGTCCTTGAGCCACAGCCTGAGGAATTTCATGATACAATTTTATGACGTTGTTGTTATTATTTAGTCTCTAAGCCGTGTCAGACTTTTTTGCAACCCTTTGGATCACAGCCCACCAGGGCTTCTCTGTCCATTGGGTGAGTACCCTTGGTTCAGCTGGATCTCTTTGTGGTGTTACTGAAAAAACCTGGTTATAGGAGGGAATCCTAAAAAAATACAGTTTTGCTAAAATGCTTGTTTTGAAAATGTGAATTTGTTTCAACATGATTGATATATTTGGGAACAATTTGAACACAGGCAGATTTATTTTTCTCTCTTTTTGGCCGCACTGTGTGGCACGCGGGATCTAAGTTCCCTGACCAGGGATTGAACCCATGCCCTCTGCAGTAGATGCCTGGAGTCTTCACCACTGGACCTCCCAGGAAGTCTCAAACTTCCTTTGTTTATGTGCAATTTTGTTTATGAGAAATAGGTGGAAACAGAAAGTAAAAACCGCACCCAGCTGAATGAACAACCACCTAGCGATGTGCAGGACACACACCTCAGACATCCGCCAGCTGCTTCAGTTCACCAGTCAGCACCATGCTGAGCCACACCCCGACATCTGTGTTACAGTTTCCCATCCGATTTCAGACACTTCGCAATAATCCACAAGCCACAACCTTTCCCCACCCACGTCTGTAAACTGGCTTCACGTCTTCTTCAAGGTAAATCCCACATTTATTGTAGTATTCCTGTATTTCTTAACCACGTAACATAAGGAAACCTGTGCTGTCCTTTTTATCACGTTAAGACTTTCCGAGTGTATCGTTGGTGACATTTCTGAGTACTGTGCTTCTAGCCCCGTTTTCCTCGGAAGCCTCGTGGCATTTCTTGTGCTGGTTGCACACGGCGGGGCTGCTGCTGGACTCTGGTGGTTCCTGAGCCCCTGGAAGCCATGGCCTGTGAACTGGCACTCAGCATCCTGCCTGCTGCCTCTCGCCGTCTCCGGGATGGAGTGCTCCTCCGGGCGGCCGGGACACTCTCCCGGGCCTCTTGAGAGAATCACCGGTGGGAGGACTAATCCTTTTTCTGTGAGTGTCTCCTGCACCGTGAGGGAGCCCTCGCGTTGCCACCGCACCCCCACACTGGACCCAGACAGTGCTGTGTGCTCTTTAATGCACAAGGCAACCCAACAAGGACGAGACTTATTGAGCTGTGTACCATGTACCCTGCTGGGCATCAGGTGACTGTGGCGGCACCACATACATTACGGAAAATTACAGTAAGTGGGGCACACACATGGCAGGCGAGGGCTTGACTGGGGACCCTGAGGCAAAGGCCGTCTGGCCCTGGTGGGGCATCAGGGCCTCATCCCAGAGGAATGACTTCTGAAGATCTCATCTCTCAGAAGGAGCCAAGTTACTGGGCTGTTGTGGTCCTCTGTGGTCCTGAGGACACGAAGGGGAAGGTACAGAGGCCCGGAGTCCAGGCAGATTGGTGCAGGTGAGGTGTGCAGAGGAGGAACTGGGGGGCGCTGAGCGGTCACCAGGGGCAGACCACTCAGGGCCCTGAGGACCCTCAGAAAGCATGGACTGTATCCTGGGCTGTGGGTGGTGGGGAGGGCTGTACCTTTGAAAGTGTGTGTATTGGCTTCCTCAGCTGTCACATGGACAGTGTGATGTCAGTACCAAAATGTTGAGCCCTCCTGGGCTGTGCTGGGCAGTCCAGCACCACATTTGCTCTGCCCAAACTGGGAAGTGTCCCTGTGAGAAACTCTGCATCTTCAATGAGCAGTCAACAAAGAATATTTTAGTTTCAAATGTACTTTTAATTATTGTTAATTTTGAGTTTAGTTATTTTGTGGTCAGAGAACAATTTGTTATAATATTGTTCCATGTAGCTGTCATTCTTTCATTTTGATATGTACAATAGTTTATATATCCATAACCAAGGGAACATTTCATGCAAAGATGAGCTCGATAAAGGACAGAAATGGTATGGACCTAACAGAAGCAGATGTTAAGAAGAGGTGGCAAGAATACACAGAAGAACTGTACAAAAAAGATCTTAACGACCCAGATAATCACAATGGTGTGATCACTCACCTAGAGCCAGACATCCTGGAATGTGAAGTCAAGTGGGCCTTAGAAAGTATCACTACGAACAAAGCTAGTGGAGGTGATAGAATTCCAGTTGAGCTATTCCAAATCCTGAAGGATGATGCTGTGAAAGTGCTGCACTCAATATACCAGCAAATTTGGAAAACTCAGCAGTGGCCACACGACTGGAAAAGGTCGGTTTTCATTCCAATCCCAAAGAAAGGCAATACCAAAGAATGCTCAAACTACTGCACAATTGCACTCATCTCTCATGCTAGTAAACTAATGCTCAAAATTCTCCAAGCCAGGCTTCAGCAATACGTGAACTGTGAACTTCCAGATGTTCAAGCTGGATTTTGAAAAGGCAGAGGAACCAGAGATCAAATTGCCAGCATCCGCTGGATCATGGAAAAAGCAAGAGTTCCAGAAAAACATCTATTTCTGCTTTATTGACTATGCCAAAGCCTTTGACTGTGTGGATCACAATAAACTGTGGAAAATTCTGAAAGAGATGGGAATACCAGACCACCTGACCTGCCTCTTGAGAAATCTGTATGCAGGTCAGGAAGCAACAGTTAGAACTGGACATGGAACAACAGACTGGTTCCAAATAGGAAAAGGAGTATGTCAAGGCTGTATATTGTCACCCTGCTTATTTAACTTATCTGCAGAGTACATCATGAGAAACGCTGGACTGGAAGAAACACAAGCTGGAATCAAGATTGCTGGGAGAAATATCAATAACCTCAGATATGCAGATGACACCACCCTTATGGCAGAAAGTGAAGAGGAACTCAAAAGCCTCTTGATGAAAGTGAAAGTGGAGAGTGAAAAAATTGGTTTAAAGCTCAACATTCAGAAAACGAAGATCATGGCATCCGGTCCCATCACTTCATGGGAAATAGATGGGGAAACAGTGGAAACAGTGTCAGACTTTATTTTTCTGGGCTCCAAAATCACTGCAGATGGTGACTGCAGCCATGAAATTAAAAGACACTTACTCCTTGGAAGGAAAGTTATGACCAACCTAGACAGCATATTCAAAAGCAGAGACATTACTTTGCCAACAAAGGTTCGTCTAGTCAAGGCTATGGTTTTTCCTGTGGTCACGTATGGATGTGAGAGTTAGACTGTGAAGAAGGCTGAGCACCGAAGAATTGATGCTTTTGAACTGTGGTGTTGGAGAAGACTCTTGAGAGTCTCTTAGACTGCAAGGAGATCCAACCAATCCATTGTGAAGGAGATCAGCCCTGGGATTTCTTTGGAAGGAAAGATGCTAAAGCTGAAACTCCAGTACTTTGGCCACCTCATGCGAAGAGCTGACTCATTGGAAAAGACTGTGATGCTGGGAGGGATTGGGGGCAGGAGGAGAAGGGGACGACAGAGGATGAGATGGCTGGATGGCATCACCGACTCGATGGATGTGAGTCTGAGTGAACTCCGGGAGTTGGTGATGGACAGGGAGGCCTGGCGTGCTGCGATTCATGGGGTCGCAAAGAGTCAGACACGACTGAGTGACTGATCTGATCTGATCTGATCTGATGGCTGAGTAGTATTCTGTTATATAACTATCACAATGAGTGTATTCCTTTACCTGTCCCTGGACATTTTAGTCAAATTTTTTTTGGTTATTATGAATAAAGCTTCTATGGACACTTGTATAGTATATAAGTCTTTGGATAAAAATATAGGAATAGAACTGCTAGATCATACAGTTCAGTTCAGTTCAGTCGCTCAGTCGTGTCTGACTCTGCGACCCCCATGGACTGCAGCATGCCGGTCTTCCCTGTCCATCACCAACTCCCAGAGTTTACTCAAACTCATGTCCGTCGAGTCGGTGGTGCCATCCAACCATCTCATCCTCTGTCGTCCCCTTCTCCTCCTGCCTTCAATCTTTCCCGGCATCAAGGGTCTTTTCAAATGAGTCAGTTCTTCACATCAGGTGGCCAAAGTATTGGAGTTTTAGCTTCAGCATCAGTCAGTCCTTCCAATGAATATTCAGGACTGATCTTCTTTAGGATAGACTGGTTTGATCTCCTTGCAGTCCAAGGGACTCTCAAGAGTCTTCTCCAACACCACAGTTCAAAACCATCAATTCTTCGGCACTCAGCTTTCTTTATAGTCCAACTCTCACATCCACCAGGGTTCCCTGGTGGCTCAGAAGGTAAAGCATCTGCCTGCAATGCAGAGACCTGGGTTCAATCCCTGGGTTGGGAAGATCCCCTGGAGAAGGAAATGGCAACCCAATCCAGTATTCTTGCCTAGAGAATCCCATGGACGGAGGAACCTGGTAGGCTACAGTCCACAGGGTCGCAAAGAGTTGGGCACGACTGAGTGACTTCATTTCATTTCACTTCTTCACTGAAAAAACTATAGCTTTGACTAGACGGACCTTTGTCAGCAAAGTAATGTCTCTGCTTTTTAATATTCTGTCTAGCTTTGTCATGGCTTTTCTTCCAAGGAGCAAGCGTCTTTTAATTTCATGGCTACAGTCACCATCTGTAATGGTTTTGGAGTCCAAGAAAATAATGTCTGTCACTGTTTCCCCATCTATTTGCCATGAAGTAATGGGGCCAGATGCCATGATCTTTGTTTTTTGAATGTTAAGCTTTAAGTCAGCTTTTTCACTTCCTCTCTAACTTTCATCAAGAGGCTCTTTAGTTCTTCTTTGCTTTCTGCCACAAGGGTGGTGTCATCTGCATGTCTGAGGTTACTGATATTTCTCCCAGCAATCTTCATTCGAGCTTGTGCTTTATCCAGCTCAGCATTTCACATGATGTATTCTGCACATTTCTTTGCATTGATGACTGAGGAAGGCTTTCTTATCTCTCCTTGCTATTCTTTGGAACTCTGCATTCAGATGGGTATATCTTTCCTTTTCTCCTTTGTCTTTTGCTTCTCTTCTTTTCTCAGCAATTTGTAAGGCCTCCTCAGACAACCATTTTGCCTTTTTGCATTTCTTTTTCTTGGGGATGGTCTTGATCACTGCCTCCTGTACAATGTCACGAACCTCTGTCCATAATTCTTCAGGCACTCTATCAGATCTAATCCATTGAATCTACTTCTCACTTCCACTGTAAGGGATTTGACTTAGGTCATATCTGAATGGTCTAGTGGTTTTCCCTACTTTCTTCAATTTAAGTCTGAATTTGCCAATAAGCAGTTCGTGATCTGAGCCACAGTCAGCTTCCAGTCTTGTTTTTGCTGACTGTATAGAGCTTCTCCATCTTTGGCTGCAAATAATATAATTAATCTGATCTCAGTATTGACCGTCTGGTGATGTCCATGTATAGAGTCTTCTCTCGTGTTGTTGGAAGAAGGTGTTTTCTATGACCAATGTGTTCTCTTGACAATCTCTGTTAGCCTTTGCCTGCTTTATTTCGTACTCCAAGGCCAAACCTGCCTGTTATTCCAGGTAGCCCTTGAATTCCTACTTTTGCATTCCAGTCCCCTATGATGAAAAGAACACCTTTTTTTTTGGTGTTAAGTCCTAGAAGGTCTTGTAGATCATCAAAGAACCATTCAACTTCAGTTTCTTCGGCATTTACTGGTTAAAGCATAGACTTGGATTACCGTGATACTGAATGGTTTGCCTTGGAAACGAACAGAGATCATTCTGTCATTTTTGAGATTGCACCCAAGGACTGCATTTTGGACTCTTTTGTTGACTATGAGGGCTACTCCATCTCTTCTAAGGGGTTCTTGCTCACAGTAGTAGATACAATGGTCATCTGAATTAAATTCTCCCATTCCAGTCTATTTTAGTTCATTGATTCCCAAAATGTCAATGTTCACTCTTGCCATCTCCTGTTTGACCACTTCCAATTTACCTCGATTCATGGACCTAACATTCCAGGTTCCTATGCAATATTGTTCTTTGTAGCATTGGACTTTACTTCCATCACCAGTCACATCCACATCTGGGTGCTGTCTTTGCTTTGGCTCCATCTATTCATTCCTTCTGGAGTTATTTCTCCACTCCTCTCCAGTAGCATATTGGGCACCTACCGACCTGGGGAGTTCATCTTTCTGTGTCATATCTTTTTGCCTTTTCATACTGTTCATGGAGTTCTCAAGGCAAGAATACTGACGTGGTTTGCCATTTCCTTCTTCAGAGAACCATATCTTGTCAGAACTCTCCACCATGACCCATCCGTCTTGGGTGGCCCTACACGGCATGGCTCATAGTTTCACTGAGTTAGACAAGGCTGTGGTCCATGTGATCAGTTTGGTTAGTTTTCTGTGATTGTGGTTTTCATTCTGTAAATATCTGTTATAAACTGCCAGATTGTTTTCCAAAGTGGTTATACTATTTTACTTTTCCATCAACAGTAAATGAGAATTCCAGTTGCTCTACATCTTTGGCAGTATGCTAATGTAAATCTTTTAATTTTAGCTGTTCTACTGAATGTAGAGTGGTATTTCATTGTGGTTTTAAATTGCATGTCCTTGATGGCTAATGATTTTGAAAACAATTCATGTGCTTACTGGCCGTTTGCATATCTTCTTTTTTATATGTAGTTTTTAAACTTGATATATTGTATTTTCATTTTTATTCAATTAAGGAAATTTTCTCTTTTTTTTGGCTTAGAGGCTTGCGGGATCTTAGTTCCCTGATAAAGGATCAAACCTGCACCCCCTGCAGTGGAAGCACAGAGTCAACCACTGGACTGCCGGTGAAATTCCTATGTATCTTCTTTTATGAGCTTCCTAAAATTTTTTGCCCATCTAAAAAAAATTAGGTTGAGTGTCTTCTAATTATGACATTCCCTGGTGGCTCAGAGGTAAAGAAACTGCCTGCTAATGCAGGAGACTGGGTTGGGAAGATCCCCTGGAGCAGGAAATGGCAGCCCACTCCAGTATTCTTGCCTGGAGAATCCCATGGACAGGGGAGCCTCGTGCACTACAGCCCACGGGGCTGCAAAAGAGTCAGACAGGACTTAGCGACTGAACAACAACAACACTTGTACATCTGGATACAACTGTAACCCTTTGCAAATACATGTATTGCAAATATTTTCTGCAAGCTGTGGCTTGTCATTTTATTTCCTTTTCAAGAGCAAAAGCTTTTAAGTTTATCAAAAAATTTTTTAAATGGTCTGTGCTTTTTGTGTCCTATTTAGGAAATCTGTCTACATTTTATCTAGAAGTTTTTATAATTTTAGCTTTCATATTTAGGTCCATGGTCCATTTCAAGCTAATTTTTGTATCTGTTGTAAGGTAAGGGTGGAGGTTCTTTCTCTTTAATATCGATATCTAATAGTTCTATTACCATTTGTTTAAAGAAATGTGTGTAGTATATTTCTGGATTTTCTATTCTGTCCGCTGATCTGTGTGTTTCCCTTGCTACTGCTAAGTCGCTTCAGTCGTGTCCGACTCTGTGCGACCCCATGGACTGCAGCCCACCAGGCTTCTCCATCCATGGGATTCTCCAGGCAAGAACACTGGAGTGGGTTGCCATTTCCTTCTCCAATGCATGAAAGTGGAAAGTGAAAGTGAAGTCGATCAGTCGCTCAGTCGTGTCTGACTCTTAGCGACCCCATGGACTGTAGCCCACCAGGCTCCTCCGCCCATGGGATTTTCTGGGCAACAGTACTGGAGTGGGGTGCCATTGCCTTCTCCCATTAGGACACTATTATACTGTCTCAATCATTACAGCTTTACAGAACATTTTGAAATCAGGTCCTCCAACCTTGTTCCTTTTCAAAATTGTTTCGGCTTTTTGAAGTCTTTCATGTTTCCATACATACTTAAGGTGTTTGTCAATGTCTACAATAAAACCTGATAGGATTTTCATTGGAATTGTGTTGATTTTCTAGGTCAACCTAGAAAGAACTGATATCCCTATTGAGTCTGATGCATGAACCTGGTACATCTCTCTCTTTATCTTTCAAAATCTCAGAAATGTTTTGTAGTTTTCCGTAGACTTGCATTGCATGTATTTTGTTGTTTATCACTGTGAAGAAACGTAGCAGACCTGAGACTGCCACCCTCAGAAAGGTCTGCTTGGCCTTGGTCATCTGGGAATTTGATTTCGGAGAGTTCCCATAATTCTCCGAACTGATAAACTGATAAGAATGGCTCGCTGTGCCCAACTCTTGGTTCAAACAATGTGGCTTATGCTGAGCTTGTGATTTCCTTCTGAGAGTCTGGAATTTGGCTTGCTGCTGGGCAGAGGGCGCCTATGTGACCAGCCCCCTATGAGAAGCTTCAGCACTGGGTTTCTAATATGCTTCCTTCATAGACAACATTGCACACGTATTGTCCCAACTCATTGCTCAGAGAATTAAGTTCATGCTGTGTGACTCCACAGGGAGAGACTCCTAAAAGCTTGCACTGGGTTTCCTTCACATTTTGCCCCAAGTCTTTTTTCTGTGCGGATTTTGCTTCATATCTTTTCTGTGTAATAAATCATTGCCATGAGCAGGAGTATAGCTGAATCCTGAGTTCTAATGAATCAACAAACCTGAGAGTGATCTTAGGGAGCCTCTGCCATAATCTCTATGCATTCTATGGTTTTGTGATATACATAGAGTTTTATTTTTTTTATGTTTGTGGCTATGTATAGTTTATGATTTTTTATTGTTGACCTGTATCCATGAACTTGTCAAACTCTTTTGTTAGTTCTAGTAGGTTTTCGGTAGATTTCTTAGAATTTTCTATGTACATGATCATGTTGCTATAGATAAACACACCTTTTTTCCTTGTCCTGTTGTGCTGGTTGGGGCCTCCAGTATAATATTTTGCTATTGTTTTTGAGGAAACCTTTAGATGTCTTTATTGCTTGGGGGGCAGGGCCTGGGTATGGGCAGTCAGCTTCCTCTTCCCCATCACAGGTGTCCTGTGGGTGGTACTGTGCTTCCAGGCACAGAGGGTGGCCACATGGTTGCAGACCGTGGTCCGCGTGCTGGATTCCTACTTCACAACGACCTCAACGACTTTGCCACTGTCCGTCCTGTGGAGAATCCACCTGTTGTAGCAGACGGTGTCTCAGGGCTGCAGATGACTGGGTTCCGAGCCAGGCGTCTGCTGGATCCTCTTCATCAGGAGGCTGCAGCAGTTCCGCGAGACCATCCATGCTAACGCAGGGACCTGGCAGCAGCAAAGGTGCCCGTGTCTAAGAGTCCCCTTTTTATAAGGACACCAGTTGTGTTGGATTAGGGGCCACCTTACTCCAGCACAACTGTATATTTTTTTTTTTCCCCAAATAGAAGTATAGTTGATTTACAATGCTGTCTTAGTTTAAGGTGTACATCAGAGTGATTCAGTTGTATATGTATAATGCACACGCATGCTCAGTTACTTCAGTCATGTCCGGCTCTGTAGCCAGACTGTAGCCTACCAGGCTCCTCTGTCCATGGGATTCTCTAGGCAAGAATACTGGAGTGGATTGTCATACCCTCCTCCAGGGGATCTTCCTAACCCAGGGATCAAACCCACGTCTCTATGTCTCCTGCATTGGCAGGTGGGTTCTTTACCACTAGGGCCACCTGGGAAGCCCCTCAGCTCGCTGGAGTCAAACCCTGTTTCTGGATTGTTCACATCCTTGATTCCTGGTTCACCTTAAGGAGCGGCAGATGGCTCCTCAGCAATCACTGTGGGGGTGGCGGCATCTGCTAGGCCGCAGGCATCACGTTCCCTTTTGGGAGCCCTCACTCACATTTGGAGGCCCGAAATAGCTGATGGCTGTGACATTTCTTGCCCACCAATATGGCAGGAAATCTTTCATTTCACAAGGCCTTCTTTAGTAGCATAGATGGGAGTTGAGATGTTCAGCTGTGTGTGTGTGTGTGTGTGTGTGTGTGTATGGTGGGCGTTGTTTGAATCTGGGGAGTTCTTCAAGGTCCCCAGTTCCTGACAAGCCCAAGACAAAGCAGAACTCAGGAACACAGAACGTTTTGGCGGCAGATGGGCCAAGCCGTGCTGCTGCCTGGGGCGCAGCATCTGGGCCCGGTGGGGGAGGGCTGCCTGGGGAGCCGAAGCACCTGCCATCAGTGCCTCCCCTCCCAGCGCCCCACGCCCGCCAGGCCAGGCCCTCACTGTGGGCCTCGCTGATTTTCCTGCCTTTACTCAAACCACTTCCAGGCTCTTCACTGAAAGGTCCCAGTGGTTCATCCCTGCATGCAGAAGAGTTCGAACTCGAGTTCTGCGTCCACAGCTGACACACCGACCTCGACCCTCCACTATGCTGTCACCTCCTCGCTGTTCCACCTGCTCCCCCAGATAGGCCTCCGCAAGTTTCCTGGGCTTTCAGTTCTGCTGCCTACACTCCTCAAGTGCTTCCCACTGATGCTTATGCTGACCAGAGTCCAGAGTCTGCAGCCCTCCTGCCCGGTCCTGGGGCAGTTGGTGCATGGGTGGCTCATGCCACATAGAGTTCCCCACTCCTTCCACGGTCTACACCAATGGCACACCCACTCTGGACTAGATGCTGGCCTGAGTGTCAGGATGCGCAGGTCGCGTGCCTGTCCTGAAGGCTCCTCCAGCTCCAGAGGCTGAGGGCAGCACTGGTTAGCAGGGCAGGCGGCACAGGGCACCTGCGGGCTGCTGAGCTCATGGGGTCCTGTGCTGCCCACATGGTGCTTTTCGAAAGCAGGTGCAGTGATGATGCTGATACTCTGTGTCCTATAATCTTCTTTAAAAAATACAGATTGATTTGGCTGTGCCGGGTCTTAGCTGTGGCGCAGGGACCTTTGGTTGCGGTGTGGGAACCCTTAGTTGCTGGATGTGGGATCCAGTTCCCTGACTGGAGATGGAACCGCCAGCACTGGGAGCATGGAGTCTTCACCTCTGGAGCACCAGGGAAGTCCCATGCGTCGTTTAACCTGAAAGCATGAATGGACTTACTGATCAGTCATGTAAATAAACATTTTGAAGAATAAAGTAGTCCTCCTCAAGGCTCCAGAAGAAGCCCACCGACACCCTGTCCCTGGGTGTCTTACACAGTAAGACAGGCTTACTGTGTATTTGTTGGGGGGCCCAGGAGGGGGGCCCAAGAGGGGGCCCAGGAAGGACTTGTTTGGGTGAACGGGGTGGGGCAGTTGTCCTGAGACTGTGTATCTCAACAGCAAGTTTTTGGAAGGAGAACAGACCAGGGGCCAGCTAAAGCTGCCCACTTTGAAGAGCCAGCAGCTGCTCAGATGAGGCAGGACAGGATGCACACAGTAGGTCTTCTTTATGGCATGGACGATGCCCGCATTTGGCCTGTGTTCAGATGTGACGACAGAGAAGTCTTCTGTCTCAACCCAATCCGGCAGAGGGGCCTGGTCTGACCTGGTCTCGTATGAAGCTGCGTGTTCTACACCGCAGACCACCACGGCCGTATTTGAGAGCGCCAGGCCAGCTCTGGGAGCTGGGGGCTGCCTCACATCACCTGAACAGTCTCCCTGGCTGATCTCACCCCTCCTGTGGCTTCTTCACACCCACCCACCCGGTTAGACACAAGCTGCCCCGTATCTCCTCCTGGCGGCAGCGGACACAGCAGACAGCAGGCCACACTCCATTGGCAGAAATGCCCTGCCCACCTTGACTGGGCCCCTGTGACCCCTTGGTGCCGTTGCCAGCTGCCTTGAGCCCTGCTCCCTTCTGCCATCTTGTCTGCTTCCTCCCTGTACCTACTGGAACCCAGCCCCTCTTCTGGACACTCTCTCCCTGGACTCATCTTCCTGAGTACACGCTCAGCAGTGACTCCTGCCAGTCCCTTTCCCTGGCAGGGCAAGCTCAAGGCCTCATCTGTGTACCCCTGACCTCCCTCCCACAGCGGCCCAGCTTCCAGACCTCGGCCCAGCCCACAGCTCTGGCCCCTGATGGTTCTCGGGAGCCTCCGCCAAGGATTCGTTACCCAAGGTTTTGTCCTCGCATTCCCTGAGCAGACACTGGCCCTGCACACTTGACTTGGGATTCATTCTTTAGCTGCCCCTCCTGTCTCTGCTGGGGTTTGAAGGCCAGGAATGCTCCCCAGAGCAGGTGTCTGTACGCTTGGCTCCCGCAGGCAGGGAATCCTGGATGAGGAGCCGCACCTGCTCCGGGAGAGGTAGGGGAGGGGAGCGGTGACTGACACCTGACCCGCACGTGAACAAAGCCGAGTGACTGAGGGTAGCAGTGGAGCAAAACCGCTGTGCGGGGTGAGCTGGACTCTGGGAAGGCAGTGTGCAGCCCGCCCGGGGAAGTGGGGCCTGCCTGCGGCTCAGGCCGAGCAAGGTCCATCTCGGGTTGAGGGGCATGGGGACAGTGGAAGGCCAGCTCGAGCAGCCTTCAGGGAACGTGGACTTCGTGCCGCCAGCTGCCATCAGGCACATGGTGTGGCCTGTGTGTCGGAAGCACACCTGGCGGCGGGCAGAGGCTTGGTGGGGGTGAGCTGTCAGCCGAGCACAGAAGGCCTCGGGGAGGGGGCCCGGGCGGGGAGCGGGTGGGGCAGGATGGACGAGGGCGGAGGGGACACGCGTCTCTGGCCTGGGGGGGGGCATTGGACGCTGACAGGGCTTACGTGGGAGCGGCAGGGGCGGCATAGGCCATGACGAGGTGCCTGTGGGTGTGGGGGTGCTGGCTTAGAGCGGGCGTCTCTTCAGAGATGCTGGGGTACTGGCACCAGTTAATGGACCAGGTTAATGGCGTGGCAGGTAGGAGCTGGGGAAGCCCTGGGGGAGGGGTCTCAAGTCAAGTGGACAGCAGGTCCTATGAGCAAAGGCTGGTCGTGAGTGTCCACTGGGCCGGGGGCTCAGGAGGGTTCAGGGCCGCGGAGGGACCCCTCTGTGAGGAGGGCGGGGATAAGGGCAGCTGGCTGACGGTGGGTGCACAAGTCAGAGCCGGGGCGGCAGGGGTAGGCTCTGGAGCGGGGACAGAGAGAGCCACAGGAGGCTACGCAGGACCAGCTGGGGCTGAGGCCACAGAGGGGCAGGGTCTGGAGAGACTGCTAGAAGGTGCCAGAGGCAGGCCAGGGGGCCTCAGGGTCTCCATTCTGCTTCATCCTAGGGGCCCTGGTCTGCAGGTGTCTGGGGAGAGGCGTGCAGTGCCACCTGTCAGGTGCCCGCTGATGGGCTCCTGGGGGCCTGTCAGAGCCAGAGGAGCAGGACAGTCCTGCTTGGGGGGGTCAGTGATCTGTGCCGCTGCCCCTCAGGCCCGGGGCGGGGGACAGTGAGGTCTCACAGGACCTTCTGTCACGCCAGGCAGGTCCCAGGCATGGGTGGTAGACAGCATGTGATCTGGGAGCCCCGGGTCCCGTCCATCAGCCGGGCCTCCTGGCACAGTGCTCAGGACGTGGCTCGGAAGGCTGCGAGGAGGTGGAGGCATGGAGAAGCTGCTGCCCTCACCCTCCGCCAGAGCCAGGCCCGGCTAGCAATGCCTGTCCGGCTCCTGCCTGTCCAGGTCCTGCTTGCCGCCTCACTCTGCCGATGCCCAGACCCCTCCCTGCCTCGGGGAGGAAGTGGCAGTGACGAGAGTGAGGAAGGGAACACAGAGCGCAAAGGGTCCCATTTATTGGTATTTTACAGACAGCAGAATGAGAGGAAGGCACCCTCCTGACCTGGACTGTTCCCTCCTCTCTGCCCTCAAGGGCTCAGCGCAGGGACGAGACCTTTACCCCGCAGGTCCCCCAGAGGGCAGCACTCCAGTGGGGGGTTGGGGAGGCTGTACGCCGAGCCAGGGAGCAGGGACAGGAGGGGAGACGTGCACCTCACCTCGTGGCTCCATCACTCGCCCCTGAGGCCTGGTGTTGTCCCCAGGCCCTGGAGTGGGCTGGCAGACAGGGCTCATGCAACACTGGGTGGGCAGGAGGGGGCACGGAAACGCAGCCCCGCTGCCCTGTGGCGGGGTGGGATGACTGGAAGGGGCCATGCTGGCCGCGGCGGGTCCAGGACAGAAGTGTCTGCGGTGTACACATGGGAGGGTCGGGGGACTCCCTGTCCCAGGCAGCACACGGGAACGAGAGAGGGGAGCTGAGAGGAGCTGCCACGCCAGGGCAGGGACCAGGCCGGGCATGCCACCTGCGGGGCCCCACGTGAGCGGGCTCAGGCTACTCCTTGGCGCGGCCAATGATGGTGAGAATGTACAGGAAGATGTTGATGATGTCCGTGTAGAGGTTCAGCGCAGCAAACACATACTCCTCTGGGCTCAGGGACAGCTGCTTGTTCCCCAGCAGCAGCTGAGTGTCCACTGCCAGGAACTGGGGGTGACAGAGTGGCCGTGTCGAGGGACAAGCCCCCCGCCCAGCACCCCGCCTAGTCCCCCGCCTGGGCCACGGCCCCGTCACTCACACAGGTGAACAGCAGAGCGCCCAGCGAGGCGTACACAATCTCCAGGACGCGGCTCCGGATGAAGATGCAGAGGATGGCAAACAGGATGAGCACCACCACGCTCACCAGGAGCACGCCCACACAGGACGTGAAGTCGTAGCGGGTCTGCGGGCACAGATGCGCGCAGGGGGCACTGGCGGCCGCCGCCCCAGGGCGCCTCTGGGCCCCGGGGGTCGGCAGCCCTGCCCCGGGGGGCCCCTCACCTGCATGGAGAAGATGACCACTGTGAAGCAGACGGTCGTGGTGATGCCTACGGCCATGATGACTGCCTCGGTGTTGTAGAAGCTGGCGATCATGCCCACCATGTAGGACAGGCTGACAGTCAGGATCGACTGTGGGGAGATGGCATGTCAGCATCCAGAGCCACGGCCCCTCCCACCCCACCCCACCCCCTCTGTTGCTCCAAAGCCTGAGACATGGGGTGCTGAGGGAGGGCCCTGGGAGTTACCAGCGCAACAAGGTTCCAGGGGTGCTTCCGCCGGAAGTCACCACAGCAGCTGAGGACAATGAGGGAGACGAAGAAGATGGCATAGGAAACGTAGTAGGTCCAGACGTTCTCCCGGACAAAGCCCTTCACCTCCCCGACAAAGGTGAACACAGCCACGGTGGACAGGGTCACGGACAGCTGCAGGGTCAGCACCAGGAACACCTGGGGAGGGAGGCGGCTCAGAGCCCCGCCAGCACAGCTGCCCACACCCCCAGCCCCCGAGGCCCACCTTGCGGATGAAGGCCTGGCGGATGCTCTTGTCGTCCCAGTTGGTGGCAGGGAAGTCCTGGTTGTCATAGTAGGATGGGGGCCCCTCCTCGTGATAGTTCCCATGATGAGGTGCTGAGGAGCAGGACGGGCAGTCAGCGCCCCTCACTCATGTGGGAGCCCCTGCCCTCGCCCTGCCCTGCCCCGATACTCACAGCCAGGGTCCTGTGCTGGGAAGGCCTGTGGCTGTCCGTAGGGGTTGGGGGGAAAGGGGCTCTGCGGATATGGCCCCTGAGGGTATCCCCCTGGGGGGTAGGGGCCCTGGGGGTATCCCCCTGGGGGGTAGGGGCCCTGGGGGTAGCCCCCAGGGGGGTAGGGGCCCTGCGGGTAACCACCTTGGGGGTAGGGGCTGGGGCCCTGGGGATACCCTGGCTGGCCATAGGGGGATGGCTGGAACGGGGCCTGTGGGTAAGGGGCCCCTGGGTAGGGTGCCATGGAGGGCTGGGGCCCTCCCGGATATCCAGGGTTGGGGGGAGGATAGCTGTCCCCAGACACCAAGAAACTCTTTTCATGGGACATGGCCTCAGCTTCTGTGGTCTCCCCCTAGAGGACAGAGAGAGAACAGTTAGCCTGCCGCGACAGAAGCCAGCCAGGCGCCCCACCTGCTGCCGGGAACCAGGATGGAAGGAGGGGGATTATGACCTCTGCCCCAGGGCAGCGGGGAGTCCCAAGCTGGGGGCCAGGAGAGGCGGGTGGGGGCCGGGTGGCTGCGCTGGCGGCTTCAGCAGGGACCGCCACAGGCCGACCTCAGAGGGGAGGGGAGGGACGAGGGGGTGACTTTGTCAGTCTCGGGATTCTGGGAGTTCCGCGGTTTCTCAAGCACCTCGAGGGGCCCTGTCACGGCTGCTGGCGTCTCCGGGTCAGAGCTCATCCTGGGTGTCGGCCGGGGGCGCGGTCGGGGAGGTGTGGGGGTGTGCCCGGACCCTCCCCTTCACATCCCGCCCCTTAAGCAGCTTTAAGGGGCCAGGGCAGGCGGCTATTTCTATCCCAGGAAATCCGCACGCCATCTGTGACCAACCAGAGCCCTGAGCCCCACTCCCAGAGCAGGGCCCGACCGTCCCTCGCTCCCGGGTAGGGGCAGCAGGCCTGAATCGGCTGCCGGGCTGCCTGCTGGCGGGGTACGCCAAGAACAGCGGGTTGCGGGGGTGTGTGGGGGATGGAAGAGACCAGAGGGCGCGCAGGGGAACAAAGCGGACGTGGGGGCGAGGCGGGCGGCGGCGGCGGCGGCGGCGGCCAGGGACCCCGCACCGAGGGCGGGGTGGGCCCTCTTGCCCGTTTGGGGGGCGCTCGAGCGGCGGTCCTACTGTCGCCGCAGCGCGCCGCCCCCGCCCGCCTGCCCGCGCGGGGTTCTCCGGCTCCCCGCCCCCGCCGCCGCCGCCCCCGCTACCGCCGCACCCCGCTCCCCGGCCCCTGCGGGCCGCGCGGCGGCCGGACCGGCAGATTGACCCACCGCGACGCCTTTCGGCTGCGCAGGGCTCCCGCGGGGGTGGCAGCGGCCGGCCGGCTGAACCGGTAGACACGCGGCTGTGCTAGGGCCGGGGACTCACCAGTCGCGGGGCGCCTCAGGAAGCTGCGCCCACTGTCCGCTGCGCGGCCGCGGGGTCGGCCACCGCTTCGTCCGCCCTCGCACCCGCAACCGCACCCGCTACGCTCCCGGATCGGCTGGGCCTGCGCCTGCGGCTCAGGAGACGCAGCGAGGCCGTGTGACGGGGCGGGGCCTGGGGCGGCGCCGGCGGCGCGGGGCGGGGCCTGGGGCGGGGCCGAGGGCGGGGCCGAGGGCGGGGCGGGGCCGCGGACGGGTCTCTGCGGGAGGGCGGCGCCTCTCCGGAAAGGATCCTGCCCCATCCCGCCGCCGTGCTGGCGTCTGTCTCGCGCTCCGTCCACCGAGAGTTGGGCTTGGGCTCTGAGAGCTGTAGACCTGGAGGCTGACACCTGGCCTCTCCAATTTGGGTCAGAGAATCGAGAAATTTATTCCTAAATTTGAGATTTGCTGAGTCTTGACTAGCACTCTCCGTCCCTCCTTGACCTTGAAACCCCACTCTCCATTTCATCCAAGTCTATCCCAGATCAAGAGACCTGATTGTATAATTGCTCAGTCCTCTCCAATAAGCTAGTCTAGGTCCCTACTGGCCCATTTATGCTCACTTCACAAACTCACAAACAATAAGGGTGGCGTTCTTAGCCCTGTTTCTCTGCTGAGGGACTGAGGCTTAGAGATGCCCCAGGACCGGAGGTCAATTTAACTTCCCTGGGCTTCAGTGGTCTTGAGAAGAAGCGCTGCCTGCCCCAGTCAGGAACATCCCCTGGGGCGCTGTCACCTGGAGTCCCTGCAGGAGTGCCTCTGCCCCTGGGGCCTAGGAGTCCTACTGTACTTTCTGGACTCCTGGATGGTGGCCTCTTCCAGGCCTGGCAGTGGTTGGGAAAGGCTCTGTCCTGTGCAGGAGGTGTGTTGGTTCCGTGTTGAAAAACTGACCCCAACGTGGGGAAACCCTGATCTGTGCCTTTGCACATGTCCTTGGCATAAATACCCCATCGTGGCTTATTTTGACTGACCACCAGTTTACAAACTGACTCACAAAGATTCCCCCAAATTGAACAATGTTGTCGTCATGATGTGAGTTGTTCCGGCACACTGCCGCCTGGGGTAGATCCTCCACAGTAGGGATAGGTATAATAAGTAAATTATACATTGTGTTAGAAGGCAATGAGTTCCAGTCCTGTTCAGTCACTCAGTCGTGTCCGACTCTTTGCAAGCCCATGAACCGCAGCACACCAGGCCTCCCTGTCCATCACCAACTCCTGGAGTTTATCCAAACTCATGTCCATTGAGTCGGTGATGCCATCCAACCATCTCATCCTCTGTCGTCCCCTTCTCCTCCTGCCCTCAATCTTTCCCAGCACCAGGGTCTTTTCAAATGAGTCAGCTCTTCGCATCAGGTGGCCAAAGTATTGGAGTTTCAGCTTCAATATCAGTCCTTCGAATGAACACCCAGGACTGATCTGCTTTAGGATGGACTGGTTGGATCTCCTTGCAGACCAAGGGACTCTCAAGAGTCTTCTCCAACACCACAGTTCAAAAGCATCAATTATTCTGTACTCAGCTTTCTTTATAGTCCAACTCTCACATCCATATATGACTACTGGAAAAACCATAACCTTGACTAGACGGACCTTTGTGGGCAATGAGTTCCATGAGAACACAAAGCATAGAACAGGCAGAGGTGACTTCAGGTTTTGTACAACTAGAAGCTAATACAATTTGAGGGCCCTTTTTTAAAGAAAAAAACCTAAAAATGACAAATGTGAAGTTGAGGTCAGGGCTTTAGGAGGGTTCTTGAAGACTTTTAAGTTCAAGTTAAACCTGCCACCAAGAACCTAGTAAGGTGATTTGGGGGGAGGGATGGCCAGGCGGCTCTATGGGAAAGGCTGGTCTAGAAGAGGGAAGGGCCAGTACAAAGGCGTCAGGGAGGGAGGGTCTGCTGCACTGGATGACAGAGCATGGGGGATACAAGGGCATTCAGCCAGCAGGGACTGGGGCCCGGTCAGTCCAGCCTGGCAGGTCTTCCAAAGGACTTTGGCTTCACCGTGGTCCAATCTCATGTTGGTGCGACTTATAAGGCACACCCTGCCCTCTGTTGTGGATGGACGGTGCGATAGGGCAGGAGTGGCAGAGAGAGATTAGTTCAGAAGTCAGAGACGTGATCTAGACGAGAGATGACAGAGGCTCGGACCAGGGTGGGGGCAGCTCAGGGTACAGGCTGGACAGGCCCTCAATACCTTGCAGAAGTAGCAGGGGTTGAAGGGAGTTTTTGTGGCTGAGGGTTAAGTGGGAGGTGGGGGTGGAGAGCACTGTGGGCACAACTCTTCCAGAGGCTGGAAGCCAATGAGTACGGGCACCAGGGAAGGGGCGACTGGATGGCAAGAGGGAGCGTGGGTTCTAAAGGTGCAGCCGGGCAAGAGGCGTGGCAGTGCCATGGGCCGGCAGTGATGGGGATGTACCCCTCCAGGGTCAGGAGCTGAACTGCTCACCCTCGCCAGGTGGGAGGTCGGCCACCTTTGAGTTGTTGAAGGGTGAGTGCAGGTGCAGGCGCCAAGGTTGCTGGGGAGGGTTAAAAGCCAGCCTCAGCCAGACCCAAAGTCTCTGCAGTCGGGGGAGGGAACACAGAGGCCTGAGGTCTTTGAGTTGGGGGCAATGACTCAAGAACCCCGGCGGATTTACCAGGGAGGGTGATTGGCCGTCTTGAGGTTCACAGGGAAGGGCCAGTGGGAGTGGAGCACCTCCAGGGGCCACTCCCCCCATCCTACAGCCAATGGGCTGGGGTGGGACCCACGACTGAGACAGACGGACCGGTGGGCGGAGGGCCTGGTGGGCGGGGCGGGGGCGGGGCTGGAACATCCTGCGGGAGGAGCCTGAGGAGGGAAGCACCTGAAAGGCCCAGCACTGCGCTCCTCCCTTCCTGCAACAGTTTCACTTTTGTTTTCCTGTCCCAGGGTGTGGGGAGGGAGTCCTGGCTGAAGGCCCGGGCTGGGGCGGCTCAGGCTGGGGTCAGGAAGTGTAAGTGGGGGGATGTAGGTCGCCTGCATAGTGAAGGGGGCGTCAGGGAACGCTACCAAGGGACCCGGACTGCGTGAGGCGGACTGGTGGGGCTGCTGCCTACCCCCTCGTCTGGCCCCAGGGTGGCGATGGGGGAGGCGGAGGCGGAGGTGGGAGCCGCAGTGGAGCTCAGTGGTCTGCCCACCAGCATCCCAGACGAGCTGCTCACTCTCTACTTCGAGAACCGCCGAAGCTCTGGGGGTGGGCCTGTGGCGAGTTGGCAGAGACTCGGCCGCGGGGGCATCCTCACCTTTGAGGAGCCTGCAGGTAAGGGACCAACGGAAAGGGGCAGCCTGGGCCCCGCTGGCCGCTGGCCCTGACCACACACTCCTCTCGCCCGCAGATGCCGCGAGGGTCCTGGCCTGGCCGGAGCACACTCTGCAGGGGGCTCGGCTGAGCCTGCGGCCAGCCCCACCACGCGCCTCTGCGCGCCTGCTGCTCCAAGGATTGCCTCCTGGCACCACACCCCAGCTACTGGAGCAGTATGTCCAAGCTCTGCTTTGTGCCACCGGGCACCCGGAGCAGCCTTGCCACGCGCTGGCCAGTCCCCGACCAGATCGCGCCCTGGTGCAACTGCCCAAGCCCCTTTCTGAGGCAGGTAAGAGGCGGGATTGGGGCGGCCTGCCTGTTAGGGGAGGCACCCTGTGTTGACTTGGATCCTCCCCACAGAAGCTGGAGTCCTGGAGGTGCACTCCCGGGCCCTGGGCCTGGAGGGGGCTGAGGTCTCCCTGGCCTGGGTGCCCCAGGCCCGGGCAGTGCGTGTGGTAGGAGGCGACCCCCCTGCAGACCTGCTGCTGCTGGAGCTGTACCTGGAGAATGAGCGCCGCAGCGGCGGGGGGCCCCTGGAGGGCATGCACAGCCTTCCAGGGCACCTGGGCACCGTGGTCTCCTTCCAGCACTGGCGTGGTGAGTGGGGCAGGACAGGGAGGTTCCCCACCATGACTTGGAGCCCTGATGACCTGTTCTTTCCCTTCTTCCAAGTGGCCGAGCGGGTGCTGCAGCGGGACCACCGGCTGCAGGGCTCAGAGCTGAAACTTGTCCCTCACTACGATGTCCTGGAGCCTGAGGAGCTTGCTGAGGACGCTGGTGAAGGAAGCTGCCCGGGCGACCTGGGGCCTGGGGCCCCCAGGCACGTTCTCCAGGAGGCAGGAGGACCAGCAAGGGAACAGCATTATGCTGGGGATGTCACACTGGGCTCTGAGGAGGCGCCAGGGCAGTCAGGAGCCTCTCTGAGCACAGGCCCTCAATGGGACAGCTCGTCGCTGGCACCGGCTGGGCCAGTCAGCTCAGGGCCCTGGGGGTCTTCAGAAGAGGAGGGACTGGGGAGCCAAAGGACTGTGGGGTCTCCGGACCCAGTGGAGATCGCCATGCGCTCTTCAGAGCAGGTGGCGTCAGTGAGCCAGGGGCCCGCGGGGTCACCGGGGCAGCAGGGCCTGGTGGAGATGGTGCTGGCAATGGAGCCGGGAGCAATGCGCTTCATTCAGCTCTATCATGAGGACCTTCTCACCGGCCTGGGAGATGTGGCCCTCTTCCCACTCGAGGGCTCAGATACGACTGGATTCCGGGTGAGCAGCCCCTGAGGAGTCCTCACCTTTGATCCTCCTCTGCTACTGGGGGCTCTCGGTGCCTTTCCTGTGCCCTAAACTTGCCAACTTCCCCCCACCCCCGCCCCATGGTCCTGCAGCTCTGCGGAGCCCTGGCCCCATGCCGGGCAGCCAAGGAGTTTCTGCAAAGTCTGCTGGGCAGCGTTAGCTGTCACATGCTGAGCCTGAAGCACCCAGGCAGTGCCAGGTTCCTGCTGAGCCCAGAGGGGCAGCACCTTCTCCGGGAGCTGGAGGCACAGTTCCAGTGCGTCTTCAGGACAGAGCATCTGGCTGGGGCCGTCCTGGACATGGACCTGGAAGAGGTGGACACGGAACCTGCCCCGCCCTCCCCTTGTTACCCCTGCCCAGCGCTGCCTCCACCCTTGCTCAGACGCCTTGGGGGCAGGTGTCCTGGGAGCCCTGACACTCTCTCCCAACAGGTGGGCCCCACTGAGGCCCTGCAGGCCCTCCCTGGCCTCTCCTCCACCCCTTGGCCTCCAGACGATCCGGACCGTGACCAGGAGAACTCAGGCCTGGGTAGGGATCCCTGGGGCCCCAGGACATCCCGCAGCCCTTTCTTGACCTCAGGCTCTGTGCTCCTCTGCACTGTGCCCATCGGCTGAGCGGATACCCTCCAACCCCTGTCTCCATCTTCCTCTCGGCCCCTGACTGCCCCGTCCTGGCTGGGCTTGACCCTTGACCGGGTTCCTCTCCCTGCCCCCCAGAGGAGGTCCGAGAGCTGCTGGCCACTCTGGAGGGCCTGGATGGGGAAGACTGGCTGCCGCTGGAGCTAGGGGAGGAGGAGCCTGAGGGGCAGCCAGAGGAGGAGGTGACAATCCCCAGATCTGGGGAGGAGCCCTTGGCCCCCAGCACAAGAGAGCCTGGGTGGCTACAGGAGGAAGCTGAGCTACAGCTGGCGCTCTACCGGTCCCTGCAGCCGCGGGGCCAGGCAGCCGAGCAGGAGGAGGCCGAGCTGCAGCAGGCCCTGGCCCTCTCCCTGCTGGAGCCGCCCCCCCTGAGTGGGGAGCAGGAGCTCCTCTGGGGCCAGGGCCCAGGTGGCCGGGCCCAGCTGGAGGTGCACGCCTCCTTCGAGCGGGATATGGACGAGCTGGACCGGGCCTTGGAGGCCGCCTTGGAGGTGCACCTCAGGGAGGAGCTGGTGGGGGCCCCGGGCTGTGTGCTGCCCGCCGAGCTGTGCGCCCGCCTGGAGCGGTGCCATGGCGTGAGTGTTGCCCTGCACGGTGGCCACATCGTCCTCCGTGGCTTTGGGGTCCAGCCTACCCACGCGGCCCATCACCTGGCGGCGCTGCTGGCTGGCCCCCGGGATCAGAGCTCAGCCTTTCCCTTGGCGGCTTCCTGCTCCACACGTGAGTCTGCAGCCTGGGAGTGGGCGGGGAGGGCGACCAGCGCCCTGAGCATGGCCTACAGCCTTTCTCCTTCCTGCCTCAGTGCCACAGCAGAGGCCGAAGGAGCCCCTGGGCAGGCTGGAGCGTCTCGCTGAGAGCAGCAGTGAGTTCCAAGCGGTGGTGCAGGCCTTCTGTGACACACTGGACACGGCCCACGGCAGGATCCACGTGGTGCGGGTGAGGCCATTTTGTCTTGCCGCCTCTGGCCTCTGGGCTCCTGGCACATTTTGCTTTGCAGAGCCCATGGCCAGGGAGACAGAAAGCTGTGGAGGTTGGGGGTCCCAGCCCGGGTCCCTGTTCTGCCAGTGACAGGTGCCTGCTGCCGCCTCCTCGTGTAGAGCGTGGGGTGCTGGCGCCATCTCGTGGCTTCTCTGAGGATTGCTCCTTCCGCAGACTGCATTTCTGGGGGCTCCCCTGCCAGCCATGGGGGTGGCTCCAGCAAGAAGAGGGTTGGTTGGAGGCGCTTCCTGCATTCACTTGTAAAAAGTGGCAGCTCTGAGCATGGTCTCGTTGCAGAAAAGGCTGGGAACTACTGGTGGGGGAGCCAGAAGGAAGGAAAAGGAGGCTGAGAAGGAGAGGCTTGCAAGGCAATGGGGTAGACGATGGAGGCAGTGGTGTCCCGAGGGCCGGTGGGGTCAGAAGGAAGGGCTGAGGAGGAGGCTGAGCCAGGCTAGTTGGCTGGCACGCGAGTGTGAGAGCAGTGCCCAGAGACAGGTTAACTGAGCACGAGCTGGGCTGCACACTCACGGCCGAGGGGCAGGAATCTGGGGCCAAACGAGAGCTGGGAAGCCAGGCGGCCCCTTGACTCTTGAAGCACTGAGCTGTGGGTGGGTGGGCCTGGGGTGGGGTAGCAGCATCAGCAGCCTGGATCTGGTCAGAAATGCAGAAGCCCAGGCCTTCCCCAGCCCTGGCCCAGTCAGCCAGCAGCAGCACCACCGCTGTCCTGGTTCTACTGCTGTTACTCCACGAGGAGGACTCTGCTTCCATTTCTGGACTGAGCAGCCACCACTCCTGCCCTTTGTGGAGGACAGACCTCCTGCACTCGGGCCCCAGGCTCCTCTTGAGGTTCGGCTGGTTGCCTGTGCAACTTCTTCCAGCAGGACCTCTATGACTGACGTCCGCTTGAGTCTTTTCTCCACTTAATTTTAGAGACTGTCTCTTGCCTCCCTCCAGAGATGTGGAGAACGAGCTTCCCTTCCCCCCGTCATTTCTTCCCTCGTCCATCTCACATTTGGTCAGTGACATTATTTTTATGTTGGCAAGGTTGACAAACCAACATCATCGTCCGACTGTCATGACACTGCATGCCTGGGCCATGAGTTCAGTTCAGTCGCTCAGTCGTGTCCAACTCTGTGACCCCATGGACTGCAGCACGTCAGGCTTCCCAGTCCATCACCAACTCCCAGAGCTTGCTTAAACTCATGTTTGGGCCTTAGGTTGATCAATATATTATAATAACAAAAAAATATTTACCACTGGACCAGAGAGGGCAAAGGGGAAGGAAAAACCTAGTTATTAAAACCATGTTGCCCGAAAGAGAATATTCTAGGAGTCAAGGGCAAATGGCCATTAATTTCATTTACTCTCTTCGTTTTTCTTTGTGGTGCTTGGCTACTGAGTTTCTCCTGTTGACTCCGTCGCCCTCTTGCATAGATTCCTTTTCTGTTTAGTAGAAGTATCTCCTTGAGTGAGTAGTAAACATCTTGGACTTTTAAATTTATTTTGCCTTTTGCAACTACAATTTGATATTTTTTCAAACAAAGCATGCTATGTATTTATTAAAACATTTCTGTGGACTTAGGCACAGCTGATTCTTCTGTGCCTTAATCTGTCCTTATTTTGTTTGCACCATAAATAGTGTGGCTGGGTATAGCGATCAGGATGAAAATATGTTTTCCTTCAGATCTTTGGAAGACTTAACTCTTTTTCTTTCCTTCTCAAAATTTTTTTGTTCTTGGAAAGGTAAGAAAAAAAAACCAATAAAACCCTTCTGTGGCCTCTTAGCATCCAGTATTAGTGGTGAGAAGCCCAGTATGAGAATGTGAGATTTTTTCCACTTTTGTATATCGACTTTGGTGTGCGTGTGCGTGTGTGTGTGTGTGTGTACTCTTGTAGAGTTTCCTTTCACTTTGAAGGCTGATGTTTTCCCAGCAGGTAGGGGCCATGGGTGTGCCTTTCCCATCATCCTTGGCATTTCTTTCCATCTGAAGATGCCGCCTTCAGCTCAGAGAAACTGTCTTCCATCAAGCCCTTCTTTGCTCCCGTCGCGTCTAGCGTCTTCTTGTGGAGGTCCTCCTACTGAGATCTTAGACCTCCCGACCCCTGTCCTACATCAGTCCTCTCACAGTTCCCAACTCTTTCTTCAGCTCTGCACTCTGAGTCACTTCCTGATCTCTATCTTCATCTTATTATTTAGCCTACCCACTGGATGCAGTTCAGCAATTCCATCCTTAATGTAAGAACACTCTAATTTTCAGCCTGTTTCTTTTTCACAGTAGGTAGTCTTGTTTCATGGATACAATATTCTTTTGCATCTGTCTGAAGTGACTAGAATTTCTTAAGAAACTTTTTGGGTCCCTGAGTTGGCTCCTCCTGGTTGACTACCAGGTCGGTCACCAGGTCTCCCATTACTGGGAAGTCCGGGGTATCTCCTGGCGTTGGGGGTGAAGTTCTGCCCGCAGCGCAGGCACGGGCTCAGCTTCTCTCTGTAGAGGCGTGGCTGTGGGTGCTGGGTTTTGGTTAGTGGATGGGTTGTCCACCTGCAGGCCCCCCCGGAAGCCCTCCAGTGCCATTTGAGGCCCTGTGGAGGTGGCAAAGGTCAACCTCATGTGGGCTACTGAGTAGAGCATGGCAGGAGCTGTGAGGTCTCCCCAGGCTCTGAACTCCTCCAAGAGGGCTCCTTGGGGCTCAGCCTTGCTGGGTGGCCCAGAGGCACAAGTAGCCTGGCTCTGACTGATCCCAACCCCCACCCCCGACCCCCTGCCTCAGGTGGAGCGCGTGCTACACCCGCTGCTGCAGCAGCAGTACGAGCTGCACCGGGAGCGCCTGGAGCAGTGCTGTGAGCGGCCGGCCGAGCAGGTCCTGTACCACGGCACAGCGATGCCCACCGTCCCCGACATCTGCGCGCACGGCTTCAACCGCAGCTTCTGCGGCCGCAATGGTGAGACCTGGGTCCCTGCGGGGGCGTGGGCTCTGCTCCCTAGAACCTCCCTTACCGCCCCCCCTCCCCGACCCGGTGCATTGCCTCCCGCAGGTGCGCTCTACGGACAGGGCGTGTACTTCGCCAAGCGCGCCTCCCTGTCGGTGCTGGACCGCTACTCGCCCCCCGATGCCGAGGGCCACAAGGCAGTGTTCGTGGCGCGGGTGCTGACCGGTGACTACGGGCAGGGCCAGCGCGGGCTGCGGGCACCCCCTCCGCGGCCCGCCGGGCACGCGCTCCTGCGTTATGACAGCGCGGTGGACTGCCTCCACCGGCCCAGCATCTTCGTCATCTTCCAGGACACCCAGGCGCTACCCACCCACCTCATCACTTGCAAGCACAAGTCCCGGTCTCTCCCCGAAGACGCCCCTGCGCTCCTCAGCACCTCCCCAGCCACCTGGCCCTAGAGGCCCCCCTCGGCCCGGCCTCCCGCTCCCTATTGCCGTGCACAGCCCTACCGCCCCGCCTCCTGTCGTGGTGCTGTGTCCCCCCTTGGGCAGGGTTCCCCCCACCCCGGCTTGGGCCGGGCCGACCACCAGGGGTCAGCAGAGCCCGGGAGGAGGGTGGCCGGGCCAGACCTCGCCCGAGCGCGACTGTGTCGTTTAAATAAACGTGCCTGTGGAGCTCCGGGTCCGACCTCTGTTTTGAGGGTGCCTAGGGGCGGGGCCAAGGCCGAGCCGCCGCGACTGGGGGGCGGAGGCCGACCCGGCGCGCCCCCGAGCGACCCCGCGTCGCCCTAGTGTCACGCACGCTCCCCTAACGACGTCTCCTTGGCGACGGGCCGCCCTCTGCGCGAGGGGAGTGAGCCGTGCCCGGCGGCGGAGGTGGGGGGGGGGGGCGCTGTCCCAGAGAAGCCGCGCTGGCGCTCCGGCCCCGCCGCCGCCGGGAGCCCCGGCCCCGCAAGCACTCGGGCGCCAGGACCGCACGGGCGGCGCTCGGTTAGGGGCCGGGGCGGGGCTCTGGGCTCGCCCCGCCCGCACAGCCTGCGCAGCTCTCCCGGCACCGGCAGTCCGGCCGCACCGGCCGAGCCCAGCGGAGCTGAGCCATCGTGCGCGTAAGACCTGGGCCGGGACGGGGAGGCGCGCGGCGGGCAGGAGCTACGGGATGGGGTGGGGGCAGCCCGGAACCAGAGACTGCGTCGAGGCCCTTCCTCCCTCGGGAGGATGCCATCTCCGCGCGCGGAGACTGCGGAACTGGACGGGCGGTGCCCGGGGTGTGGGCAGGAAAGGCCGCCGGCGGGGTGCGGCTGGCGGCGGGGCGCCGGGCGGGGGGCTTGCCGGGAGGCAGGGTGCGGAGGGGCTGTGAGGGGTGGGACGGGCCGGGGCGGGGCGGCCCCCACCTCGTTGCCCGCCGTCTCCTCCCAGCACAGAGCCCACATTGTGCCCCCGCGCCAGCCCAGTCCCTCCAGGACGGAGCCCCGTTCACCTCGTGCACGCCCGCGCGTGGGGCCCGGGCGCTGAGGGGCGTGCGCGCGTCGGTGCCGGTGCGCTTCTGCGGCCCCGGCCGGGCGTGTGCGTGCCGCGCAGGGAGGGCTGCTGGAGCGGCGGCCCAGGCTCCCTCCCAGCCTCGCTGCAGCACAGCTCCCGCGGCCCACGCCGATGCGGCTTCAGCTATTTATAGGGCTTCACTGCGGAGACCGAGGTGGGGCTGTGCTGGGGTGGGGTAAGGCGACGGGGAGCCCTGTTGGCTCGGACAGCTTGGAGGTAGAGCTGGTGTCGAAGGCCTCTGAGGGGAGGGGCAGCAGCCAGTGGTTCCCCATGGCCTGCCTTGTTTGCTGATCGAAGGATTAGGGGAGACAGGGTCCAGGTTTGGCACAGAGGGGCCGGAGGCCGGTGTCGGTGTGATGGGGTGGAGGTTGGGATCAGTGGCCTCTGATGGGGTGAGCCCCTGGGCGATGGTGTGGAGGGGCCAGTGTTTGGGTGACTAAGACAAGGGAGTGGCAGTGAGTGTTGGGGGGTGTCAATATCTCCGTGCTGCAGGGAGTGAGGTCAAGGTCTTGGGTGGGGGGTCACTCTATGGATATCTGAAGGATGAGCTGGAGGGGTGAGGCCAACCGTGGATGGCTGGAGAGGATCGTCCGTCCTGTCCGGGTTGAGAGGGTTCAGCGTGTGGATGAGGGGGGACGTAGGAGCGGTGTGGGTGTCAGTGTCCAGGTGACAGGGCGCCTGCGGTGGGTCCCTGTTTAGGTTAAGAATGTGTAGGTCAGTGTGGGGCAGTATGCCCCCATACACAGAGGTGTGATCCCCTCCTGCTTTCTCTCCAGGAGGCCATGTCGGGCGAGGACCAGGAGGTTCGGGCAGTGGTTGAGGATGGCTCCAACGGGGGCAGTGGCTCGCCCAGCCCTGGGGACACGCTGCCCTGGAACCTGGAGAAAACCCAGCGGAGCCGGCGAGGTGGAGGTGGCCCCGGAGGAAATGGGAGTGTCTTGGACCCTGCCGAAAGAGCAGTCATCCGCATTGCAGGTAACGCTCAGGAACTCGGCCTGTCCGGTTCATCAGCTCTTGCCCGTTGGCTGAGCCCCTGCTGTGTGTTCTGTGCGGGGCTTCAGGTGTCGGAGGAGAGGTCCGGGGGCGGTTTGCAGGGCGGAGCGGGCCTCTCGGTCCCGAGTGAGTGCGGGCAGCACAGCGCCACCTGCTGGCCGCGCCCGGTCAGCTGCACGAGGCCGGAGGTGGAGCTTGCGGAGGGCGCCTTGCCGCTCTCAGGACGAGCCGTCAGGCCCCAGTGATGGTGACACTTCCTTAGGTTGCTGGGGCAGAGCCGCCTCCCAGGGAGTAGAAGCATGTAGGGGCAGGACAGGAGGGACCACCTAGTTGGTGGAGTCCCAGCCCCTCCCTGAGCCAAGATCCTGCCTGGCCTCCAGGAGCTGCCATCCTGGAGGAGGAAGGGGAAGGTCCGGGGCAAGGACCCTGACCGTGTGGGCTGGCAGCAGACAGCGGCTGCGCCCTCTGGGAAGTAGGTGACCTAGGGCTAGAGGCGAGGGGCGGGATGTGCTGCGAAGGGAGGAGCCAGCTGGGGGTCTCCAGGTCAGCCCCGTGGGCAGGACAGAATGATGATGGGGGTGGGGGGCGGGGGCGCGGCGGGCGGCGCCCCTGCAGGAGGCCTGGAGGGTGGGCCGACGTGGGTGGGAAGAGGCCAGGAAGCCCAGTGCTGGGCGGGACGGTGCAGGCGGCAGCGAGGGACGTTGTGGGTGGGAGCACAGGGATAGCTTGTGGGGGTGCGGGGAGCTGGAGGGTGCCGCTGCCCGGGGCCTTGTGGACGCGGCTGGTCCGCGGTCTTTTTCACATGTCACATCTGGATGCGAAGGAACGAGGCCCTCTTTCACCCAGGGGAAGGTGAATCCTGAACGTGCTACCGCAGCTCGGACCCCGGCGCTGACAGCGCCCCCACCCCATCCCTCCGTGCCGTCCCGCGAGCCCTGGAAGCCGCGGGCTTCTGGACACGGGGTGCGCAGCGTTTCCAGCTGGAGGAACGCTGCCGGGGCGTTCCGGGGGAGGGCGTTTCTCAGCCCTGGGAGATGGGGCTTGCCAATCTGATGGGTGGCAAAGACATTGTCTTTTAAAAACATCATATTTTCTTCTGTACATTTCCGATTTCAGCCCTTTTATTCGTAATTTAAAAATTTTCTTTTTAGCGTAAGAATTTCATACCGAAAACACTCTGTCTCCCAGGTTGCAAGGGAAAGCTCTCGGTAGCGGCGGCGGAGGCGGAAGCGGGTGGGCGCGCCGGGGGCGGCCAGGTGAGCTCGCTGGGTCTGGCGGCCAGCGAGGAAGGGGGCCCCTGCCGGGCCGGGCGCGCAGATTTCGGGACGTCGTTGGGCCGGCGACCGGGTCGGGGGCGGGAAGGGGGTGTGCGCCGGCCGGGAGGAGTGCGGGGCGGAGACTAGGAGCCTCCGACGCCGGGAGGGGCCGGGGCGCGCGGCCGCCGCTCCCCGGGGCCCCGCCCGCCCGTGGGGCATCCTGGGTGCGGGGCGGGGCGGGGGCGGCTCCTTTAAGCGGCGCGCGCGGCCGCAGGGGCCGAGTGGCCGCCGGGGACTGGAAGCCCGCTCTGCGCCGCAGCGCCCAGAGCGTCCAGCGCCCGCCGCCGCCATGGCCGCCCCGCCGCCGCCCGACGAGCAGGACTTCATCCAGGCCTACGAGGAGGTGCGCGAGAAGTACAAAGGTACGGCCGCGGTCCCCGCCCACCCTGCGGGCTGCCTGCCGGCCGACTGGCCGGCCCTGACAGGTCCTCCGGCCGGGCAGTCCGGCGTCTGACACCTCGTCTGCGGGGGTCGTCCCGATCAGAGCCCAGACCCCCGGCCAACCCCCCAGCCTCACTCGACCGGCGCGGCCGCCGGCAGCGCGCTCGGCGGAGCCCGGTGGTCATGCCCTTAATAGGGCATGGTGCGGCGCGGGCGGGTGGAGTGGGCCGCCCTGGCCAGTGTCCTGTGTCCGGCGTCCGTGCACAGCAGACACGTGGGTCAGTCTGAGCTGTCCCCTACCCCTCGGTTGGGCGCGTCCCCCAGAAGCGCGGGTGGCCGCCTCTGTCTGGCAGTGGGTCACATAGCTGCTGTCTTTCCTCACCTCCCCAAATTGGTCAGCACCTAGGCTGCCGCCCAGCTTTGGCAGGGACCCTGTGACGCCCCTTTACTGTCTGCTGGGGAGAAGCTGTGGGCTGGGGAAGTCGGGTCAGCCCCCTCTTCCTCTCTATAGGAGCCCACTCGGGGGCTTTGGCAGACCCCTGCCCCTGCTCCACCCGCCAGGAGCCCCTAGGTCTGTCCAGGCCTCCCTGCTGTCCGCTGCCCGCAGCCCAGCTGCCTGGGGCGTGAGCTCTGAGCAGGCATGGGCGCAGCCCTGGCCCCTGGCCCGCAGAGGCTCAGCAAGGGTCGAGGTGGGGCTCTGGGCAACGCTCAGCCAGAGCAGGTCCCAGCCCCACACGGCTGGTTATGCTGGCTCTGCCCCCAAGGGCAGTTCAGGGAGAGAGGTCCTGCTGGGACCTTGCCTGGAGCCCTGGGCAGCCGCTGTCCACCCACTGACCTCACCCAGGCAGGGGAGATTTCACCCGGCCCTAGGCTCATCTCTGCCGGGCGGTCGTCCACTCACGGCTCTCCAGGCCCTGGCCGGGTGGACGTGCTGCGTGCTTCTCCCACTAGCACTGTGGGTGACCTGCTTGCCTCTGTGACCAGTCGCTTGGGCTGGAGACACTGCTGTGACTGTGAGCTCCTGAGCCTGCAGGGAGGGAAGGTGTGTCTTGGGCGGGCTGGCCTGACCCAGGGGTGTCCATCTGGACACGTCCAGGGCAGGGAGCAGCCGCCCACCTGGGCCGCAGTCCTCCTGGCAGGCCCCAGGATGGAACTGTTCATGAACTGGCCACTCTGAATGAAGTGGGGACGTCGCACAGAACGAACAGCGCTCTGTCCAGCATCTTCCCGTGTGACTTCAGAGCCCATCAGGGCATCAGGCTGGAGTGTCCCAGCCTGAGAAGCCCTGGCCCTCTGCTCCCTGGGGTGGTGCCCACCTCTCAGGAGCGAGGCCTGACAGGACCCTGTGGGCTTCTAGGACTGGTGTGGAGCTGACTTGGCCATGCCCCTCCCCGCTGGCCTGGTTGCTGCCCTCGGGTGCAGGGTGCCTGCCTGAGGTGGCCAGTGCCGTGGCTCAGCTCTGATTGCGGCACAGGCCTGGGGCGGCTGAGAGTGGCGAACTGGGGAAGCAGGTGTGGGGGCTGCTGGTTGGGGTAGGGAAGGCTTCTGGAGGACCCGAGTCCCTCAGCTCCTGGCTTGAGCCATGGGAACGGGTAGGGGGCTGGGCTGGGCCCAGGCTGGTCAGGGCCACGGCCAAGGCCCGGGGACGGTCTCAAGGAGGCAGAAGAGGCCAGGCTGTGGGCTGCGGGCCTGACGGCTGTGAGCCCCTCGGACCCACGGAAGCCTGAGGCCCTGGCCCATCTGCCCCGCCCCGCGAGGAGTGCTGCCCCCTGCGGGGAAGAGAGGTGAGGCCTGCTGGGCTAGAGGCAGGAAGGAGGCAGGGGTTCCCCTCCCCGGGCTGCAGTGAGCACTAGCAGGCTCAGCCCTCAGGGACCCCTGCCCAGCTCTGCACACCCGCTTCTGCTCACTCACTGGCCGGGGAGGGCCTGGCGCCGCCTCCTGGCCTCGTCCCCTCTGGCATTCGCCCCGCCCCCACCCTTGCCCTGTTTGCCCTCTTGGACGCACCCTCCCCATCTGCCTCCAGAATCCAGCCTCTGCTGTGACCTTCGTGCCCTCCCCGGACCCTGGGGCACCTCCCTGTCCACACTGGACCTCACTGTCCACACTGGACGTGTCACTCCCCTGGAAATCCCCCACACTCCCCGCAGGGTCCTACTCCTCCCAGGGCCTTCTCCACTTCCTGTCTGCTGGCCCCTGGCTCCAGGGCAGATCCCCACAGGGCTGGAGAGCCAGGCGGGGCTGAGGGAGGCTGCAGAGGCCTGTGGTCTCTGTGGGAGGGCAGGGAGGGGGAGTTCGGGTGATGCAGGCCAGGCTGTGGGGGGAAGGTATATGGTGAAAGAGCCCCCCAAAGCCCCGTGGCGGCCCTTTGCACATGGGTCCAGAGGCCTGTCCAGGAAGATGGGACACAGAGTCCAGGACAGGGAGTAGGCGGTCCAGCCAGGAGGGTCTGGGCAGCCTGTAGAGAGTTCAAGGCTGTGTCTCGGGGCTGGGAACCTCAGTGTGGATTGGGGGAGGGGGGCTGGAGGGTGCCCACCAAGCTGCTGCGGTGGTCCTGGAGGGGGCACAGATGTGGAGTGGGGAGAGCAGAGGTGAGCAATGTCCTCGGGGGTGTTTGTGGGGGCAGGTCCTCCAGGCAGGGCTGGGGTAGGGGGTCTGCTGGAGGCACAGCAGGGTGGGGCTGGGAGGCGGTGGCAGTGGTGTGGGGAGTGTCCTCGAATCTGCAGGACGTTTGCCCGGCTGGTGGGATTCCCTCACCTCCCTGTTCAGCCCTGACGGGATAGGCATCCCGTCACGTGTCCCACCCTGTCCCATCCTGGACTCGGTTACCTGTGTCCCTGGCACCAGCCCCAGGCTCTCAGCCAGGACTCAGGGCGCTTGCAGGGTGAGCGGGTGATGGCATAGGGTGTCATCTTTGGTGGCCAGAACTCAGTGGACAGGATTGAGGTCTGGCAGTTATCTGGGACTCATTGGAGAGGGCTTTTGGTCTGTTTATGGTCAAAAGCTAAAAACAGACAGAAAAGCACTATGAGAATATAAAGAAAAAAGGCGAAAGTCACACTTTGGGTCCCTAGTCTCACTGGCTGGGGTGACCATAGTGTGTGTGTGAGTGAGAGAGAGAGAGAAACAGAGAGAGAATTCAGTGGTTTTAGCGAATTAATAGACTTGTGAAGTCGTTCGCACCATTGATTTCAGAACATTTACAGTCCCCGGCCCCTGGCCAACACTGATCCACTTTAGGTCTCTGCGGATTTGCATGTGTAGGACATTTCATATTAATGGAATCATCCAACTTTGTGTCTGGTTTCTTTCGTGTGGTGTAATATTTCTTCCATGTCATAGTGCGTGGTTCTTCGTTCCTTTTTGTGGTGGTATGATGTTCCGTGGTGTGGATAGACTGCGCTTGGTTTACCTCTGCCTGGGGGGATGGGTTTGGGGGCTGTTTCCACCTTTGGCTATTATGAATATGCTGCTGTGAACACTTGTCTGCCGGTTTTTGTGTAGATGTATGTGCTCATCTCTCTTGGGTATATACCAAGGAGTGGAATTGCTGGAACATGTGTTAATTCTATACTTAACTGTTTGAAGGACTGCCAGATTGCTTTGCAAAGCAGCTGCACTGTTCTGTGATCCCATGAGCAGTGTGTTAGGTTTCCAGTCTCTTCACATCCTTCAGTTCAGTTCAGTTCAGTCGCTCAGTCGTGTCTGACTCTTTTCGACCCCATGAATCGCAGCACGCCAGGCATCCCTGTCCATCACCAACTCCGGGACTTCACTGAGACTCACGTCCATCGAATCAGTGATGCCATCCAGCCATCTCATCCTCTGTCGTCCCCTTCTCCTCCTGCCCTCAATCCCTCCCAGCATCAGAGTCTTTTCCAATGAGTCAACTCTTCGCATGAGGTGGCCAAAGTACTGGAGTTTCAGCTTTAGCATCATTCCTTCCAAAGAAATCCCAGGGCTGATCTCCTTCAGAATGGACTGGTTGGATCTCCTTGCAGTCCAAGGGACTCTCAAGAGTCTTCTCCAACACCACAGTTCAAAAGCATCAATTCTTCGGCACTCAGCCTTCTTCACAGTCCAACTCTCACATCCATACATGACTACTGGAAATACCATAGCCTTGACTAGACGAACCTTTGTTGGCAAAGTAATGTCTCTGCTTTTGAATATGCTGTCTAGGTTGGTCATAACTTTCCTTCCATGGAGTAAGTGTCTTTTAATTTCATGGCCGCAGTCACCATCTGCAGTGATTTTGGAGCCCCCCAAAATAAAGTCTGACACTGTTTCCACTGTTTCCCCATCTATTTCCCATGAAGTGATGGGACCGGATGCCATGATCTTCGTTTTCTGAATGTTGAGGTTTAAGCCAACTTTTTCACTCTCCACTTTCACTTTCATCAAGAGGCTTTTGAGTTCCTCTTCACTTTCTGCCATAAGGGTGGTGTCATCTGCATATCTGAGGTTACTGAGATTTCTCCCGGCAATCTTGATTCCAACTTGTGTTTCTTTCAGTCCAGCGTTTCTCATGATGTACTCTGCATAGAAGTTAAATAAGCAGGGTGACAATATACAGCCTTGACGTATTCCTTTCCCTATTTGGAACCAGTCTGTTGTTCCATGTCCAGTTCTAACTGTTGCTTCCTGACCTGCATACAAATTTCTCAAGAGGCAGATCAGGTGGTCTGGTATTTCCATCTCTTTCAGAATTTTCCACAGTTTATTGTGATCCACACAGACAAAGGCTTTGGCATAGTCAATAAAGCAGAAATAGATGTTTTTCTGGAACTCTCTTGCTTTTTCCATGATCCAGCAGATGCTGGCAATTTGATCTCTGGTTCCTCTGCCTTTTCTAAAACCAGCTTGAACGTCAGGAAGTTCATGGTTCACATATTGCTGAAGCCTGGCTTGGAGAATTTTGAGCATTACTTTACTAGCGTGTGAGATGACTGCAATTGTGCAGTAGTTTGAGCATTCTTTGGCATTGCCTTTCTTTGGGATTAGAATGAAAACCGACCTTTTCCAGTCCTGTGACCACTGCTGAGTTTTCCAAATTTGCTGGCATATTGAGTGCAGCACTTTCACAGCATCATCTTTCAGGATTTGAAAGAGCTCAACTGGAATTCCATCACCTCCACTAGCTTTGTTCGTAGTGATGCTTTCTAAGGCCCACTTGACTTCACATTCCAGGATGTCTGGCTCTAGGTCAGTGATCACACCATTGTGATCATCTGGGTCATGAAGATCTTTTTTGTACAGTTCTTCTGTGTATTCTTGCCATCTCTTCTTAATATCTTCTGCTTCTGTTAGGTCCATACCATTTCTGTCCTTTATCGAGCCCATCTTTGCATGAAATGTTCTCTTGGTATCTCTAATTTTCTTGAAGAGATCCCTAGTCTTTCCCATTCTGTTGTTTTCCTGTATTTCTTTGCATTGATTGCTGAAGAAGGCTTTCTTATCTCTTCTTGCTGTTCTTTGGAACTCTGCATTCAGATGCTTATATCTTTCCTTTTCTCCTTTGCTTTTTGCTTCTCTTCTTTTCACAGCTATTTGTAAGGCCTCCCCAGACAGCCATTTTGCTTTTTTGCATTTCTTTTCCATGGGGATGGTCTTGATCCCTGTCTCCTGTACAATGTCACGAACCTCAGTCCATAGTTCATCAGGCACTCTAGCAGATCTAGGCCCTTAAATCTATTTCTCACTTCCACTGTATAATCATAAGGGATTTGATTTAGGTCATACCAGCACTTATTATCTGCCGTTAGGGCTCCCCTGGTGGCTCAGACGGTAAAGCGTCTGCCTGTAATGTGGGAGACCCCGGTTTGATCCCTGGGTGGGGAAGATCCTCTGGAGAAGGAAATGGCAACCCACTCCAGTATTCTTTCCTGGGAAATTCCATGGATGGAGGAGCCTGGTAGGCTACAGTCCATGGGGTCGCAAAGAGTTGGACATCACTGAACGACTTCACTTTTGATTATAGCCATTCAATCCTAGTGGGTGTGAAGTGGTTTCTCTTGATTTTGATTTGCATTTCCTGATGATGTTGAGCATCTTTTCTTCTGCATATTGGTTATTTCTGTGTCTTCTTTTGAGAAGTGTCCGTTCAGAGACTTTATCTGTGTTTACCTTGGTTTTTTTTCTTTTTATTATTGAGTTGTTAGTGTTCTTCATGTATTCTAGATATAAGTCCCTTATCAGATAGAGGATTTGCAAAAATAGTCTCTGATTCTATGGGTTGTCTTTTACTTTTTTGATGATGTTCTTTGAAGCACAAGAGATTTTAACGACGAGTCCAATGTGTCTTTTTCTTGGTTGCTATGCTTTTGGTGTCATGTCTAAGAAACTGTGGCCTATTCCAAAGTTATGAAGATTTATATGTATGTTTTCTTCCAAGAGTTTTATAGTTTTTGCTCTTACATTTTTTTCTTTTATCTATTTTGATTTTTTGAATATGGCATGAGGTAGTGGTCCAACTTTATTCCTTTTTTTTTTTTTGCCACACAGTTTGCTGATTCTTTGTTCCCAAACCAGGGATCAAAGCCAGGGCCCCTGCAGTGAGAGCACTGAGTCCCAACCACCGGACCTCCAGGGAAGTCCCCCAACTTTACTCTTCTGCTTGTGGATATCCAATTGTCCCAGCACCATTCACTGAAAAAATTCTTCTTCCCCCACTGAATGGTCTTGGCACCCTCATGCTTCTTAATGGATACAGTACTAAGCATTCCATTACGTGGAAGTACCTCACCTTATTCATCTGGTCCTTTTACATTTGGACATTTCAGTTCAGTTCAGTCGCTCAGTCGTGTCTGACTCTTTGAGACCCCATGAACCACAGCACACCAGGCCTCCCTGTCCATCACCAGCTGCTGGAGTCCACCCAAACCCATGTCCATTGAGTCGGTGATGCCATCCACCCATCTCATCCTCTGTCATCACCTTCTCCTCCTGCCCTCAATCCTTCCCAGCATCAGGGTCTTTTCAAATGAGTCAGCTCTTCGCATCAGGTGGCCAAAGTATTGGAGTTTCAGCTTCAGCATCAGTCCTTCCAATGAACACCAGGACTGATCTGCTTTAGGATGGACTGGTTGGATCTCTTGCAGTCCAAGGGACTCTCAAGAGTCTTCTCCAACACCACAGTTCAAAAGCATCAATTCTTCAGCGCTCAACTTTCTTTATAGTCCAACTCTCACATCCATACATGACTACTGGAAATACCATAGCCTTGACTAGATGGACCTTTGTGGACAAAATAATGTCTCTGCTTTTTAATATGCTGTCTAGGTTGGTCATAACTTTCCTTCCAAGGGGTAAGCGTCTTTTTAATTTCATGGCTGCAATCACCCTCTGCAGTGATTTTGGAGCCCAGAAAAATAAAGTCAGCCACTGTTTCCACTGTTTCCCCATCTATTTGCCATGAAGTGATGGGACCAGATGCCATGATCTTAGTTTTCTGAATGTTGAGGTTTAAGCCAACTTTTTCACTCTCCACTTTCACTTTCATCAAGAGGCTTTTGAGTTCCTCTTCACTTTCTGCCATAAAGGTGGTGTCATCTGCATATCTGAGGTTATTGATATTTCTCCCGGCAATCTTGATTCCAGCTTGTACTTCCTCCAGCCCAGCATTTCTCATGATGTACTTTGCAGATAAGTTAAATAAGCAGGGTGACAATATACAGCCTTGACGTACTCCTTTTCCTATTTGGAAACAGTCTATTGTTCCATGTCCAGTTCTAACTGTTGCTTCCTGACCTGTGTACAGATTTCTCAAGAGGCAGGTCAGGTGGTCTGGTATTCCCACAGAATTTCCCACAGTTTATTGTGATCCACACAGTCAAAGGCTTTGGCATAGTCAATAAAGCAGAATTGATGTTTTTCTGGAACTCTTGCTTTTTCCATGATCTAGCGGATGCTGGCAATTTGATCTCTGGTTCCTCTGCCTTTTCTAAAACCAGCTTGAACATCTCGAAGTTCATGGTTCACGTATTGCTGAAGCCTGGCTTGGAGAATTTTGAGCATTACTTTACTAGCGTGTGAGATGAGTGCAATTGTTTGGGCCTATCATTAAAAGTGATTATATTTTGGGACTTCCTTGGTGGTTGGTCCAGTGATTAAGAGTCTGCCTTCTAATGCTGGGGACTCGAGTTTGATCCCTGGTTGGGGAGCTAGGACCCCACAAGCCCATCCACCACAACAAAGATCCCAAGTGCTGCCACTGAGACCTGATGCAGCCAAGTAAATGAAGAAATATTTAAAAAAATGATTGTATTTTTAATTTGGCCCCTGGTGTAGATGAGCCAGCAGGGCTTGCTCCCCTTCTCTTCCTCCCCCCTCCTCCGGGGGAGCTTGGGTCATGGATTAGCTGGGGAAGGGTCTTCCCAGCTGGATGGTCAGCGCTTGGCAGGGACTGTTCCTTTTCTGCCCTCGGGCCAGAAAGGAGGAGGGGGCATCTGCTACCCATATGCATCCTCGGGTGGGGTGCATCCAGGGCCTGTGCTGCAGGGAGGAAGGGCCTGGAAGGACCCTGGAGGCTGGGAGATCTTGGGCAGGCTGGTGGTCAGGTGGGCCGGGGGCAGCATGGGGGCTGGGGGCCGTGGAGTGGGGAAGGCGTAGCTGGGGCTTCCACCCCCCTCTTTGGGTTCCTGTGGCTGCCGTAACAAATCGCCACAGTCTGGGTGGCTTAAAACAACAGAAGTTTTCTCTCACAGTTCGGCAGGGCCGAGCACCCCCAGAAGCTTTGGGGCGGGTTACATTTCTGGCGCCCCCATCTTCCAGTGGCTGCATCACTGCAGTGTCGCCTTCATCTTCAGCACGGCCTCCCTTGCATCTTCTCTTTTGTCTCTTGTAAGGACACTTAGGACTGGATTTAGGTCTTCCTGATAGTCTAGGATGATCTCATCTCAAGAATCTTAACTAAGTTACAACTGCAAAGACCCTGCTTCCAAAAGTAACTTCCCCGGCTTCTGTCTGTTTTTGGAGCCACTTCAGTGCACTGCCACCTGCCTTCGGAAATTCGTGTCTGTCATGTGCAAAAGACATTTGCCTCTCCCAGCATCCCCAAAACTCTTACAGCCACAACACTCAGTCCAAAAGCTCACCTAAATCTCATCCGAAGCCCCACGTCTCATCTAAGTTGTCTGTATCAAGTATAGGTAAGATTCTGCATACAGTCTACGCTGGGGTGAAACCCATCTCAATTTGTGGACCTGTGAGCTAGAAATCGAGTTGTGTACTTCCAAAATACAATGTTGGAGAGGCATAGAGTAGACAGCTCCACTCCCAAAGGGAGGAAGAAAAGATAAAGGGATCACCAGTCCCCAGCAAGCCTGAAACCCAGCAGGGCAAGTTCCAAAATGGCTGAAGGCCTGAGAACACCCATCTGGGGCTTGATGCTTTGCTCTCTGTACCTTTTTCTCTGCTGGCCTCTATCTCTGGGCACAAGGCTCTGCCCTTGGAGTCATCTTTTGCTTTAAAAAAAATTCTATTTATTTATTAGGCTGCTCTGGCTCTTAGCTGCAGTATGTGGGATCTAGTTCCCCGACCAGGGGTCGAACCTGTGTTCTCTGCGTTGAGAGCTCGGAGTCTTAGACACGGGACCACCAGGGAAGTCACGATTTTTCCCTTGATGGGCAGTATATGTTTGAAGCTGAGTAGCTGCTTTGTTGCCCCATTTCCTGCCTGCTGCTGCTGCTAAGTCACTTCAGTCGTGTCCGACTCTGTGTGAACCCATAGACAGCAGCCCACCAGCCTGCCTGCAGAACCCCTGAATTCCAACATCTTTCCTTCATCCTCTTCCATCCAAGCTGGCAGTGTTTCTGCTGATACAGCACCCTTTTTGACTGTGTGGGTCTCCCGTGTATGTCACAGGGACCCATGCCATCAGGGAGGAGGCTCCTCCTTCCCAGGAGGCCCCTCTCTGAGCCCAGCTTGTGCTAAGATGGTTGGATCTGCTAGTCAGACATCAGCTCTTTTCAGAGGATGACTGTCCAGTCACGTCGTTGGCTCTCTCTCCTCACAGTGAGTCTCCCCGCAGCTGCCTCTCCTGAACCTGGATGGGCATGAAGTTCCCAGGTCACCAGCCCTGGCTCTCTTCCTGTTTCACAGTTCCTTCCACGATTGGCGTCTTTACTCCTGCACTTTCCTGTAAGGAACAGGTAAAAGCCAGGTCACACCTCCCACACTTGGCTTGGAAACCTCCTTAGCTAAAGATCCAAGTTTGTCTCTTGCAAGTTCTATTTTGCACCTGACTCTGGAACTTAGTTCAGCCAAGTTTTTTGCTGTGTCTAATAAGGATCACCTTTCCTCCAGCTTCCGGTGGTTTGTGCTCAAGGCAGTCTAGGCTTTTTCTCCCAGGCTCCTCAAGTTCTCAAGCCCCGTCTGTTACCCAGTTCCAAAGGCAGCACCACGCTTTTAGACAATTGTCACTCCCGGTAAAAATATCTTCATTAGTTTCCCATGTCTGCCGTAACAGATGACCACAAGTGGGTGGTCCGGAACAGCAGAAAGTTCCTCTCCCCTCTGGAGGCCAGAAGGCCAAAGTCAAGGTGTGGTCATGGCATTGGCTTCTCTGGAGGCTCCCGGGAAGACCCTGCCTGCCTCTGCCTCTTCCAGAGTCTGGTGGCTGCGGCGTGCCTTGTGGCAGCGTCCTTGCCCCTTCTTCACGGGCCTGTCCTCTGGGGATCTCTCTTCTGCCTCTTATAAGGGCACTGCCATTAGGTTTAGGTCCCACCCAGATACGCCAGGGTGGTCTCGTCCTGATATCCTGAACTTAATCACATCTGCAAGGACCCAATTTCCACTTAAGGTCACAGACACGGGCACCAGGCGTCTCGACGTGAGCACACCTTCTGGGACTGCTGGTCAGTGCCGTCCCTCCAGGTTGCCTGCAGTGGTTTATTGGTGTTCTGTAAAACCTCTGCAGCTTTATGTTTTATGCTTGTTTTTAAGAAAAACGTGCACAGTATTTTATAGTTATAACTTAGTTTATGTGTAACTTTGTAATCTAATATTGTGAAGTATTTAGGTGCAAACATAATTGCGGTTTTGGACTCTGAATTTTAAAGCATTATAACTAAGATCAACCACATCTTTATTAATCAAAATAGGAACCATTACCATCAACACATTCTTGCCAACAAGAAATAAGTGTATTCCTATAGTGTAAAAATCCATGCTTTGGGATTCAGTGAACTCTTGGAAAGCATTTTCTGCTTCCTTCTGGCAGTGGAAGCATTTTCCCTGCAAAAAGTTGTCAAGATGCTTGAAGAAGTGGTAGTTGGTTGGTGAGAGGTTAGGTGAATACAGAGGATGAGAAAAAATTTGTAGCCCAATTAATTCAACTTTTGAAGCTTGGTTGGTTGTGTGATGTGCAGTTGGGTGTTGTCATGGAGAAGACTTGGGCCCTCTTTGTTGACCAGTGCTGGCTACGGGCGTTGCAGTTTTCAGGGCATCTCATCGATTTGCTGAGCGTACTTCTCAGATGTAATGGTTTTGCCGGGATTCAGAAAGCTGTAGTAGAGCAGACGGGTAGAAGACCACCAATCTCTACCATGAGCTTTTTCTGGTGCAAGTTTGGCTTTGGAAAGTGCTTTGGAGCTTCTTCCTAGGCCAACCACTGAGCTGGTCATTGCCGGTTGTCATATAAAATCCACTTTTTGTCACTTGTCACAATCTGATCAAGAAATAGTTTGTTGTTTCATAGAATAAGAGAAGACAATGTTTCAAAATGAGGACTTTTTTGATTTGCGATCAGCTCATGCGTGTTAAGTCAGCTCGTGAGACACCCGCTCATTCAGGTTTTTCACCTTTCCAATTTGCTTCAAATGCCGAACGACCTTAGAAAGGTCGACATTAAGTTCTTTGGCAACTTCTCCTGTAGTTGTAAGAGGATCAGCTTCGATGATGGCTCTCAGTTGGTTGTTGTCGTTGTCAACCTCTGATGGCTGGCCACTACGCTCCTCATCTTCAAGGCTCTCATCTCCATTGCAAAACTTCTTGAACCACCACTGCACTGTACATTGATTAGCAGTTCCCAGGCCAAATGTGTTGTTGATGTGGTCTCCTCTGCTTTACAACCCATTTTTAATGCGAATAAGAAAATTGCTCCAATTTGCTTTTTGTCTAACTTCATTTCCATAGTCTAAAATACAGATAAACAGCAAGTAATATGTTACTAGCAGAAAAACAAAAAGGGAGAAATGCACATTAACATGATGTATAGCATGCTGTTGCTGCTGCTGCTAAGTCGCTTCAGTCGTGTCCGACTCTGTGCGACCCCACAGACAGCAGCCCACCAGGCTCCCCCGTCCCTGGGATTCTCCAGGCAAGAACACTGGAGTGGGTTGCCATTTCCTTCTCCAATGCATGAAAGTGGAAAGTGAAAGTGAAGTCGCTCAGTCGTGTCCGACTCTTCTCGACCCCATGGACTGCAGCCCACCAGGCTCCTCCGTCCATGGGATTTTCCAGGCAAGAGTACTGGAGTGGGGTGCCATTGCCTTCTCCGGATATATAGCATAGTCACATTTATTTAAGAAGGTATTCCGACCCCTTTTTACTTAATGTTACAACAAATACGATCCTTCTGTGACATTAGTTCATGATTTGCATGGTAACCATATCCTCTTTATTTTGTATTATTTATGTCTTTGTGTCTTTGGTCGGCGGCAGGTGTACTAAGGGACAGAACGCACACGAGGCGTGTCTCGGGCAAGGGGAGTGGGTCCCGCACCGCCGTGGCGTGTCAGCGGTCGGCAGAGGAGCATGCCTGGGCTCAGGCCCACATGCCATCTGCTGGTCTCGGCACCGCCTCACTGTTGTGTCCTTGGGCAGCTTCCCGCTCAGGACCGCATCCTATTGAAACGGATCTCCTCCCATGGAACAGTAGGTTTGGTCTAGTTCAGCTTTTTTGCTGTTGGAAACTGCTGCATAGAAGAGCTGTGTCGCTGGATCGTGTGTGTCTATGGCTGTTGTTAGAAATGGAATTTCTGGGTCAAACCAGCAAGATTTAAGCTCCAACTGCACCATGGTGCTGTTTTGTTTTTGTTTTTTTTTTCACCTATCAGATTGGCAAAATTCCAGAACCCCGGTTTCTGGATTGTATTGGTGAAACGGTGGGAACCAGGCCAGTGAAAGTGTCTATCAGGCCTAAAAACCGCAGTGCGTGAAAGAGCAGAGGATGAGGGCAGTGCCTGAGGGAGGGTGGGTGCAGGCCTGCCGCGGGGGACCTCCCGACAGTGCAGGCAAAGGGGGAAAACCAAGAATCATGTTTGTATTTACCTGATTTTTCCCCATAAAGAAATTTCAGAGATTTGAAGAGGAAGCCAGTCCTGACTGTGAGTTGCATACCGTGTGCAGGGCAGGGAGGGGGTGAGATAGGACCACTTTTCCCTGTGTCTGGGGAATAATTCCTATTCAAACACAATATTTTTACAAGGTCCTAAGGTGTCTGCTCTGGAGTAGGAAATAGTAACCCCCTCCAGTATTCTCGCCTGGAAAATTCCATGGAGAGAGGAGCCTGGCGGGCTACAGTCCATGGAGTCGCAGAGTCAGACACGACTGAGCGACTAACACACAAAAGGTTGTCTGCCAGGTTCTGCAGTGCCCGAGAGGGCTCGCTCCCCCCACCTACCTTGCACCCCGAGTCAGGGCTTCAGACAAACAGCAGCACCTCGCCGATCTGATATGAAATCACGTGAGTGGGTAAACAAGGCAATTATTAACAGAGTTGGCGTGTGGGGCAGGCATGCCTGTCAGGAACGCAGCTCTAGCTCGGGCGCAGTGGTCCTGTGGGGTCAGACCCCTGCACTGGGAACATGAGTCTGCACGTGGGTCTGGGTCTTTCTTTGTGCTTTTGGGACTTTCTGAATTTAAGTCCTGACGGATTTTTATCAATCCGTGCCAGAGAAGTTTATATCATGCACTGCGAATGCAGGGTTTCTCCCACCCTCTTTTTCTAACTCACCATTGTTAGCCTATAAGAAATCTCTCCAGTCTTTAGAAGGATGTTGCAAGCCGGCTGTTCTAGTGAGCACCTTGTTGGTTCTGACGGGTGGTCGATGGTGCTGGTTTAGGTGCTGAGGAGGCAAAGGACACTTCTCATTGCTCTGTGGTCAGAGTGGCGTGTATACGGTTTCCTTTCCCCCTCACGCGCCTGGATCCACCTCGCCAGCAGCTGAGCCTGGAGGCTCGCTCTGGCCTCTGGCCGTGTGGCTTTGGGGACATCCCAGCCACCATGCTGAGTCTTATCGCCCAGCTGCTCCAGCTTCCAGTACTTCCCACAGGGGAGGCCTCTGGCGTAGTGTCACCTTCAGACTCAGATGGAAGTCTGGTCTCCTGTTAACAGCTGGCCTTCCCCACCCATGGTTCGGCCACTGAGGACTTTAGTGATTTAAGGTTCAAAAAGTAAAACTTGAGTTTGCTGTGGGTGCTCTTTACATAGGATTTACATTGTAGTCACAGTTATCTGTGTCCTCCCAGTGGTTCTGGCTCAGACAGTAAAGAATCCGCACGCAGTGCAGCAGACCAAGGTTTGGTCCCTGGCTCGGGAAGATCCTCTGGAGGAGGAAATGGCAACCCACTTCAGCATTCTTGCTTGGGAAATCCCATGGACAGAGGAGCCTGGCAGGCTAGTCCATGGGGTTACAAGGAGTTGAACACGACTGAAGGGACTGACACTATTTCTGTAACACTTGCACTGTATTAGCCTATATGCAAATACTACTTCAGTTTTTAGAAGGGACTTGAGCTTCCAAGGATTTGAGTGTTGGCTGGGGTTCTGGCACCAGTTCCCCTCAGACCCTGAGGGACCCCTGGACCTCCTTTCCCAGTTTATTGGGCCACTTTGTAAAAATCAGAAATCCCAGTGAGTTTTTATGAGTTGTCAGAAATTTTGAGATTGATACATAGGTTTTCTCCTTTAATCTATTAATGAGGTAAACCTGTTAATAGAGTGCCCTGTGTGATTACAGGGGAACCCTACGTAGAAGCCGTCTGTGGCTATCACCTGCCAACCAATCACTAGTGAGCTGCTGCAGGGCAGGCTGTCCCGGGTGGGTGCAGCGTGAAGCTGGGGAGCGCTGGTGGGGAACAGGGACTTGAGGGCAAGGAGGGCCTTGGGAACAGTGGGATGGTCTGGTTGGCAGGCGGGGTGTGTGGGGGTGGGGTCCCCCTTGCCTCTGGCCCGGGGCCATACCTGCCAGGGTCTCAGGAGACTCGGGGGGCACTTTGTCCCAGACAGAGGGGCTGGGAAGGAGGGGGCCTGGCTGTGGTGGAGGAGCTCAGCTCACGTCCCATGGACCATGGGGGTGTGAGCTGCTTCTTTGCTCATCAGCCTGTACCTGTGGGTGCTGCTGGCTTCACCCCTGTGGTGTCATCACGTGCCCCCCAGTCCAGACCCAACAGTCAGTGGGCCTGCGGCAGGAAGGGTGGGTGCCTGAAGGTGGCAGCCCACCTGGGGTGGGTGTGGGCCCCCAGGGAGGAGCCTTGGGTAAGGACGGAGGGAAGACTGGGGTGTAGGCCTGTGGGAGACCAGGGTGCCTGTGCCCCACAGCCCCGCACAGAGGACCAGGGTGGAGTGGGAGGCATAGCCTGGGGCTGACCTTGAAGCAGTGTGCCCGCGGCACCATGAATGAGGCCGAGCTCATCCCATTGGGCAGTGCCAGGGGGGACATTCTCCCCAGGGCACCGGCAGTGATGCTCGGTGTCCAGGAGGCTGATCCTGTCAGCAGTAGGGCTGGTGGTGGGGACCCCGCGAGATGTGCTGGGACCCAGACAGTTGGTGGCAGATGGACAGACCAGACGGTGGAGCCACCAGGACCCGCGGGGCTGACCCACCACGGGATGACCCCAGGGTGCTGGCCGGAGCTGCTGGGTGGTGGGTGGTGGTGCCTCCAGAGCTGGGAGACAGGAGCACCCCGAGACAAGCCCGTTGGACTTCACAGTGGGGAAGTGGGGGCTGGCTGCCATTTGGGGGGTCATATCACCCAACAGGCTGAGGTGACCCGGAGGAGCATGTGGGTGGAGGAGGGCCCCAGCGGAGGGATAAGGGGAGAGCATGGCAGGTGGGGAAGTGAGCCATGATGAAGGGCCCTGCCTCTGCCCAGTGGGACCCACCTTCGGGCCTTACCCGGGGCGCTGGCTGGGGAGATCGCCAGGAGGTCCAGACTGTCGGGCCTCTCCGTCAAGGAGTGAGTGGCCATGATTTCGAGGTCAGGAAAGCCACGTGCAGGGGCGACTAGGAGGGCACTCCGAGGGTGGCCAGCAGTGAGGGTCGGGGACTGTGTGTGGGGGCTGGGCCTGCCAGGCGCGCCTGGATCCAGCTTGCTGGCCTGGCAGTCTGGCTGGGGTCAGCGGGGTCAGGCGATCGAGAGCTAGAGGCTGGAGGGGTGACGCCTGCGTCTGATGGGAGCAAGCGCCGGTGCCCAGGCCCTGCGCATTGATTAGCTGAGGCTCCACCCCGGCTGGAAAGCCCCGCCCCGCGCCTCCCGGCTCCTCCCCCAGGCTGCGGCTCTGGCCTGGGCAGTGCAGTGCGGGGCTGGACTCGGCGTGGCGGCGGCCGCGCCGCCCTCAGCCCCAGAGGAGACATGGACCCCTCGCGAGCCATCCAGCAAGAGATCAGCTCCCTCAAAGGTGCGGGCCGAGGCCGGGGGCCGAGACAGGGGATGGGGTTTGTGGACCAAGCTGTGACCTCTGCCTGGATGCAGTCCCCACAGAGCAGTGGTCGGAGTCTGCAGCTCTGGGGGCAGCTTTGGGAGTGGGGAGCTGGAGCCCCAGGAGGCCCGGCCCATGCCCCACTGGGGCTGCACCTGGTGCGAGGTCCTCCCGAGGCTGGCTAGGAGGGCTCCAGCCGCAGCCCCGCAGCCCCGCAGCCCTGCAGTGTGTCGGGGGGCGGGGCGGCTGCTGTGGCGGCGGGGGCGGGGCTGAGGCGGGAGCTGGCCTCTGCTGGCGGTCGGGTCGGCACTTTCTCCTCCAGCACTCTGTCGAGTCCCCGCCCAGCTCGTCGGCCTGCCCCCAGCGTCCGAGGGGACCCGGCCGGGCCTGGGGGATCACTAGGGGGAGGCGCCAGGCGGGCTGGCCCCGGGCAAGTCCACACTGCGGTTCTTTGTTCTGGGATGGGGGGGCCTGGGGGCTGCCCAATGGCGCCGACTGGTTGCCCTGGAGACCCGGAGAGGCCTGGAGTGGGGTGGAGGGGGCCGCCCTGTCTGCCAGCCCGGGCCCTCCCTTTGCTGAATCAGCGGCTGCGGTTCCCGCAGTGTGGGGGATGGGCAGAAAGGGGCGTTCTCCCAGCCCTGGGACCTCGGGGACGCGGGGGGTGCGCTGGGAGTAGGGCCGAGGGAGGTGTGCCGCAGCCGGCCGCGCGGGCCAGGCCGGGAACATCCTGCCCCAGGTCCCTCCGTGCTCCTCCCCTCAGCCTGCGAGGCCGGGCTGGTGGGCGGGAGGGGGACGCCCCTTCGCGCCCCGCCCCCTTTCTTGAGCGTCGCGAATTGCTGCCCTCTCCTGCCGGGATGGCAAGGGTGGGGGTGACGGGGCTGAGGCCAGAGCAGGGCTGTGTTGGAGGAGATTCCTTGGTCTGGGGGCCTTGGGTGCGGCTTGAAATCGTTTTGGAAGGGGGGATGCTTTGGGGTTGGTTTGGTGGGGGACTTGTGGGTTGAGGGGGTTAGACCGGAGAATCAAACTAAGAAAATGTGCGTTGAGTGTACGGGGTGGCTGGGAAGGAGAGGAAGTCAGCGTGGGGCTGTGGGGTGGGCAGGGGGAGCGCCGGTGGCCTCAGGGAGGGCTGAGGGACAGGCCAGGAGTGGCCTTCCGCGAGCGCAGGGCCAGGCCGGGCCGCTGGCTTGAGTGCTGGCCTGAACCCACAGCTCGTGTTGGTTCTGCAAGCCACAAGTCCTGGTGGCCCGCAGGGCGCGCGGGCGCCGCTCGGCAGAGAGGGCGCGGCAGCTGCCCACCCCCGCGTCCTCCCAGCCGGCGCCTCGCCCTCCCTGAGCCGGAGTCCGGCCGCGCTGGGCCCCTGCCCGCCGGCGGAGGGAGAGCCTAAGAGAGCCGGCGGGCAGGGCTGTGGGCACAGTTGGCTGTGCCTGCAGTTTCCTCTGCCACAACTCCGGGGGCGCGCGCGCGCGCGCGCGCGCGCGTGTGTGTGTGTGTGTGTGTGTGGGGGGAGCGGTTCTGCAGTGCCATGGCAACGGCCTCAGAACCCCGCCCCCATGCGCCGCCTGTTTGCCGCCTGCCAGCCGGAGCCTCCCACCTCAGGATCCCCCCACCTCCGCGCTATGTCTAATCAGTTCCCGGGTTGCCCGTGCTTGGTGGGAATGGGTGTGTCTGCTTGGTGGAGGGGGCAGCCCCAGGTGGGAGAGTTGGGGTATCGGGCAGGATGGGGAGGCGCGGCGTGTCTGCGGTTGGAGCCTCAGCAGCTAGAGCCTGGGGGGGACCGCTGGGTGTGGCCAGGCCAGGATCCAGGGTCCTCACGTGGAGCATACGGTCCCTTCCCCGCTGCCTGCCCCCCATCACTGGGGCCCCCAGACCCTCATGTAGCTGGGCTCCCATGCATCTGTCCAGCTGGCTCACAGGAGGCTCTGGGTGGTGAGGGGGGCTGGGGGGGGGGCGGACTTGGTGACTTTGATTCCCTGTAGCAGCTGAGAGCTTCTGGCCTCTGACAGCTGGCCTGGGGCAGTGGGGGCTGGAGGCCCCTCTCCGAGCCCCCCACCCGGTGCCCTGCTCGGAGTCCTCTGGACTCGGAGCTGACTCTATGCTCCTGGCCCACCCTTGATCTGAACCAGCATGGCAAGTGTTAAAAAGGGCCGCCAGTGTCTAGGTCTGATTTTGGCGGTGGGGGCTCTGTCCCTTCCCTGCCTGACGGACAGCAGCCAGTGGGGCCTGCAACCTGCCTGTCCGTGTGCTGTAGCAGCTGCCCCTGCCATGCCCCCAGACCCCTGACCCCAGACCCCAGCTCTCCTCCTCCCTCCTCAGACCCCGGAACCCTCAGCACCTCCTCTCTGCCCCCCAAGACTTCACCCCTCCTACCTTAGACCTGGAGCGCCCCCTGCCGGGACGGGCAGCACCCTGTTCAGATCCTTGTGACTCCTGAGGCCCTGAGACCACACCGGGGCCTGAGGACCCTCCTGCTCTCTCTCCTTCCGCTTCCCTCTGCCACCCTTTGGACTCTGGGTCCATGGCTGCTCCCGCTGGCCCGCCCTCCCGCTAGTCTTAGAACCTTGAAGGAAGTGTTTAGAAACTGATGTAATTACTGACGTGGAGCCGCTGGCCGGCTCTTCGGGAGGGGGCCTGCCTTGAGGGTGGCCCCTCTGCAAGGTGCCCCCCCACCCTGCGAGGGGCCCTGTTGGCCGAGGGTGGGAGGGGCCGCCCTTGCTGCTGAGTCAGAGGGGGCCGGCCTGGGCGTCCTGAAGGGCGGGCGGGCCAGAGGCTCTCGCAGGCGGTGGGCAGGCCGCAGTGCCGGCAGGAATTGCACGGAGCCAGGGAGCCTGGCGCCGCGAGCTGCAAGCCCGGAGCCCGCGCCCTCGAACTCAGCGCTCCGCGCCGCAGCCTGCCTGCCCCGGGGCCCGTTTGCGCGCTGTGTGCAGGGCGTCTCCTGGCCTCTTCTCTGGGCCCCGCCCGTGCCCTTGGTTCACCGACTCCCGCAGCCATGGTGGCCGGCATGTTCATGCCGCTGGACCAGCTGCGGGCCATTTATGAGGTGCTTTTCCGAGAGGGCGTGATGGTGGCCAAGAAGGACCGGCGGCCCCGCAGCCTGCACCCTCACGTGCCCGGAGTCACCAACCTCCAGGTCATGCGCGCCATGGCCTCCCTGAGGGCGCGGGGCCTGGTGCGGGAGACCTTCGCCTGGCGCCACTTTTACTGGTACCTGACCAACGAGGGCATTGCCCACCTGCGCCAGTACCTGCACCTGCCCCCGGAGATCGTGCCTGCCTCTCTGCAGCGTGTGCGCCGCCCCGTGGCCATGGTGATGCCTGCGCGCCGCACCCCCCATGTGCAGGCCGTGCAGGGTCCCCTGGGCTGCCCGCCCAAGCGGGGGCCGCCACCCACCGAGGACCCTGCCCGAGAGGAGCGGTGCGTCTACCGCCGGAAGGAGCCTGAGGAGGGGGCACCAGAGCCCCCTGTGGTGCCTGCCACCACCCCAGGGACCCTGGCGAGGCAGGGGCTGGAGCCTGCCCCACCCACAGGTAGCTGCACCCTGCCCCCAGCTGGAGGGCAGGGGTGTGGGGGCCTGGGCCCGGTGGGTGGGGTGCGGGGCCTGGGCCTGGTGGACGGGGTGGGCAGCAGGTGTGCAAAAGCTCTGCTCCTGCCGGCAGGCGGCGCGCTCTCTGCCAGGGCACTCTTGCCAGCGGACGCCAGGGCTCCTCCTCCTGGCTTGAGGATCTTGGGGTGGGTAGGCCAAGGAGGAGCCCGTGGGTTACTGCCACCCATAGCCAGGCACACCCTGGGGCTGGGGGTGGGGCTCGCGGTTCTTGGACTGGCGGGACCAGCTGTCGGCACAGCCCTGGCCGGCACCCTGGGCCCTCTCGCCAGCATCACCCTCGTCCTGTGCCCTGCCCGCCCCCTCCCTGCCCCAGGGATTTGTCTGCTCCAGGCTCTCTCTGCAGGGGGTGGGGGCGTGCAGAGGGGGTGCTGGGATGGGACAGGGTACAGCCACTCTCCAAGTGGAGATGACTGCCTGGTCTTTCTGAGCCATGGGTTTGTCCACTGGGGGTGACATCTGCCCCCCTGTTGTGTGGCACAGATGTGATATGGTGGCTGGGTGCTTGGTCAGCCTGGGGTGGGTGACAGCCTAGCAGGCAGCCCTGGGCCGGGACAGGAAGAGCAGACCCGTGGCCGCGGCAGTGCAGGGCTCTGCCTGGGGTCTAGGCGGATCCATCCCAGGGAGACCTGGGTCCCAGAGGATGGACTGGGTCCTGTTGTCCCAGGGGCCGGCACCTTGTGCTGTGCCCCGCACTGTGGCAGCCCCCTGTCCCTAAGGACCTGTGCTGCACCACCCAGGTGGGCAGAGGGTAGCGGGCAGCTCAGGCTCACACCTGTGCTTCTGAGCTCACCAGCCTCCGTGTTGAGTGGGGGCAGCAGATTCCCAGCACAGGGTGGACTCCATGTCTCTCGAGCTGGGGAGGAATGTGGTCTCTGGGGGTGGGTGGGGACCTGGGGTGAGGCTAACAGGGTGGACAGGAGTTTGCCAGGTGGATGAGTGGGGGGTCAGGGGACCCAGGCGCAGGCCCAGGTCGGGCCTGGACCCACTAACTAGGGCCCAGGCGTGGGAGCCCATCTGGGGGGGTCAGGGAGGTTGTGGGTGGCGAGGCTCACCACGTGGCCTCTCCCGCACCTGTCAGTAAGGTGACCGTGTCCCCCACCAGAGACAGTAGTGCTGGGCTGGGCAGCGGTCAGCTCTGACAGCACCTGATGGACGGTCTCCACCCGGCCTCCTCCCTGACCATCGCCTTGATGGGGCCCCTGCCCCAATCTGGCTGGCAGAGCAGACCCTCCCCCTTCCTGGGTCGTGGGTGTGGGGAGCATGGACCCCCTCCTTTTCTCTCCTTCCTTCCTTTTCTGTGGCTTGGCTGGGCTGGCGCTGGGCTGAGCGGCTGGGCGGGCAGTTGGCCGTGGGCCAGGAGGGGGGACTGGGTGTGGCTCAGCGAGCAGGGGGGGGGGCGCCCCCAGCCCTGAGCGGGTGACTCAGTCTTCCCTTCCCGGCCGCAGCAGCCGCCGCCGGTGGCAGCTCAGAGTTTCCAACAGGAAATGAGTTCCAGCTCCAGGCTGAGTCAGGGCCGGAGGGCGTGGGCTCCCCCTTCCCCGCGGTCCCCCAGGCTGAGCGGGATCTGAGCACCACCCTGGGCACAAGAGGACGCCCAGGGCACCTCGGGTGCTGGGTGGGGCACAGGGCTTTGGCCAGGTCTGTAGGGGTCCTGATGGCTTGGCTAGGAAGGTTCTGATGACATTGGGAACTGTCGACTTCTCAGAGTTTTAAACATTATCAAGTGCGGCTTCCCTGGTGGTCCAGTGGCTGTGACTCTGCGCTCCCAAAAGTGGCTGTGACTCTGCGCTCCCAAAGCAGAGGCTACTTTCAGTCCCTGGTCAGGAAACTAGGTCTGACAGGCCCCAACGGAGACCTGGCACGGCCAAATTAAATGAAGAAATAAATACTTTAAAAGTTATCCAGCGATGTGCCACAGACCCCTCACTTGCTCACAGCATCGCCCCTCTGGTCCGTCTGCAGAAGGGCAGGTCAGCACGTGGGCCCAGCTGCCACGCTCATCACAGTGGCCTTGCTCAGGTGGACCGCCTCTGCCCGGCCAACCCCAGCCAGGGAGCCACAGACCCCTTCCCCTGTGCCATGGTGGTCTGCTCATCCACGTGGGAAGGTGTCCACTTGCTTGTTCTGCCACTTACCAGTCAGTCCCAGGCTGAGTTCCTGGCCGGAAGCCTCCAGCATGTGGGATGGATGGGCTGGGTGAAGAGCGAGTGGTCCTGGAGGGCCCCTGTGAGAGACGCCCTGAGCTGAGCCCTGACCAAGGAGGACGGCACTCAGGGAGCTGCCAGAAGGACCGACAGGGTTCCTCTGGGGTTACTGGAAAGATGGACCCAGGGGGAGTGGGTTTCATACATGAATTTCATTTCTCAATGAGCCTGGCTCAAAACTCAGAAAGAACTGGAACTTCAGTAGAGAAGAGGTGCCGTCCGAACACGCTCACCCCTGTGCTCCAGCAGCCTCTATGCTGCGGGTGCAGGTGCCCTGCAAGGCTGGCTGCTCCTGGCCACGCCACGCACCTGACTGTCCCATGGGCTTGTCCGCAGGCGCAGAGCCCTGCTGCTCCCTTTCACAGCACGTGGCGCCCCTGCCAGCCCTCCATTAGTCTCCAGTTTTGTGTCCGGTTGTCTGCGGGGAGACCCGTAGAACTCTGGCGGGTTTTCTAAGCAGGTTACAGTACGATTAGGTTTGTCTTTTACCAGGTCTCGCGGTGGTTGGGCAGTCCAACAGCGCAGAAAAAGTGCAGAGGTTGGTACTTAGCTAGGAGATGTCCCTTTGTCAAGGCTGAAGGCCTGGAGGATGAGGCAGGGGATGGGTCTAGGAGGGGCTGGGGTGGTGCAGACTTCTGGGGCCAGTGCTGGGTGGGGAGGCTGCTGGGTGGGTGGGCTGGGCCGGCAGGCAGAGGAGGGCCCTCCAGCCACACCTGAGGGCTCAGGGATTGCAGGCGGGCTGGTCCGACCCGTCGGTCCACTGGGCTTCACTCTGCCCGGCTCGCTGACTAAGGGGTGGCCGTGAGGAGGAGCCAGGCTCCCAGAGCTGGGTGGAGAGGCCTCGGCTCTGGAGAGCCCTCCCTTTGCCTCCCACCCTTTCCCTCCTTCCTGCCTTCCCTTCCTCTCCTCTCTGCCGCTCCAGAGCAGCCAGGCTCATGGTCGGCAGCTATGGACAGGTACAGCATAGAGGAGCTGATTCAGCTGGGCCAAGGTAGGGCAGGGCTGGGCCAGGGTCAGGCCAGGGTGCAGGTCTTCAGAAGGGAGGGGTCCAGGCCTCCAGCTGGGGCTCTGCTTTCCCCACCAGCCTGTGGCCGGGGCCCTGCAGGGGCAGGACCGCAGATTCCCGATGAGCATGGCTCTGTCTAGAGATGCTGCCTGTGGTGTGTCTGGGGTGGGATGGACGTGTCTCGGGGCGCCAGGCCTTGCCCCAGACTTCCAGGCCTCCAGGAGCTGGTTCCCCCTGGTGTTGGAGCATGGAGTCCTCCGAGGTGGAGCCCAGCCCTGGCCTTCAGAGCTGTCCCCTGCAGGCCGGTTTCCTTCAGAATTGTTTCTGAAGCATGGGGTTGATGGGCAGGAGGCTTGGGTGGGCCTGGCCCTCCACCCCCACCCCGTTGCCCCTGGCCTCCCCACGTGGGCCGGGGTACCCCTTCCCTGGCAGCCAGAGGCCTAGTATGGTTTGCTGTGCTCTGCTGCCGGCTGCCCACACGCTCCAGGCAGTCGACCAGGGCTGATGTCACGGCCTTGGGTGGCTGGGGTGTTCCTCGCCGGTTCTGTGCCTCAGTTTCCTCAACTGTGTGGTGCGGTGATCCGCAGGGCTTACTCCTTGGAGTTCTCAGAGGGTCAGACTAGAATGGCCCCTGCGGGCTTCCTCCATGGGGTTCTCAGAGGGTCAGACTTGACAGGGAGGAGGGGGTGGGACCGCGACCTCCACCTGCTGTTTCCTGAGCGCACCTTGGCCCTGGGGACGTCTGAGCCCCGCCCCCCCCCACCGGCTTCCAGGGTCTGTGTGGGCCTGGGGCCAGCACCTGGGCATCCTGGGTTGCGGGGGAGGCCCGGCCCGATCTGGCCTGAGACCTGACCTTGGGAGGCCGTCCCGCCCGTCCGTCTGGGCCAGGTGTTGTTTGGTGACCTGCCGGGGGTGGGGGTGGTGGTGCTTGCCAGGGTGGCCTTTCCCAGTGCTCCCCCACTGTCGTCCACGTCCCGCGGGGTGGGCAGGGTGGGAGCTGCAGGCCTTTCAACAGGGACGGGAGCCCCCAGGCCCGAGGGCCACCCTGCTCCCAGGTGGGCCCCGACACCCAAGGCTTCCCCTGTTGGACTCACCGTGGGAGCGGGCCTGGCGCCGGTGCCCTGGCTCCGCACGTCATGTTCTAAGTCGGGACAGATGACGGGCCTGGCCTGCCCTCCTGGGATATTTATATCCGCGGGCCCCCTGCCCACCCCCTCCCCCACGGACACAGCTCTGCTGACAGCAGCAGCGCCGTGCCCTCCTCCACGCACCGCCGCGCTTGCTGCCGCCTCCGAGGGGCCTGTGACCCTCCCAGCACCCACACCCACTCGCTGTCGGACCCGTGGGCCCCGCCGCTGTCCCCAATGAAGATTGTGCCGGGTAGGTGGGGCTGCCTCTGAGAGCCCAGCGGGCGCTGCGGGGGCCCACCCCCTCCCTGTCTGCTGTCCGCGGAGGGGTGGGGGGCGTCGGGTTTCCCTGTCTTTGACAACGGTTGGGTCCGCTGCGAGCCTGGAGGCCAGCGAGGACCGGGGCGCTGGCAGCTGTCCCCAGGGGCACCCTTGGAGGCAGAATGGGGTGCTGGGCGTCACGGTCACCCGCTGTGGGGGCGGGGGAGGCCCGTGTGAGGCCGCGAGGGCCCGGGCTGGGCTGGGGGTGGGGGGGCTGCGCTCAGCCAGGCGTCCCTGCAGGCCCCTCCTCCTGGCGGGTGTGGCCGCGGGTGAGCAGGGGTAAGGCTCCGCTAACCTTGAGCGTGCGAGCGGCGCAGGGCCCGCGGAGCGGCGCCTCCGTGGGAGGTGGGGCGGGTGGGGAGCGCGAGTGGCCGGAGCGGGAGGGAGGCGCGGCCGGGAGAGCAGTTGGTGCGGCGGCGGAGGCCGACAGCGGTCGGGCGGTCCCGCAGGGGGCGGTCCCTGGTCCCGGGCACCCCCAGCCGTCCTCAGCTTCCTCGGGGAAGGAAGGGGGGCTGCCCGGCTTCGAGTAGCCCTTCCGAAGGGCGGCTGCGCCTGCCAGCGCTCAGGCCGGCGCCTCCAGAGCCATGGAGCCCTCGGGCAGCCTGTTTCCTTCCCTCGTGGTCGTGGGCCACGTCGTCACCCTGGCCGCCGTGTGGCACTGGCGCAGGGGGCGCCCGCGGGTGCAGGATGAGCAAGGTAAGGCCGTTGGTGGCCACCCCCGAGGCTGCTGTTTATTGCCGCCACCCGGCCAGGGGGCTGAGGGCGGGGCGGGCGAGGGGCCGCCTCCCTCCCGCCCCTAAATTTCCCTATGCCCGCCCCTTCCTGTCCTGGAGGCTCGCGCGGGCACTTGGCCAGACAAGGTGTGGACCCCCCGGCCCCGCACCCTGTGCTGAAGACCCCGCCTGCTTGTCTGGGCAGGGCCGGGACTCTGCCTCCGTCAGCCTGGAGCCCGCTGCTGGGCAGGGCGTGAAGGGAGGGCTGCGGGAGGTCTGGGCAGCTGGGGAGGGGGCGGCAAGGGGCAGGGGCTTTCCGTCCGGGAGGGAGGCCCCTCCCTAGCAGCCCATATGGGGCGAGCACAGGTGACTGGCAACACAGAAACCGCAGCGGGCAGGTGCAGGCGTCCCGTGGACTGAGGCGGGGCCGCCGCAGGAGGTGGGGCTGCGGGAGCTGGACAGGTGCCTGAGCGCCCTTGACCAGGGCCCAGTAACGCCTCGGGGACTGGCGGCTGGGCTTACCCTGCCTTCCCCCGGCTCGAGGTCACCCGCTCGAGGCTATAGCCCTCGGCAGTGGCGCCCGGCCCAGGACTGGGTGGAGCCTGCCTCCACTCCAGTGAATGAGCAGGGGACTGGGGTTCCGGCCAGAGGGACGCCCCCCCCCACCCCCCCACCCCCCGCCTCCCCGGGACCTGCCGGGCTGCCCGGGCCATAGCCTGAGGCGGGGAGGCTTGCACTGGGTGGGGGTGGCCAGGGCCGCCCCTGGTGGGCCTACTCTGCGGGAGCCTGGCCGAGGTCTAAGTCCGGATGGGGCTCCTAGGCGTGGCTTTGGGGGCTGGGGAGGGCCTGGTGACTCAGCTGCGGGGACGTTCAACAAAACGGTTCAATAAAACGCTCAGATCACCGCTCCCTGCCTCGGTTTGGCCCTCCCTCCCTCAGCTTTTGTCTCCTGTGCCCACGTGGGCACGGAGCTCCCCTTCGGCCGCTCCCTGGTCCTGCTGCCCTTGGCGCCCCTTTTCGGTGCTTCTGCTCAGTTCTCAGCCCCCTGCTCCGCACACCTGGGCTTTCCCGCGAATCCTGCGGGAGCTGGAGCTCGTCCCGGGAACGCCAGGCTCGGGCAGTTCCCAGCCTCTATCCTGGGGCCGCAGCCTCCCCTGCTGCCCCCAGGCCCAGCCGGGTCCTCTCCCTCCAAGCGGGGGCGCGGCTTCCAGGTCTCCGTGGGGCGGGGCGCCCGCCGGGGGCAGGCTCTCAGCGTTCGGCCCGGCGGGGGAGGGTGTGGCACGCGGAGCCGGCGGCCTCGCGCGTGGGCCGGGAGCCGACGCGCCGTCCTGTTTGCTGTCCGCAGGGCGCCGGGCTCATGGCTGCGCCCGGCATACGGGGGGCGGGCGTCTCTTTCGCCGCGCAGAAGGAGGTCGTGCTGGAACGGCCGTGCTGGCTGGATGGGGGCTGCGAGCAGGCGCGCAGGGGCTACCTCTACAGGCAGCTGTGCTGCGTAGGTGGGTGTGGCTGGAGGGGCGGTGGTGCCGGAGGGGGCACCCGTCTCCGTGAGCGCCCGGGAAGGCCGCGGGGGCCGGGGGGGGGGGGGCGGTGCCCGGCCCAGGCGCAGCCCCGCCCCCAGGCTCGGTGCGGAAACACCTGGGGAGGAAGGCGGAGTGGAGTTCCCTCTGCCTCCGAGTTCCCTCCGGAGTAGAGGGTGGGGAGCGGGGCTGGCTGGCAGGCCGGGGCCGCGGGTTCCGGGCACCGGGCTGTCGGCAGTCTGCCCGCGGGAGGTGTGGGGTGGGAGGGATCGGGCCGGGGTTGCAGTCTCTGCACCGCCCCGCGCTCTCGGCGTCGGCTCCCTTGTCTCCAGGCTTCTTATCCCGGGAGCGGCCCCACTAACTAGATTCTTGCCTTAGTTTCCAAATCTGTGAAAGGGCGCAACGCTACCCTTCAGAGGGCCGCGGGCAGCTCTGGGGGATACTGGCCTGGTGGACAGGGCAGGAGCCGCAGTGCTGGGGAGGGCCAGCCGAGATGTGCAGCAGCCTGGCGCGGGCTGCGCGGCTGGGCCGGCAGGGGAGGGGTGGGTGGTCTCTTGACTTGAGGGCCTGAATAGGATGACGGATAGGATGGACGGGGAAGGGCGCATCCTACAGCCAAGGATGAGGGACTGGCCGGCAGGGCCGCAGGGAGCACCTGAGAGGACACTCTCTGAGATCCCGGAGGGGAGTCTGGAGGCAGCAGGGCATGGTGGGGAGAGGGAGCTGGGCTTGGGAGGTGGAGGTGGAACCCTGTCCTGGATAGCAAGCCAATATCCTTGGAGCCCTTGAGTGACAGAGAAGACGCTGGAGAGGGGCTTGGGGGGGGGGGGTGGGGACTCCCCCAGCTTGGACGCCCGGCTGGGATGCCTGGCAGTGGGTGTGAGCCATCCTTGGTGACCCTACACTGGGGCGCTGGCCGGCGTGGGGTCTGATGTGGGATCCTGGAGCAGCTCTGTGGGGTGAAGGGCTCATGTGTGGGGCCTCTCCGGGCCCTGCGTAGAAGGGGGGGGGGTCTGTCCAGAGTAGGGGAGCGAGGTGACCTGCCGCAGGGCCCCTGGGGTAGGTGTGGGGGTAGTCAGCTCCACCTGGTCCGGGGTGGGGGGGGGGTCCCCTACCCCCTGGGGTGTGGGCGCCCCCGTGTGGCTAGAGAAGGGCTGCGGCTGGGTGGGGTGAGCCTTTCCTGGAAACGAGGCCCGAGGCGCCATGTGGGTGGGGCAGCAGCTCCCAGCTGGATCGCATCAAGCCAAGTCTCCGACTGGAAAATTCTGTGGTCAGGGCGATGCATTCTTTCCTGCAGTGGCTGGGCAGCTGGGCAGTGCGCGGCCAGGGCTGCGGTGTACGAGATGAGAGGGAGCCGTGCGGCACCCCTGTGCCCTTTGTCCTACCACCTTTACAACCTGAGTGGCTGATATCCGTGCGCCCCGCCCGCCTGCAAACAGCCCCCCACCCAGGCTGCCCCCAGTGCCCTAGGTGCGGCTTTCTTGCCTGTGAGTCATCCTGCCTTCGCCCTCTCCCCTCCCCTGACTCACTGGCTGGGCCCACTTAGGGTGCTCCCCTCTGACCTGCGGCCCCCCTCCCTGACTCGGGGCAGAGTTCTGCAGCTCAGGGCTGGGCGGTCCTGCCTGGTGAGTCAGCGCTCAGCTATGCGCCCCCTCCTGCCCCTCGGAGCACTCTGCCTTCGGATGGGGGCACTGCTCCAGGACAGGCTTGGTGGGCGCTTGGGAGGGGTCCAGCCCTCACTGGAGCCTGGTGGCCCTGGAGCCAGGGGTATAGGTGGGAGCCTAGCAGGGTGTAGGGTGTAGGGTGTTTGGGTCTCTGAGGGGTGATTTCGGAGGGCTTCCAGGGAAGGCAGCCGGCCCCGCCCCCAAGCCAGGTGTCACTCCCCTTGGGGGTCCCTCCTTAGAGCCCCTCCGCCCGGCAGTTTGGGCACGCATGGGGCGGCCCTGGGTCAAGTCTGAGCTGGTGCCCCCCCCAAGACGCGTGACCTTGGGCTCCCTGGCCCAGTGGCACTCAGGCACCCCTCCCTGAGGGGCCCCCTTTGGAGTGGCCCTGGGCACGGTGTGCGGTTCCCTGTGACCCGACACTTGTCTGTGTGCCGTGAGGTGCAGGTCCCCTGGCACCCGGGTTCCTTGAGGGGCTGCTGCGGGCAGGGTGGGTAAGGAAACCCCTGGGTTTCCTGTTTCTGCCCGGCTGTAGGTGTGGCCATGGGGGAGGGGCTGCCTTCCTGCTTCCCGCTGGGACACTCCTTCTCTGGGGGTGTGCAGGCTGGGGTGGGGCTCCGGGGGCGGGGACAGCGGCTAGGGAGTTCCGTGGGCAGGGAGTGGCCCGCACTGGGCTCCAGCGGAGCTGAGTGAGCAGAGCCCACCGAGCGAGTGCGCTGTGCCCGTGCCGAGCACCTCTGCCGTGGAGTACCCCGCGGCCGCGAGCGCAGCACTTGGGGTGGGCCAGAGTGCTGAAGGGGCAGGGCGGCACCATGTCTCAGCAGCGGCTGCGGGTGCCCGAGCCCGAGGGCCTGGGTCACAAGAGGACCAGCTCGGAGGACAACCTCTACCTGGCCGTTCTCAGGGCCTCAGAGGGCAAGAAAGGTAGCGGGACTCTGCACCGCAGGGCGGGGCAGGCGCGGGACAGGAAGGGCCCAGTTCCTGCCGCAGGAAGCCTGGCATTGGGTGGGGTGGGGCCCAGACTGTGAGGCTCTGAATTTAGGGGACAGACTCTAATACCAGCGTTGGCCCAGGTGCAGAGTTGCTGGGGGGCCAGCCAACCATGCCCAACACAGAGAGGCTGGCGGGGGCCTCTGGGCCTTGGGTAGTGGGGGGCGGAGGGCTCTCCATGCCCTGGGAAAGGCCCGCCATCCTGCGGGGGGACAGAGGCTCCCCTCGCCCAGCCCTGCCCAGTCTGGGTCCAGGCCTGCTCAGGCCGAGGCAGCCTGTGTGGGGGTGGGGCAGGCCAGGACTTGTGTGCTGTGCCTCCAGGTGTGGCTGTAGCTCCAGAACCTCCCATCTTGGGAGACCTAGCAGTGGGCACCCGCGGGCCCGGCCCCCGGCTTCCATCCAGGACTGTCCGGGGCCTTGTTGGGCGGGGGCAGTGTGATTCTGAGGCCCTCTTCAGTGGCACCGCCACTGTGTCTGCATGGCGGTCACCTCCTGGGGCTTGCGGGGCTTCTCCCAGGCCCAGGTAACCTGGCCTTGTCTCTCCCAGATGAGCGGGACCGTGTGCAGAAGAAAACCTTCACCAAGTGGGTCAATAAGCACCTCATCAAGGTTGGTGGTATGCGCACACACGGTTGTGAGCATGTGTGCAGGAGTGCCTGTGTGTGTGTGTGTGTGTGTGTGCGTGTGTGTGTGTGTGCAGGGTCGCGGGGTGGAGGAGGATGCCCTGGCCGTCCGTCCCAAACAAGGGCTGGAGCCCCCTCTGCGTCCACGTGTGCGGGCCCCCCTTTCTGCCCCGGGGGCCCACCTCCCACCTCTGAACCTGTCCTTTCTGTCTGCTTCCTCCCCTGGCTCGCTCATCTCCTGTCTCTTTCCTCCTCCTCCTCCTCCTCCTGGTCTCTCCTGGTCTCTCTAGCACTGGAGGGCAGAGGTAGGTGCCTCCTTGGGGGCGGGCGTCTTCTGTGGGCCCCTTACCTTGAGCCTTCTGGACCAGCCCCGCACTCTGTCCGTGCAGGCTCAGAGGCACATCAGTGACCTGTATGAAGACCTCCGTGATGGCCACAACCTCATCTCCCTCTTGGAGGTGCTCTCTGGGGACAGCCTGGTACGTGTGTCTGCCCGCCCCTCTGCGACCCTGCCTGCCTTCCCTCCTAGCGTCTCACCAGTGACCCCCACCCCCAACTCTGTGTCCGGCCTGGCCTCAGCCCCCTGTGCCTCCTGGTCAGTGTGCATCCTGGCCTGGGAGCCGCCTGACCCCTGTGCCTGGGCACACGGCCCCGCCGCCCACCGTGCTCAAGCCTTGACAGTGTAACCTCATGCTCTGCTCTGCTTTGGTTTCTCTGCTGCTTGGACTCTGAACTTTGACCTCTGCCCTTTACCCTTTGCCCTGCTCTGGCCGGGCAGCCAAGAGAGCGGGACGTAATCAGGAGCTCGCGCCTGGTGAGTGGATGTGCCCGCTGGCCATGGCAGCACGTGGGCTCCAGGAGCCCGGCTCACCCGGCTGATGGCGCTGGGGTGGGCAGATGGCCCTGCTTCGAGCTGCCCAGCAGCCCACCTGCCACACTGTCCGGGGCCGGAAACCCACAGGGGCTGCCACCGCTGGGCAGGAGGACCCCTCCCCCAGACCACTACCCTCTGCTGGTGGCTTCCTGGCTATTGTGTCCTCCCCGCCCCCTCCTTCCTTCCCGCAGCCTGGCCTTGGACTTCCCAAACCCTTGCTGGGCCAGTGGCCCCCCTCCCAGTTGGGGTGGGTGACCCGGGGTAAGGGTCGTGGATGCCGCGGGGGCTCAGGGGTGCTGACCGGCGTGCCCTCCCTCCCAGCTGGGGTGGGTGACCCGGGGTAAGGGTCGTGGATGCCGCGGGGGCTCAGGGGTGCTGACCGGCTGACCGGCGTGCTACCCTTGCAGCCGCGGGAGAAGGGGAGGATGCGCTTCCACAAGCTGCAGAACGTGCAGATCGCCCTGGACTACCTGCGTCACCGCCAGGTGAGGCGCCCACCTGGCCACAGGCCCCGGCCCCTTCTCCGGCTGGCTCGTGGGTGTGACCGAGGCCTGCTTGCTCTCAGGTGAAGCTGGTGAACATCAGGAACGATGACATTGCCGACGGCAACCCCAAGCTGACCCTCGGCCTGATCTGGACTATCATCCTGCACTTCCAGGTAGCGCAGCCGCCCACTTGACCCTCTGCTGCCTCCAGAGTCTGCGGGGTGGGCCTGGCACCTGGGGCCTTCCTGTCAGCCTGTGCTGCCGCCCTGTGCTAACTCCATGGCCTGAAGGCCTGGGCCTCTTCAAGGCCTGCCTATCCTTCGCCCTCTGGCCCTGGCTCTCCCTGCAGAGGCACGCGTTCTCTGCTCTGTGTGGCCTCCCGCCACAGGGAAGGTTCTGGAGAGGCACCCGCCGCTCGGGCTGACTCACCCACTGCCTGCCCAGCCGCACAGGAAGCCGCAAATCTGAAAGCTGGGCAGGCAGAGCCAGGCTGGCACGGCAGCTGAGTCATACAGGCAGGCAGGCCGACAGACAGATAACTGAGAACAGACAAGCTGGCAGACTTGGGCCCAAAGGATTGGACTGAGTGCAGGGCCAGGCCCAGGCTGCAGCCACATGTGCCCAGTCCCAGGACCCAACCCTGGCCTGCAGCCAGAGAGGCCCTGACCACCGCCCCTGCTGCCCCGCCACACACACACACCTCATGACAGCCTTCTCTAGGCCTGGGGCTTCTGGGTGAGCCCCTTGCACACACCCTCCACCAACTCTGATCCTGCCTTGGTGGGTGCAAGGTGTAGCTGGGCTGAGGGAGCGCAGGGCACCCACATTGTGGCAGCTGCTGCCTGGGGTAGCGTGGGCTCGTGACGCTGAGGGGTGGTGGGTCCCAGCGGCTCCTTGACGTGGGCAGGACACGCTTGGCCTCTGCTGGCCGGTGGCTCGTGTATGCTGACAGGGCTGCGCCTGAGCCCCGCCTCCTGCCCCCTGTGCGGGCAGATCTCAGATATCCAGGTGAGCGGGCAGTCGGAGGACATGACAGCCAAGGAGAAGCTGCTGCTGTGGTCCCAGCGCATGGTGGAGGGCTACCAGGGCCTGCGCTGCGACAACTTCACCTCCAGCTGGCGCGACGGCCGCCTCTTCAACGCCATCATCCACCGGCACAAGTAGGCCGCCAGGCGGGGCGGGGCGGTGCCCGAGTCCCTCGGCCGGGCGACTGCAGACATGCTGGGGCGAAGGGGACGGCGAGAAGGCGTGTGCTGCGCACGGGGAGCCGCTGCCTGGGGAGATGGGCTCTGCTGCCAGCTGCCTCCCCAGGAGGCCCGGCCCGGCCCACACCCTTCCTGCCCACACCCTTCCCGCCGCCTCCCTGCCCTTCCCGGTTTCTTCGAGGCCAGAGGACCTCAGGGCTACTGGTTTTCACAGCCATGAGCACTGGCCCCACACTGATGCCCCAGAAGAGGCCTGAATGGGGTCAGTTCTTGGGGGAACCTCAGCCTCCACCCAGGACCCCAGGGCCTGGTGGACAGGGTAACTGCAGGGAGCCCAGACAAGCACCCCACCCTGGGGCCCAGCACCCCGCAGGCCCCAGGAGTTCCTGAGGGCGGGGCCTGCACCTGGGGGCGGGGCCTGCACACGGGCCGCCTGTGTGGGCGGGACTCAGTGCCACGTGGGGGTTGCTTCTCAGGGCGAGTGTGGGCTGGGGGCTCTGTGTCCCGGGAATCTGCAGAGGGTCTCTCTGCTTGCTGACCTTCCCAGGGGGCCTCGCTGCTCCCGTGTCCCTGCCTGCCTGCCCCACCTGCCCCTTTGCCCCCAGGCCCATGCTCATCGACATGAACAAGGTGTATCGTCAGACCAACCTGGAGAACCTGGACCAGGCTTTCTCTGTAGCAGAGCGGGACCTGGGGGTTACACGTCTCCTGGACCCCGAGGGTATGTGCCCCTGCCCCCTCCTTCCTCCCCGCTCCCCCCGGCTGGCGCCCCTCTGACCCCCTCCCTTGCAGACGTGGACGTCCCTCAGCCCGACGAGAAGTCCATCATCACCTACGTCTCGTCCCTGTACGACGCCATGCCCCGTGTGCCGGATGTGCAGGATGGGGTGAAGGCTAACGTGAGTTCCAGCCGGCAGGGCCAGGTGGGCGGGGTATGAGTGGGCCCCTGGCGGCCCCTCACGCCTGTCCCCTTCCCACCAGGAGCTACAGCTGCGCTGGCAGGAGTACCGTGAGTTGGTGCTGCTGCTGCTGCAGTGGATCCGGGCACACACGGCCGCCTTCGAGGAACGCCGCTTCCCCTCCAGCTTCGAGGAGATCGAGGTGGGTTTCCCTGCTCTGCGGGGTCCTGTGTCCACTGTGGGCACCCAGGTTTGGCTACTGACACCCCCCTTTCCCCAGATCCTGTGGTGCCAGTTCTTGAAGTTTAAGGAGACGGAGCTTCCAGCCAAGGAGGCGGACAAGAACCGGTCAAAGGGCATCTACCAGTCCTTGGAGGTGAGGGGGACCTGGAGATAAGGGAAGCCGCCCAGGAGCCTGGAGCCTGGGGGCCCATCCAGCAGGCTTGGCCTGCCTTCTCATTAACCTGGGGCCAGGGCTGGTTCAGGGTAGTTGGGCCCGGGGCTTGGGTGGCTTGGCACCCCCATGCTTGCTGGCCTTGGCCTGAGCTTGGCCTTGCCCACAGGGAGCGGTGCAAGCAGGCCAGCTCAAGGTGCCCCCTGGCTACCACCCACTGGACGTGGAGAAGGAGTGGGGCAAGCTGCACGTGGCCATCCTGGAGCGGGAGAAGCAGCTCCGCAGCGAGTTTGAGAGGTGGGCGGGCAGGCGGGCAGGCGGGGTGGTGGGTGGGGCCCTGCAGGCAAGGAAGCCACCCGAGGGTGAGTCACTGCCTGGGGAGGAAACCCCCACCCCTGGGCTGGGAAACCCACACTGGGGCCAGCTCAGCTGTGGGCTGCAGGCCGGCAGGGAGGCCCAGAGCAGGAGGGAGCTGTGCTCCGAGGCGGGAAGCCTGGCTGGCGGTTGCCACTCACAGAGGGGGGGCCGTGCTTGCTCTCAACCGCAGACTGGAGCGTCTTCAGCGCATCGTGAGCAAGCTGCAGATGGAGGCCGGGCTGTGTGAGGAGCAGCTGAACCAGGCCGACGCCCTGCTGCAGTCGGTGAGGGCTGGGCCTGGGCAGGGGGGCTGGACGGAGGGAGGAGCCCCAAGCCCGCCACGCCCTGCAGCCGCTGCTCCTGCCTCCTGGCGTGGGGCCATCTCTGACCGCTAGATTGGGCAGAGCCAGCTCCTGGGCACCAGGCCTGCCCTGAGCCGCCTGCTGGCTGGATGTGGCAGGAGGGGACCCAGACCGCGGGTCCTGGGCTGGGGCTCTCTCAGGGAGGACTTTCTTCGGGTGGGTGATGGGCGACAAGGCTGAGAAGCACTTGGCTCTGGGACCCAGTGGAGGCTTTTGCACTTGATCCCGGTCCCCACAGAGAACTGGGCCTGGGGGTTTGGCCAGAAGCCTTAGAGACACGTACAGTGCTGGCTGGGGAGGAAAGGGAAAGGACAGGCTGGGCCTGGAGGCGGGGGTGCAGGGTGGCCAGACTCTGAGTCAGGGCGATTGCCTTGCAGGACGTCCGGCTGCTGGCCGCAGGCAAGGCACCGCAGCGGGCGGGCGAGGTGGAGCGGGACCTGGACAAGGCCGACGGCATGATCCGGCTGCTGTTCAATGATGTGCAGGCCCTCAAGGATGGGCGGCACCCTCAGGGCGAGCAGATGTACCGCAGGTGGGACGCGCCCCTCCAGGGCCTGTGGTGGGCAGCCCTGTTCTGCGACCCCCCCTGACCGCCGCCCTGCCCACAGGGTGTACCGCCTGCACGAGCGTCTGGTGGCCATCCGTACCGAGTACAACTTGCGTCTGCGGGGCACGCCACGGCACCCTGAGCTCGAGGACTCCACTCTGCGCTACCTGCAGGACCTGCTGGCTTGGGTGGAGGAGAACCAGCGCCGGTTGGACGGTGCTGAGTGGGGTGTGGACCTGCCCAGTGTGGAGGCGCAGCTGGGCAGCCACCGCGGCCTGCACCAGTCCGTCGAGGAGTTCCGGGCCAAGATCGAGCGGGCCCGCACGGACGAGGTAAGCAGGCAGCAGGTGTGAGGGTGGTGGACGGCAGGGGTGGGCAGGTCCTGGCCGCCACAGGCCTCACCCTGCTGGTCTCCCTCAGGGCCAGCTGTCCCCCGCCACCCGGGGTGCCTACCGGGACTGCCTGGGTCGGCTGGACCTGCAGTACGCCAAGCTGCTGGTGAGTGGGGGCCAGGCGGGAAGTGGGTGCGGGGAGGGGTCCCGGGAGGAGGCGGCAACTGACACAGCCCCCGCCCGCCTGCCTGCAGAACTCCTCCAAGGCCCGCCTTCGGTCCCTGGAGAGCTTGCATGGCTTCGTGGCGGCCGCCACCAAGGAGCTCATGTGGCTGAGCGAGAAGGAGGAGGAGGAGGTGGGCTTCGACTGGAGTGAGCGCAACAGCAACATGGCCGCCAAGAAGGAGGCCTACTCGGTGAGGCGGGGCCCCTCGGTGGTGGCTGGGATCCCTCGGTGAGGTGGGGGTCTTCCGTGGGTGGCTGGGCCAGCCCAGGCCCCGGGAGCACTCTGTGGGAGCCAGGGTCCCCAGTGCTGCCTTGGCACTGCCCCTGAGGCCCCTGCCCCTGTCAGGCCCTGATGCGTGAGCTGGAGCTGAAAGAAAAGAAAATCAAAGAGATCCAGAGCACTGGGGACCGCCTGCTCCGGGAAGACCACCCTGCCCGGCCCACAGTGGAGGTGAGAGGGGCCTGCAGGGACCCCTCCAGGCGCCCCTGGGGGGAGGGGCAGGGCTGGGGACCCACCTGGTCACCCCTGGTGGGGGCGGGGCTGGAGGGCCCCGGTTGGTGGGGCGGGGGGCTGGGGCAGCCCAGCCCAGGAGGCAGGCGGGGCCTGATGGGCTGCGTGCCGTGTGGCAGTCCTTCCAGGCAGCCCTGCAGACCCAGTGGAGCTGGATGTTGCAGCTGTGCTGTTGCATCGAGGCTCACCTGAAGGAGAACACCGCCTATTTCCAGGTGAGGCCTGGGTCCCCCCATGCCTAGCCCACTGCAGGGGCCCCTCTGCCGGGCTGCAGGTGTGCACTGGGTCCGTGCACTGTCTCACTGACCTTAGTCAGTGCTGTCCCCAGGCTTTGGCCTGGTCCCTCGGCCTACACTGGGGCAGCCGGGGCTGGGGGCTCTGACCCTCTGCTGCTGCCCCAGTTCTTCTCAGACGTGCGGGAGGCCGAGGAGCAGCTGCGGAAGCTGCAGGAGACTCTGCACAGAAAGTACACCTGCGACCGCTCCATCACCGTCACGCGGCTGGAGGACCTGCTGCAGGACGCCCAGGTGAGCCGCTCGGCCGGCCCAGCGCTGTGCAGCGGGTGGGGGCAGACGCGGAGGCCCGGGGGCGCGGCCGCTGGAGCTAGAGGGCAGCCACAGCTGCGGGCAGTCCAGGGCTGGGGACGGCACGGGTGGCGGCAGGCCTGCTGTCCGGGCTGATGCTCGGGGAAGGTCCCTCTGGAGGCAGAGGGTGGCGACTGGAGGCACCAGCAGAGGTCAGGGGAGGTTGGACGGGGGGATGTCAGCATAGCAGGATGCACAGTGGGGGTGGATGAGAGCTTAGTGGCAGGGGCCTGGCGTGAGAGTAGGTGGCTGCCCAGAGCCAGTACGAGAGCTGACCTTGGGGCTGCGGAAGCGAGTAGGGGCCTGAGTCAGCCGCCTCACTCTCAGTCCCATGCTGTAGGAGGCCCACCGGCATCCCGAGCTGGACAGTCTGGGGCAGGTGGGGCTGAGGTGGACACAGAGGTGGCCAAGCATGGCGCTCAGGCCAGGCGAGACACAGGAGAGGGGCTGGGGGCCCTGCTGGCCAGGGTTCCTGTGTTGGGCCGCCACGAAGCCATGCAAGCTCTCCAGGGACCGAAGGCGGGCCTTGGAGGAGTTCTGCAGGCAGGCGGGCGGGGGCTGTGTCAGTTGCCGCCTCCTCCCGGGACCCCTCCCCGCACCCACTTCCCGCCTGGCCCCCACTCACCAGCAGCTTGGCGTACTGCAGGTCCAGCTGACCCTGGAAGCTGTCCAGGCAGCTTCCACTGGACTCTGACCCACAGCCTAGGGTGGTCCTTGGTCCCTCAGAGGGGCTGAACTGGAGGAGGTGTGCACCTTCCACAAGCACCGGGGAGGGCAGAGGGGAGAGGGAGAGGATGACATGGCAGCCTTCCCGAATGATACAGCTGTGGTGGGGGTGGGGAGGGGCACTTGGTCCTGCCCAGGGAGGAGGGTGTCAGTGGAAGCCCAGGGGCCTGTCCTGGCGAGCGCCCAGCCCCGCCACATTCCAGGGACCGTGGGAAGGAACCCCTGGTCTCAGGGCATTGTGGGGCAGCGGGGGACATGTATGCATTTCCTGGGGCAGGCACGGGGGGTCCTCACAGAGGGTCTCGGAACCCCCCCACCCCCGCCCCACCCCCGCAGGATGAGAAGGACCAGCTGAACGAGTACAGGGGGCACCTCTCAGGCCTGGCCAAGCGGGCCAAGGCCATCGTACAGCTCACGCCCCGCAACCCCGCCCAGCCCACACGGGGCCGCGTGCCGCTGCTGGCCGTTTGCGACTACAAGCAGGTGGAGGTGAGGGCCTGGCCGGGCGGGCGGGGCCTCGGAGGGGGCTGGGCGTGGCCACACGCTGACGGCTCTGGCTGCTGCAGGCGACGGTGCACAAGGGTGATGAGTGCCAGATGCTGGGCCCCGCACAGCCGTTCCACTGGAAAGTGCTCAGCGGCTCCGGCAGCGAGGCTGCCGTGCCCTCCGTGTGCTTCCTCGTGCCCCCGCCAAACCAGGAGGCCCTGGAGGCTGTGGCCAGGTGCGTGGTCCTGGGCGGGGCGGCCGGCTGGGTGGTAGGGCAGCTGCCTGGACACCTCTGACTGTGCCCTGCCCGCCAGGCTGGAGGCCCAGCACCAGGCCTTGGTCACGTTGTGGCATCAGCTGCACACGGACATGAAGAGCCTTCTGGCGTGGCAGAGCCTCAGCCGTGACGTGCAGCTCATCCGCTCCTGGTCCCTGGTCACGGTACGGCGGCCCTGCGGGTGCTCAAGGCTAGTGGGGTGTGGGGCCTCTCCGCGTCTACGCTCATCCTCTGGTCCCTGGTCGTGGTACGGTGGCCCCGCTGAGCACTCCCGGCGGATGGGGTGTGGGTCTCCCCGCAGCTATGCTCACCCCGGCCCACCTGCCCACAGTTCCGCACGCTGAAGCCTGAGGAGCAGCGCCAGGCCCTCCGCAGCCTGGAGCTGCACTACCAGGCCTTCCTGCGGGACAGCCAGGATGCCGGCGGCTTCGGGCCTGAGGACCGGCTGCAGGCCGAGCGCGAGTATGGCTCCTGCAGCCGCCACTACCAGCAGCTGCTGCAGAGCCTGGAGCAGGGTAGGTGTGGGCAGCGCGGGGGGTGGTGGGACGCTCGTGGGGGGCCGCCCGCGGTTGGGCGGCGTGCGAACTGGATGTGTTCCCCAGGCGAGCAGGAGGAGTCACGCTGTCAGCGCTGCATCTCAGAGCTCAAAGACATCCGGCTGCAGCTGGAGGCCTGCGAGACACGCACGGTGCACCGCCTGCGGCTGCCGCTAGACAAGGAGCCCGCGCGGGAGTGCGCCCAGCGCATCGCTGAGCAGCAGGCAGGCCCCGGCCCCTCCTCCCCCCACCGTACCGTACCCCGCCCCCGGCTCCCAAGGGTGCTGCCTGTCGGGTTCGTAGGCTCAGCTTGCCCCCTGCTCTGTCTCCTCAGAAAGCACAGGCGGAGGTGGAGGGGCTGGGCAAGGGGGTCGCCCGGCTCTCTGCTGAGGCCGAGAAGGTCCTGGCCCTGCCTGAGCCATCCCCTGCGGCCCCCACCCTGCGCTCAGAGCTGGAGCTGACCCTGGGCAAGTTGGAGCAGGTCCGCAGCCTCTCCGCCATTTACCTGGAGAAGTGAGTGTGCCTGTCAGCGGCCGGGGGTGGAGACCGAGGGGTCTTGAGCAGAGCGGGAGGGTGCGGACAGGCTGATGGGCCGGGCGATGCAGCCACGAGGAGGGTCCGCTGAGGGATAGCTGGTGCAGATCTGGCCAGGGTGTCGCGGGGTGGCCAGAAGGGTTCTGTCCTGGCGTGCCTGTGGCTGGCTTCCCGAGGACCGGCCAAGGGGCGAGAGCAGTTGTGGGAGGAGGACTAGCACCCCCGCCCACAGGATACCGGGAGGTCGGGGGGTGGTCACCAAGATGTGGAAGGCGTGTGTGCAGAGGCAAGGGGCGGGCGCATGGGGAGCCTAGGGGGGTGAGGAGTGCTGGGGAGGGGGGCGTGTCCAGCGAGGGTCAGAACCCAGCTTGGGGGGCATTGGCAACCTCAGGGGAGGAGCTTCTTGGTGGAATGTGGGGTCAGGTGGGCCATGGGTGACACAGCAGAGACCCAGGGTGCTGAGAGGGCCCTCTCCCCAACAGGCCCTTCCCCGCCCCCCACCCGGTGCCCCCAGGGAATGTGGAGTCCTCCCCAGGACCCCTCCTTCCTTCCCGCCCTCACTCCCAGACATGGGCACCTTTTCCCCCACTGTTCATTTTGGTATATACATTCACGTGGCTTGTAGATCATTTTCAGAAGCTTTGTGGGAACCCCCCACGCTCAGTCCCCCATGAGCCTCCCTCCAGGACCTGACCTTGGTCCTCAGCCTCTCACTCAGCCTGTCTTCATGAGGCCCTGCCCTCCCCTAGGCTCAAGACTATCAGCCTGGTGATCCGGAGCACGCAGGGGGCTGAGGAGGCACTCAAGGCCCACGAGGAGCAGCTCAAGGAGGCCCAGGCTGTGCCCGCTGCCCTCCCAGAGCTTGAGGCCACCAAGGCTGCAATGAAGGTACTGCCGCCAGCTCGCGCCCCACTGCCAGGGCCTGATGGTATCAGGGGTGGCAGCCGGGGCCTCAGGCTGACACGGCTCCTCTGCTCTGGTCCAACAGAAGCTGCGGGCCCAGGCGGAGGCACAGCAGCCTGTGTTCGATGCCCTGCGGGATGAGCTGCGGGGGGCACAGGAGGTGGGCGAGCGGCTGCAGCAGCGGCACGGCGAGCGGGACGTGGAGGTGGAGCGCTGGCGTGAGCGGGTCACCCAACTGCTGGAGCGCTGGCAGGCCGTGCTGGCCCAGACCGACGTGCGGCAGCGTGAGCTTGAGCAGCTGGGCCGCCAGCTGCGCTACTACCGGGAGAGCGCAGACCCGCTGGGCGCCTGGCTGCAGGACGCCAGGCGGCGGCAGGAGCAGATCCAGGCCGTGCCGCTGGCCGACAGCCAGGCTGTGCGCGAGCAGCTGCGGCAGGAGAAGGTGGGCCCGGGCGGGGCGGGCGGGAGGGGTGGGTGTGGGTGTGCCCCGTGATCGCTGACCACCCTGACGCCCCAGGCCCTGCTGGAAGAGATTGAACGCCATGCTGAAAAGGTAGAGGAGTGCCAGAGGTTCGCGAAGCAGTACATCAACGCCATCAAGGTGAGGCTCTGTGGCCTCGGGGCCCGGGGAACAAGGCAGTGGGGGCGACCTCTGAGGGCCCCCCCGCCAAGGCCACGCTGGGCAAAGCCTGCAGGCAGTTTCAGGGGCGGGGTGGGGCGGGCAGAGCTGGCAGGCATTGGTGTGTCTCTGCAGGACTACGAGCTTCAGCTGGTCACGTACAAGGCACAGCTGGAGCCAGTGGCCTCGCCGGCCAAGAAGCCCAAGGTCCAGTCGGGGTCCGAGAGCGTCATCCAGGAGGTGAGGCTGAGGGGCGGTGGGGCTGGTGGGTGGGCGGAGCCAAAGCCACGCAGGGCCTGGTGGGCTCTGGGCAGGGGCAGGGCTGACTGTGGGCGTCCCTCTGCCCCCAGTACGTGGACCTGCGGACTCGCTACAGTGAGTTGAGCACGCTCACCAGCCAGTACATCAGGTTCATCAGTGAGACCCTGCGGCGCATGGAGGAGGAGGAGGTAGGGCTGCCAGGGTGGGGAGGCCGTCCCGCCGTCCCCCCCAGATGTGGCCCCTGGGACGCGTCCGAGCGCACCTGGCACAGCACGGCCCACCCCCCACGGCCTGGCACTGCACGGCTCTCCCCGTGGTGGCTGTTGTGTGCCCCGGGCCGCCCCTGGCTCTGTGTGTCCCTTCTCGGGGTTCTGCATTGGCCTTTTCACTTGGCCGCCTGCTCTGCAAAGACTTGGGCTTGTTTGGTTGTGGGGACCGGGAGGGGCGTCACGGCGAGGCAGGGCACTGGCCTGTCTGTCTCCTACCACCCCCCGAGGTGAGCCCTCTGTCTGGCCTACCTGCAGCCTCTTCCCTGAGCTGAACTGCAGACTGTCAGGTCTACATGATGCCCATGCTGGCCACCTGCCCTGCCGGGTTGGGGGGGGCCAGAGCAGGCCACGGGCATCAGCAGTGCTCAGGCAGGGCTGTGCGGTAGTCATGGTTCCTGGATCCTGCAAACCTCTTGCTTTGCTCTCTCTCTCTCTCTCCCTCCGTTTGTCTGTCTCCATCGCCTGTCTGCGGGAAGAGGGGAGGACGCTTGGGTCTCCTTCCCCAGGCTGGTGAGCACTGTGGGGCCAGGCTGCGCTCACTGCCCCGAGTGCCCCGGGGGGGGGTGCACGTGATTCCCCTCAGCCAGGTCATGACCTGTGTCCTCCCCCAACCCCTGCACCGTGCTGAGCTGTGGTGGCACTGAATCGCGTCCCAGGAGCAGCCGCGGTGTGCTCACCGCTGTCTCTGGTTCTCTCCCTCTCTCTGCCACGGCCGCAGAGGCTGGCCGAGCAGCAGCGAGCGGAGGAGCGGGAACGGCTGGCTGAGGTGGAGGCTGCACTGGAGAAGCAGCGGCAGCTGGCTGAGGCCCACGCCCAGGCGAAGGCGCAGGCGGAGCGCGAGGCCCAGGAGCTGCAGCGGCGCATGCAGGAGGAGGTGGCACGCCGGGAGGAGGTCGCGGTGGATGCGCAGCAGCAGAAGCGCAGCATCCAGGAGGAGCTGCAGCAGCTGCGGCAGAGCTCGGAGGCGGAGATCCAGGCGAAGGCCCGGCAGGTGGAGGCAGCCGAGCGCAGCCGGCTGCGCATCGAGGAGGAGATCCGAGTGGTGCGCCTGCAGCTGGAGACCACGGAGCGCCAGCGCGGCGGGGCGGAGGGCGAGCTGCAGGCGCTGCGGGCGCGGGCAGAGGAGGCTGAGGCACAGAAGCGGCAGGCCCAGGAGGAAGCAGAACGCCTGCGGCGGCAGGTGCAAGACGAAACCCAGCGCAAGCGGCAGGCTGAGGCTGAGCTGGGCCTGCGTGTGAAGGCGGAGGCCGAGGCGGCAAGGGAGAAGCAGCGGGCCCTGCAGGCGCTAGAGGAGTTACGTCTGCAGGCCGAGGAGGCAGAGCGGCGCCTGCGGCAGGCAGAGGCAGAGCGGGCACGCCAGGTGCAGGTGGCGCTGGAGACAGCACAGCGCAGTGCCCAGGCGGAGCTGCAGAGCAAGCACGCCTCATTTGCTGAGAAGACAGCGCAGCTGGAGCGCACCCTCGAGGAAGAGCACGTGACCGTGGTGCAGCTTCGTGAAGAGGCCACACGCCGGGAGCAGCAGCAGGCGGAGGCCGAGCGTGCCCGCGAAGAGGCCGAGCGTGAGTTGGAGCGCTGGCAGCTGAAGGCCAATGAGGCGCTGAGGCTGCGGCTGCAGGCAGAGGAGGTGGCACAGCAGAAGAGCCTGGCGCAGGCCGAGGCGGAGAAGCAGAAGGAGGCGGCAGAGCGGGAGGCGCGGCGGCGTGGCAAGGCAGAGGAGCAGGCAGTGCGGCAGCGCGAGCTGGCGGAGCAGGAGCTGGAGAGGCAGCGGCAGCTGGCGGAGGGCACTGCGCAGCAGCGCCTGGCCGCCGAGCAGGAGCTGATCCGGCTGCGCGCCGAGACAGAACAAGGTGAGCAGCAGCGGCAGCTGCTGGAGGAGGAGCTGGCTCGGCTACAGAGCGAGGCGGCTGCCGCCACGCAGAAGCGCCAGGAGCTGGAGGCTGAGCTGGCCAAGGTGCGGGCTGAGATGGAGGTGCTGCTGGCCAGCAAGGCGCGGGCCGAGGAGGAATCACGCTCCAGCAGCGAGAAGTCCAAGCAGAGGCTGGAAGCCGAGGCCGGGCGCTTCCGCGAGCTGGCAGAGGAGGCTGCCCGCCTGCGCGCGCTGGCGGAGGAGGCCAAGCGGCAGCGGCAGCTGGCGGAGGAGGATGCGGCGCGGCAGCGGGCAGAGGCTGAGCGGGTGCTGTCCGAGAAGCTGGCTGCCATCAGCGAGGCCACGCGGCTCAAGACGGAGGCAGAGATCGCACTTAAGGAGAAAGAAGCCGAGAACGAGCGCCTGCGGCGGCTGGCGGAAGACGAAGCCTTCCAGCGGCGGAGGCTGGAGGAGCAGGCAGCCCAGCACAAGGCCGACATCGAGGAGCGGCTGGCACAGCTGCGTAAGGCATCTGAGAGCGAACTGGAGCGGCAGAAGGGGCTGGTGGAGGACACTCTGCGGCAGCGGCGGCAGGTGGAGGAGGAGATCCTGGCCCTTAAGGCAAGCTTCGAGAAGGCAGCCGCCGGCAAGGCGGAGCTGGAATTGGAGCTGGGGCGCATCCGCGGCAACGCAGAGGACACGCTGCGCAGCAAGGAGCAGGCGGAGCAGGAGGCGGCGCGGCAGCGGCAGCTGGCCGCAGAGGAGGAGCGGCGGCGCCGGGAGGCCGAGGAGCGTGTGCAGAAGAGTCTGGCAGCTGAGGAGGAGGCTGCGCGGCAGCGGAAGGCTGCGCTGGAGGAGGTGGAGCGGCTCAAGGCCAAGGTGGAGGAAGCGCGGCGCCTGCGCGAGCGCGCGGAGCAAGAGTCTGCACGGCAGCTGCAGCTGGCGCAGGAGGCTGCCCAGAAGCGGCTGCAGGCGGAAGAGAAGGCGCATGCCTTTGCAGTGCAGCAGAAGGAGCAGGAGCTGCAGCAGACCCTCCAGCAAGAGCAGAGCATGCTGGAGAGGCTCCGTGGCGAGGCCGAGGCTGCCCGGCGTGCGGCGGAGGAGGCAGAGGAGGCGCGCGAGCGGGCCGAGGGCGAGGCAGCGCAGTCCCGACAGCGCGTGGAGGAGGCGGAGCGGCTGAAGCAGGCGGCGGAGGAGCAGGCGCAGGCTCAGGCGCAGGCGCAGGCCGCCGCAGAGAAGCTGCGCAAGGAAGCTGAACAAGAGGCGGCGCGGCGGGCGCAGGCAGAGCAGGCGGCCCTGCGGCAGAAGCAGGCGGCCGATGCGGAGATGGAGAAACACAAGAAATTCGCGGAGCAGACACTGCGGCAGAAGGCCCAGGTGGAGCAGGAGCTGACGGCACTGCGGTTGAAGCTGGAGGAGACGGACCACCAGAAAAGCATCCTGGACCAGGAGCTGCAGCGGCTGAAGGCGGAGGTGACCGAGGCCGCCCGACAGCGCAGCCAGGTAGAGGAGGAGCTATTCTCCGTGCGCGTCCAGATGGAGGAGCTCGGCAAGCTCAAGGCTCGCATCGAGGCGGAGAACCGCGCCCTTATTCTGCGCGACAAGGACAACACGCAGCGCCTCCTGCAGGAGGAGGCCGAGAAGATGAAGCAGGTGGCGGAGGAGGCCGCGCGGCTGAGCGTGGCGGCTCAGGAGGCAGCACGGCTGCGTCAGCTGGCGGAGGAGGACCTGGCTCAGCAGCGGGCCCTGGCGGAGAAGATGCTCAAGGAGAAGATGCAGGCAGTACAGGAGGCCACGCGGCTCAAGGCCGAGGCGGAGCTGCTGCAGCAGCAGAAGGAGCTGGCCCAGGAGCAGGCCCGCCGGCTGCAGGAGGACAAGGAGCAGATGGCCCAGCAGCTGGCACAGGAGACGCAAGGCTTCCAGCGGACCCTGGAGACTGAGCGGCAGCGGCAGCTGGAAATGAGCGCGGAGGCCGAGCGGCTCAGGCTGCGTGTGGCTGAGATGAGCCGGGCCCAGGCTCGCGCGGAGGAGGACGCCCAGCGCTTCCGGAAGCAGGCGGAGGAGATTAGCGCAAAGCTGCACCGCACAGAGCTCGCCACGCAGGAGAAGGTGACGCTGGTGCAGACGCTGGAGACACAGCGGCAGCAGAGCGACCGGGATGCCGATCGCCTGAGGGAGGCCATTGCGGAGCTCGAGCGCGAGAAGGACAAGCTCAAGAAGGAGGCTGAGCTGTTGCAGCTCAAGTCTGAGGAGGTATCTTGCGGCGGAGGGTAGGGACCTCGGGTGGGGTCTGTTCTGGGAAAGGTGCGCCTGGCCGGGTGTCCCTGACCGCCCCCTATCCCCTTGACAGATGCAGACGGTGCAGCAGGAGCAACTGCTGCAGGAGACGCAGGCCTTGCAGCAGAGCTTTCTCTCCGAGAAGGACAGCCTGCTGCAGCGGGAGCGCTTCATTGAGGAGGAGAAGGCCAAGCTGGAGAGGCTCTTCCAGGACGAGGTGGCCAAGGCACAGAAGTTGCGGGAGGAGCAGCAGCGACAGCAGCAGCAGATGCAGCAGGAGAAGCAGCAGCTGCTGGCCAGCATGGAGGAGGCGCGGCGGCGGCAGCGTGAGGCTGAGGAGGGTGTGCGGCGCAAGCAGGAGGAGCTGCAGCTCCTGGAGCAGCAGCGGCAGCAGCAGGAGCAGCTGCTGGCGGAGGAAAACCGCCGGCTGCGTGAGCGGCTGGAGCACCTGGAGGAGGAGCATCGGGCCGCACTGGCCCACTCCGAGGAGATCACCGCTGCTCAGGCAGCGGCCACCAGAGCCCTCCCCAACGGCCAGGATGCGACCGACGGCCCAGCTGCAGAGCCAGAGCATGCCTTCGAGGGCCTGCGGCAGAAGGTGCCGGCCCAACAGCTGCAAGAGGCGGGCATCCTGAGCACAGAGGAGGTGCAGCGGCTGGTGCAGGGCCACACGACGGTGGCCGAGCTCACGCAGCGGGAGGACGTGCGCCGCTACCTGCAGGGCCACAGCAGCATCGCGGGGCTGCTCCTGAAGCCTGCCAATGAGAAGCTGACCATCTACGCCGCCCTGAGGAGGCAGCTGCTGAGCCCGGGCACCGCTGTCATCCTGCTTGAGGCCCAGGCAGCCTCAGGCTTTCTCCTGGACCCAGTGCGGAACAGGCGGCTGACCGTCAACGAAGCTGTGAAGGAGGGTGTCGTGGGCCCTGAGCTGCACCACAAGCTGCTGTCGGCCGAGCGCGCGGTCACTGGCTACAAGGACCCGTACACCGGGGAGCAGATCTCCCTCTTCCAGGCCATGAAGAAGGACCTCATCGTGCGCGAGCACGGCATCCGCCTGCTGGAGGCCCAGATCGCCACGGGCGGCGTCATCGACCCCGTGCACAGCCACCGCGTGCCCGTGGACGTGGCCTACCAGCGCGGCTACTTTGACGAGGAGATGAACCGTGTGCTGCAGGACCCCAGCGACGACACCAAGGGCTTCTTCGACCCCAACACGCATGAGAACCTCACTTACCTGCAGCTGCTGGAGCGCTGCGTGGAGGACCCCGAGACAGGCCTGCGGCTGCTGCCGCTCACAGATCAGGCTGCCAAGGGTGGTGAGCTGGTCTACACTGACTCGGAGGCCCGGGATGTGTTTGAGAAGGCCACTGTGTCGGCGCCATTCGGCAAGTTCCAGGGCAAAACGGTGACCATCTGGGAGCTCATCAACTCCGAGTACTTCACGGCCGAGCAGCGGCGGGACCTCCTGCGGCAGTTCCGCACAGGCAAGGTCACCGTGGAGAAGATCATCAAGATCGTCATCACCGTCATCGAGGAGCACGAGCAGAAGGGCCAGCTCTGCTTCCAGGGCCTGCGTGCCCTGGTCCCTGCTGCCGAGCTGCTTGAGAGTGGGGTCATCGACTGGGACCTCTTCCGCCAGCTGCAGCTGGGCGAGCGCTCCGTGCAGGAGGTGGCTGAGGTGGAAGCTGTGCGGCGGGCCCTGCGGGGCTCGGGTGTCATTGCAGGCGTGTGGCTTGAGGAGGCGAGGCAGAAACTAAGCATTTATGAGGCTCTGAAGAAAGAGTTGCTGCAGCCAGAGGCAGCCGTCGCCCTGCTCGAGGCCCAGGCTGGCACCGGGCATGTCATCGACCCTGCCACCAGCGCACGGCTGACTGTGGACGAGGCAGTGCGCGCCGGCCTGGTGGGCCCTGAGCTGCATGAGAAGCTGCTATCGGCCGAGAAGGCTGTGACCGGCTACAAGGACCCCTACTCAGGGCAGAGCGTGTCCCTGTTCCAGGCCCTGAAGAAGGGCCTCATTCCCAGGGAGCAGGGCCTGCGTCTACTGGACGCCCAGCTGTCCACGGGGGGCATCGTGGACCCCAGCAAGAGCCACCGTCTGCCCCTGGATGTTGCCTGTGCCCGCGGCTACCTGGATAAGGAAACCAGCACCGCCCTCACAGCGCCCAGAGATGACGCCAAGACCTACTACAACCCCCGTACTTGGGAGCCGGCCACCTACAGCCAGCTCCAGCAACAGTGTCGCCCCGACCCACTGACAGGCCTGAGTCTGCTGCCGCTCTCGGAGGAGGCAGCCCGGGCCCGGCAGCAGGAGCTCTACTCTGAGGTCCAGGCCCGCGAGGCCTTCCAGAAGGCCACTGTCGAGGTCCCTGTGGGCAGCTTCCAGGGCCGGGCAGTGACCATCTGGGAGCTCATCAACTCCGAGTACTTCACAGCCGAGCAGAGACAGGAGCTGCTGCGGCAGTTCCGCACGGGCAAGGTCACCGTGGAGAAGATCATCAAGATCATCATCACCATAGTGGAGGAGGTGGAGACCACGCGGCGTGAGAGGCTCTCCTTCAGCGGTCTCCGTGCCCCAGTGCCGGCCAGCGAGCTCCTGGCCTCTGGCATCCTCAGCAGCTCCCAGTTTGAGCAGCTCAAGGACGGCAAGACATCAGTCAAGGACTTGTCAGAGCTGGACTCAGTGCAGACCCTCCTCCAAGGCAGTGGTTGCCTGGCTGGCATCTACCTGGAGGAGTCCAAGGAGAAGGTGACCATCTACGAGGCCATGCGACGGGGCCTGCTCAGGCCCAGCACTGCCATCCTCCTGCTTGAGGCACAGGCAGCCACGGGCTTCCTAGTGGACCCTGTGAGAAACCAGCGCCTGTATGTCCACGAGGCTGTGAAGGCCGGTGTCGTGGGCCCCGAGCTGCATGAGAAGCTGCTGTCGGCCGAGAAGGCTGTGACTGGGTACAAGGACCCCTACTCGGGCAGCACCATCTCTCTCTTCCAGGCCATGAAGAAGGGCCTGGTCGTCAGAGAGCACGGCATCCGCCTGCTGGAGGCCCAGATCGCCACGGGCGGCATCATCGACCCCGTGCACAGCCATCGTGTGCCCGTGGACGTGGCCTACCAGCGCGGCTACTTCGACAAGGAGATGAACCGCGTGCTGGAGGACCCCAGCGACGACACCAAGGGCTTCTTCGACCCGAACACCCGTGAGAACCTCACGTACAGGCAGCTGCTGGAGCGCTGCGTGGAGGACCCCGAGACGGGCTTGCGGCTGCTGCCACTGAAAGGGCCGGAGAAGGCGGAGGTGGTGGAGACCACGCGGGTGTACACTGAGGAGGAGACACGGAGGGCCTTCGAGGAGACGCAGATCGACATCCCCGGGGGCGGCAGCCACGGGGGCTCCACCATGTCCCTGTGGGAGGTGATGCAGTCCGACCTGATCCCCGAGGAGCAGCGGGCCCAGCTGATGGCCGACTTCCAGGCTGGCCGGGTGACCAAGGAGCGCATGATCATCATCATCATTGAGATCATCGAGAAGACCGAGATCGTGCGCCAGCAGAACCTGGCGTCCTACGACTACGTGCGCCGCCGCCTCACAGCTGAGGACCTGCACGAGGCCCGGGTCATCTCTCGCGAGTCCTATAGCCTGCTCCGGGAGGGCACCAGGAGCCTCCGCGAGGTGCTGGAGGCCGAGTCTGCCTGGCGCTACCTCTACGGCACGGGCTGTGTAGCTGGCGTCTACCTGCCCGGCTCCAGGCAGACCCTCACCATCTACCAGGCCCTCAAGAAGGGGCTGCTGAGCGCCGAGGTGGCCCGCCTGCTGCTGGAGGCGCAGGCAGCCACGGGCTTCCTGCTGGACCCGGTGAAGGGCGACCGGCTGACCGTAGATGAAGCCGTACGGAAGGGCCTGGTGGGCCCCGAGCTGCATGACCGGCTGCTGTCGGCCGAGCGGGCCGTGACCGGCTACCGTGACCCTTACACGGAGCAGACCATCTCGCTCTTCCAGGCCATGAAAAAGGACCTGATCCCCGCCGAGGAGGCCCTGCGGCTGCTGGATGCTCAGCTGGCCACGGGCGGCATCGTGGACCCACGCCTGGGCTTCCACCTCCCGCTGGAGGTGGCCTACCAGCGTGGCTACCTCAACAAGGACACACACGACCAGCTTTCAGAGCCCAGTGAGGTGCGCAGCTACATAGACCCCTCCACGGACGAGCGCCTCAGCTACACACAGCTGCTGCGGCGCTGCCGCCGCGATGAAGCCAGCGGCCTGTTCCTCCTGCCGCTCTCAGACGCCCGCAAGCTGACCTTCCGTGGCCTGCGCAAGCAGATCACGGTGGAGGAGCTGGTACGCTCGCACGTCATGGATGAGGCCACGGCGCAGCGGCTGCAGGAGGGCCTGACCTCCATCGAGGAGGTCTCCAAGAATCTGCAGAAGTTCCTCGAGGGTACCAGCAGCATTGCTGGCGTCCTCGTCGATGCCACCAAGGAGCGGCTGTCGGTGTACCAGGCCATGAAGAAGGGCATCATTCGGCCTGGCACGGCCTTTGAGCTCCTGGAGGCGCAGGCGGCCACCGGCTATGTCATCGACCCCATCAAGGGGCTCAAGCTGACCGTGGAGGAGGCCGTGCGCATGGGCATCGTGGGCCCCGAGTTCAAGGACAAACTGCTGTCGGCTGAGCGCGCCGTCACCGGCTACAAGGACCCCTACTCCGGGAAGCTCATCTCCCTCTTCCAGGCCATGAAGAAGGGCCTCATCCTCAAGGACCACGGCATCCGCCTGCTGGAGGCCCAGATCGCCACAGGCGGCATCATTGACCCCGAGGAGAGCCACCGCCTACCCGTGGACGTGGCCTACCAGCGCGGCCTCTTCGACGAAGAGATGAATGAGATCCTCACCGACCCCTCAGATGACACCAAGGGCTTCTTCGACCCCAACACGGAGGAGAACCTCACTTACCTGCAGCTGATGGAGCGCTGTGTCACCGACCCCCAGACGGGGCTGCGGCTCCTGCCCCTGAAGGAGAAGAAGAGGGAGCGGAAGACGTCCTCCAAGTCCTCAGTGCGTAAGCGGCGTGTGGTCATTGTGGACCCTGAGACGGGCAAGGAGATGTCCGTGTACGAGGCCTACCGCAAGGGCCTCATCGACCACCAGACCTACCTGGAGCTGTCGGAGCAGGAGTGTGAGTGGGAGGAGATCACCATCTCATCCTCAGATGGCGTGGTCAAGTCCATGATCATCGACCGCCGCTCAGGCCGCCAGTATGACATTGATGAGGCCATTGCCAAGAGCCTCATTGACCGCTCGGCACTGGACCAGTACCGTGCCGGCACGCTGTCCATCACCGAGTTCGCGGACATGCTCTCAGGCAATGCCGGCGGCTTCCGCTCGCGCTCGTCCTCCGTGGGGTCGTCATCCTCCTACCCCATCAGCCCGGCCGTCTCCAGGACCCAGCTGGCCTCCTGGTCCGACCCCACGGAGGAGACAGGCCCTGTGGCCGGCATCCTGGACACCGAGACCCTGGAGAAGGTGTCCATCACGGAGGCCATGCACCGCAACCTGGTGGACAACATCACCGGCCAGCGGCTGCTGGAGGCGCAGGCCTGCACTGGGGGCATCATCGACCCCAACACTGGGGAACGCTTCCCCGTCACCGAAGCCGTCAACAAGGGCCTGGTGGACAAGATCATGGTGGACCGCATCAACCTGGCCCAGAAGGCCTTCTGCGGCTTCGAGGACCCGCGCACCAAGACCAAGATGTCGGCCGCCCAGGCCCTGAAGAAGGGCTGGCTCTACTACGAAGCAGGGCAGCGCTTCCTGGAGGTGCAGTACCTGACGGGCGGCCTGATTGAGCCCGACACGCCAGGCCGCGTGCCCCTGGACGAGGCCCTGCAGCGCGGCACGGTGGATGCCCGCACCGCCCAGAAGCTGCGTGACGTCAGCGCGTACTCCAAGTACCTCACCTGCCCCAAGACCAAGCTCAAGATCTCCTACAAGGATGCACTGGACCGCAGCATGGTGGAGGAGGGCACGGGGCTGCGGCTGCTGGAGGCTGCCGCCCAGTCCAGCAAGGGCTACTACAGCCCCTACAGCGTCAGCGGCTCCGGCTCCACCACCGGCTCGCGCTCCGGCTCGCGCACCGGCTCCCGGGCTGGCTCCCGTCGCGGCAGCTTCGATGCCACGGGCTCAGGCTTCTCCATGACCTTCTCCTCCTCGTCCTACTCCTCCTCAGGCTATGGCCGCCGCTACGCCTCGGGGCCCACGTCCTCCCTGGGGGGCCCTGAGTCCACGGCAGCCTGACCCCTCCTGCTCCCTGCCTCCCGCTCTGCATGTGGCCTCCCGCCCAGGCGCTGGGGTCTCTTTAACATTGAAAGGTGTCTTCCTCCCAAGCGGTGCCTAAAGTTTAACCAAAAAGACTAGACTAACATATTAATATATACCTGCTGTCCAGACAGCCTGTTCCCGGGGACGGGGCCAGTCCAGCCCCACTGACCACTCCACCCCCCGGGTCTCCCTGCTCCTCTTTACCTGCCACTCACCACAGCCAGGTGCCTTGGAGGGTCCAGAGGTGGGCCCCCAACTCAGCCCTCCCATCTCCCCGAGGGGTTCCGTCTGGGCGAGCTTCCCCCAGCCCTGTAGACCAGCCCCACCCAACCCCCAGCCCGACCTGCCTGGGCAGCGGACGCAGCCCCTAGCAGCAGGGCCGTCGGGACCAGCGCCTCTGTCTCCAGGACTGACCCGCTCGCTCTGCGCGGGCGGCAGCGAGTCCTGGTCCCCTCCTCTCCTCGGCTGCTCAGGAAGCCCCTTCCCCATGGGAGGGTGAGGTCCCCGAGCAGACCCAGCTGGCCCAGGCCAGGCCCCCCAGACCCCAGGCCTCTGGCTTCAGCCTTCCAGCCTCAGCTCCCTAGTAAGTGCCTTCTGTGTCCCCCTTCGCACCCCAGGCCCCAAGGACCCAGACCTGGGGTGGGAGACAGATCCTCCTGGTGAAAGGCTCGCCACTGCCCAGCTCTCAGGCGTGCCAGCCAGGTACAACGGGTCCCCTGTAGGTTTCTGCCCGCTGTGGGCCCAGCGCCCCCCAAGGCCTGTGGGGCACCCCTCCCCCGGGTGCTGACTGCCTGCCTCTCCCAGGGAGCCTCAGCCCCCGAGTGGGCCCGGGACGCGGCCGAGGCGGTCCGTGCCAACCAGGCCACCCCGCCGGTGCCACCCGCTCCTGCTCCATCACCCCGGGCCCTGGCGGCTCCACCCCCACCTCCACCCTCTGACTGAGCTTTGCATGTTCCACTAACCCAGGGAGGTGGCGGGTGGAAGCGCTCGGCTTCGGCTGCCTCCGAGGGCAGAACACTAACCTGACCATGGCGGGCCTGCCGCGCTCGCCCCAATAAAAGCAATTCCAACCACCCTGTGGTCCTGTGTCCCTTCTTGTCCAGAGCTCAGTTGTGTGTTGGGTAAGGGTGCTGCAGCCCCAGGCTCTGAGCTTGGCCTGGGTGAAGACGCTGGCCGGAGGCCACGCACTCAAAGAGTGCCCCAGGCTGAGGGACCCAGAGCACAGAGGAGGTGGAGGCCCGGCCAGCTGGGGTCTGCCTGCGCAGCACCCAGGCTGGGTCTGTGACGGGCACTTACACCTTAGGTGAGGCCCTTCAGTCGGTCACTGCCCCCTGGGTACATGGTCCGGTTTGGCCAAGGGTAGCCGTCCAGAGCAGAGAAGACAATGGCAACTCACTCCCGTACTCTTGCCTGGAGAATCCCAGGGACGGGGGAGCCTGGTGGGCTGCCGTCTGTGGGATTGCAGAGTTGGACATGACTGAAGCGACAGCAGCAGCAGCAGCCGTCCAGAGAAGGGGGCAGTCGTGAACACAGGTGGTGGTCGGTGGGCACAGCGTCAGCATCTCCACCACGGCCTCCCTTCCATGCCCCTGTTCATCACGTTCAGTTGATTCCAACTTCTCCAGCATTCGTTCTGGGAGAACTTTAAAGAGGAGGGTGAATGGGTCAGCCACAGCCCCGCTGAGGTCCTTCCTGCCTGAGCTGTCTCCCTACTCTGCCTGGGGAGGGCCAGTCCCTCATCCCCAGGGGTGAGTCCTGGTCCCACGCCCTTGGGCTCTCCTCTCTTGCCCACTTGCAGTTAAAACTGCAAATTGAGCCTGCCCAGGGCATCAACCCTTCTTCTGTGTGTTGGTCAGGGGTCTCCCAGCCAGGACAGTGCCCACTGGGCCAGCTGGCCTCCCATGACAAACAGCTGCTGTACTGGGTGGCCACTGAGGCCGTGAGTTGAGGGAGCCCCCACTGTGCCCCGGACAGCCATGTCTTCCCTTGCTGACCAGGACCACGAGGGTCTCACTGACAGGTTGCAGGGACAAGCAGCACGCGCCCCAGCGGGTCCCGGGCCTGTGGGGGGTGGGCCGTCTCAGCCTCCCCTCTTGGGGTCCTTGGCTCAAGGTCCCGCCCACATGCCATCCCACGGGGTCAGCCATGCCAGGCCAGCAGCTTCCAGAGGGCCTGGCATCGTGTGGCCCTGGATCCGTGCAGCCCCCCTTGACGGAGTGGCTCTGAGGTTCGAAGGGATGTTTCAAGGGACCTGGGGGCGACCAAGAGGCAGGGCAGTGACCTGAAGTGGCCATCTGCCCCTTGTTGCTAGCTGGTCTCTGGTTGCTGTTGCCTCCGGGGTCTTGCTGGGAGACTGCTGTGCACAGTGAGAGGGGTTGGGCCCGGCTGGGAGGGGCACCTCACCAGCCTGCGTGGGGCCACCTCAATGGGAGCCCACAGCCAAGCCGCATGGGTCGGGTGGCCCAGTGGCTGCTCTGCACGGTGCTCCTGGCAGACACTGGCGTGATCTCACCCCTGTGTCCACCCACACCTTGTCCACTCCTGCTCCCCTCAGGACCTGACCCGCCAGCCAGTCCGTGCTGCCCAGGAGCCACTCTCCTCTCCTCTCGGGGGACAGGGGGAATGGGGTGGGGAGAGCACACAGCGCAGGGCCCAGGCTCCGGCCCGGGCTTTCCTTCACTGCTGTCAGCCCAGCACACCACGCCCGCCATGGTGGGCCAGGCCAGGCTTCCTCCTCCTCCAGTCTAGTCGCAGGGGCCCCCTGCAAGACTGTCGTCTAGCGGTAGTGGGGGGCACGGGGGTATGGGCCACCTGCCCGTGTCGCCCCCTGGCTCTGCGTGAGCCACCTGGTGTCCACCTCGCTCACCCCAGGCCCTCAGTCAGCCGCCGGCTTTGTGTCGGTGTGTCTGTCGGGGGCCGTCAGCTGTGCAGACCCACCAGGCTTGGGAGCATCCTAGGACCGGCCCTGGGGTGACCGCATGTGCTCCATCCTCGCTTCCAAGCCAAGGCTCCCCTGGGCCTCTCCAGCGACCCCGAGTCACAGCCTTGCTGCCCGTGTTCTTTTAAGGGTGGCACAGGGCAGGACTTAACCCTGACCCGCGCCCACCATATCTGTGCGCTCCCCAACCCTGCATGCAGCCTGAGCGCCATCCACCCCAGGTGCCAGGACTGCCAGCGTCCACCCCCCACAGGAGATGAGTGGGTGGGCGTTGCAGCTCCAGGCTCTGCTGCGGAGGGTGCTTCCTGAGACCACATCTGACACCAGCTGTCTTAGGTCAGTTCTGAGACGCAGAGCCCGAGACGGCGATCCAGGTGCTCCTGGTAGGGTAGGGGGCTCCCAGGGAGGGTGTGAGGAAAGAATCCGGGAGAGCCACTGAGTGAAGGTGAGGTCTCTGCAAAGCCTCCAGCAGCCTGGTCCTGGGGTCCCAGGCCTCAGAAAGCTGTTTCTCCAGCCACAGGTGGTCTGGGCTGATCTCCCCTGCCTCCCAGCCATGGGCTGTGGGCTGTCCTGGGGTGGGCACCTTGAGTGGGACAGCTCTCGCTGAACAGGCTGGTGCGAGTCCTTGGCAGCTGGGGATCGGCATGCCCACCCCTAAACAGGCCCTGAGTGGATCCCCGGCTGCACCTGCTCCAACAGATCCAGATCCCAAGGAAAACCCTCCGCCTGTAACTCTTCCGCTGAGACCTCAGGCACCTGAATCCTCAGGTGAGCAATGAAGCCACACTCCAGCGTGGGGGCGACACTGCCCCAAGGAGTCTGCTGAGCCTACCCAGCCCAAGCCTCGGTCCCAGCAGACCCTCGGGAGTGGGGCATGCCCTGGGCTGCACAGGCTGGCGCTGCGTGACCCCCGCCTCTCCGTGGCTCTGCTTAGCGAGCACATCTCTGGGCACACCGCACCATGGCAGATGCTGGCGGGGGAACCTCCTTGGATCAGGAAAACTGTCCGCTGCACATTCGTAACTTCAGGTCTTCGTCTTGTGCTTTCTGGGGAAGCCCACGCGGAGAAACATTAAGTCCCTGGCCCCAGATTGGCTGTGTCTGTGCCTGGCATGAGTGAACACAACCTTCTCTGGGCGTCTTGCCTCCAATGTCTTGCAGAATTCCCACAGATAAAACCCAGTCTTTGAAACACCATCTCACAATTCAAAATCGTAAGACAAGTGAAAACAAGCCATTATGAACAAATCAGCATAAGCAAAAGCAGAATTAGAACCCAAAAGCCTTAGGACATTGGAATTATTCAATAAAGAATATATATTGATAGTAAGTGTGTTGAAAATGACTATTAAGTGAGAGAGAATTTATAAGTGAGACTTATTGATTGTAAAGGAGAAGGTTGTAAATTAATTTAGATGAAGTACTAGGAATGAAGGGCTTCCCTGGTAGCTCAGCTGGTAAAGAATCCGCCTGCAATGCCGGAGACCTGGGTTCGATCCCTGGGTTAGGAAGATCCCCTGGAGAAGGGAACGGCTACTCACTCCAGTATTCTGGCCTGGAGAATTCCACGGACTGTATAGTCCATGGGGTCGCAAAGAGTCGGACACAACAGAGAGACTGTCACTCACTGGGAATGAAACATAAAACATTTAAAACTCAATGATTCATTCAACAGCGGATTAGACATAAGTTGAAGGATGTTAAATTCGAAGATAAATCTGAATGAATGACTCAGAATTCATCCCAGGTAAGGGCAATGAGAAAAAGGATAGCAGACAGCTTATAACAAAATATTCTACACTGGTCTAACTGTAGTTCTAGAAGAAGATTTCAAAACACATATGGAGATAATTTTTGAAGAAATAAAAGCTGATAATTATTTTCCAAATTGACGAAAAACATGAATCATTATATTAAAGAAGCACAATAAAATTCAATCATGGCAAGTGACATATTTGTATCAAAATACAATAACACAATTATAGAGAACTAAAGACAAAGAAATTTTTTATTATTATTTTTAGCCATACCATGTGGCTTGCAGGATCTTAGTTACCTGATCAGGGATTGAAAGCGAGGTCATGATAATGAAAGCTTCAAGTCCTAATCACTGGACCACCAGGGAATTTCCTGAGGAAAAATTTGAAAGCAGCCCAGAGTAAAAGAGAGATTACCTACAAAGTGATGACGTTTAAACTCATTAGCAAAAGGGGGAATCTTAAAGTGCGGGCCGTGCATTCCGGATCCTCTGGAAATGTGGCTCTGGGGGCCTGCCGCAGGTCCACTGGGTCACAGTCTGCTTTTTAACAAACATGCACTTGAACGCCATTTAAAATTAGCTTTCAGAATATAGTTCAAGATGTACAGAAAAACAGTGATAATACAGAAAGTTCTCATATATTCCACACTCAGTTTTAACATCTAGTAACATGATAAATGTGTCACAATTAGTGAACCAATATGTTATCATCATTTAAAATTTGTATTCTATTCAGATTTTCTTATTTTTTACACAACTTTCTCCTGTTACAGGACCTATCCTGGACACCACATTATATTTAGTCATCATATCGCCTTAAGCCCCTCTTGGCTTTGACAGTTTGCAAACTTTCTTTGAGGCAGTTTTGAGGACTGGTTATGTATTCCCCACGCTGATGCTTGAGAAGCACAGGGCTAAATTTATGCCACGTTTTACCACTTAAGAAATAAGGTGAATAACAACAACAAAAAAGAAATAAGGTGAATAACAATGTCCCCCTTTTCCACTTCTATTCAGCATTGTATCTAGCCTGGACAATAAAGCAAAAATGAAACAAAAGCAAGATTGGGAAGAAAGCAGTAAGACTCTATTTGCAGATGACATGCTCTTCTATATAGAAAATCTTAAGGAATCTACTAAAAAACTATGAAAGCCAAGGGACGAGTTCAGCAAGTTTGTGAGATACAGCTCAATATACAAAAGCCAATTATATTTATATACATTTATAATAATCTGAAAATTAAGAAAAGAATTCCATTTAAATAGTATCAGAAAGAGTAAACTTGGGAATAAATTTAGCAAAAGTCATGAAAAATTTATATTCTGAAAATTACAAAGCACTGTTAAAAAAAATTAAAGAACTAAATAAATAGAAAGACATCTCATGTTCATGGATTGGAAGATTTGATATTGTCCAGACAACAGTACTCAAATTGATCTGCAAATTCAATCTCGATAAAAATTCCACCTAGATTCTTTCAGAAATTGACAGATCAATCCTAAAATTCATGCGTATATTAAGGAATTCAGAATACTCAGCGCAATCTTGAAAAAATGAACAAAACTGGAGAGATCACACTTCCCTTTCAAATTTACCTCAAAGCTACAGTAACCAAAGCAATGCGATATTGGCATGAGGACGGACATATAGTTGGATAAAAGAGAACAGAGAGTCCAAAAATAAGCACATATTACCTTAGTGCTATGGTTGTAATCATGGTCCACTGATTTTTTACAAGGATGCTGTTCTTTTCAGTAGGAAAAAGAACAGTCTTTTCAACAAATGGCGCTAGGAAAACTGGATATCCATCTGCAGAGGAGTGACTAGACCCCTGCCTCACAGTGTACACATAAATTAACTCAGAATGGATCAAATACCAAACGTGTTTTACAAGAAAATGTAAATATTCATGACCTTAGATTAGACAATAATTTTGTTTGCTTGTCTTTTGACCCTGCAGCATGCTGGATCTTAGTTCTCCAAACAGGAATCAAACCCAAGCCCCCTGCAGTACGTATGCAGGGTCTTAACACCAGATGGCCAGGGAAATGCCCTAGGCAGTCAGGCTTTGATACAACACCAAGCACAAACGACTAATGGAAACCACAGATAGATTTAACTCTATGGAAATTTAAAACTTTTATATATCAAAGGATATCATCGAGAAAATGAAAAGAAAATCCATAATGTGGAGAAAATATTTAGATATCAGTTAGAACTGGACATGGAACAACAGACTGGTTCCAAATAGGAAAAGGAATACATCAAGGCTGTATATTGTCACCCTGTTTATTTAACTTATATGCAGAGTACATCATGAGAAACTCTGGACTGGGAGAAACACAAGCTGGAATCAAGACTGCCGGGAGAAATATCAATAACCTCAGATATGCAGATGACACCACCCTTATGGCAGAAAGTGAAGAGGAACTCAAAAGCCTCTTGATGAAAGTGCAAGTGGAGAGCGAAAAAGTTGGCTTAAAGCTCAACATTCAGAAAACGAAGACCATGGCATCCAGTCCCATCACTTCATGGGAAATAGATGGGGAAACATTGGAAACAGTGTCAGACTTTCTTTTTTTGGGCTCCAGAATCACTGCAGATGGTGACTGCAGCCATGACATTAAAAGACGCTTACTCCTTGGAAGGAAAGTTATGACCAACCTAGATAGCATATTCAAAAGCAGAGACATTACTTTGCCAACAAAGGTTCATCTAGTCAAGGCTATGGTTTTTCCTGTGGTCATGTATGGATGTGAGAGTTGGACTGTGAAGAAGGCTGAGCGCCGAAGAATTGATGCTTTTGAACTGTGGTGTTGGAGAAGACTCTTGAGAGTCCCTTGGACTGCAAGGAGATCCAACCAGTCCATTCTGAAAGAGATCAGCCCTGGGATTTCTTTGGAAGGAATGATGCTAAAGCTGAAACTCCAGTACTTTGGCCACCTCATGTGAAGAGTTGACTCATTGGAAAAGACTGTGATGCTGGGAGGGATTGGGGGCAGGAGGAGAAGGGGACGGCAGAGGATGAGATGGCTGGATGGCATCACTGACTAAATGGACGTGAGTCTGAGTGAACTCCGGGAGTTGGTGATGGACAGGGAGGCCTGGCGTGCTGCGATTCATGGGGTCGCAAAGAGTCAGACACGACTGAGCGACTGAACTGAACTGAACTGAAGGATGTGAAGAGACTGGAAACCTGAGCAACTGGTCTGATCTGATCTGATAATCTGAGGAGGATCTTGAATTCATAAAGAATACCTACAACTCAATAATAAAAACACAAAAGTCCAATTTTAAAATGGGCAAAGGAGCTCAACACATATTTCTCCAGAGAAGATCTGCATGTGTCTGAAAAGCATATGAAAAGGTGCTTAATGTCATCAGCCATCAGCCAGAGAGATGCAAATCGAAACTACAGTGAGATACCACTTCCCAGGCAGTACAATGGCTGTGACAGAAAAGACAGACCACAGGAGAGGCTGTGGGGAAATTGGGACTCTCAGACATTGTCGGTGAAAACATAAAGTACTACTGCAGCTTTGAGAATCAGCAGCTTCTGTCAGTTTCCCAAAAGTCAAACATAAAGTCACCATGTGACCCAGCAATACCCCTCCTACACATCTATCCATGAAAAGTGATGTGTGTCCACACAGAAACTCGTACACAGGTGCTCACAGAAGCCAAAAAGCAGAAGCATGCCAAGTGTCCATCAGATGATGATGGAGAAATAAAAAGTAGTGAATCTGCACAGTGGCTAAAATAAAAACGGAGCACTAATATGTGCCACCCCAAGGATGAGCCTTGAAAATATTATGCTACGTTACAGAAGCCAGTGATAAAAGCCCACCTATAGTATGAGGCCATTTATGAGAAATGTCCAGAATAGGTAAGCCCCACATGCCAAGAGGCAAAACAAAACCAAAAAATACCTACAAAACATTTCTGAGAGAAATTGAAAAACTCATCTGTGGAGAGACAGACCCTGTGCACAGATGGGAAAACTATACTGCTGAGATATACTTCCTTCTGATCCAGACCGCAGAGTCAGAGCAACACATCTCAATTCCAGCAGTTTTTTTTTTGTTTTGTTTTTCAAAGAAGTTGACAGGCTAATCCTAAAATTCATATGAGAATGCAAGGGCAAGACTTGCCAAGACAAGCTTGAAAAGGACAAGCAAATTTGAAATACTTGTAGCCTCTGACTTTAAGACTTACTGTGAAGAAAGTGAAAGGACTCGGTTGTGTCCAACTCTTTGTGACCCCATGGAATAGTCCGTGGAATTCTGCAGGCCCCACAGGGATCGAACCCATCTCCCATACTGCAGGAGTGTTCTTTACCATCTGAGCCACCAGGGAAGCCCAAGAATACCAAAGTGGGTAACCTATCCCTTCTCCAACGGATGTTCCCAACCCAGGAATCAAACTGGGGTCTCCTGCATTGCAGGCAGATTCTTTACCAGTTGAGCTACCAGGAAGCCCTCCTTACTGTAAAGGTATAGTAATTGAGACACTGTGGAACCTGATGTCAACATACATCAATAAAGCCCAGAAATAGAATCTTCTGGGCATGTATTGTCATATGATTTGAAGTACAAATCACAAAATCAGTCAGTGGAGCAAGGATAATCTTCCATCAAATGATGCTGGAGCCACTGGATGTCTACATGCAGAAGACGAATCTCACACTGTTACAAAAATGAACTCAGAATGGATCATAACTGGGATCTAAAACTACAAAAATCTAAAAGGAGATATATGATAAAAATCTTTGCGAGCTTTCGGTTAAGCAAAGGGTTCTTAGACATAACACCAAAAGATGGCCAATACAGGACAAAATTGAAAAGTTAGACTCCATCAACATTAAGAATTTATGGGAATTCCGGGGCAGTTCAGTGGTTAGGAACCCCCAGTTTCACTGCCAAGGGCCTGGGTTTGATCCCTGGTTGGAACTAAGATCCCGCAAGGCAAGCCAAAGCGGCTCGGCCAAAAATAAAAAGCCACAGACTGGGAAATGATACTCGTAAGTCACATCTCTGATAAAGAACTTGCATCCTGAATGTATCAATACAAAGAACTCTCAACACTCCATAAAAGGAAGCCAACCCAGCCTGAAAATGGGCAGAAGCTTTGAACAGCCACTTCAGGGATGAAGATGTAGCAATGGTGAACAGCACATGGAAAGATGCTTGACTTCACCTGTCGTCAGGGAATACGAATTAAACCTGTGACGACAGAACATCACACACCCACTAGAAAACCCGAAACAAAGCAAGTGCTGGTGGAGAGGCCAGGCCAATGGGGCTCTAATATGAAGCTGGGGGGGAAGGTGGATTCTTCACCGCTTCGGAACGTCCCTTCAACCAGAATATTCCAGCACCTATCGCGGTCCGACATATTCACCCAGCAGGAAGCGTGTCCGTGCAGAGACTTGGATATTCAGAGCAGCCTTACTGGTAATGGCCCCAAACCATAGGATAACCAGATGTTCATTCACACGTTGGTGGGTAAACACACTGGACTGTGCGCTGGAGAACAGCGCAGCGAAGAAAGAAGTTCACTGCTGATACCTGCAGCGCCATCGCTGACTCTCAGCACACTTAGGCTGAACGAGAGCTGGACGACAAGAAAGCACATGCTGTTTGATCCCATTTACACAAAGTTCTGGAAACACACATAACTCAGAGCGATGGGAAGGGGCTCATTGGCTGCCCCGGGCTGGAGGACACTTGGGGGCACGGGCAGCCGACAGTCAAAACGTACATGTCAACAACCCCTGTTACCCGGCATTTTCACTAATAGGTCTCTGCAGGGAGACTCTCACACAGGCCCAAGGAGACGTGGCCACTGTGCCTCATTCTTGGATGGAGAGTACAGTTGGAAGAAAGCCACTATCAACGAAAAATTAAACAGTCAATCTGAGAAAGAAATGGAAACTTTTATGTGAGCCGAATGTGAGGATTATAAGCTAGAAAGAGCATGTCAGAAAACTCTGGGAACTGCTTCCTGGTTAGAAGTCGAGACACAGGCTGTGTAAGTTGTTGTGTATGAGCAGAGGGCTGCACCTCAGACGTATTATTCACAGTTTCCCTAACCCAGGTCTCAGCACATCCTGGTGAGTCACGTGACCCCTTACAGGCTCAAGGAGGAATGTTATCTTTTAGGGAGTTGTCTCCTTCCTGCCAGAGAATGTTGCTCTTTGTGGTTAAGCAGGTATTTCTCCTGCTGGTGGAGTTTTGGTGGGTGTGTAATGCAGATACATGATGCACCCTGAGGGAGAGACTTCTTGTTTAACTTTTTCTTTTCCTGCCATAAAGTGTGAATTGCATTTCACACCATGTAACCCAAGTTACTTCCAGCGGGTGAGATTTTCACCTTTGTTTACTGATACATCGGGGACATTCTGTGTTTGTCTGCTGTATTGGAATAAGCAGAGGTTAAAATGAGAGAGAAAAGGCATGTTTAAAATATCAGACATCAGTTCAGTTCAGTTCAGTAGCTCAGTTGTGTTCGACTCTTTGCGACCCCATGAATCACAGCATGCCAGGCCTCCCTGTCCATCACCAACACCCGGAGTTCACCCAGACTCACGTCCATCGAGTCAGTGATGCCATCCAGCCATCTCATCCTCTGTCGTCCCCTTCTTCTCCTGCCCCCAATCCCTCCCAGCATCACAGTCTTTTCCAATGAGTCAACTCTTCGCATGAGGTGGCCAAAGTACTGGAGTTTCAGCTTCAGCATCTTTCCTTCCAAAGAAATCCCAGGGCTGATCTCCTTCAGAATGGACTGGTTGGATCTCCTTGCAGTCCAAGGGACTCTCAAGAGTCTTCTCCAACACCACAGTTCAAAAGCATCAATTCTTCGGCGCTCAGCCTTCTTCACAGTCCAACTCTCACATCCATACATGACCACAGGAAAAACCATAGCCTTGACTAGACGAACCTTTGTTGGCAAAGTAATGTCTCTGCTTTTGAATATGCTATCTAGGTTGGTCATAACTTTCCTTTCAAGAAGTAAGCGTCTTTTAATTTCATGGCTGCAGTCACCATCTGCAGTGATTTTGGAGCCCCAAAAAAGACAGTCTGACACTGTTTCCACTGTTTCCCCATCTATTCCCCATGAAGTGATGGGACCAGATGCCATGATCTTCGTTTTCTGAATGTTGAGCTTTAAGCCAACGTGTAAAATGGAAGCAGACCTGGCTTAACATGTGTTAATCCACAAGGGTGTGGATCTTGGTTCATTCTGGACTTGGTTAAATAATCATGTTACAAATGGAAGAGAGATCCTTAAAAGAATGGAAGTACAGAGTCCTGACCAGAAGGAGGGCAGAGGAGGCGCCTCTGACAAAGGGGTCCTTCACAAAGAGGCAACCCCACAGATCGAGGCCCGGGACCCCTGAGAACGTGTGTTATTTGGCAGACAGAAGACAGCCTCTCGGGCGGCTCTGAGGGACAGTTGCGGCGAGGTGAGGGAGGAGACAGGATTTATAGCACTTATTGCAACACAGACCTGGCAGTCAGAACATCAAAAGATACTGTTCATTAAAGAAAACCAGACGACTCAGGTTTCTTTCTATGTGTGGGAAGATGCGAGCGGCGGGGCTCACTGAAACCATTCCTTTGATCTGCACCTCAGCTACCTGGGCCCAGCGTTCTCTGCTTGCTCACCTGGGTCCCCGCAGGCTGCTTCGTGGGGCGGGGGTGGCTGCCAGCTGCCAGCTGTTGCTGCCACATCCTTTGTTTACTGATACATCGGGGACATTCTGTGTGACCTTCACCCACCCTGACTGCAGAACCAGTTTCTTTTCCCCTGTTTCTAAGGGGGTTTGTCTGCTGTTGATTCAACTGGTTTTTCAAGGTCCCCGGGTGACTGCATAATATCACAGATTTCATTGTCGAGACAGTGGACCCCAGCCAGGGAGCAGGCGGGCGCCCAGCAGTTCTGGAAGCCCAGTGGGCATCATACTCGTGCAGCTGGCAGGCCTGGCCTGGCCAGACTGCTGGGCTCCAGTTGGTCTAGGAATGGCTTGAGGTGTGCCCAGACGTAGCCAGGGCGCTGGCACCCTTGGGGGCCCCACCTTCGGGGCTGAGCCATCCCCCGCCTGGAGCTGAGTCTGTCCTCCAGGCTGAGCCCTTTGGGGACCCCACACACTGCTGGCAGAGGGCCTGACCTGGGGCAGGGGGAGCCCAGGCCAGAGGCAGCCTCACACAGCCCTGTTCAGTGAGGAGCGGACTGTCTTGTCAACGAAGGGTCCTAAGAAGACACGGTGTCCCTGTGCAGGAAGGAAGTGCAATGCTTCCCTCATACTGTATACAAAACTCAACTCAGAGTGGGCCAAAGATTTAATTTTAAGACCTAATACTATAAAGTCTTCTCTAGTGGCCCAGTGGCTAAGAGTCAACACTCCCAGTGCAGAGGGCCTGGGTTTGACCCCTGGCCAGGGAACTAGATCCCGCGTGCTGCTGCTGAGACCTGGTGCAGCCAAATCAATCAATATATATTTTTTAAAAACCTGTTAAACACAGAATAAAAAAGATGCACAACTTTGGATTTGGCAATGACTTCTTAGGTATGACACCAAAGGAATAGGCAACAAAAGAAAAAAACAAGGGAAATGAGACTTTATGAAAATTTAAAAATTTTGTTAATCCAAAGACACTATTGGCAGACTAAAAAGGCAACCCAGAGAATGGAAGAGGATCTTTGCAAGCCACATACCTGAGAAATGATTATAATTTAGAACGTGTAGAGAACTCCTAAAACTTAACAGGAACAAAACAAACAACCCAGTTCAGTAATGGACAAAGGATCTGAACAGACATTTCTACAAAGAAGATGTAGAGGTAGCCAGTTGTTCTTGTTCAGTCACTCAGTCGTGTCCAACTCTCTGTGACCCCATGGACTGCAGCACGCCAGGCCTCTCGGTCCATCACTAACTCCCGGAGCTTACTCAGACTCATCTCCATTGAGTCGGTGATGCCATCCAACCATCTCATCCTCTGTTGTCCCCTTCTTCTCCAGCCATCAATCTTTCCCAGAATCAGGGTCTTTTCCAATGAGTCAGTTCTTCGCATCAGGTGGCCAAAGTATTGGAGTTTCAGCTTCAGCATCAGTCCTTCCAGTGAATATTCAGGACTGATTTCCTTTAGGATGGACTGGTTGGATCTCCTTGCAGTCCAAGGAACTCTCAGGAGTCTTCTCCAACACCACAGTTCGAAAGCATCAATTCTTTGGCTCTCAATGTCATCATAACATCGGGATACAGAATCAACATACAAGGACTCACCTCCCCACATCCGGCCGAGCCCTGCAGGGGGCAGTGTGCTGAGGGGTCAGAGTCTCACTGCCTGCTCCCTCAGGGACAGCCTCACCTGAGGAACCACAGCCAAGGGGATAAGGGTGGGGGCTCAGAGCGGCTCCCCTCCTCATCCTGGCCTCACCTGAGGCCGCTGGACACAGACAGTGGAGATGGGTTTGCCCTCCACCCCTTCTCTAGGCTGGCGCTTCCCACTCTCCACCACCTCCAGGGTCCTGAGAATAGAGTGTGGCCACGGCTACACCAGGGTGGAGGGGCCACTCCGGCTGGTCCTCTGGGATCAACTCTATCTTCAGGGTTGGTCCAGGCCAGGCAGCAGGAGTGGGCAGATCTCTGGGGTTCCTTGAGCAACCACGAGAGCCTCTTCTCTAAGGAGGCAGGGCGGTCACCTTTTTGATGCAGACGATTGCAACTCACTTTCACTGTAACTATTCAGTCGTCTCCCGCAATTGATGGCTACGTGGGTGTTTATTAGGAGAATTTTGAGCATTCTTTGGCATTGCCTTTCTTTGGGATTGGAATGAAAACTGACCTTTTCCAGTCCTGTGGCCACTGCTGAGTTTTCCAAATTTGCTGGCATATTGAGTGCAGTACTTTCACAGCATCATCTTTCAGGATTTGATAGCTCAACTGGAATTCCATCACCTCCACTGGCTTTGTTTGTAGTGATGCTTCCTAAGGCCCATTTGACTTCACATTCCAGGATGTCTGGCTCTAGGTGAGTGATCACTCCATCGTGGTTATCTGGGTCGTGAAGATATTTTTTGTACAGTTCTTCTGTGTATTCTTGCCACCTCTTCTAAATATCTTCTGCTTCTGTTAGGTCCATACCATTTCTGTTCTTTATTGTGCCCACCTTTGCATTAAATATTCCCTTGGTAGCTCTAATTTTCTTGAAGAGATCTCTAGTCTTTCCCATTCTGTGGTTTTCCTCTCTTGCTTTGCACTGATCACTGAGGAAGGCTTTCTTATTTCTCTTTGCTATTCTTTGGAACTCTGCATTCAGATGGGTATATCTTTCCATTTCTTCTTTGCCTTTCACTTTTCTTCTTTTCTCAGCTATTTGTAAGCTCTCCTCAGACAACCATTTTTCCTTTTTGCATTTCTTTTTCTCGTGGATGGTTTTGATAACATCCTCCTGTACAATGTTGTGAACCTCTGCCCATAGTTCTTCAGACATGCTGTCTATCAGATCTAATCCCTTGAATCTATTTGTCACTTCCACTGTATAATCGTAAGGGATTTGATTTAGGTCATACCTGAATGGTCTTGTGGTTTTCCCTACTTTCTTCAATTTAAGTCTGATTTTGGCAATAAGGAGTTCATAATCTGAGCCACAGTCAGCTCCCGGTCTTGTTTTTGCTGACTGTATAGAGCTTCTCCATTTTCGGCTGCAAAGAATATAATCACGCTGATTTCAGTATCGACCATCTGGTGATGCCCATGTGTAGAGTCTTCTCTTGTGTTGTTGGGAAAGGGTGTTTGCTATGACCAGTGCGTTCTCTTGGCAGAACTCTATTAGACTTTGTACTCTATTGCCTCTGTACTCCAAGGCCAAATTTGCCTGTTACTCCGGGTATCTCTTGACTACCTAGTTTTGCATTCCAGTCCCCTATAATGAAAAGGACTTCTTTTTTGGGGTGTTAGTTCTAGAAGGTCTTGTAGGTCTTCATAGAACCGTTCAACTTCAGCTTTTTCAGCATTACTGGTTGGGACATAGACTCGGATTACTACAGTAATTGTAGTATTGAATTGTAGTATTTATGAATTGTAGTATTTATGAATTGTAGTATTTATGAATTGTAGTATTTATGAATTGTAGTATTTATGAATTGTAGTATTTATGAATTGTAGTATTGAAACCCTATTGAATTGTTTGCCTTGAAAACGAACAGAGATCATTCTGTAATTTTTGAGATTGCACCCAAGTACTGCATTTTGGACTCTTTTGTCGACTATGAGGGCTCCTCCATTTCTTTCAAGGAATTCTTCCCCACAGTAGTAGATATAATGGTCATCTGAGTTAAATTCACCCATTCCTGTCCATTTTAGTTCACTGATTCCTAAATTGTCAATGTTCACTCTTGCTATATCCTGTTTGACCACTTCCAATTTGCCTTGATTCATGGACCTAACTTTTCAGGTTCCTATGCAATATTGTTCTTTACAGCATCGACTTTACTCCCATCACCAGTCACATGCACAACTGGGTGTTGTTTTGGCTTTGGGTCCATCTCTTCATTCTTTCTGCAGTTATTTCTCCACTGATCTCCAGTAGTGTATTGGGCACCTGCCAACCTGGAGAGTTCATCTTCAGCATCTTATCTTTTTGCCTTTTCATACCATTCATGGGGTTCTCAAGACAAGAATACTGAAGTGGTTTGTCATTTCCTTCTCCAGAGGACCACGTTTTGTCTGAACTCTCCACCAAGACCCATCTGTCTTGGGTGCCCCTAAACAACATGGCTCACAGTTCCATTGAGTTAGATAAGGCTGTGTCAAAGAGTGCTCAAACTGCTGCACAGTTGCACTCATCTCACATGCTAGCAAAGTCATGCTCAAAATTCTCCAAGCCGGGCTTCAACAGTACGTGAACCATGAACTTCCAGATGTTCAAGCTGAATTTAGAAAAGGCAGAGGAACCAGAGATCAAATTGCCAACATCCGGCAGATTATCAAAAAAGCTAGAGAGTTCCAGAAAAACATTTACTTCTGCTTTATTGACTATGCCAAAGCTTTTCACTGTGTGGATAACAATAAACTGTGGGAAATTCCCATCAGAAATTCTTCTGATGGGAATACCACACCACCTGACCTGCCTCCTGAGAAATCTGCATGCAGGTCAAGATGTAACAGTTAGAACTGGACATGGAACAATAGACTGGTTCCAAATAGGGAAAGAAGTACATCAAGGTTGTATATTGTCACCCTGCTTATTTAACTTATATACAGAGTACAACATGAGACATTCTGGACTGGATGAAGCACAAGCTGGAATCAAGATTGCCGAGAGAAATATCAGTAACCTCAGATATGCAGATGACACCACACTTATGACACAAAGTGAAAAAGAACTAAAGAGCCTCTTGAAAGTGAAAGAGGAAAGTGAAAACGTTGGGTTAAAGCTCAACATTCAGAAAACTAAGATCATGGCATCTGGTCCCATCACTTCATGGCAAACAGATGGGGAAACAGTGGCAACAGTGACAGACTTTATTTTTTTGGCTCCAAAATCACTGCAGATGGTGACTGCAAGCATGAAATTAAAAGACGCTTGCTCCTTGGAAGAAAAGCTATGACCAACCTAGACAGCATATTAAAAAACAGAGACAGTACTTTGTCAACAAAGGTCCGTCTAGTCAAAGCTATGATTTTTCCAGTGGTCATGTATGGATGTGAGAGTTGGACTACAGAGAAAGTTGAGTGCCGAAGAATTGATGCTTTTGAACTGTGGTGTTGGAGAAGACTCTTGAGAGTCCCTTGGACTGCAAGGAGATCCAACCAGTCCGCCCTAAAGGAGATCAGTCCTGAATATTCATCAGAAGGACTGATGCTGAAGCTGAAACTCCAATACCTTGGCTACCTCATGTGAAGAGCTGACTTCTTGGGAAAGACCCTGATGCTGGGAAAGATTGAAGGTGGGAGGAGAAGGGGACATCAGAGGATGAGATGGCTGGATGACATCACTGACTCGATGGACATGAGTTTGAGTAAGCTCCGGGGGTTGGTGATGGACAGGGAGGCCTGGCGTGCTGCGATTCACGGGGTCACAAAGAGTCAGACGCGACAGAGACTGAACTGAACTGATTACTAGTAGAGTTTTCAGCAGGTGGCAGCACAGCGCCTCCTTCTAACAGTCTCTTACTCCAGCTTGCTTTCTTTTAATCTTTAAATTACCATGCTCTATTACTTAAAATTTTTTTAATGGAAATGTAGTTGATTTATAATGCTGTGTCAGTTTCAGGTGTACAGCCCAGTGATTCAGTGACACAAAAGTGTGGGATTTATTCCAGCCCCTGACAGGAGGGCAGCGTGGTGTCCGGTCTGGTAGGCTCCATGCTAACTGGCTCCTGAGGAGGACACGCTCCAGTTGCCGAAGGGCTGGTGCTCCGACGTCTGGAACCAGCCACACTTCAACAGCGGGCGCCACTCGGCCAGAGAACTGAGCAGTGCGCATCCTGGAGGAAATCACCCACCGGGGATGTTAAACACGGGACTGTGGCCTGAATCCTGTCCTCAAATACAGCAGCCACAGGTGCAACGCATTTGGAAACTTATTAAATACATATTCTTCCAAATGGTGACATTTTTAAAAATATGGAGCCTGGGTACCTTGTGATATATGATGCTCAGAAGTTTATGTATTTTGCTTTTGCTTCAACCTCTTTGCACAGGAAAAAAAAATCAACTGATGAGTGTGGATGGGGACAAAGTGTTCATCCATAATCGTAGTAAACATGAAAATGTGGTCTGCATAGCAGTAATAACAGTGAGCATGGAAAGATTTTAGAGTTTGGAAAAGGTAACAATCTATGCTACAGAACAGACACCATAAGAAAACTTTAGGCCATGTACTGTGATTGACTGCTCAGATACAGGCCTCTTCCATTTAATGGCAAGAGACGATTCTCAAGAATTAGACATTCTCCATGAAGATATCAGCTGGAAGTCTACATGGGAAATTATAATGTAACTAAAAGCCAGTAAGTACACATACGTGTAAGTGAAACGCTTCCCAAACATGGGGATGAACACAGATGTGAACACACCTGTCTGCAGGGAGCAGCCTCTCATGGCCCCAGCTCACCCACCGTCCACACAGGCAGGTGTCGACCCCCGAGCTTTGCATGACACCCTGGCAGGATGGCGATCATCTAGCCATCATGTCTGAGATTTCATCAACATTCCCCGCATGCCATTCTGTTTAAGTTCTTTTGTCAATTCAGGGTGCTATTCATAGAAAATGTTCCTGTGTAAATATTGCTAGAACAAGAACTTCTGTGGGGTCTAGGTATTAAAACCAGAGCTGTTCAAGGGTGGCTGTGTTACTGGGGAGGGGATCTCTGGGTCTGCAGCAGGTGCGGCTTTGGGTGCGGCAGAGGAGCATCTGGACGACTACACACACAAGATAAGGGGTAAGGCGGACAGTTTTCACTTGGCAGAAACCATAGGAAAGTTTCATAACATGACGCCAGATCACTTATGAAGAAGGAGTGTTCAGTGCCAAGGCGACTGCTCATTACTAACTGGATGAACCGAAAGACCAAATGACTAAGGTGGGGTAGGTGGGTGCGGCGGCTGTGAGCGCAGGAGGGAGGGCTGTGCGCTCACTCGTGCCAGCTCTGCGCCAGCCAGCGCACAGAGGGCCACACTGCCGCCTCTCGTGGTCAGTGGGACCGTGTGACCAGTGTTGGCCAACGGGGTGTGAGGGGATGTGCCACGTGGCCTCTTCACACCAGAGCATTTAGCTGCTGTATAAGACCTTCCAGAGTTCTCTTTCCTTAAGCCAGAAAGACCAGAGATATCCAAGACTGGTCATCTCATCAGCCCAGCTCCTGAAGTGAAGAGGGCAGGCAGAGCCCCAGCAACCCCCAGCCATGCAACATGAGTGAGGACAAGCATCCATGCACACATGAGATGGTAAGCACCACTGGGGGCATACACAGGGTGGAATATTATTCAGCCTTCACAAAGAGTGAAATCCTGATGTATGATACAGCATGGATGAAGCTTCAAGTCACCATGCTGTGAGAAATAAGCAGACACAAGAGGACAAACCATGAAACTAAAAGACGCTTGCTCTTTGGAAGAAAAGCTATGACCAACCTAGACAGCACATTAAAAAGCAGAGACATTACTTTGCCAACAAACGTCCATCTCTTCAAAGCTACGGTTTTTCCAGTAGTCATGTATGGATGTGATAGTTAGACTGTGAAAAAAGCTGAGTCCCGAAGAATTGATGCTTTTGAACTGTGGTGTTGGAGAAGATTCTTGAGAGTCCCTTGGACTGCAAGGAGATCCAACTAGTCCATCCTAAAGGAAATCAGTCCTGAATATTCACTGGAAGAACTGATGCTGAAGCTGAAGCTCCAATACGTTGGCCCCCTGATGCGAAGAATTGACTCATTGGAAAAGACCCTGATGCTGGGAAATATTGAAGGCAGGAGGAGAAGGGGACGGCAGAGGATGAGATGGCTGGATGGCATCACCAACTTGATGGACATGAGTTTGAGCAAGCTCCAGGAGCTGGTAATGGACAGGGAAGCCTGACGTGCTGCAGTCCACGGAGTCACAAAGAGTCGGACACAACTGAGCGACTGAACTGAACTGAAGAGACAAGCATGGTATGATTCCACTTAGACGAGGTCCCCAGGATGGTTATTCACAGAGGCAGAGCGTAGAGCAGTGGGAACCAGGGGCTGCAGGAAGGGAGCATGAGGAGTTAGCGTCTGATGGGCGCAGAGTTTCAGCACAGATGATAAAACAAACATCCTGGAGACGGGGGTGGTTCCACAGCAACGTGAGCATACTGAATGCCACTGAGCTGTACATTTAAACATGGCTACAGTGGCAAAGTTCACATTATGCATATTTTAACACAATAAAAAAATTAAGGAATCAAATAGAAATTATGGAGTTGAAAAGTATAATCACAGGAATAAAAAACTCACTCAAAGCGCTCAACAGCACATTTGAGCAGGCGGAAGAATCACTGAACTTGCAGACAGGTCAGTTGAGATGATCCAGTATAAGAAACAGAAAAAATTTAAAAAATGAACAGAGCTAAAGAGACCTGCAAGGCACAGCTAAGACTCCAAGATACCTGGAATAAGAGTCCCAGGAGAGAAGTGAGAGAAGGGGAAGAAGGAAGATATGAAGGAATCGCCAAAATGTCCCAAATTTGATTTTTAACAGACATTAATCTACACACCCAAGAAGCTCAACAATCTCCCAGTGGGATAAATCTAAAGAGATTCAAACCTGTATACATATTAACTCAACTGTTGAAGGGCAAACGCAGAGTCTTCAAAGGAGCAATGAAAGTGACTCACCGCGTACCTGGGGTCCTCAGCAAGAGTCGCATCTCTAGGGCTCCCCTGGTGGCCCAGTGGTTAAGACTCTGCCTTCCAATGCAGGGCAATTTGCCTTTCAATCCCTGGTCAGGGAACTAAGGTCCCACATGCCTCGGGGCACCTGAGCCTGCATGCCATAACCAGCAAACTGAATCCCCCAGCACATAAAAAGGATTATACGGTGAGTAAGTGGGATTTATGCCAGGAATGTAAGATTTGTTCAACGCGTGCAATTTAATCTGTGTTACAAGTCACGCTAAATAAGTAAGGGAAAGAAAGCCATATGATCACCAGTAGAGGCAACAAAAGCATGAGAAGAAACCTGACCTCCATTCAGGACAAAAACACTCAACCAACCAGATGGGAATGTTCTCCACCTGATAAAGCATCTCCAAGAGGCACCCACAGTTGACATAACACTTCATGGTGAGAGGCCAACAGCTTTCCCACTGGGATCAGGCGGGCAAGGATGGCCACTTCACCACTTCTCTTCAGTGCTGCTGGAGGCCCCAGCCAGGCAGTTAGGCAAGGAAAAGCCAAAGGCATCCTAATTGGAAAAGAAGACGTCTAACCATCTTTATTTGCAGATGACATGCTCTTAAGTACAGAAAACCCTAAAAAATTCACCAGAAATCTACTAGATTTACTAAGTGAGTTCAGCAAGATTATAGAATGTAAGATCAATAAACAAAAGTCAGGTATATTTCATACTAACAATGAACAATCTAAAAATGAAATTAAGAAAACAATTCTATAAACGATCGCATTAAAAAGAATAAGTTACATGGGAATAAATTTAATCAAAAAGTGCAACACTTATATACTGAGAACTATAAAATATTATTGAAAGAAATTAGAGAAGATCTAAATAAATGGAAAATCATTGTGTTCCCAGATGGGAAGCTTTCATCAAATGTCATCACTCCCTGAGTTAACTCCACAGACAGTGCAGTCTATGTCAGCATCCCAACAGCCTTTTTTGAAAAACTGAACAAGCTGATCTTAAAGTTTATGTAGAATTACAAGAGACCCAGAATAGCCAAAACATTATTGAAAAACCACAAAATTGGAGAACTCACACTTATCCATTTTAAAATTTTACTACGAAAACTTAAAAACTTATTATGGGACTTCGCTGGTGGGGGGGCAGGTGGAGAACCTTACTGCCAATGCAGGGGATGCAGGTTCGATCCCTGCTCAGGGAATTAAGATCCTACATGCCTAGGAGCAGCTACTGAGTCTGCGTTCCGCTACAAAGATCCCGCACGCCACAACTAACACCCAATGCAGGCAAATAAATAAATATCTAAACAGAAAACAAAAAATAACAAGAGTTGGCAAGGATGCGGAAAAATTGGGGCCTCGTTCATTGTAGGAATGTGAAATGGAACGGCTACTGTGGAAAATAGTCTGACAATTTCTCAAAAAGTTCAGCATAGAGTTACCACACGACCCAGCAATTCCACTCCCAGGTAGTATGAAGGAATCATTTCAAGAGAGTTACATACATATGTCTGTACAAAAACTTATACACTAATGTTTGCAGCAGCCTTATTCATAATAGTTAAAAATGAAAACAACTTGAAAGTTCATCAAGTAATGAATGGGTAAAGAAGATGTGGTCTAGCAATACAATGAAACATTCAGTTCAGTTCAGTTCAGTCGCTCAGTCGTGTCTGACTCTGTGACACCACGAATTGCAGCACGCGAGGCCTCCCTGTCCATCACCAACTCCCAAAGTTTACCCAAACTCATGTCCATAGAATCGGTGATGCCATCCAGCCATCTCATCCTCTGTTGTCCCCTTCTCCTCCTGCCCCTAATCCCTCCCAGCATCAGGGTCTTTCCCAATGAGTCAACTCTTCGCATGAGGTGGCCTAAGTATTGGAGTTTCAGCTTCAGCATCATTCCTTCCAATGAACACCCAGGACTGATCTCCTTTAGGATGGACTGGTTGGATCTCCCTGCAGTCCAAGGGACTCTCAAGAGTCTTCTCCAACACCACAGTTCAAAAGCATCAATTCTTCAGTGCTCAGCTTTCTTCACAGTCCAACTCTCACATCCATACGTGACTACTGGAAATACCATAGCCTTGACTAGACGGACCTATGTTGGCAAAGTAATGTCTCTGCTTTTCAATATGCTATCCAGGTTGGTCATAACTTTCCTTCCAAGGAGTAAGTGTCTTTTAATTTCATGGCTGCAATCACCCTCTGCAGTGATTTTGGAGCCCCCCAAAATAAAGTCTAACACTGTTTTCACTGTTTCCCCATCTGTTTGCCATGAAGTGATGGGACCAGATGCCATGATCTTAGTTTTCTGAATGTTGAGCTTTAAGCCAACTTTTTCACTCTCCACTTTCACTTTCATCAAGAGGCTTTTTAGTTCCTCTTCACTTTCTGCCATAAGGGTGGTGTCATCTGCATATCTAAGGTTATTGATATTTCTCCCGGCAGTCTTGATTCCAGCTTGTGTTTCTTCCAGTCCAGAGTTTCTCATGATGTACTCTGCATAGAAGTTAAATAAGCAGGATGACAATATACAGCCTTGACGTATTCCTTTTCCTATTTGTGAATCAGTCTGTTGTTCCATGTCCAGTTCTAACTGTTGCTTCCTTACCTGCATATAGGTTTCTCAAGAGGCAGATCAGGTGGTCTGGTATTCCCGTCTCTTTCAGAATTTTCCACAGTTGATTGTGATTCACACAGTCAAAGGCTTTGGCATAGTCAATAAAATAGAAATAGATGTTTTTTCTGGAACTTTCTTGCTTTTTCCATGATCCAGTGGATGTTGGCAATTTGATCTCTGGTTCCTCTGCCTTTTATAAAACCAGATTGAACATCTGGAAGTTCACAGTTCACGTATTGCTGAAGCCTGGCTTGGAGAATTTTGAGCATTAGTTTACTAGCGTGTGAGATGAGTGCAATTGTGCGGTAGTTTGAGCATTTTTTGGCATTGCCTTTCTTTAGGATTGGAATGAAAACTGACCTTTTCCAGTCCTGTGGCCACTGCTGAGTTTTCCAAATTTGCTGGCATATTGAGTGCAGCACTTTCACAGCATCATCTTTCAGGATTTGAAATAGCTCAACTGGAATTCCATCACCTCCACTAGCTTTGTTCGTAGTGATGCTTTCTAAGGCCCACTTGACTTCACATTCCAGGATGTCTGGCTCTAGGTCAGTGATCACACCATTGTGATCATCTGGGTCATGAAGATCTTTTTTGTACAGTTCTTCTGTGTATTCTTGCCACCTCTTCTTAATATCTTCTGCTTCTGTTAGGTCCATACCGTTTCTGTCCTTTATTCAGCCATAAAAAAGAATGAAATCCTGACACATGATACCACATGAATGAACCTAGAAAACATTACAGCAGGTAAGAAGCTGGTCACAAGACCACGTATTCTGTGATCCCACCGACATGGAATGTCCAGGGAGGCAAATCCATAGAGAACTATTTCCACAGCGCGTAGATTAATGATGTCCAGAGTCTTGGAGGACTGTGGAAACATGTGCGGTTTCTCCAGGGAATGATGAAATATGTTGGAATTAAATGGTGGTGATATGCTCAACCTTGTGATATGCTAAAAAGCCACCCTGAGCTGTATACTTTTAAGGAGTGAATTGTGTGATATGTGAGTTGTGTTTTGCGAGAGGGATGCTTAGACAAGAATGGGGTGATTTGCAGGTAGGATGAGGGCAGGGAGCCCGAGTGTCACGTCAGGGAAGAGACAGCTGCTGCTCAGCCCGAAGCAAGCTGAGTGACGGGAGCCTGTTAGATCTCCGCCTTAAGTCAAGGATTACACAGGGGCTGCACCACATGCCAGGGTTAAATCCCTGGAGGATTAAGCTGGCACCTGCTAAATCCTTTAAATCACAAAATGGCTCAAGGAAGAGACTAAAGGCCCTGGATGGGACCAAAGTCTTCATAAATAAGTCAAGAAAGGGAGAACCAACTTGGCAAATCTTCATGTCTGTCTAGGAAAGATCCGTGGGCACAGTGCAGGCATGTGGGTTTCCCTGGAATAAGATGGGTAGAAGCCAAATGTTGCTGTCGTTTAGTCTCTCGGTTGTATCCGACTCTTTGAAACTTCATGACTGAGCCCGCCAGGCTCCTCTGTCCATGGGATTTCCCAGGCAAGAATACTGGAGTGGTTTGCCATTCCCTTCTCCAGGGAATCTTCCCAACCCAGGGATTGAACCTGCATCTCCAGTATGAGCAGGTGGATTCTCTACCACTGAGCCACCAGGGAAGCCCCGAAGAGACCAATTGCTGCTGCTGCTGCTAAGTCACTTCAGTCGTGTCTGACTCTGTGCAACCCCACAGACAGCAGCCCACCAGGCTCCCCCGTCCTTGGGATTCTCCAGGCAAGAACACTGGAGTGGGTTGCCATTTCCTTCTCCAATGCATGAAAGTGAAAATTGGAAGTGAAGTCCCTCAGTTGTGTCCGACTCCTAGCGACCCCATGGACTGCAGCCTACCAGGCTCCTCCGTCCCTGGAATTTTCCAGGCAAGAGGACCCGAATGCGGTGCCATTGCCTTCTCCGGAAGAAACCAATTAGCTTTATTTAAAAACATTTTATAGTGGGGAATAGTAGACGAGGGAGAATAAAGGCACCCTTCAGCCTCCCGCTTCCGCAGTTAGCAAGTCGTGGTAGCCAGTGGCCTCTGACTCCATTCTTTGCCCACATCCTGTCTATCGAGGACAGGGGCTGTTTCACGCAGTGACACTCACATGCCTGTGTCATGCCTGAAGAGCGGGAGCATTCAAGGTCGTCAAATAATCATCGCCCCTGCATGTGCACCCAGGCACTGCGGGAAGGAAGCCACAGCCACACCTGGCAGGGGCCGGCACTCTCGGGTCCTGCGTTGCACTTCTCTATTTTCAGATGGATGATTCATTAGCTTCGTAACATGAGCTTGGTAGATTTTCTCTTTTTCCTTTTTTCTTGAACAAAAATCATGAGTTAGTAAAAAAAAAAAATTCGTTTTGAAAGTTCAGTTTGCAAAAGTTTGGGATCTTTTGAGGCGGAAAGTGCTTTAGCCACCATTTTATGTATTGAAAGTTCAGCTTTGGCATTTTGTCTCTCACAACGTGGCTGTCGTGTTTGGGTGTGAAATGCCTTGACTTTGTAGAGATCATGTTGAGAGCTGTAGCTTTTCCCTTTTCACTGTTATTCTCATTTTTATTTACATCTTCTCTCTCTTCTTTTTTGATGATTCTTGCCAAAAATCTCTTTATCTTACTAATCTTTCCCAAAAAACAATATTGGCTTTGTTGTCTGTTACTGATTTAACCTTTTGTTTGGTTGATTTTCTTCTTTTATTTATTTTGTGTGTCTTCGGTTTGCTCCAAACTTCTTTTGCCAGTTTCTTGAGTTTAATTCTGAACTCCTTTTGTTTTGAAACTTATTTCCTGATAAGTGTCTTTAAAACTGTATGGTTCCTTCAAAAGCCTGCTTCAGCTGTGCCCTGCGATGTCTGTGTGCTATTCCACCATCAGTGCCCGCGGCACTTTGTGCTCCGAAATCTCCCTTTGAGTCTGAAGGTTCTTGGGTGACCTGTTTAGCTTCTCACCAGATGGTATGTCCGCTTAGGGCACAGAGCAGGCTGATCCTACAAGGAGACCAAGGGGTAGTGGCTTCAATAAGACTGAAGCTTGTTTTTCTAACACAGAACATCCATCCAGGAGTGGGCATGCTGGCTGCCCGGCCACTGCCTAGGAGACCCGAGACTTCGTCCACCTGCTGGAGACCCAGCTGCACCAGGTCCCAGCTGCTGGGGAAGGGAAGGGGTGACCCGGCCACCACTGACCGCTTGGGCTACCAGGTGGGGTGGTCCCTGGGGGCAGCGTGTGCCCACCTGACATGCAGGCCGGGGACATCCGGCCAGTGAAGACGGGCATGGGGTGGGGGTGGGGGCGTCCCTGATCCAGGGGATTTTGTTGCTGGAGGTTGGATAATTAGCTGAGTGATAATGAATTAATTTCATTTCTTTTTGGTCAGAGGACCACCTGGGTGCCACTGACCATCTGGGATGTTCTAAAACCTCCTTGGAGATAAGGGGGCAAAGACGTCTGCTGTGGGCTCAGGAGGCGCATGTGCTCCATCTGTGGGTGCGCGCACCTATAGCGTCTGGGCATCTGGCAAGTGAGGCCACAGTTATGCTGCATCTTCTGTCTGTCTGTCCACTTTCCGTGACTCTGAGCTCATGGTGTCTGCCGGGGCGTGCTGCTGGTAGGTCTGTTTGCCCCTGTGTTGCTTTATAGATTGAGGGCTGCTGGGGGTTTGAACCGGGACACACAACACCCCCATCTCCTCATGACCTTGTCTGTGCTCCCTTCAGTCAGAGGCGAGGACCGCTTCCCTTCAGTTCACATGCTCCTGTTCCAACGTTGCCCACTGCTGACAGCACACTGTTGGGTCTTATTGGTTCTTTTTCCAAACCCAGCCTAAGCGTCTCTTCTCACTGGTGAGTTTAGCCCATGCCATCATGCACCCGCTGCTGTGTGCTCAGCCGTGTCCGACTCTGCGGCCCTGTGGACTATGGCCACAGGCTTCTCTGTCCGTGGGATTTTCCAAGCAAGAATACTGGAGTGGGTTGCCATTTGCTGCCACACTTGGACTGATTTCTACCACCTTTTTCCATGTGTTCTATTTACTCCGCTTTCTTAAAACATTTTTTTGAGTAATTATTTATTTTTGGCCGTGTTGTGGCTTTGTTGCTGCTCCGGCTTCTCTCTGGCTGCAGTGAGCGGGGGCTAGTCTCTAGTTGCGACGTGTGGGCTTCTCGCTGTGGTGGGATCTCACCGCTGCAGAGCACGGACTCTAGGGCACTCTGGCTCCAGTAGTTTGGCTCCCAGATTCTAGCACAGGCTCGGTAGTTGTGGTGCACGGGCTTAGTTGCTCTGAGGCCTGTGGGATCTTACTGGATAAGGGATTGAACCCGTGTCTCCTGCATTGGCGGGCGTATTATTTACCACTGAGTCACCAGGGATGTCTTGTTTTTATTTTTCTTTTTTTTCCCCTTTTCTGTTTCCTATTGGATAAACCAAGCTTTCTATGGCTGCTTTTAAAGGGAACACGTTGTATTTGTTATCTGATCTTGGCCACTCAGGTTTATACCTGTGTTCATTTCCTCCTTAATACCTGCCCCTCCCCTAACTTGGCCAGCCCTCAGCCCCCTCCTGCCCCACACCCTCTTCAGTTATAGGAGGAGAGCGGGGAGTGCGAAGATGTCAGGTCTGCACTGTACCCAGCCCCGCCTCTCCTGCTCTCTGACTGCCATGGAGACCCCGTCTGCCAGAGAGGAGGGGCTTTGGGGGTGCAGGCCTACCTCATGCAGATGAGCTCCTGGGGGACCCACCACAAAGAGGTGGCATGGAGAGGTGGCCAGAGCCCCCAGAGCTGGCGGGCCGGAAGGGACTCCCCAACAAGAGCCTCCGGAAGAGGCATACCCCTGCCCCCACCCTGATTTTGGACTCTGGCCCCAGACCTGTGAGAACAGATCTCTGTTGTTTCTGTGATGGTTTATTGCATCTGTCCCAGGAAGCGCCAACGCCCCTTTCCCATAAAGAAAGCAGGCCCATCAGCTGCTCTGCCCTTCTCCTCCTGGTCCTGCAGCCCACACGGCGTCACCAAGCCTTTCCCACGGCTGCCTGGTATTTGGCAGCGTGGATAGATGGCGGCCTCTTCATCAGCCCTGATGATGTTGGAATCACCCCACACCTCCTGCCCTTGCCAGCCAGGCGGCACGCAATGCATGCGTGCAGGCTCAGTCATTCAGTTGTGTCAAACTCTTTGCAGCCTCATGGACTGTAGCCCGCCAGGCTCCTCTGTCCATGGGATTCTCCAGGCAAGATTACTGGAGTGGGTTGCCATGCCCTCCTCCAGGGGATCTTCCTGACCTAGGGATTGAACCCCACATCCATGTCTCCTGCATGGGCAGGCGAGTTCTTTACCACTAGCACCGCCTGGGAAGCCCTGGCACTGAATAACCCTGAGTGAAGTTGCTGGAGACTGCAGGTGTGTCAGCGAGGCTCACAGCTGAGTGCACCTGAGACCTCGCTCAGGACGGCCAAGTCGCCCTTTGAGCTATTCCACTTCACACCCGGGAGAGAAAAGAGATTGCCTTTTGCCCCTTGGCCTTCCTCCTCTTCCTCCTTGGCGTGTAGATGTGACAGCTGCAGCCCCTGCAGCCTTTTCTCTGTCCGTGAGGATGGAAGCTAAGGCTAAGAATGGCAGATCAGAAACAGAGATGGACCTGGGGCCTTTGAGGAGCTGTGCGCCAGCCTCCAATGGCCCCCATGGCCTGACCTCTGGGGAAGGGGAGAGGATAAGCCCTTACTGTGTATAAACTGCTGTACTAGCAGGCGAACCTATGAGACACGAGTTTGGTGAGTCCCTTTGGGGGCTGTCACCATTCTCCTGCCCACTGTCTCAGAATTCCACATGCTGCCCCCTACTCAGCCCCCGAGAGGTAGGCTCTCCCTTTTGTGGTCACTCAGCACTCCAGCCAGCCCACCTGAGAGAGGGTGGGCAACCCATGGGAGCTGGGGAGACCAGCCTGGGTGGCCTCTGGACACATGTGTGTCCTCCTGTCCAGCACAGTGCGGGAGGGGTGGGGCTGAGGTCGGGCTGGGGCTCAGGGAGGTGACAGGAACCGAATGAAGCTACGGCCTCAGTTTCGTGGCTGGAAGCTGGTGTCTTGACCCCACGTGCCTGTCTCGTTTCTTCATTAGCTTTGACCTCAATGGGAGGAGAGGTCTGATCCATCACTGCCTGAAGCATCCCCGCCCCTTGCTCAGTACCAGCGGAGCCTGCTGATCCAGCCCAGGTCCTGGGAGGCAGGCAACCCCCTTGGGAGGGAGGGAGCCCTGCTACCCTGCACCCTGTGTCCCCCGAGGCCACACTGCACCCTCCCTGGAAGCAAAAATAATTGGTTGGGAGGATAACAGGGTGGGAGGTAAGGATGCTGAGTTGTAGAGATAGGGGAACGAAGCTGGGGCGGAGACCATGGTGGCCCCGGAGGGGACAGGCAGGGACACAACAGGGCCTCCTTGCAGCCGAGGGGCCTCCAGCCTCGTGCTTTTGCTTGTCTGGGACCAGATCCTCCAGGTTCCGGGGGAGCTGACATCCAAGCCCATCCACTGAGAGTGGGAGCTGAGAGTGACATCATGCAGGGCTGGAGGGAGTTGGGGCCCCCTCCTCCACACGGGGAACCCTGGTGGGTTCTGGGGACGCAGTGCTGGATAATGGAGCCTCCCAATGGAGGGGACAGACTTTGACCAAACTGCTATGAAAGCGACAGGCTCGGGGTACTCTTTCTACCCCATTCTGATGCCTATGTCAGAAGCTTTCTCTATCTCCTTTATACTTTAATAAAGCTTTATTACACACACACACACAAAAAAAGAAAGCGACAGGCTCTTCCTCGAGAACGGCTGTGTCGCACTGGCTGCCATGTGCGTCCACATGTGTGTCCACGTGAGGAGGAGACCTGGGCCCTGGGCTGGGCTTCTGGGAAGAGAGTCCGAGGCGGGGATCTGGGTGAGAGCAGTCTGTCAGGAAGAGAAACCAAGAGAGACAGTGGGGGCGGGGCAGAGGCCCAGAGGGTGCGGCCCAGGGATGGCCAGGGTGCTAGGTGCTTCCTGCAGGGCACTCAGGGGCAGCGAGGTCTGCCCAGGGCTCGCCAGAGCTGGGGGCAGCAGGTGGACTCCCGCCGACCCCCGGGACTTACATGTCTGTGTGCATGGGCCATGTGCATCCCCAGTGGCCAGGAGACCCCTCATGGTGAGGTCTGTGGGAAGAGGCCGCTCGCTGGCTCAGGTCCACTCGCTCCCCACATGCAGGCTGCCCACTGCCCACTCAAGACCAGAGCTGGGCCGGGGCTGCTGTGATTTCCAGAGAAAGAGAAAGGCCCTCGAGAGGCCCCAGCTGGCCCCGAGACTCCTCCTCCTTCCACCTCCCGTCTGCTGGCCGCTCGCTGCCCAGGGTTCAGGCCTGGACCTGGGGGCGGGTGAGCTGGCTGTGCACGCACGGGGGGCCTGGGTCACTGCTAAACACCCGAGGCCTCTGAGTGGCGCCCCAAACTCTTTGTGGCGGTCAGGTCAACGGCTGGACAGAGTGCCTGCTGGTCCACCGGCACATGGAGCGTGGAGTCACCAGGGCCATCTGGCAGCCCTGGCCGGGCCGGACGCCCACGGCATGTGGGGGGAGCCTCTGGGGCCAGGGTGCAGAGCGAGGCAGAGAGGGCCCGGGTGCTGCCACCTCTGCCTGCACAGACCCCCGCTCCCCAAGCTGGGGCCGCAGCAGTTCGGGCACCAGGGCTACGGGCTTGAGACCCACCCCGTCCCCAAGGGCAGCGCCCGCTTCAGGGACTGTGATGCCGAGCTGTGCCTTGGCTGTGCCTCTGGGGGCCACTGCTGGGCCCCTGCAGGGGGCCGGTGCGGCTCCTGCTTGGCCGTGACATGGGCACCTCGGTTTGAAATCATCTCAGCAGGCAGCGCTCTGGACCCCAGGAAAGGCCCCCAAGCGCTTGGCATTTTCTTGGGATGAAGGGCGGCTCATGTCCCGCCTCCAGCGGGCGGTCTCCCCTCCTGTCTCAGGCCCAGGGCGTCACGGGACCCCGGGGTCTGGCCACGCAGGCCTCATGGGAGTCCGGTGTCACGAGGCTGAGGTGGTGGGCAGTGGCCCCCTGCTGGCCCCTTCCAGAGGGTGGAGGGAGGGTAACGAGGGGCATGTGGGCACACAAGGGGCAGCAGGTGCCAGGCCACGGGGGAAGGAGAAGGCGGGGGGATTCAGAGAGCAAGGCAGAGGGCCGCCTGTGGGAGCCTGGTGGAGACTAGCCCCGACGCAGGGCAGCAGGGCTCCCTGGAGGCACATGGACGTGCCAGGGGCCTGCTGGCCTCACTGTCCAATCACACAAATGTGGATTTGGACTCTCTAGTGGTGTCCTCTGCTCTCCGAAGCCTGAAGAAGCCTCTGAAGTTTTGTAACTGTAGTTGTCTAACCGGTAAGACTTGAGCCACAAAGTAGGTGTGTGAGACGTGTAACAGTTTTGGCCTGTGACCTCGTCTGTAACCTTGAGCCCCACCCCCAGACTCGAGATGCGGCGCCCCTTCCACGGCTCCGCCCTCGGGGTCCTGCCCATGTCTGGGTCAGCCTCCTGCTCACAGGTCAGTGCACTCCTGTCCCCTGCTGGGGGCCGCCCCCCTCCCACCTTCTGGCCGGGCATCCGGTATGCTGACTCAGGATGGACCGCCTCCCTTGGGGCAGCCGAAACAAAGGCCTACAAAGCAGGCTGCTGGGAGTAACCGGGAAGGACTCCCAGTCCTGGAGGCTGGGGCCGGAAGCCGTGGGGTCAGCAGGGCCACCTCTGTCTGGACCTCTGATCCCTTCCTGGCCTCTTGCAGCGGCTGGCTCGCTCCCCGCCTGCAGGGGCGCAGCTGCAGTCCCAGCCGCTGCGTCCCGGGTGTCTGCCCCTCATGTGGCCTCTCCATGTGGCTCCCTCACCTGCGCTTTAGGCGGTTGGACTGCGGCCCACCCTGATGACCTCATCTTAGCTTGATCATATCGACTGCAAAAACCCAGTTCCAAATAAGGTCAGATCTGCAGGTACTGGGCTAGGGTTTCAACATACCTTTCTGAGGGGGCACAAGTCAACTCATAATAAAGGGTAAGCCAGTGACAGTCAGTGAAGCCAGTGTGACTCTCTGGAGCTTCCAGGAGAGAGAGAACTGGGTTTCTTTCCCCTGCTCTGAGACCTGAACCCAGGCGGCCACCTGGGCCATATACGCCCCGAGAGCAGAGCCAAAGAGTGGGAAGTAAAGCTGAGAAAGGGACAGAGCGTGTGCAGCAGACTGACACCTGGATCAAGCTGCACCTGAAGGCCTGCTGCCCCGGCCGCTCTGCACACAGGCTGGCACGTCCTCTTTTCGCCGAAAGCACCTTCTGAAGTGTTATGTCACGGCCACCCGAGCAAAGTCCGTGGATGAGAAACTGGTATAGGGAACGGGCTTTCAGTGTGGCCTGAGACACACGGGCCACTTCCCTGGGGGCGCAGGCAATCAGCCCCGCCCAGCAGGGGGCAAATGGGCCATGTAGTGTAATGCTGGGCCAAGGGCATAGACAGCGGACAGGGTCCGACTGACTCAAGAGGGCTGCACGGGAGTGAGGCCGGAGGCCGGCCAAAGCTTCTGGAAGCTGTTCCACACCCGAGTGACTCAGGTTCCAGGGAAGAAGCAAGCGGCTTCCTTCTCCCTGCTTTTCCCTCCGGGGCAGCCAGGGGGCCCGAGAACAGGTTGGGAGAGAGGGGCCCAGCCCTGGCCCAGTGGAGACCGCCCCCCAGTTCACTGTTTCTGGTGACCCACAGAGACAAGCTCTGCTTGTCACTCCAGGGGCTACAGGGCCTCTTCCCAGACCGGCTCTGGGCTCGGGGGCCCCCTGGCACACGCCTGGCACATGGCTGCCCTCCCTCGGGCCTCAGGGCTGCCGAGCACACGACACACACACGTACTGGACAGGGACAGACCAGGACTCCAGCTATGCCTTCTCCTGGGTAAATCTTTGTATCTGACCAGGAGAAGTCTCTTCTTTCACTATACGGGCCCTGAAAATCAGGAAGGTGGCAGACAGGCCTCTGCCTCAGTCAGTTCCCCCAAGGGAGGCCCCCCTACCCTCATCCCAGCCCACCTGCAGGGGCTCAGAGCCTCCAGAGTGGGAAGGGCCTTGGGCACCAGAGGGACGATGTCCCGCGCCCTGAACCCCGGCCCTCAGCCCAGACCAGGTGGAGGCAAGGGCCCCGGCCCTGGTCCCTCCTGACCCTCCTTGCTCACCGCCTTCTCCAGGTACCCAGCCACCCCGGGTGCTACCCTGCCAAAGCTAGCCTGTCTACAGCGCTCTGACCAGGCCCACCTCGGGCCAAGCCCAGCCTGACTTGGGCCCGTTGCAACTCGGGACACGACGCAGAATGTTCACTGGTTCGGTCCACCCTGACGATGGCTGGAGCTCCGCTGCGAGGCCCAGCATGACCAGGCTAGTCTGAAGGCCAAGTCTAGCTCGGTTGGCACCTGCCCTCTGGCTCAGCCCCATCTTGGAGAGTGAGGCCTCGGTGAGGCCACAGGGTCCTCTCCCTGCCCCTCCTGGGACCCCACCCCTCTCTGGGGGCCAGGTTGGGTGGGCAGGGGCCTCAGTGTTTGCAAAGTGTGTGTGTATGTATGGTGGAGGGGAGCAAAGGCCCAGCATGGCACTGAGAAGGAGCCCCAGGATGGACAGATAGCAGGCATGCATGGCCGTGAGCTCCAGGAAGCCGAGTCGGCTGGGTGGATGTCCAGTGTAGGGGCGCCTGGGCCGGGGCCTCTGACACTGCCGTCCGTCCCGATCGCCCACATCGCTCGGCCGCTGTGTGTTGGGAGCACACAACGGAGGGCGGGTGAGGCCACTTCTGGCCACTTGGCGGCGGCTGCTGGTCTGGCAGCAGGAGCGCGTGTCAGACCAGGACCTCGGCCCTAGGCACCCCGTGGGAAAAGCTGGAGGTTTCCCCAAATCTGCTCTGAGGTCTTCCCGGGCCCCTCAGCCTCCCAACTCTGACATGACATCCCGGCCAGCTGGACCAGAGGCTGCTGGGGGACACATCTGGACCTAGGCACTCACCCGCTCCCTGTGGGGGCCCGGGGAAGGGTGAGGCGAATGGAGTGAGACCTAGAGACCAGGTGGGCAGCTGGGGACCCCTGGGCCCTGCGAGGACACCCTGCCAGCTTCAGGGCAGGCGGGAGCACCCTTCCAGCTCCCAAGGCTGAGACGTGGCCCGGGCCTGCAGGGTGGGCTGTGCTGAGTGTGGGGTAGACGAGCCCCTCCCGGGAGATGCCTGGCACTGTCCGCTCATGGCACATCCATCAGCCTGCCCTGGCCTGCCTGCCCACCCCACCCAACATTCTCTATTGGAAAGTTCCCAGGGCAACAGCAGCACAAACCCCGTGGAAAAAACAGGCTTGGGCAAGAGCAGGCCAGGGGGCACAGGCAGGGCCTGACTGCACCCCTGGGCTCCCCGAAGCCTGGGTCCCCTCCTTTGCAGACCTGACTTCTGGCACCTCCTCCCCAGGGAACGTGTTTCTGGGAGATCAAAGCCCAGCGCGGCATGGACATGGGAAAGTCCTGGTATGTCTGCTAGACACAGTGCCCACCCCTTAGTAGAGGCCAGTGCTGGGGAGAAGGACCAGCAAGTGAATGAAGGAATGCGGTGCCCACCGGACCACCCACCGCAATGCATGTTAGAAAACTGTGAACCTGCAGGACCCTGGGCCCCTCTGCCGGGCGTCATCCCGTGCAGGGTTTCCAGGCCGGAGGCGGGGCTCCTGCCCCCAGTCCGGGTGTGGCCAAGGTGTGTGGTTCCAGGAAGCAAGATCCACCAGTGTTGGGTGTGGGGAGCCATGGGGGGTGGGGTCCAGGCCCTGCGGGTGGGGGACCAGAGGCGGAGGGGGGGCCCATGAGGTGGGGGGAAGATGCCGCCCAAGGTCCAGGGTCTGGGGCAGGAGGGGCCTCTGCGGGGGTGGGGGCGGGGAGAATGCAGGGGCGGCTCGCCGACCCCACCAGAGAGGGGCTCCCCGAAGCATGTGCCCTGCCCTCCCCTGTTTATACCGACCCCCAGGGCAGGCTTGGCACCATCTCCAGCAGCAGCCCCCCTCACCCCACACAGCCTGGGTGGGTACTGACAGCCCCTCGACCCCTCCACTGTGCAGGGGACCGAGGGGGGCGGGGTGCAGCTGCAGGGTGCAGCCCCTTCCCCGGCCCCCACCCCGCACGGCTGAGGTCTGCCTCCCATTTCCCGGGCAACAGGTGGCTGGCAGGCCAGCTGGGACCGTTGCTGGCTCCGCGGGGCCAGAGGGCAAACGGGGCAGGTACGTGTGGGGCCATGGGGCTGCGGGAGCTGCCGGCAGTAACCCCCGAGGGGCCCTCAGGCGCGACCCGGGCCCTGGCCTCCCACGCAGGGGCGGGGAAAGGGTGGGGTGAGCCTCCAGGCCCCACCCTGTCGCGGGCCCCCAGCCTCGCCACAGCAGAGCCGCCCTCAGTACCCTCCTGTAGACCTGTCCCTGTGAAACCCCTGCTTAAGCCTGGGCCACCGTGGGGGTGAGGAGCCCTTCCTCCAGGGGCCTCCCGGGCCTGGTGGAGGCCCCAGGCCTTGGAGGGGACAAAGGTGATGGGGTCTGTGGGGTGGGCCCTGGTGCGGGGGTGGTGGCCCGGGTAGGGTAGAGGTCACCCACATCCCTGGCGCCTAGAGCTGGGACAAAACGTGTTCCCATCCCTGGCATCCCTGAGCCCCTGGATGCTGCCTGCAGCTGGCTGGACAGTGGGGAGAGCCGCAGGCCTCACAGGGACCCCCGGCACCCGAGCCACCTGGCTGGGGGAGCAGGACGTTCAGGTCTGCGGGCTGGGCAGGGGGGGGCACTGTGGGACCCCCGGGCCTCCTGAGACTTGCACTGTGCCCCGGCCTACAGCGATGGCCCGTAGACCCAGGTGGCAGGTGAGGAGCGGGCTCTGCAGGTGGAGGTGAGGCTGCAGGAGCCTCCAATCCCATGGATGGAGGCCCGGCGAGGCCACGGGGGCGTGGGTGGGGGGAGCGCCCTCTCAGTCCCCAGGTGGGGGCTCAACCCGGTGGCCCTCAGAGTCTCAGGGAGGCCCTCGGTGCACGCCCAGTGCTGCTGACCAGGCGAGAGGTTTCTGGCTGAGCCGTGGGGGACCAGCTGGGGCCTGAGGGCTCTGCGGTGCCCGCCAGGGTGAGCCCAGGGTGGGCGGCACAGGACTCGGTGGGCATGTGTTCATAGGGTGTGTGTGGGCCCAGGGCCCAGGGTGGACGGGGTGGGGGACACAGGACTTGGTGGGCGTGGGTGAGAGGACTGTGGCCAGGGCGGATGGCCTGGCGAGGGCCCTGCAGGCGGGCTAGGGGTGGGGTGGGTGCCCAGGTGCCCAGAGGAAGGCAGGGTGCGTGCCCAAGCCCATATGTTAGGGTGGTCCTGCCTCTTCTGGTCTGTGTTCCAGGCAGAGGTGGCACCTCTGGGGCTGCTGGTCAGAGGTCGGGAGCAGGACCCCACGCCCAAGGCCACATGAGGCAGCTCTGGCTGGTGGAGCTGGCAACCAGTGAGGAGGGCTGTGACCTGTGGTCTGTGGGGCCCAAGCTTTGCAGGGGCCTCAGGGGCTGGGAGGATGGGGGCTGGCCAAGGTGTCCTATGGGAGGAGAGGGCGACCCCAGGGAAGCTGGACAACTTGGGGGCTCCTGCCAGGCTGGGGCACCGTCTGCCAGGGAGGAGGGCTGTCCAGAGGAGGCTTGCTCTGAAGAGATGCAGCCGGACAGGAAAGCTGGTAGCAGGTTGACCGCAGAGGTTTCTGTGGCCGTGTCTAGATGGGGCTCCCACCCGCCGCACAGCCCCAAGTCCCTGTGACAAGCCTTCCCTGCTCTCCCACTGGGGTCCTGGCCAGGGGCACAGGCAGGCCACCCCTGGGTACGTCTGGCCAGCCAAGGACAGTGCCTCTGGGCACAGCACTGTCCAACCTCTGAACTGCGTTGGGGAGGGGGGAGCGCACAGAGAGGCCCCAGCAATCTGGGCACAGCATCCCTCCTCTGTCCAGCAGAGCTCCTGATGGAGACCACAGTGTTGCTGTTTATGACTTCTGTGTACGCAGTTATTACAGAGAAAAAACACATGTGGAACAAAACATAAAGACATCTGGGCTTCCCAGGGAGGGGCTAGTGGTGAAAAATAAAAAAAAATCCTGTCAATGCAGGAGATATAAGAGGCAAGAGATGTGGGTTCAATCCCTGAGTCGGGAAGATCCCCTGGAGGACGGCATGGCTACCCACTCCAGTATTCTTGCCTGGAGAATCCCATGGACAGAGGAGCCTGGCAGGCTGGAGTCCACGGGGTCCCAAACAGTTGAACACGACCAAGTGACTTAGCAGTAGCATGAGGACATCTAGCTGTCAAGTGTAGGTTGGGTGTCTCTCCTAGGCTAACGCAACCTCACAGCCCAGCCTGGGCATCCAGAGTGGGTTCCCCGCCCTGGCTCTGCCTTCCTTCACCACCACCCACTCCCCACCGATACTGAAGAGGGGAGAAACTAGGGCTTGCCCAAGGTAGCTTCAAGGTTTTCCTTCTGCCCTGAAATCCCAGAGCCCTTTCTTCACTTGCTCTACCTGGCTGAGTTCTCAGACTACGAACTGTCTCTGTTTGCACTGGTAGCCAGGACCCAGCTTCACTGGCCGGCGGCTTAAACAGAGAACCTACTGACTCCCAGCTCTGGAGGCCGGGACTAGAGCAGAGTCTCAGGGCTGTGAGTGCGAGTCCACTCCAGGCTCCTCTCCATTCCCGGAGTGTCTTCTCCTGTGTGTTCACATCACCTCTGGGTGTGTGCGCATGCACGTGTGTGTATATACATGTGTGTGTGTGTCTGTGTGTCCTAATTTGTGCTCCTACAGGGACCCTAAGGGCCCATCCGACTCCAGCACGCCTCATCTAACTAACCTCATCTGCAGTGTTGGTAATTCCCAATAAGGGGGGCTCAGGGTTAGGACTTCAATATATGAATTCAGGGGGACGCAATGCGACCCATGATAGGCATGACCCCTGCTGGCCCTTCCTTCCCTGTGCTGAGCACCGGGCACAGTGCTGCCACCTGGGCCAGACTGTGTCACGCCCCCTTGCTGATGAGGAGCCAGCGTCCAGCACAGGACGGGGGCAGGTACCAGGGGGACAGGGCAGTGGGGCGTCTCAGAGGCCGGCAGGTCACGTGACTGCTCTGACAACAAGGCTCCCCATGGGAGCTGCACACTTCGGGGAGGTGCCAGAGGGGACCTGAGGCCAGGACTGTGGCCTTCATGGCGACCTCCTAGAGTGGACTGGGGTCAGCACAGCGTGGTGACACTCTGTGATCCATGCCCTCTGACCTGCAGCTGCTCTGGGAAGGCGTGGGGGCTATGGGGCTGGGCACACCTCTTGAGAGGCTCTGGGTGTCAGGGACGGGATTGGGCCCGGGGCCACCTCCTTGGCCTCCCGACACGCCCACCCCACCTCAGTTCCCCGAGGTCCCTCCATGCTGTGTCGGCAAGCCTAGGTCTGGGGGCTACAGGGCTGAAACCCTGGACCACAGCTCCATGGAAGGCACTGGCTCTGAGGGGCCCTGATCAGAGGCAGCCCGAGGGCTTCAGGAGCAGGACAGGGACCTGGGCCTGCCCCAGGAGGGTCCTGGGAAGATTTGAACTGGAGGCCCCCAGAGGGAGAGGAGCCAGAGGGACAAAGACCAGTGGGCGAGGCTGGGCGGGGTGACCACATGCAGCCTGCCCCTACCCTCCACCCCTGGGGCACAGGGAGAGACCCAAGCCAGGCAGCCTCACCCTCCTGCCCACAGCGAGGAGCTGGCCCGCTCTTGGGCTTTCTGGCCTGGCAGCAAGGTGGCCTGCGATGGTGGGCCCCAGGAAGGTCTGGCCACAGGCCAGCTTGGGCTCACTTCCCAGAGGACACTGTGGACAGGGTCCTGGAGTCCAGTGAGCAGGCCCGGAGATGAAGGCAGCTGGCCTGACACATCCTAGGGGACGGGGCCCAGTTGGAGCTCACTGGGGAGGCCGGGTCAGGCCTTCTCAGCGGCCAGGGGCAATCACATAACACAGCCAGCGGAAGGACGACTGGGACCAGGACACAGGTGGCCAAAGGTCAGCGCAGGGTCCAGGAAGCCTGAGCAAGCAGGTGTGAGTGAGGGGCTGGGCCGGCAGTGAGGGTAGAGACCGGGGAGCCGCCCGGCACCCTCCACCCTGGAAGCCTGGCCCCCACCCTGCCAGTGTCCCAATGTGCCTTCATGGTCCATGCTGGAGACAGCTGGGTGGCCCTGGATGAGTATCCGGTCAAGAGTGGCTGGGGCAGGAGAGAGACAAGGACAGAGGAGGACAGGTCACGGGGCTTTACTCCATCCCATCCATCGGGGACCTCTGGGCAGCAAAGGGGAGAACCGGCCGCAAGCTCCATGACTGGTTCCTGTCCTGGGAGTTGTGCCCGCCAGGCTCTGGGCCTCCATCCTTTACACCTCCCGGAGCCCCTGCCCCAGGGGTGTGTGCTGGGACAGGGGGCAGCTGCTCCGAGCCCAGGCTGGGGGCTGGACCCACGGGGCAAGGCCTGGCCATCAGTTCCGGACAGACTGGAAACCCGCTGGCCACACAGACCTCATCCCTTCCTTGGTCGAGGGGAAGCCACTCAGTCACGGAGGCAGACCCCCTGGGGCGGCCCCGGTTCTCCGCAGCGGCGCGGGAGGAGGGCCCCAGGGCGGGGCGCAGGACCTGGCGAGCAGGAGGACGCGGACCGGAGGGCGCTGGCCGCATGGCCCACCGCTGGCAACGAAGTCACGTTTGTGAAGCGAAACCGCCCGCACGGCTGGCGGGGCCGCATTTCCCTTGCAAACGCCATTCAAAGGCCGTCCGGGCGGCGCACCCTGCTCGCTGCTGCCGCTGCGTTCCTTCCCCGTGACTCCAGGGGAGGGGTCGAAAGGGGCTGCGGGGCAGCCGCCCCCTCCCCACCGAGGGCGCCCTCAGGCTGCGGCGGGTGGGATCGCCCGTGGGGCGTCGGCCAGCCCCGCGCGGGACTCCAGGCCCGGGTCACGCCCTAAGGGCGCCCCCGCCCGAGGGCAGCCCCGCGTGCCCCCCCGCCACCCCCAGACCAGGGTGGGGCAGCCGGGGGCGGGGCCTGCGTGGGTTTAAAGCGGGAGGCGCCCGGCGCGGGCACCGCGGCGAGCTGAGGGACTGCGAGCGGAACGCTGCGGCGCCGTCCGGGCAGGTGGGCCTACACTCACACGCCTTGGGGGGCTCTCGCCCCGGCCTGTAGGGGCTGGGGTAGGGGCGCGATGCGCCTGGAGGTGGCCAAGAGGTCAGGATCCGGGAGAGCGGAGCGCTGAGGCCCGGCTCCCTCCCAACTAGCCCTGGTGGGCGGGGAGCTGGGCGGGGAGCTGGGCGGGGTGGGGGGTGGTAGGGTCCCGCCGGTCGGCCCCCCGTTCCCCGCCCCTGCGCTCGGGGCGCAGGTGGGAAGGCTGAGGTTTCCGGCATGGGTGTGGGAGACTTGGCCCGCCGGGCAGGGGTCTCGCCTGTCCCGCGGTTTCCGGCCGGACTGGTGCGCGCCTGGGTGGGGCCCTGCAGGTCTGGTTCCTCCTGCCCGGCCCCTGCCTTGCAGGGCGGGGGGCGTTTGCCGCTGGAGCCAGTCAGTCCGAGGGCCCAGGGCGCTCTGCAGTCCGGTGGACAAACTGACAGGGTGGACGGGCTTCTGGCCCGGTGCTGGGTGAGGGAAGCCAGCACTTACCCTTGGAGGGAGCTCCTTGCCATTGGGGAGAGTGGGCACAGGGACCCCTGCGTGGGGCCAGCCCCAGGCCCTCAGGAGGCAGGGGTGGGGGGTGTGCCTCGCCTCCCTTCCAGGCTTCCGTCTGGCCACTGATTTCTGCTCCCTGCACCCAGTGCACGTGGGCGGGCTCTGCTGACTGTGCAGGCCAAAAGCCAAGGTCACTGCCTCCCTGTGCCAGCCCAGGGCACCTGGCCATTTGGTTCTCTTATCAGGTTCTGGAGAAGGAAAAGGCAACCCACTCCAGTATTCTTGCCTGGAGAATCCCCTGGACAGAGGAGCCTGGTGGGCTACAGTCCACGGGGTCGCAAAAGAGTCAGACATGACTGAACAACTAAACCTTCCCAGGTTCAGGAGGACAGCCAGCGAGCCTGTCTGCGACCCCAGCCCAGACTGGTGTGCTGCCCTAGGGGGCGGGCACCACCCTCAGGGACGTGGCCCCACCCTCCTCAGGAATTGTCCTCTCACTTCTTGTCCCCTGGGGCCCCCTGAAAGGGGCCTGCCCAGGAAGCCCCAGAAGGGGTCCTTCTCTCAGATTCCCGCTCCAGTGCTGGGACACTATCAACCCCTCCCCCAGCTGCAAGACCACCCATGCCTTCTGCCACCACTTCTCTGGTGGCCACCGCCCCAGGACACCTGAGACTGGTCTGCCTGAGGCCCCGGACACCCCTCACGCACCCAGATCTGTCTCTCTTGAGCTCTGGACCCCTCTGTCCAGCTGCTTCCCCAAGGTCCCCACTTCAGACTCCAGGCCCCCACTCCCAGGCCACTCCTCACGTCCTGCCTGATCAGGGACCCGGGGGCTCGAACCAGCCCCAAGGTCATTGATGGCCAAGCAGGCCTCGGCCCAGCTGCAGTTAACCCAGCTGCCTGACTGGCCCCGTGGCCAGCAGGCCGCAGCCCCCTCCCTCCCAGAGCCGCCCCGGTGCTCTGAGGTCCCCTTGCTCCTCTGGGCCTCCTTTCTGGGTGCTGATGCTCCCCCAACAGCACCGCCCGCAGGGCCCACCCGGCTGCCCCTGACCCCATGGCCCAGAAACCCTCCCCCGTTTGCGGGTGGTGAGGTGCCCCCTTCTCTCCCACCCTGGTCCCTGCCAGATGGCAGCTGACAGGCACGGCTCTGGCCACCTGTAGCCCTGTTTCCTGGGCCCCTCTGGCTAGCGCACACTGTCTGAAGCCAGCCCCGGGGCGAGGCACACGGTACGGGAGGAGCGGGCAGGACCCTGGGCAGGCAGGCAGCAGGGCTCCCGGCAGCATGACAGGCTTAGGGATCAGCTTCAGGGGGCTCCTGGGGCAGGAGGTGAGGAGGCTGGGGGCAGGGGGACAGGCTGGCCCTCGGTGCTGGGAAAGAGATGAGGGCACTGTCGTCACACCATGTCCTTGAACCCCGCTGCCCAGGCGCCATACTCCTCGTCCTGGGAAGCCGTGTAGGAGATGGAGGACCGATCCCGGCCTGAGACCGATCCTGAGGCTGATCCCTGAGCCTGTCATGCTGCTGCTGCGGGTTGGGCCAGGGGCATGGGGCACACGGTCTTCTCTCGCTGACCCATTCCTGCTCCCCTTGCCCACCCTCACCCTTGTCCCTGAGTCTCCCTCTCTGGCCATGGCCTTTGCTGCCAGATGGGCCAGGAGGAGCCCCCTGCAGCACTGGGGCCCAGCACTGCCTTACAGCCCCTCCTCCCGTGGCGAGGTCCACTCCCCTGCTGGGGGGGTCCCCCTTCTTGCACATCCCTGGTTCCTGGACCTGTGTGGCACCCGGCCTGTGAGCTGGGGCGGCTCGGAGCCTTCGGAGCCCCTCACCACAGAGCCCCCTCAGCTGGCCCTGCCTGTGGAGACCCGGGGTTCTCCCAGTCACTCGAAGCCCTTAATAACCTTTCCTAAAGCCTGGATCTTAACCACTCTCCTCTGCCTGCACCGGAGGCCTTTGTCCCGTCTTCTCGAAGGCCTGATACTGCGCCCCGAGCACCCGCCCTCCGTGGCCTGCTTGCCTCAGGAGAGCTGGACCTCGGCGGTGCTTCTTGGACACTAGCCAGTGGCAGCGGCCGAGGGAGCAAGGATCCAGGCCAGGCCTCCGTGTCTGCCTGGGCCTGGCACAAACTCAGACTCAGGGCAGCAGACCAGCTGCTGTGCCGCTGGGGGCTGGGCCCAGCATCTAGGCAGGGAAGGGGACAGGATTTTGCCCCGGGGTGGGCCCAGCTGTGGGGCACGAGGGGCTGAGCAGAGCTTAGGGTGCAAGCTCTGCAGGGCTGGGGCGGGGGAGCTGCTCCTAGGCAGTGGCGCTGGGGTACCGCAGAGCTTGAGGCTCCTTGTGAGTCCACTGGGCACAGTGTTCAGGAGGTGCTGGACGGGCTGGGCTCTAGCTGTGGTCAGGGTGAATGGGGAAATGTCACCAGGGAGGAGGGGCCCCACGCCTGATGACCCAGAGGTCGGGTAGGTCGAATCTGAAATGCATCTGTCTGGTGTGGTGGCTGGAGCCGAGGTCACCTGAGCGAGCTCACCTGCAGAGTGGGCCAGGGTGTGAGGGGCTTTGGGCAGCTGGTCAGGAGGTGAGGATGGGTGTAACCAGGCCCAGGACTGAGGGTGTGGTTCTTTGGAACGTAGGTGTGGACTGGCCCCCGGGCGGCTGGGCGGCTTCAAACCACAGATTACTCTCCCACAGTCAGGGTGCCAGGGTCTGGGATTCGCGCGTCAGCGCTTGCTGTTTCTGGGGCCTGAAGCTGCGTGGCCCATCTGCCTCCCTCACGGGGCATCCTCCCCACATCTGTCTCCCGTGAGGACACTGTCGTGTTGGGATTAAGGCCTCCTGCAGTGTAACTGTGCCCTAACCTATAACACCATCACATCTACAAAGATCCCGTTTCCAAATAAGGTCACAGTCACGGGTGCTGGGGATTAGGTCTTGGTTAGGTCTTGGACGTGCCTGCTGGGGAGAGGTAACCTGCCAGGGGGTGGAGGAGGGAGGTGTGTGGTTGTGGTGGGGCAGAAGGGTTGGCACCGGTCACTGATGCTCTGGGGGCCGGGCCCACAGCTGTCGGCCGAGGGGGATGGCTGTGGGGGTGCAGGGCGCCAAGCAGCGGACCAGGGGCCAACAGGGCCGGGAGGCCCGAGCCTGGCCCCACCATGGCACCAGCACCCCGGCGTGAGCTCTGGGTCCTCCTGGGCTGCTGAGGCAAGGCATGGGCACAGAGCGGCCGTGGGCCAGGGGACGCTGGCAGGCTGAGGCGGGAGACCAGGGCAGATCAGAGGATGGGGATCTGGCTGGGAAGCCCAGTGGTGAGCCAGGAGGGAGCAGAGGCCCGAGCAGCAGGGGGTCGAGGTGGGGAGGCTGTGGAGGGGTTGCCAGGCAGGGAAGTGGTAAGAGCACAGGCAGTGGAGCCTGCTTAAGGGGCGGTAGGGCGGGGGCGGGCCCTGGAGGAGACGGGAGGAGTCTGGAGGCCGAGGGGGAGGCCAAGCCACTATACCGGGACCCCCGGGGGAGCGGAATGAGGGTGTGGCCAGAGGGTGGCCTGTAGGACAAGGTGGAGCCCGCGACACCCCCAGGCTACGCTGGGGTCCTAGTGCTCCTGTAGCCCCTCCTGGGACCCCAGGGCGAGAGGAAGGGGTGAAACTGGAGGCTGCCCTACCTCCCTCAGAAGGGCTGGTGGCACCGGAGGTAGGTCTAGGGTGCGGGGTGGACCTCCCACCTGCCTGGGCCATCCCAGGGCCCCTAATGGAGGCTCTCCACCCTGCAGGGAGCAGAAGTGGGTCCTCGCTGAGTTCTGCACGATGAATGGCCACGCCTCTCCTCTCGACCTCCTAGTCACCGGTGGCACCGGGCCGACTGCTGTCTCCAAGACCATGAAGGCCGCGCTGGGAGCTGGTGCCCCATCTGCACCCCAGGCCAGGAGCATCGCTGGGGTGTGGGTGGAGGCCTCGGGCCGGGCCCAGGGTCTCTATGCTGCCATGAAGCAGGGTCTCCTGCCCTCTGGGCTTGGGCTGGCTCTGCTGGAGGCCCAGGCAGCCACAGGGGGCCTGGTGGACCCCACGCAGGGCCAGCTGCTCCCTGTGTCTGAGGCCCTGCAGCAGGGCCTAGTGGGCCTGGAGCTCAAGGAGAAGCTGCTGGCTGCTGAGCGTGCAGCCACTGGGTACCCTGATCCCTATGGGGGCCAGAAGCTGGCCCTCTTCCAGGCCATCGGGAAGGAGGTGGTAGACAGGGCGCTGGGGTGGAATTGGCTGGAGGCCCAGCTGGCCACTGGGGGCCTGGTGGACCCCATCCGTGGGGTGCGTGTGGCCCCTGAGCTGGCCTGCCAGCAGGGTCTCCTGGACCAGGAGACATGGCATGGGCTGTCGGAACTGGGGCCCGGCTCAAGCGCCCCGGGCTTCCTGGACCCTAACACACTGGAGCAGCTGCCCTACCGGGAGTTGCTGGGCAGGTGTGTGCAGGCGCCCGGCACGGGGCTGGCCCTGCTGCCCCTCAGGATCACGTTCCATACCCTGGGTGGGGCTGTGAGCTTGGCTGAGCTGCTGGAGGTGGGGGTCTTGGACGAGGAGACGGCCCGAGGCCTGCGGGAGGGCCGGCTGGTGGTGCCAGATGTGGGTGCACGTGCCGAGGTGCGGCGTTACCTGCAGGGCACCGGCAGTGTGGCTGGGGTCGTCCTGCTGCCCGCAGGGCACAAGAAGAGCTTCTTCCAGGCCGCGGCCGAGCATCTGCTTCCCACAGGTGCCATGCTTCTGCTCCTGGAGGCTCAGGCTGCCACCTGCACCCTGGTGGACCCAGCCACTGGCCGGCAGCTGCGGGTGGACGAGGCGGTTCGGGCAGGCCTGGTTGGCCCGGAGCTGCACAGGCAGCTCCAGGTGGCAGAGCAGGCAGTGACGGGCTACCATGACCCCTTCAGCGGCACCCGAGTTCCCCTTTTCCAGGCCATGAAGAAGGAGTTGGTGGACCGGCCTCTGGCACTCAGGCTCCTGGATGCCCAGCTGGCCACAGGCGGGCTAGTGTGTCCTGCCCGCCGGCTCCGGCTGCCCGTAGAGGCTGCCCTGCGCCTCGGCTGCCTGGACAAAGAGACTCAGGAGCACCTCTCGAGGGCTGCCAGCTTCTTGGATCCCGGCACGCACGAGAGCCTCAGCTATGGGCAGCTGCTGGCCCGCTGCATCACTGACCTGGAGACGGGGCTGGCGTTCCTGCCCATCTCAGTGGGGAGCCCTGGGGAGGAGCCCCGGGGACCCCCGTTCATCGAGCACAGCACCCGGCAGGTCTTGAGTGCTGCTACGGCCACTGTCTCTGTGGGCAGGTTCCAGGGCCGGCCTGTGTCGCTCTGGGAGCTGCTCTTCTCCAAGGCAGTCCCCATGGAGCAGAGGGTGACACTGACCCAGCAGCACAGGGACGGGGCCCTCTCAGTGGAGGAGCTGGCGGCTGTGCTGAGGGCCACCCATGAGCAGGCTGCAGCCACCGCCAGAACCACCTTTGCTGGGCTCAGGGTCCCTGTGACTCCGGGAGAGCTGCTGAGAGCGGAGATCATCGGCCAGGATGTTTATGAACAGCTAGAACGTGGCCAGACCACAGCCCAGGACGTGGCCAACCTGGACTCGGTGCAGAGGTACTTGCAAGGCACTGGCTGCATCGCTGGCTTGCTGCTGCCTGGGTCCCAGGAGCCTCTCAGCATCCACGAGGCTTACAGGAAGGGGCTACTCAGGCCGGGCACGGCGCTCATCCTCCTGGAGGCGCAGGCAGCCACTGGCTTCATCATTGATCCCAAAGAGAACAGGAGATACTCAGTGGAGGAGGCGCTGAGGGCTGGCATCATCGGGCCCGAGGTGTTTGCCAAGCTGCTGTCGGCTGAGCGTGCAGTCACCGGCTACACCGACCCCTACACCGGGCAGCAGATCTCCCTCTTCCAGGCCATGAAGAAGGACCTCATCGTGCGCGAGCACGGCATCCGCCTGCTGGAGGCCCAGATCGCCACGGGCGGCATCATTGACCCCGTGCACAGCCACCGCGTGCCCGTGGACGTGGCCTACCAGCGCGGCTACTTCGACGAGGCGCTGAACCTGATCTTGGCCGACCCCAGTGACGACACCAAGGGCTTCTTCGACCCCAACACGCATGAGAACCTCACGTATATGCAGCTGCTGGAGCGCTGTGTGCGTGACCCCAACACGGGGCTCTATCTGCTGCCACTTACAAGTGCGCGGACCCTGCTGGCAGATGAGGCCACCCGGCAGGCCTTCCGGAGCCTGCTGCTGTCGGTGCAGCACGGGCGGTTCCGGGGACAGAGAGTGTCCGCGTGGGAGTTGGTCAACTCAGAGTATGTCAGCGAGGCACGCCGGCGGTGGCTGCTACAGAGCTTCCGGCGGCACCAGGTGTCCCTGGAGGAGGTTTCAAAGCTGCTGGAGAGGGAGGTGGAAAGCCGGGCAGACGTCGCCCTCCCCATGCTGCGGGGCCGGGTGACTGCCTGCCAGCTCCGGGAGGCTGGCGTCATAGACCAGGAGGTCCTGGACTGCGTGCTGGCGGGAACGCTCAGCGCTGAGGCCCTGCTCTGCACGGAGAGCATCCGCAGGTTCCTGTGCGGCTCGGGCGCTGTGGGTGGCGTGCTCCTGCAGCCCTCCACCCGGCGGCTCAGCCTCTACCAGGCCATGAAGCACAAGCTGCTGGGGCCAGGAGTGGCCCTGGCCCTGCTGGAGGCCCAGGCAGCCACGGGGACCATGACCGACCCTCACAGTCTGGAGACCATGTCCTTGGATGAGGCTGTGTGCAGGGGGCTTGTGGGGCCAGAGCTCTACAGCAGGCTGACCTGGGCTGAGTGCGCTGTCAAGGGCTTCCCAGACCCCTTCTCTGGAAAGCTGCTGTCCCTGTTCCAGGCCATGAAGAAGGGCCTTGTCCCCATGGAGCAGGCCATCCGCCTCTTGGAGGCCCAGGTGGCCACGGGCGGGGTCATCGACCCCACTGGGCATCACCACCTCCCCATGCTCGTGGCCTTGCAGCGTGGCTACATCGACCAGGAGATGGTGTTGGCCTTGTCTGACTCAAAGACCTTCCCCACACCTGACGGCCAGGGACACACCAGCTATGCCCAGCTTCTGGAGCAGTGTGTAAAAGACGAGGCCTCTGGCCTTCACTTCTTGCCCCTGCCAGAAAGTGCCCCTGTTGTCCCCACAGATGAGCAGGTGCAGGAGACCCTGAAGGCCACGCAGGGGGCTGAGGATGGCACGTCTCTCTGGGAGCTGCTGGAGTCCTGCCACTTCACTGAGGAGCAGCGGAGGGGCTTCCTGGAGGACTTCAGGGAGGGGAGGATCACGACACAGCAGCTGCAGGCGGCTGTGCGGAGGCAGGTGCAGGAGGCGGAGCTCCTGGCAGGGGCCTGCGTCATGCTGCCCGGCCCCTGCGGTGGGGTGCCCGCCGTCTGGCTGCTGGACGCTGGAGTCATCACCCGGGAGACCCTGGAGGCACTGGCACGGGGCATGCAATCACCTGCCGAGGTCTCTGAGCAGCCAACGGTGCGGGCCTGCCTATGGGGCACGGGCTGTGTGGCCGGGGTGCTGCTGCAGCCCTCAGGGGCCAAAGTGAGCATCGCCCAGGCTGTGAGGGATGGCCTCCTGCCTGCTGGCCTGGGGCAGAGACTACTGGAGGCCCAGGTGGCGTCTGGCTCTCTTGTGGATCCTTTGACCAACCAGAGACTGTCGGTGGAGGAGGCAGTCAAGGCTGGCCTGGTGGCTGGGGCTCTGAGTGAGCGGCTCCAGCTGGTTGAGAAAGCAGTGGCTGGGTACACGGACCCCTGCTCGGGAGGCTCCCTCTCACTGTGGCAGGCAGTGGAAAAGGGGCTCGTGCCTTGGAGCGAGGGCCTCCCGCTCCTGCAGGCGCAGCTGGCCACAGGGGGTGTGGTGGACCCTGTCCACAGGGTGCACCTGCCCCAGGCGGCAGCCTGCAGGCTCGGCCTCCTGGATGAGCAGACAAGCAGGATGCTAACCTCAATGGATGAGGACAGCAAATTCTTCTTCGACCCTGGCACACAGGACAAGGTGACCTACGGACAGCTCAAGGAGCGCTGTGTCCTGGACGCCGACACTGGCTTGTGGCTGCTGCCACTCTCCCAGGACATGGTGCTAGAGGTGGATGACCACACAGCAGTGGCCCTGAGGGCCATGAAGGTGCCAGTTGGGGCAGGGAGGTTCAGAGGGCTCAACATCTCACTCTGGGACCTGCTGCATTCAGAGTATGTAGGGCTCCGCAAGCGGCGGGAGCTGGCAGCACTCTGCCAGTCTGGGAGGGCCACGGCCCTGCGGCAGGTGGTCACTGCAGTCACCACCCTGGTTGAGGCCTCAGAAAGGCAGCCCTCACAGGCCACTTTCAGGGGTCTCCGGAAGCAGCTGTCAGCCAACGACCTGTTCAGGTCCCAGCTGATCGACAGGAAGACGCTGGATGAGCTGAGTCAAGGGAAGAAGACCGTGCAGGAGGTGGCGGAGATGGACCGTGTGCGGCAGTACTTGGAAGGGGGCAGCTTCATCGCTGGGGTCCTCATCCAGGACACCAGGGAGAAGATGAGCATCTCAGAAGCTCTGAGAAGAAACGTCCTGCGGCCGGGCACGGCCCTGGTGCTGCTGGAGGCGCAGGCGGCCACTGGCTTCCTCATTGACCCTGTGGAGAACCGGAAGCTGACTGTGCAGGAGGCATTTGCGGCAGGGATGTTTGGCAGGGAAACCTACCAGAAGCTGCTGTCGGCTGAGCGTGCGGTCACCGGCTACACCGACCCCTATACCGGGGAACAGATCTCCCTCTTCCAGGCCATGAAGAAGGACCTCATAGTGCGCGAGCACGGCATCCGCCTGCTGGAGGCCCAGATCGCCACGGGCGGCATCATCGATCCCGTGCACAGCCACCGCGTGCCCGTGGACGTGGCCTACCAGCGTGGCTACTTCGACGAGGAGATGAACCGCGTGCTGGAGGACCCCAGCGATGACACCAAGGGCTTCTTCGACCCCAACACGCACGAGAACCTCACGTACATGCAGCTGCTGGAGCGCTGCGTGGAGGACCCCGAGACAGGGCTCTACATGCTGCAAGTCGTAAAGAAAGGAGAAACCTACGTGTACATCGATGAAGCCACAAGGCAAGCCCTGCGGTCAAAAACTACCAAAATGCACGTGGGCATGTTTGCCCAGCAGGTGGTCTCCTTCTGGGACCTGCTGTCCTCGCCGTACTTCACAGAGGAAAGGAAGAAAGAGCTTGTCCAGGGGTACAAAGCCAGGGATGTCAGCTTAGAGCAGCTGCTGAAGGTCATCACCACAACGGTCGAAGAAACAGAACAGCGAAACAAGGGCATCAGGCTGGCAGCCATTGGAGGAGAGGTGACAGCTGCAGAGCTGTTCAACTCAGGAATCATTGATAAGAAGACACTGGATGCGCTACACGAGGGAACCGGGGGACAGGACCTCCGCCGCCTGCCGCACGTAAAGGTCTACTTGGAAGGCAGCGGCTGCATTGCAGGGCTAACCACGCCCTCCACCCGTGAGGTGCTGAGCTTCTACGAGGCCAGCAGGAAAGGGCTCATCCCCATGGGATTTGCAGCCCAGCTGCTGGAGGCTCAGGCAGCCACAGGGTTCCTGCTGGACCCCCACAGCCACAAGAGGCTCTCCGTGGATGAGGCTGTGGCCGCTGGCCTGGTGGGTGAGGAAATGCAGGAGAGACTCCTAAATGCTGAGAAGGCCGCCAGGGGATACACAGACCCGGACACAGGACACACCATGTCCTTGTTCCAGGCAATGCAGAGGAAGCTGGTGAAACGGGAGTTGGCACTCAGACTGCTCGAGGTGCAGATGGCCACGGGGGGCATCGTGGACCCCCAGCACCACCACCGGCTTCCACTGGATGCTGCCTACAGACGCGGATGTCTGGACCAGGACACATACCCACTGGTGGCAGAGCAGAAGTGCATGAATAAACGGTTTGTGGATCCCAACACTCAGGAGAAGGTGACTTACCAGGAACTGCAGGAGAGGAGCCGCCGAGATGAGAAGACGGGCTGGGCTCTGTTCCCAGTGCTCGAGCATGAACTGGAATCACAGTTCATCGATGAGGACACCAGACGAGCGCTTGAGGCTGAGCGGGTAGACGTCAGAGTGGGGCGGTTTAAAGGACAGAGGCCGTCAGTCTGGGAATTGCTGAACTCTGAATATGTGACGGAGAACAAAAAACTGGAGTTAGTACGAAAATACAAGACAGACACAGCACATGCATTAGAAAAGGTGGTAAAAGTGATCTTTGAGATAATCAGTGAAAAGGAAAAGAACACTAAACAGCTATGGTTCAGAGGAATCAGGAAACAGATCACAGCCTCTGAACTGCTGACTTCATCCATCATCACGAAGGAGACGCTACAGGCCCTGGAGTCCGGGCAGGCCTCCGTAGATGCCATCACAAAGACTGAGGCAGTGAGGCGCTACCTAGAGGGCACCGGATGCATCGCGGGCGTGCTGGTCCCCGCCAAGGACGAGCCCGGGCGCCAGGAGAAGATGAGCATCTACCAGGCCATGTGGAAGGGCGTCCTGCGGCCGGGCACGGCCCTGGTGCTGCTGGAGGCGCAGGCGGCCACGGGCTTCGTCATCGACCCCGTGCGCAACCAGAAGCTGTCCGTGGAGGAGGCGGTGGCCGCGGGCGTGGTGGGCGGCGAGCTCCAGGAGAAGCTGCTGTCGGCCGAGCGCGCGGTCACCGGCTACACCGACCCCTACACCGGGCAGCAGATCTCCCTCTTCCAGGCCATGAAGAAGGACCTCATCGTGCGCGAGCACGGCATCCGCCTGCTGGAGGCCCAGATCGCCACGGGCGGCGTCATCGACCCCGTGCACAGCCACCGCGTGCCCGTGGACGTGGCCTACCAGCGCGGCTACTTCGACGAGGAGATGAACCGCGTGCTGGAGGACCCCAGCGACGACACCAAGGGCTTCTTCGACCCCAACACCCACGAGAACCTCACGTACGTGCAGCTGCTGCGGCGCTGCGTGCGCGACCCCGACACGGGGCTCTACATGCTGCAGCTGGCCGGCCGGGGCTCCGCCCTCCACCAGCTGGGCGAGGAGCTGCGCGCCGCCCTGCGCGACACCCGCGTGACGCTGGGCGCCGGCCCCCCGCGGGGCCAGCGCGTCTCCGTGTGGGAGCTCCTCTTCTACCGCGAGGTGTCCGAGAGTCAGCGGCAGGACCTGCTGCGCCGGTACCGGGCGGGCTCGCTGACCGCGCAGGAGGTGGGCGCCGCCCTCGTCTCGCTGCTGGCCGAGGCCGAGGCCGAGGCCGCGCGCCCCGGCGCCCCGGACCCTCGGGGGGCGCTGCGTGCCGCCACCATGGAGGTCCGGGTGGGCCGCCTGCGGGGGCCCGCGGTGCCCGTGTGGGACGTGCTGGCCTCCGGCTACGTGAGCGCCGCCACGCGGGAGCAGCTGCTGGCCGAGTTCGGGGCGGGGACGCTGGGCCTGCCCGCCCTGACCCGCAGGCTGACCACCATCATCGAGGAGGCTGAGGCGGCCCCCTCCCAAGGGGGCGGAGCCTCCGGGCAGCCGGAGCCCGGGCCCCAGGGGCCGGGCGAGGGGGCCGACGCGGGACCCTCCTCCGGCCAGGACGCCGAGGACGCCGCCAGGGCCCTGCAGGAGCAGGCCCTGCGCGCCGCCACCATGGAGGTGCGCGTCGGGCGGTTCCAGGGCCGGCGCGTCTCCGTGTGGGAGGTCCTCTTCTCCTCCTACCTGAGCCAGGCCCGGCGGGACGAGCTGCTGGCCCAGCACGCGGCCGGCGCCCTGGCCCTGCCCGCCCTGGTCGCCGTCCTCACCCAGCTCATCGAGGAGACGGAGGAGCGGCTGAGCAAGGTGTCCTTCCGGGGCCTGAGGCGCCAGGTGTCGGCCTCCGAGCTGCACACGTCCGGGATCCTGGGCCCCGAGACCCTGCGGGACCTGGCCCAGGGCACCAAGACCCTGCAGGAGGTGACGGAGATGGACTCGGTGAAGCGCTACCTGGAGGGCACCAGCTGCATCGCGGGCGTGCTGGTCCCCGCCAAGGACGAGCCCGGGCGCCAGGAGAAGATGAGCATCTACCAGGCCATGTGGAAGGGCGTCCTGCGGCCGGGCACGGCCCTGGTGCTGCTGGAGGCGCAGGCGGCCACGGGCTTCGTCATCGACCCCGTGCGCAACCAGAAGCTGTCCGTGGAGGAGGCGGTGGCCGCGGGCGTGGTGGGCGGCGAGCTCCAGGAGAAGCTGCTGTCGGCCGAGCGCGCGGTCACCGGCTACACCGACCCCTACACCGGGCAGCAGATCTCCCTCTTCCAGGCCATGAAGAAGGACCTCATCGTGCGCGAGCACGGCATCCGCCTGCTGGAGGCCCAGATCGCCACGGGCGGCGTCATCGACCCCGTGCACAGCCACCGCGTGCCCGTGGACGTGGCCTACCAGCGCGGCTACTTCGACGAGGAGATGAACCGCGTGCTGGAGGACCCCAGCGACGACACCAAGGGCTTCTTCGACCCCAACACCCACGAGAACCTCACGTACGTGCAGCTGCTGCGGCGCTGCGTGCGCGACCCCGACACGGGGCTCTACATGCTGCAGCTGGCCGGCCGGGGCTCCGCCCTCCACCAGCTGGGCGAGGAGCTGCGCGCCGCCCTGCGCGACACCCGCGTGACGCTGGGCGCCGGCCCCCCGCGGGGCCAGCGCGTCTCCGTGTGGGAGCTCCTCTTCTACCGCGAGGTGTCCGAGAGTCAGCGGCAGGACCTGCTGCGCCGGTACCGGGCGGGCTCGCTGACCGCGCAGGAGGTGGGCGCCGCCCTCGTCTCGCTGCTGGCCGAGGCCGAGGCCGAGGCCGCGCGCCCCGGCGCCCCGGACCCTCGGGGGGCGCTGCGTGCCGCCACCATGGAGGTCCGGGTGGGCCGCCTGCGGGGGCCCGCGGTGCCCGTGTGGGACGTGCTGGCCTCCGGCTACGTGAGCGCCGCCACGCGGGAGCAGCTGCTGGCCGAGTTCGGGGCGGGGACGCTGGGCCTGCCCGCCCTGACCCGCAGGCTGACCACCATCATCGAGGAGGCTGAGGCGGCCCCCTCCCAAGGGGGCGGAGCCTCCGGGCAGCCGGAGCCCGGGCCCCAGGGGCCGGGCGAGGGGGCCGACGCGGGACCCTCCTCCGGCCAGGACGCCGAGGACGCCGCCAGGGCCCTGCAGGAGCAGGCCCTGCGCGCCGCCACCATGGAGGTGCGCGTCGGGCGGTTCCAGGGCCGGCGCGTCTCCGTGTGGGAGGTCCTCTTCTCCTCCTACCTGAGCCAGGCCCGGCGGGACGAGCTGCTGGCCCAGCACGCGGCCGGCGCCCTGGCCCTGCCCGCCCTGGTCGCCGTCCTCACCCAGCTCATCGAGGAGACGGAGGAGCGGCTGAGCAAGGTGTCCTTCCGGGGCCTGAGGCGCCAGGTGTCGGCCTCCGAGCTGCACACGTCCGGGATCCTGGGCCCCGAGACCCTGCGGGACCTGGCCCAGGGCACCAAGACCCTGCAGGAGGTGACGGAGATGGACTCGGTGAAGCGCTACCTGGAGGGCACCAGCTGCATCGCGGGCGTGCTGGTCCCCGCCAAGGACGAGCCCGGGCGCCAGGAGAAGATGAGCATCTACCAGGCCATGTGGAAGGGCGTCCTGCGGCCGGGCACGGCCCTGGTGCTGCTGGAGGCGCAGGCGGCCACGGGCTTCGTCATCGACCCCGTGCGCAACCAGAAGCTGTCCGTGGAGGAGGCGGTGGCCGCGGGCGTGGTGGGCGGCGAGCTCCAGGAGAAGCTGCTGTCGGCCGAGCGCGCGGTCACCGGCTACACCGACCCCTACACCGGGCAGCAGATCTCCCTCTTCCAGGCCATGAAGAAGGACCTCATCGTGCGCGAGCACGGCATCCGCCTGCTGGAGGCCCAGATCGCCACGGGCGGCGTCATCGACCCCGTGCACAGCCACCGCGTGCCCGTGGACGTGGCCTACCAGCGCGGCTACTTCGACGAGGAGATGAACCGCGTGCTGGAGGACCCCAGCGACGACACCAAGGGCTTCTTCGACCCCAACACCCACGAGAACCTCACGTACGTGCAGCTGCTGCGGCGCTGCGTGCGCGACCCCGACACGGGGCTCTACATGCTGCAGCTGGCCGGCCGGGGCTCCGCCCTCCACCAGCTGGGCGAGGAGCTGCGCGCCGCCCTGCGCGACACCCGCGTGACGCTGGGCGCCGGCCCCCCGCGGGGCCAGCGCGTCTCCGTGTGGGAGCTCCTCTTCTACCGCGAGGTGTCCGAGAGTCAGCGGCAGGACCTGCTGCGCCGGTACCGGGCGGGCTCGCTGACCGCGCAGGAGGTGGGCGCCGCCCTCGTCTCGCTGCTGGCCGAGGCCGAGGCCGAGGCCGCGCGCCCCGGCGCCCCGGACCCTCGGGGGGCGCTGCGTGCCGCCACCATGGAGGTCCGGGTGGGCCGCCTGCGGGGGCCCGCGGTGCCCGTGTGGGACGTGCTGGCCTCCGGCTACGTGAGCGCCGCCACGCGGGAGCAGCTGCTGGCCGAGTTCGGGGCGGGGACGCTGGGCCTGCCCGCCCTGACCCGCAGGCTGACCACCATCATCGAGGAGGCTGAGGCGGCCCCCTCCCAAGGGGGCGGAGCCTCCGGGCAGCCGGAGCCCGGGCCCCAGGGGCCGGGCGAGGGGGCCGACGCGGGACCCTCCTCCGGCCAGGACGCCGAGGACGCCGCCAGGGCCCTGCAGGAGCAGGCCCTGCGCGCCGCCACCATGGAGGTGCGCGTCGGGCGGTTCCAGGGCCGGCGCGTCTCCGTGTGGGAGGTCCTCTTCTCCTCCTACCTGAGCCAGGCCCGGCGGGACGAGCTGCTGGCCCAGCACGCGGCCGGCGCCCTGGCCCTGCCCGCCCTGGTCGCCGTCCTCACCCAGCTCATCGAGGAGACGGAGGAGCGGCTGAGCAAGGTGTCCTTCCGGGGCCTGAGGCGCCAGGTGTCGGCCTCCGAGCTGCACACGTCCGGGATCCTGGGCCCCGAGACCCTGCGGGACCTGGCCCAGGGCACCAAGACCCTGCAGGAGGTGACGGAGATGGACTCGGTGAAGCGCTACCTGGAGGGCACCAGCTGCATCGCGGGCGTGCTGGTCCCCGCCAAGGACGAGCCCGGGCGCCAGGAGAAGATGAGCATCTACCAGGCCATGTGGAAGGGCGTCCTGCGGCCGGGCACGGCCCTGGTGCTGCTGGAGGCGCAGGCGGCCACGGGCTTCGTCATCGACCCCGTGCGCAACCAGAAGCTGTCCGTGGAGGAGGCGGTGGCCGCGGGCGTGGTGGGCGGCGAGCTCCAGGAGAAGCTGCTGTCGGCCGAGCGCGCGGTCACCGGCTACACCGACCCCTACACCGGGCAGCAGATCTCCCTCTTCCAGGCCATGAAGAAGGACCTCATCGTGCGCGAGCACGGCATCCGCCTGCTGGAGGCCCAGATCGCCACGGGCGGCGTCATCGACCCCGTGCACAGCCACCGCGTGCCCGTGGACGTGGCCTACCAGCGCGGCTACTTCGACGAGGAGATGAACCGCGTGCTGGAGGACCCCAGCGACGACACCAAGGGCTTCTTCGACCCCAACACCCACGAGAACCTCACGTACGTGCAGCTGCTGCGGCGCTGCGTGCGCGACCCCGACACGGGGCTCTACATGCTGCAGCTGGCCGGCCGGGGCTCCGCCCTCCACCAGCTGGGCGAGGAGCTGCGCGCCGCCCTGCGCGACACCCGCGTGACGCTGGGCGCCGGCCCCCCGCGGGGCCAGCGCGTCTCCGTGTGGGAGCTCCTCTTCTACCGCGAGGTGTCCGAGAGTCAGCGGCAGGACCTGCTGCGCCGGTACCGGGCGGGCTCGCTGACCGCGCAGGAGGTGGGCGCCGCCCTCGTCTCGCTGCTGGCCGAGGCCGAGGCCGAGGCCGCGCGCCCCGGCGCCCCGGACCCTCGGGGGGCGCTGCGTGCCGCCACCATGGAGGTCCGGGTGGGCCGCCTGCGGGGGCCCGCGGTGCCCGTGTGGGACGTGCTGGCCTCCGGCTACGTGAGCGCCGCCACGCGGGAGCAGCTGCTGGCCGAGTTCGGGGCGGGGACGCTGGGCCTGCCCGCCCTGACCCGCAGGCTGACCACCATCATCGAGGAGGCTGAGGCGGCCCCCTCCCAAGGGGGCGGAGCCTCCGGGCAGCCGGAGCCCGGGCCCCAGGGGCCGGGCGAGGGGGCCGACGCGGGACCCTCCTCCGGCCAGGACGCCGAGGACGCCGCCAGGGCCCTGCAGGAGCAGGCCCTGCGCGCCGCCACCATGGAGGTGCGCGTCGGGCGGTTCCAGGGCCGGCGCGTCTCCGTGTGGGAGGTCCTCTTCTCCTCCTACCTGAGCCAGGCCCGGCGGGACGAGCTGCTGGCCCAGCACGCGGCCGGCGCCCTGGCCCTGCCCGCCCTGGTCGCCGTCCTCACCCAGCTCATCGAGGAGACGGAGGAGCGGCTGAGCAAGGTGTCCTTCCGGGGCCTGAGGCGCCAGGTGTCGGCCTCCGAGCTGCACACGTCCGGGATCCTGGGCCCCGAGACCCTGCGGGACCTGGCCCAGGGCACCAAGACCCTGCAGGAGGTGACGGAGATGGACTCGGTGAAGCGCTACCTGGAGGGCACCAGCTGCATCGCGGGCGTGCTGGTCCCCGCCAAGGACGAGCCCGGGCGCCAGGAGAAGATGAGCATCTACCAGGCCATGTGGAAGGGCGTCCTGCGGCCGGGCACGGCCCTGGTGCTGCTGGAGGCGCAGGCGGCCACGGGCTTCGTCATCGACCCCGTGCGCAACCAGAAGCTGTCCGTGGAGGAGGCGGTGGCCGCGGGCGTGGTGGGCGGCGAGCTCCAGGAGAAGCTGCTGTCGGCCGAGCGCGCGGTCACCGGCTACACCGACCCCTACACCGGGCAGCAGATCTCCCTCTTCCAGGCCATGAAGAAGGACCTCATCGTGCGCGAGCACGGCATCCGCCTGCTGGAGGCCCAGATCGCCACGGGCGGCGTCATCGACCCCGTGCACAGCCACCGCGTGCCCGTGGACGTGGCCTACCAGCGCGGCTACTTCGACGAGGAGATGAACCGCGTGCTGGAGGACCCCAGCGACGACACCAAGGGCTTCTTCGACCCCAACACCCACGAGAACCTCACGTACGTGCAGCTGCTGCGGCGCTGCGTGCGCGACCCCGACACGGGGCTCTACATGCTGCAGCTGGCCGGCCGGGGCTCCGCCCTCCACCAGCTGGGCGAGGAGCTGCGCGCCGCCCTGCGCGACACCCGCGTGACGCTGGGCGCCGGCCCCCCGCGGGGCCAGCGCGTCTCCGTGTGGGAGCTCCTCTTCTACCGCGAGGTGTCCGAGAGTCAGCGGCAGGACCTGCTGCGCCGGTACCCGGGCGGGCTCGCTGACCGCGCAGGAGGTGGGCGCCGCCCTCGTCTCGCTGCTGGCCGAGGCCGAGGCCGAGGCCGCGCGCCCCGGCGCCCCGGACCCTCGGGGGGCGCTGCGTGCCGCCACCATGGAGGTCCGGGTGGGCCGCCTGCGGGGGCCCGCGGTGCCCGTGTGGGACGTGCTGGCCTCCGGCTACGTGAGCGCCGCCACGCGGGAGCAGCTGCTGGCCGAGTTCGGGGCGGGGACGCTGGGCCTGCCCGCCCTGACCCGCAGGCTGACCACCATCATCGAGGAGGCTGAGGCGGCCCCCTCCCAAGGGGGCGGAGCCTCCGGGCAGCCGGAGCCCGGGCCCCAGGGGCCGGGCGAGGGGGCCGACGCGGGACCCTCCTCCGGCCAGGACGCCGAGGACGCCGCCAGGGCCCTGCAGGAGCAGGCCCTGCGCGCCGCCACCATGGAGGTGCGCGTCGGGCGGTTCCAGGGCCGGCGCGTCTCCGTGTGGGAGGTCCTCTTCTCCTCCTACCTGAGCCAGGCCCGGCGGGACGAGCTGCTGGCCCAGCACGCGGCCGGCGCCCTGGCCCTGCCCGCCCTGGTCGCCGTCCTCACCCAGCTCATCGAGGAGACGGAGGAGCGGCTGAGCAAGGTGTCCTTCCGGGGCCTGAGGCGCCAGGTGTCGGCCTCCGAGCTGCACACGTCCGGGATCCTGGGCCCCGAGACCCTGCGGGACCTGGCCCAGGGCACCAAGACCCTGCAGGAGGTGACGGAGATGGACTCGGTGAAGCGCTACCTGGAGGGCACCAGCTGCATCGCGGGCGTGCTGGTCCCCGCCAAGGACGAGCCCGGGCGCCAGGAGAAGATGAGCATCTACCAGGCCATGTGGAAGGGCGTCCTGCGGCCGGGCACGGCCCTGGTGCTGCTGGAGGCGCAGGCGGCCACGGGCTTCGTCATCGACCCCGTGCGCAACCAGAAGCTGTCCGTGGAGGAGGCGGTGGCCGCGGGCGTGGTGGGCGGCGAGCTCCAGGAGAAGCTGCTGTCGGCCGAGCGCGCGGTCACCGGCTACACCGACCCCTACACCGGGCAGCAGATCTCCCTCTTCCAGGCCATGAAGAAGGACCTCATCGTGCGCGAGCACGGCATCCGCCTGCTGGAGGCCCAGATCGCCACGGGCGGCGTCATCGACCCCGTGCACAGCCACCGCGTGCCCGTGGACGTGGCCTACCAGCGCGGCTACTTCGACGAGGAGATGAACCGCGTGCTGGAGGACCCCAGCGACGACACCAAGGGCTTCTTCGACCCCAACACCCACGAGAACCTCACGTACGTGCAGCTGCTGCGGCGCTGCGTGCGCGACCCCGACACGGGGCTCTACATGCTGCAGCTGGCCGGCCGGGGCTCCGCCCTCCACCAGCTGGGCGAGGAGCTGCGCGCCGCCCTGCGCGACACCCGCGTGACGCTGGGCGCCGGCCCCCCGCGGGGCCAGCGCGTCTCCGTGTGGGAGCTCCTCTTCTACCGCGAGGTGTCCGAGAGTCAGCGGCAGGACCTGCTGCGCCGGTACCGGGCGGGCTCGCTGACCGCGCAGGAGGTGGGCGCCGCCCTCGTCTCGCTGCTGGCCGAGGCCGAGGCCGAGGCCGCGCGCCCCGGCGCCCCGGACCCTCGGGGGGCGCTGCGTGCCGCCACCATGGAGGTCCGGGTGGGCCGCCTGCGGGGGCCCGCGGTGCCCGTGTGGGACGTGCTGGCCTCCGGCTACGTGAGCGCCGCCACGCGGGAGCAGCTGCTGGCCGAGTTCGGGGCGGGGACGCTGGGCCTGCCCGCCCTGACCCGCAGGCTGACCACCATCATCGAGGAGGCTGAGGCGGCCCCCTCCCAAGGGGGCGGAGCCTCCGGGCAGCCGGAGCCCGGGCCCCAGGGGCCGGGCGAGGGGGCCGACGCGGGACCCTCCTCCGGCCAGGACGCCGAGGACGCCGCCAGGGCCCTGCAGGAGCAGGCCCTGCGCGCCGCCACCATGGAGGTGCGCGTCGGGCGGTTCCAGGGCCGGCGCGTCTCCGTGTGGGAGGTCCTCTTCTCCTCCTACCTGAGCCAGGCCCGGCGGGACGAGCTGCTGGCCCAGCACGCGGCCGGCGCCCTGGCCCTGCCCGCCCTGGTCGCCGTCCTCACCCAGCTCATCGAGGAGACGGAGGAGCGGCTGAGCAAGGTGTCCTTCCGGGGCCTGAGGCGCCAGGTGTCGGCCTCCGAGCTGCACACGTCCGGGATCCTGGGCCCCGAGACCCTGCGGGACCTGGCCCAGGGCACCAAGACCCTGCAGGAGGTGACGGAGATGGACTCGGTGAAGCGCTACCTGGAGGGCACCAGCTGCATCGCGGGCGTGCTGGTCCCCGCCAAGGACGAGCCCGGGCGCCAGGAGAAGATGAGCATCTACCAGGCCATGTGGAAGGGCGTCCTGCGGCCGGGCACGGCCCTGGTGCTGCTGGAGGCGCAGGCGGCCACGGGCTTCGTCATCGACCCCGTGCGCAACCAGAAGCTGTCCGTGGAGGAGGCGGTGGCCGCGGGCGTGGTGGGCGGCGAGCTCCAGGAGAAGCTGCTGTCGGCCGAGCGCGCGGTCACCGGCTACACCGACCCCTACACCGGGCAGCAGATCTCCCTCTTCCAGGCCATGAAGAAGGACCTCATCGTGCGCGAGCACGGCATCCGCCTGCTGGAGGCCCAGATCGCCACGGGCGGCGTCATCGACCCCGTGCACAGCCACCGCGTGCCCGTGGACGTGGCCTACCAGCGCGGCTACTTCGACGAGGAGATGAACCGCGTGCTGGAGGACCCCAGCGACGACACCAAGGGCTTCTTCGACCCCAACACCCACGAGAACCTCACGTACGTGCAGCTGCTGCGGCGCTGCGTGCGCGACCCCGACACGGGGCTCTACATGCTGCAGCTGGCCGGCCGGGGCTCCGCCCTCCACCAGCTGGGCGAGGAGCTGCGCGCCGCCCTGCGCGACACCCGCGTGACGCTGGGCGCCGGCCCCCCGCGGGGCCAGCGCGTCTCCGTGTGGGAGCTCCTCTTCTACCGCGAGGTGTCCGAGAGTCAGCGGCAGGACCTGCTGCGCCGGTACCGGGCGGGCTCGCTGACCGCGCAGGAGGTGGGCGCCGCCCTCGTCTCGCTGCTGGCCGAGGCCGAGGCCGAGGCCGCGCGCCCCGGCGCCCCGGACCCTCGGGGGGCGCTGCGTGCCGCCACCATGGAGGTCCGGGTGGGCCGCCTGCGGGGGCCCGCGGTGCCCGTGTGGGACGTGCTGGCCTCCGGCTACGTGAGCGCCGCCACGCGGGAGCAGCTGCTGGCCGAGTTCGGGGCGGGGACGCTGGGCCTGCCCGCCCTGACCCGCAGGCTGACCACCATCATCGAGGAGGCTGAGGCGGCCCCCTCCCAAGGGGGCGGAGCCTCCGGGCAGCCGGAGCCCGGGCCCCAGGGGCCGGGCGAGGGGGCCGACGCGGGACCCTCCTCCGGCCAGGACGCCGAGGACGCCGCCAGGGCCCTGCAGGAGCAGGCCCTGCGCGCCGCCACCATGGAGGTGCGCGTCGGGCGGTTCCAGGGCCGGCGCGTCTCCGTGTGGGAGGTCCTCTTCTCCTCCTACCTGAGCCAGGCCCGGCGGGACGAGCTGCTGGCCCAGCACGCGGCCGGCGCCCTGGCCCTGCCCGCCCTGGTCGCCGTCCTCACCCAGCTCATCGAGGAGACGGAGGAGCGGCTGAGCAAGGTGTCCTTCCGGGGCCTGAGGCGCCAGGTGTCGGCCTCCGAGCTGCACACGTCCGGGATCCTGGGCCCCGAGACCCTGCGGGACCTGGCCCAGGGCACCAAGACCCTGCAGGAGGTGACGGAGATGGACTCGGTGAAGCGCTACCTGGAGGGCACCAGCTGCATCGCGGGCGTGCTGGTCCCCGCCAAGGACGAGCCCGGGCGCCAGGAGAAGATGAGCATCTACCAGGCCATGTGGAAGGGCGTCCTGCGGCCGGGCACGGCCCTGGTGCTGCTGGAGGCGCAGGCGGCCACGGGCTTTCGTCATCGACCCCGTGCGCAACCAGAAGCTGTCCGTGGAGGAGGCGGTGGCCGCGGGCGTGGTGGGCGGCGAGCTCCAGGAGAAGCTGCTGTCGGCCGAGCGCGCGGTCACCGGCTACACCGACCCCTACACCGGGCAGCAGATCTCCCTCTTCCAGGCCATGAAGAAGGACCTCATCGTGCGCGAGCACGGCATCCGCCTGCTGGAGGCCCAGATCGCCACGGGCGGCGTCATCGACCCCGTGCACAGCCACCGCGTGCCCGTGGACGTGGCCTACCAGCGCGGCTACTTCGACGAGGAGATGAACCGCGTGCTGGAGGACCCCAGCGACGACACCAAGGGCTTCTTCGACCCCAACACCCACGAGAACCTCACGTACGTGCAGCTGCTCCAAAGGGCTACTCGTGACCCTGAAACGGGGCTCTTATTTCTTTCTCTCACTGTATAATGATTATTCATCGTCCTGAGAAATTTTTTTTCTTCTGTTTAATTATTGATTCCAATTTGTTTTTAAATTTTTCTCGTGATATCTCAATTCATTATATTTTATTTTCATGTTAATTACGTTCCTGTGTTTCACCTTGTTTTGATTGTAATCTCTTATATTTGTCTATTTCCATTAAAGTCATAACCTTCATCGTCTATTTTTTCTGTTCAGTTTTTAATTTACCGATCTTTGAAATTTCTTCTGTGAAATCTGTATAGAATCTAGCTTATTTCGAATCAAGGGTTCTCTCCTTCTTACCTGTATTTATCGTGGTAGATGGGGTTTCCCTGGTGGCTCATATGGTAAAAACGTCTCTCCGTAATGTGGAAGACCCAGGTTCAATCCCTAGATGGGGAAGATCCCCTGAAGAAGGAAATGGCAACCAATTTGATACTCTTACCTGGAAAATCCCATGGTTGGAGAAGCCTGTTAGTCTATAGTCCTCGAGGTTGCAAAGAGCTCACACGACTGAGCGACTTCACTTTCACTTTTTACCACAGTAGAGGCTACGCATGATTCGTTAAAATCCCATTTCATCTAAATGGCTTCTTCATGTTGATTGTTTTTTATTTTCTGGTTTGACTAAATCATTTTTTGTCAATTTCTTGCTTTAGTGAATGCTCGTGGCTCTCAGTTTGCTGTCCTCCTGCCCTGGTTTTCCATGGTAATGCTGTGCTTTGCAGAGGCTGGGCTCATTCTGTCACTTGATGCCACTGTCCCTGTTAGCCTGACCCCCTGTGCGTTCTCCTCATCAAATTTGTTTGATGGTGTGGCCTTTACAGTGATCCATGATCACTTCCTTCCTCAGTGATCAGTGCAAAGAAATAGGGGAAAACAATAGAACGGGAGAGACTAGAGATTTCAAGAAAATTGGAGCTACCAAGGGAACATTTCTTGCAATGATGGGCTCAATAAAGGACGGAAAGGGTATGAACCTAACAGAAGCAGAAGATATTAAGAAGTGGTAAGAATAAACAGTTCAGTTCAGTTCTGTTCAGTCGCTCAGTCGTGTCCGACTCTTTGCAACCCCATGAATCCAAGCACGCCAGGCCTCCTTGTCCATCACCAACTCCCGGAGTTCACTCAGACTCACATCCATCGAGTCAGTGATGCCATCCAGCCATCTCATCCTCTGTCGTCCCCTTCTCCTCCTGCCCCCAATCCCTCCCAGCATCAGAGTCTTTTCCAATGAGTCAACTCTTCGCATGAGGTGGCCAAAGTACTGGAGTTTCCTCTTTAGCGTCATTCCTTCCAAAGAAATCCCAGGGCTGATCTCCTTCAGAATGGACTGGTTGGATCTCCTTGCAGTCCAAGGGACTCTCAAGAGTCTTCTCCAGCACCACAGTTCAAAAGCATCAATTCTTCGGCACTCAGCCTTCTTCACAGTCCAACTCTCACATCCATACATGACCACAGGAAAAACCATAGCCTTGACTAGACAAATTTTGTTGGCAAACTAATGTCTCTGCTTTTGAATATGCTATCTAGGTTGGTCATAACTTTCCTTCCAAGGAGCAAGCGTCTTTTAATTTCATGGCTGCAGTCACCATCTGCGGTGATTTTGGAGCCCCAAAAAAGAAAGTCTGACACTGTTTCCACTGTTTCCCCATCTATTTCCCATGAAGTGATGGGACCGGATGCCATGATCTTAGTTTTCTGAATGTTGAGCTTTAAGCCAACTTTTTCACTCTCCACTTTCACTTTCACCAAGAGGCTTTTTAGTTCTTTTTCACTTTCTGCCATAAGGGTGGTGTCATCTGCATATCTGAGGTTATTGATATTTCTCCCAGCAATCTTGATTCCAGCTTGTGTTTCTTCCAGTCCAACGTTTCTCATGATGTACTCTGCATAGAAGTTAAATAAGCAGGGTGACAATATACAGCCTTGACGTACTCCTTTTCCTATTTGGAACCAGTCTGTTGTTCCATGTCCAGTTCTAACTGTTGCTTCGTGACCTGCATACAGATTTCTCAAGAGGCAGGCCTCAGGTGGTCTGGTGTTCCCATCTCTTTCAGAATTTTCCACAGTTGATTGTGATCCACACAGTCAAAGGCTTTGGCATAGTCAATAAAGCAGAAATAGATATTTTTCTGGAACTCTCTTGCTTTTTCCATGATCCAGCGGATGTTGGCAATTTGAACACAGAACTGTACAAAACAGATCTTCATGACCCAGATAATCATGATGGTGTGATCCCTCACCTAAATCCTGACGTCTGGAATGTGAAGTCAAGTGGACCTTAGGAAGCATCACTGCAAACAAAGCTAGTGGAGGTGACGGAATTCCAGCTGAGCTGTTTCAAATCCTCAAAGATGATGCTGTGAAAATGCTGCACTCAATATGCCAGCAAATTTGGAAAACTCAGCAGTGGCCACGGGACTGGAAAAGGTCAGTTTTCATTTCAATTCCAAAGAAAGGCAATGCCAAAGAATGCTCAAACTACCGCACAATTGCACTCATCTCACATGTTAGTAAAGTAATCCTCAAAATTCTCCAAGCCAGTCTTCAGCAATATGTGAACCGTGAACTTCCAGATGTTCAAGCTGGTTTTAGAAAAGGCAGAGGAACCAGAGATCAAATTGCTAACATCCACTGGATCATGGGAAAGGCAAAAGAGTTCCAGAAAAACATCTATTTTTGCTTAATGACCATGACAAAGCCTCTGACTGTGTGGATCACAATAAACTGTGGAAAATTCTGAAAGAGATGGGAATACCAGACCACCTGACCTGCCTCTTGAGAAACCTGTATGCAGGTCAGGAAGCAACAGTTAGAACTGGACATGGAACAACAGACTGGTTCCAAATAGGAAAAGGAGTATGTCAAGACTGTATATATTGTCACCATGCATATTTAACTTATGTGCAGAGTACAACATGTGAAACGCTGGGCTGGATGAGGCACAAGCTGGAATTAAGATTGCTGGGAGAAATATTAATAACCTCAGATATGAAGGTGACACCACGCTTATGGCAGAAAGTGAAGAAGAACTAAAAAGCCTTTTGATGAAAGTGAAAGAGGAGAGTGAAAAAGTTGGCTTAAAGCTCAACATTCAAAAAACTAAGAACATGGTAGCCCGTCCCATCATTTCATGGCAAATAGATGTGGAAACGGTGGCTGACTTTATTTTTTAGGGCTCCAAAATCACTGCCGATGATGACTGCAGCCATGAAATTAAAAGACGCTTACTCCTTGGAAGAAAAGTTATGACCAACCTATACAGCATGTTAAAAAGCAGAAACATTAGTTTGTCATCATAGGTCTGTCTTGCCAAGACTATGCTTTTTCCAGTGGTCATGTATGGATGTGAGAGTTGGAATATAAAGAAAGCTGAGTGCCAAAGAATTGATGCTTTTGAACTGTGATGTTGGAGAAGACTCTTGAGAGTCCCTTGGACTGCAAGGAGATCAAACTAGCTGAGGCTCCAATACTTTGGCCACCTGATGCAAAGAGCTGACTCAGTTGAAAAGACCCTGATCCTGGGAAAGATTGAAGGCAGGAGAAGGGGACAACAGAGGATGAGATGGTTGGATGGCATTACCGACTCAATGGACATGCGTTTGAGTAGACTCCAGTAGTTGGTGATGGATAGGGAGGCTTGGCATGCTGTGGTCCATGGGGCCACAGAGTTGGACACGACTGAGCTACTGAACTGAACTGAACTGATGGCCTTTACAACAGCTTCCCAGGTTGCTCAGTGGTAAAGAATCTGCCTGCCAATGCAGAAGCTGCAGGTTCAGGCTCTGGGGTTGGAAGATTCCCTGTAGGAGCAACTGGCAACCCCCTGCAGTATTCTTACCTGGAGAATTCCATGGACAGAGAAGCCTCACAGGCAACAGTCTCTAGGGCCACTGAGTCGAACACGACTGAACATGCATGTACTCCACTCCACTCCATGGCTTTTACAGTTTACAAGGAATTGTTTGTATGTCAACAAAGCTCTCTTCTTTGATTTCAACTTTTTGAAAGTTCCTCCACAAAATTCTCTCTCCTTATTATAAACATAAGATATTAAACAAGGACAATAAGCATTGATAACCTAAGGTGACATACAGCTGTATCCAGCATGGTCTCTGCTTCCCATGGATTTAGGTCTAAGTCTTGGATGATCCTGGAGCTTCAGACATTGATCACAGAGTGTCTGGTTGGCACAGGTGGCATTGGGCCAAGTCTTCCTGGTTCCTCCATTTTCATAGAGAGTTCTGAGCAGTGAGTGGTATTTTCTCAGGATCACCTTGGGTGAGTGGAGTGTGGAACGTGGGAGCTTTGCTTGTCCCATCAGGATGACAGCAGTGGAGTTAAGTCTGTGCAGAAGGTGGGGGAGCGAGGTGTAGTAGGCGACTCCGAAACCAGCAGGGCTGAAGGCCTTTGGACCGAGCTGGAGACGCTGGAGCTCAGGGTTGAGAGATAGTGGGTACCTGTGTCCACAGCCTTTCTCCCCAGAAAGAGAAAGTGAAGGGTGAGTGGGAACCCAGCAGGTGAGAGGAAGGAGATAGTAGGAAAGTAGTGAAAGTGAAGTGAATTCGCTGGGTCATGTCTGATTTTTTGTGACCCTGTGGACTGTAGCCTACCAGGCTTCTCCATGGGATTTTCCAGAGTACCAGAGTGGGTTGCCATTTCCTTCTCCAGGTGATCTTCCCAACCCAGGGATCAAACCGGGTCTCCCGCATTGCAGGCAGACGCTTTACCCTCTGAGCCACCAGGGAAGCCCAGGAAAGTATTGGGGGTCACTAATTACAGGCGTGAGTTTGAGTAAACTCCGGGAGTTTGTGATGGACAGGGAGGCCTGGTCTGCTGCAAATCATGGGGTCGCAAAGAGTCGGATATGACTGAGCGACTGACTGAATTGAACTGAACTGAACTCAATTACAGTCTACCTCTTGGGTATTCTTCTGTCTCCTTAAGAGAGATGTGTTCCTTAAGGGAGGAGGGACGGACGCTTCTCTGTGGCCTGACCTCAGACCCTCGTGGTGCAACCCCGGGCTACGCGGGCTGCCCCTCGACCTGCTCCACGCTGGCTTCACTCCAAGGCGGGAGCCTGGGGACCATGCCAGGTTTCCCGATGTGCTTGACGGAGTGTGGCGCGGAAGCGGTGCAGGAAGTACGAGCGGCTTCCAGAGCTGGGCAGGGCCAGTGAGCGCAGGCCAGCGCGCGTTCGGGGAGGTTCCGACGGACCTGGCCTCAGGCCGCCACGGAAACCCCCGCGCCCGGGTCGCCGGGCTAAGGCTGGTCCCTGGACAGCCGAGAGCTGCGCGTCCCAGCAGAAGCCTGGCTGGGACCCAGGCGGGCGGGGCCTCTGGAGGGGCGGGGCTGTGGGCTGGCGGGGGAGGCCTTAGGTGCAGTGGGCGGGGCCTTCGTGGGTGTGGCGGGGCGTGGGGCGGGGCATCGGGCGGGGCGGGGTTCCATGCGGTGGGGCACAGGGCTGGGACAGGTGGGGCTTCCGCGGGGTGCCGCGAGGGCTCTCTGCCTTGTGCGTGGAGCCTCCGCTTCGGCTCCGGCCCGGGGAGGCGGCTCCGGCGGGGCAGGCGGGCTCCACCCCCGGGCCGGCCGCGTGCCCGCGCCTCCCAATTCCCAGAACCAGAGTGGGGGCTCGAGGGGGTGGTGGCGGCAGCTCCGCTTCCAGCTGGGCGTCTGGGCGCGGGGCCAGGACGGGCGGAGAGCGGCGGCGGCGCTGGGCGGCGGATCGCGCGCAGGGCGGTGGCCTGAACCGGCCGAGCCATGGCGGCCCCGGAGCTGGTGCCGAGGCGGGGCCGGGAGCGGGAACGGGAGGACGAGAGTGAGGACGAGAGCGACATTCTGGAAGAGAGCCCGTGCGGCCGCTGGCAGAAGCGGCGGGAGCAGGTGGGCACAGCGGGGCGGAGCGGGGCGCCGCCCACCTCGGGTGGAGGGGCCCTGGGGCCACGCGGGGCCGTGCGCACTCTGGGGGAGCCAGGAGGCCGGGAACCTGCCCGAACCCTCGCGCAGGCGGCCTCCTTCTCGATGCGCGCTCGTACTGCTTTAGCCTGGCCCCCACGCCCTGGTGAGAAACCCCCTCTTTCTTAAGGGCCAGTCTCTCGAGACCACCTCCCCATGCCTCTGAGATCACCTGTTAGCCTCCTGGGAACCATCCTCAAAAAAACCCGAAGCATGCCCCAAATCCCCACAGCCCAGCCCCAGGATACCACACCTCTGCTCCTGGGTCCCCAGCTTCTCCCTGGAACACCAGTGCCTGCCTCACACCCTCCCGCTGGTGGATAGGATGTGACTGGGGACTGAGCCTCCCCCGACACTTCACTCATGCCCCCCCACCTCCATCCCCACCCCCACCCCCAGGTGAATCAGGGAAACATGCCGGGGGTCCAGAGCACATTCCTGGCCATGGACACTGAGGAGGGGGTGGAGGTGGTGTGGAACGAGCTGCACTTTGCTGACAGGAAGGCCTTCTTGGTCCACGAGGTAAGGCCCGCTGCCCCACCCCCCCACCCCACCCCCATCATCCTGGTGACTGCACCCCCCTTCCCAGGAGAAGATCCAGACCATGTTTGAGCAGCTGGCCCTGGTAGACCACCCCAATATTGTCAAGCTGCATAAGTACTGGCTGGACGCCTCAGAGTCCCGAGCGCGGGTAAGCCCCTGGGCAGGCCATGGGGTGGTGGGGCACCAGTGGGTGGGGTGGCTGTGGGCACCCACTGTTGGTGGAGCCCGTGAGTTTGCCGCCTCGCAGGTCATCTTCATCACAGAGTATGTGTCATCAGGCAGCCTCAAGCAATTCCTCAAAAAGACCAAGAAGAACCACAAGGCCATGAATGCCAGGGTATGCAAGTGGGCTGGTGTGGGTCAGGGCCAGGCTGGGGTCCAGATGCTGTTGGGGACAGAGACAGTGAGGGGCACGGGGCAGGGCTGGGCCAGGCGGCCCAGGCCCAGCTGCCTTTTGGAGCCCACCTCATGGAGTCCATCCACCGCCAGGCCTGGAAGCGCTGGTGCACACAGATCCTGTCTGCACTCAGGTGAGGGCCTGGGCTTGCCTGAACACCTGCCTGCGATCTCCCCCATCCACCCTGCCTCCTGGCACCCCTGACCCAGCTCCACCGGCTCTCCCCTTCTCCCAGCTTTCTGCACGCCTGCAGCCCCCCAATCATCCATGGGAACCTGACCAGCGACACCATCTTCATCCAGCACAACGGCCTCATCAAGATTGGCTCCGGTGCTGGCGGGGAGGAGGGGGCGGCGAGGAGGAGAGGGTGGTGGGGAGGCTGGGCCGGGCGGGACCTGTTGGGAACACAGGGCTGATGACGCTGCGCGCCCTGTCACGTTGACACCTGCTCTTTCTCCCCGTGGGGACCGACTCAGTGTGGCACCGGATCTTCTCCAACGGTGCGTGGGGACTCTGGGGGATGGGGGGCCATGGAGAGGCCCGGTCTGCTCACCCCCTGCTTTCCCGTAGCGCTCCCCGACGATCTTCGAAGTCCCATCCGTGTTGAGCGGGAGGAACCTCGGAACCTGCACTTCTTCCCGCCAGAGTATGGAGGTGAATCCAGGAGGCCCCCACCCTGCCCCCTGCATCCGCCTTACCCGTCCTGACCCGCTCTCCCCTTTCAGAGGTTGCTGATGGCACTGCCGTGGACATCTTCTCCTTTGGGATGTGCGCACTAGAGGTACTAACCCAGTGTAGCCTGGGGCCCTCCTCCCAGCTAGCTCCCCCAACCCCACCCGTCCCTTCCCCCTGCCTGACCTTGCCCTGCCCCCCAGATGGCTGTGCTGGAGATCCAGGCCAATGGGGACACCCGGGTCACAGAGGAGGCCATCACTCGTGCCAGGCACTCGCTGAGCGACCCCAACATGCGGGTAAGCAGCTCGCCCTGCCCCTGTGAGTTGGCTGTCAGTGTTCCAGGCTGGGCAGTGAGGGGCCTCAGGCAGGCCTGCAGATGGTGCAGGTCAGAGCCAGGCTGCTGCACCAGCCCTTCCCCTGCAAGGCGGGCCTTACCAGGCAGGTGTGTTGCGGGGCAGACCTGATGGCATGAGGGAACATTCTGAGCACAGAGATATGCTTTAAGTGTGGGCGCAGTGTTTATGCCAGTTTTATAAAGAAACAGGTTCAGAGAGCCTTTAGCGTGAATGGTGGAGCCAGTGTATGTCTAGGTCTGCCCAACTCCACGGCCCTGCCTGTAAGCTTTCAGGAGACTGGCTGAGAGGATCCCAGGGGGCAAGGTGGGTGGGTGCAGACGGCATATGCTCAGAAGCTGCAGCCACAACCTCTGTGGCCAGACTTCAGCGACTACCTGGCTTAACCCATGGCCTCTGGGACTGGTGGGGCCTGGGTGGGACTGAGACAGACATGGAGCCAGGATGGACCCAGAGGCAGTGAGGGCCTGGATGTGGGGCAAGGGAGGCACCCCTCAAGGCCATCTGCAGAGCCAGTCCTGACTTGCAGCACCAGAAGTAGGGCAGGCAGGTGGGCTCAGGCTGGGCTGCTCTGAGTTCAGGGGCCCAGGCTGATCTGCCAGCACTCTGCCCAGGCCTGGGCTCCAAGGCAGGGGCTGGTGTCTATCCTCAGTGTGCAGTCTTCATCTGTCACTTGGGGATGACAGTGCCAGCCCCCCTCAGAAACTGGGGCGGGGGTGCCTACTGGAAGGAAAACAAAGGCAGCTCTGGGCCCCGGGAAGACTCCACTGTCCTGTTTGAAGACCCAGGTCCTGGCCTGGCGGCTAACAGGATGCCTCTCCCTGTGCCGGAAGCTGCATGAAGGCTCCCAGAGGCTTGGGGCCAGAGCATAGAGGCTACACCCACTTCTGCCCCCTCTCCGCAGGAGTTCATCCTCTCCTGCCTAGCCCGGGACCCTGCCCGCCGGCCCTCTGCCCACAACCTCCTCTTCCACCGCGTGCTGTTCGAGGTGCACTCGCTGAAGCTCCTGGCTGCCCACTGCTTCATCCAGCACCAGTGTGAGGGGCAGGTCGGCCTGGGGGTGGGCCAGGGCCTGGGGTCAGGCTGCAGAAGGAGGCCCGGCAGGACCCCATGCTTCAGGGCCCGCCGCCTGTGTGCTCCCGCGGCCCATAGACCTCATGCCTGAGAATGTGGTAGAGGAAAAGACCAAGGCGATGGACCCGCACGCAGTCCTGGCGGAGATCCCCCGGCCCCCCTGGCCCCCGCTGCAGTGGCGGTGAGTGACCTGCAGCCCAGAGGCCTCCCTGCTCCTCCTGGCCAGCCCAGCCCCACTGGCCAGGCCAGCCATCCTCACGTTCTTCTTACACCCACGCCAGGTACTCAGAAGTCTCCTGCTTAGAGCTTGACAAGTTCCTGGAGGACGTCAGGTGAGGGCTGGAGTGAGCCTGGGGAGGGGGCAACTGTCGGGCCTGAACCCCCAGCTGGCAGCACCCTGCACCGTGTCCCTAGGAATGGGATCTACCCGCTGATGAACTTTGCTGCTGCCCGGCCCCTGGGGCTGCCCCGTGTGCTGGCCCCACCCACCGAGGAAGCCCCGAAGGCCAAGACCCCAACACCAGAGCCTTTTGACTCAGAGACCAGAAAGGTAAGCTTCCACCCCTGCTGCACAGACCTGACCACTGTCCAGACAGGCTCCCTTACCAGGGGCTTCAAGTCTGCCGGGCCAGCTCTCCTCCCGGCTGCTGGAGGCCAAGTCCTGCCTGATCACTCTGTGGAACCTGGCGGGGGGTGGGGGGGGGGGCAGTAGTGCAAGCTGAGAGACCCCTCTCCCAGAGGCTCTGCAAGGAAAGGCTCCTGCAGGCCCTTGCCCCACACACGGCTCTGACCCACCTCCTTGGCCTGCGGATTCCCTGACATCTGTGCCCTCGTGTCTCCTCCAAGGCCCCTAGGCCCTGAGATTCCCCTGGCCCCTCCTGCAAGGCTCCCCCCTGGCCAGGGGACTCCTGGGCAGCCTCAGCCCCTCTCCCTCTCCATGTCCACACCCACCGGTTTCCAGAGGCCGTGGCTTCGGCCTTGGGTGTGTCTCTGTGGTTACTGCCCTGATCTGGGCTTCCTTTGTTCCCCACCGAGATGCTGCACCAGCCCCTTGCCTGGTCGCCTGCTGCTGGCTTCCCTCCACAATGCAGCCAGAATTCTTGTTCTGGATAGGGGGCACAGTCGGAGGTCCTCAGCCCCCCACTCTGAGGCCTGGTCTTACTGGCATCCTGGGCTTCTGCTGTCCTGTCGCAGAGGATCTTGCTCTTCCTACCCTTCCCACAGCTTGTCCAGGTGTTCTCTCCACCTGTGAAACCATCCTAAAGCATCCTCCAGCTTCAGTATCTACCCCTCTGAAAGTTTTGGCAGGCTCCTAGCAGTGAGATGTGCTTTCTAGTTTGCCCTTAGAGATTTTTCCCATCTCTGGTCTTTACTACCCGTGCCTGGCCCTTTGAGGCAGCATTTGAGCTTGCTGCCAGAGGTTGAGGTCCGGCCTTTGAGTGACCTTGGCCTGTGTCTTCCCCGCAGGTGATCCAGATGCAGTGTAACCTGGAAAGGAGCGAGGACCAGGCGCGCTGGCACGTGAGCTTGGGGTGGGGGGCGGGGGCTGCTGCCGGCAGAGATGCCGATGCGGGAGGAGAGGGACCGGGCCAACCCGAGCCCACCACACCCTCCTGCCTCCACCTCCTCAGCTCACTCTGCTCCTGGTGCTGGAGGACCGGCTTCATCGGCAGCTCACCTATGACCTGCTCCCAAGTAGGCTGAGGGTGGGGGTGGAGGTGGGGGGGGAACCCCGGGCGGGGGCGGGGGTGGGCAGGCAGCGCTGCAGGTCTCATGCCCTGGCTTCCCCCGCCGCAGCCGACAGTGCCCAAGACCTGGCCGCCGAGCTGGTGCACTACGGCTTCGTCCACGAGGTGAGGTGTGCGGGCTGGGTGCGGCCAGCCTGGGAGGGCGGCAGGGTGGGCCGCGCCCCTCCGTCCCCCATGCCTCCCTCCCGTCCTGCAGGACGATCGGCCGAAGCTGGCCGCCTTCCTGGACAGCACCTTCCTCAAGTACCGTGGAGCTCAGCCGTGACCTTGATTCACCTCAGGGCCCCAAGCCCCCTGGAAGCCAACCTCTTGGCTCCCTGGGGAAGCTTGGCATTGGCCCCTGCAGTTGGGTGGGGAACCAGGGTCCCTGTCTGCCTGTGTGCCTGCTAGCGAGAACCTCCCCTCGCATAGCTCCCACAGCCCTGGGGTGGGGCTGAGGGTGGCGGGGTCGGGCCCACCAGTGGTAAGGGAGCCGGTGCTGGGGGGCTGGTTAGCTGCTGCGTGTCCTTAGGAGCAGGATGTCCCGTGCAGCCAGCTTCCACAATTTCCTGGCCATGTGGTCACGGAGGGGCTGCCGCACGGGGAACCACGCATAGTGCTGGGGGCTGAGGGGTGGAGGTCAACCCTGGACAGCTGTGCACCCAGGCAAACGCTGCATTGCAAGTTGGTGCCACTGACTCACACGAGGAACCACCACCTTAAACTGATGGTAAAGCAGCTGCAAGTGTCGGGCACCGTGCTGGGCGAGGGGCGTGGCCATGACCCGGAAGCTCGTATGGCTCTTGCCCCCTGCCCCCCGTCCAGGGCAGACCCACTTCCGGGCCCCTCTCTGGCTCCTGCAGCCCCCACAAAGAGCTGTTCTCTGTCCACGTCCCCTGGCCGGAGTGGTCCATGTCAGATGCCCTCCCTGCTCCTCCCCAGCTCCCCCCTACTCATGCTACCTCCCTGGGTCCTGGGGATATCAGCGCCCCCTCCATTTGCAAATGTAGTTAATCACTCTTGAACATTTAAAACCGCATGTATAAATTTAGCACATTCAGGTTTCTAAGTGTTTGAAATGTCAAACAAGAAAAGCCTACCACTGTATTAGTTCTCTGTTGTTGCTGTAGGTTTTTACCACAAACTCAGTGGCTTAAACCAACACATATATTAGTTCTGTAGGTCAGAAATCTGGCGCAGATCTCATCAGACTAACAACAAGGTTTTGTCACTCCTTTCTGGAGGTTCTTGGGGAGAAACCGTTTCCTACTCCTTCAGGTTGTTAGCCTTCAGGTGTCAGGAGCACGCAGGGCACCGGGCAGGAATTCAGTTCCTTGCAGTGATGGGGCCAAGGTTCCCATTCCCATGCTTGCTTAAACTGAAGGCCATCCTCAGCTTCTGGAGGCTGCCAGATCCCTTGGCTAATGGCCCCTTCCTCCATCTTCAAAGCCAGAAACATCGCATTGAGTCTTTCTCCTGAACTGTGTGTCTGGTTTTCTGCAGCCAGGAAAGCTTCGTGTGGTTAGGTTGGGTCCACCTGGATAATCCGGGATAATCTCCCATCTCATGGTCCTTAATCTTAACCATATGTGCAAAATACTTTTCACCAAGTAAATAATATTCCCAGGTTCTGGGGGTTAGGACATGGAGATCTTTGTCATCCCACCTGCCACATCACCCCAACCAAAACCCCAAACCAACACCCCTTACCAAGACATGTCAGATACATTCCATGTAAAAATATGGTGAATCTCAAGTTATTTTAAATGTTCCAGTACTCTACAAAATTATTCAAGTCCTAACACCTTTCAGTTTAAAGTTACGCTTTAAAATAACTTACACATCTACTTGGAAATCCTGATGCCAAGCTGTCTGATTCTGCATCGTCTGAAACAGTTGGGAGTATCCAGTGCATAACCGATTGTGTCAGAGATTAAACTGAACTCAAAAGGATCAGTACTAGCACTGCTCCATTTCATGTCTGTTGAGGTTTTCATTTTAACTTTTATCTCTTCAAAGTGACATACCTATTATTTTCAAAGTGGAATTTTTTTAGGTCAATAATAAATAACTGATAAATACACTGTCTAACTCTGATTCTTTGCAAATTCAACTCTCTTAGCTGTTTCTTCAGGCATTTAAAATGCATGTTTCACAAGGACACGCACACATGCGTTCGCTGCTTTTCATCGGTTTTTCTACATTATCTGTCACCTGCGGGTGTCCTCTGGGGGGAAGGGAGGCCACTGGCCTCATCCCTTGACACAGCGCCATCTCAATGTGATGGGCACTATTACAGCTTCGCTCCCACAGGTCTCAGCAGAGAACAAGGTGTCCTAGGAAAATATTTGCTTCCTTGCACAACTTTTTGTTTTCCCTGCAGTTAATCATTGCCTTTTGGGGGGCTTAGTTTTCCATACATGTCATTAATTCCTCCCTAGATTCTCCTGCAGAAGTGTGAACCTCCTCTCAAACTTGGGATTTGTTGCATAAGTGCTATTTCCATCTTTTCCTGGACCCCTCACCCTGCCACCTGCCCCGGCTGTGAGCATGGGCTACGACTTCAGCAGTGTCCTGGAGCACCTCCTTTCTCTCCGCTGGAGCCCATGATTTCCTCCTCCTTGATTCATTTACGGAGTCTGCAGCTTGCCGTCACTACATTCACATCTGCTTGTTCGTGTAACTAGGTGCAAAGTTGGGCTTCTAGTCCCAAGAATTCCCATGCCTTTCTGAGTTCTGACCTTTGCGATGTCTTCTCTCTGGATCTTTTCTTTACCTGAATGCTTTGGAAATTATCAACTGTTGGGGGCCAGAGTGAGGTACTCCGCCCATGGCAAAGGTCATGAGGAAGGAGGCTCGACATACGCAAAGGCGGGATCGAGCCTCAGGAGTCCCCCTGGAAATCCTCGAGCGTCTACCCCATAACCAGAGCCTGCCTACTTTACTACTTTGTGCTCTTACCTACACCTCTGACTTTACGGGGGGCTGTCCCCCACCACCTCTTTCGGAGAAGGAGTTAACCTAGAGCTCCAGTCAATAAAAACTCTTGGGTGTGACAAGAGTGTTTTAACCTACAAACTCCTCTGAAGGTTCTCTAGCCTGCCTGACAGGCTCGTCCGGCCACATGTGATTGCTCACAGCCTCCCAACCGTGAGAGGCACGAGATGCTTTAAACCTTCTAAAAACAGGTTCCTTAGAAAAGTTAGAAAACTATTAGTATAAGTATAATGGGCTGATTAGAAATTGTATTGGTGAAGGGTTTTTCATTTGTTGAGCCAATGTTTGTTGCTAAGTCTCCACATCCCCTGCCCTTACACACATTAATGAATATATAGAAGAAATAAGTATTAACCTTTGATATTAATCACGTTAGACCTTAGGCTAAGTAAATTCTTTCCTTAACTAAAACCCACTACACCCTCACCCTGTAGGAATGTAACTTTACTTGGGTGGCGTCTGTTTTGAGAATAATCAGCCCTGGAGAAATAAGTGTCCTGATTGACTGACCGCTGTCACAAGGAGAGGGTCGTAAATTGTCAGCAGGCCCCCCTGGCCAGAAGATGATGTAACACCCCTAAGACCTCTGTATACATTTGTGTGAAGCACCTGACTTTAATAAAAGTCAGGACTGCTGTCCCCACGTGACTTTTGTATAACATCTTAGTGTATAAAAACAGACTCTGGAAAATAAAGAATTGGGATCAGTTTCTCGAAATACTGGTCTCCCCATGTCGCTCTCTCTCTCACTCTGGCTGAGTCTCCATCTGGAGCGCGGAACCCACCATGCTTACTAATTATGCCTGGGCTTCTAAGGTCCGACCGGGGAGGCCTCAGTGTCTCCTCTCCTTCGGGAGAACGGAAGGACGCCTGCGGCCTACGTAAGTGGTGCAAACTTCTTGTCTTGAAGTTTTATTGGTCTCCCGCGTAAACCAAGCTACTCAGCCTCTTTTCTCCACTGAATTTTCCTACTGAGCTATCCTTATTCTACTACTCTTTATATCTTTAATTAATATCTAATTGAAGCTATTGTATCCTGATCCTCGCCTATGCCGTCTCTCCTTCGAATACCCTGGATCAGCCGGGGCTGGTCCCCGGCAGGATCAACGATGTGTCCTGATGTTGTTGTTCAGTCACTCAGTCTTGTCCGACTCTTTGTGACCCCATGGACTGCAGCATGCCAGGCCTCCCTGTCCATCACCATCTCCCAGTTTGCTCAGACTCGTGCCCATCGAGTCACTGATGCCCTCCAATCATCTCATCCTCTGTCATCCCCTTCTCCTTCTGCCTTCAATCTTTCCCACCATCAGGGTCTTTTCAAATGAGTCGGCTCTTTGGATCAGGTGGCCAAAGTATTGGAGCTTCGGCTTCAGCATCAGTCCCTCCAATGAATATTCAGGACTGATTTCCTTTAGGATTGACTGATTTGATCTCCTTGCTGCCCAAGGGACTCAAGAGTCTTCTTCAGCACCACAGTTCAAAGGCATCAGTTCTTTGGCACTCAGCCTTTTTCATTGTCCAGCTCTCAGATCAGTACATGACTACTGGAAAAACCATAGCTTTGACTATATGGACCTTTGCAGGCAAAGTAATGTCTCTGCTTTTTAATACGCTGTCTAGGTTTGTCACTGCTTTCCTTCCAAGGAGCAACCGTCTTTTAATTTCACGGCTGCAGTCATCATCCAGTCCAGAGTGATTGTGGAGCCCAAGAAAATAGTCTGTCACTGTTTCCATTGTTTCCCCATCTATTTACCATGAAGTGATGGGACCGGATGCCACGATCTTAGTTTTTTGAACGTTGAGTTTTAAGCCAGCTTTTTCACTCTCATCTTTCACCTTCAATTGAGAGGCTCTTTAATTCCTCTTCACTTTCTGCCATAAGGGTGGTGTCATCTGCATATCTGAGGTTCTGATGTAGACCTTCTCTCGCTTTTCTTCCATTATTATTTTTTATTGAAGTATAGCAGTTTATAATGTTGTGTTAATTACTCCTTTACAGCAAAGTGTTTTTTTTTTTTCTTCTGTATTCTCTTTCACTATGGTTTATCACTTGATATTGAATACGTTGATAGTTCTCTGTGCTCTGCAGTAAGAACTCAATATGACTTTCCCTTTCATCTGTTGTCCAGAGATCCCAACCCTTCAGTTCTAAGAAGTTTTCTTTGCTGTTTTGATTTCTCCCCTTTCCTTTTCTGGAATGCTTACTTAGATGTTGGACTTATTTTCTGAGAGGTTAGGGGCAGAGGCTCTGGAGCCACTCAGCTGCTTCTGAGACAGTGGTTCAGATTGCATGGGGGTGGTCATGAGCTTGCACAAGTTAACTGTGAAAAGGAACGAGAACAGTGCCCAGCACACTAGCACTCTGAATGCAGCGATGCCCGATTTCACAGGCAGAGCTGCACCAGGGAGTGGTGCTTTAGCCCCCTCTTCCAGCCCCAGCCCACCCTATTGTGGAGGCCTCTGAGGCACCCGCTGGCTCTAGTACTGCAGAGTGCTGACGAGTGTGACAGTACTCCATTGTCTGTTTTCTAGCTATATGGTTTCATTGTTATACGTTCTGGAAGATTTCAACTTTATCTTGCAACTTCTCTGTTTAACTCTTCCTTTTCCTCTCATATTTTTCATTTGTAACTGCTTTCTCACTGGCTGAATGTTTGTTTTTTTTTTAACAGCATCTGTTCATGTACTTTGATGCAACATCCTATATCTCTAAGGATATGGTTTTAGCTTTTCCTTTTTCTTTCCTCTCTGGCCTGCTCTATTGGCTCTATTCCTTCTGAGTCCCTTTTCCTTTTCCAGTTTTCTTCTCCCTCAGGTGTCTGGTGTTCCTGGGTTGCCCAGTCACATTGAATCTTAGTGGTTGGCGCTTATTGCCTTGTGGTGCTTTGAGGTCAAGGATGGAGCCAGGTCATTCTCCTGCCCACCTCTCAACGGCCAGTCTATTGTGTGTGTGTGTGTGTGTGTGTGTGTATGTGTGTGTTGGGAGATCCTGCAGACAGGCTCTTCTCTCTGAGGATTGTGAGTGACACATGATTGGGGAGCCAGGGTTGGAGGTGGCAGAAAGGCAGGAATCTCATGTATTCCCCCACTTTCAGAACAGGCAGGCCCTCCAAGTGTGCCTCTGCTGGAGCTCACCTCTCAGTCGCTGCCAGTAGGGCCGGAGCTCTTATCTCTTCCTTGTCATGACTGCACTCACATGAACCATCTCTTGGACCTCAACCTCCAGGATGCTAAAGCAGCCCCTGTTGTCCACCTTCCTCCAGCTCCACAACATTCCACCTCTTTGTCTTTGGGGGTTTCTGGCTTTATAAAGGTGGTGCAACCTTCCCAGGTGGTGCTAGGGGTAAAGAATCTGCCTGCTAATGCAGGAGACACGAGATATGAGTTCGATACCTGGGTTGGGAAGATCCCCTGGAGTAGGAAATGGCAACCCACTCCAGTATGCTTGCCTTAAGAATCCCATGGACACAGGAGCCTGGTGGACTACAGTCCATAGGGTCCAAGAGTTGGACATGACTGAACAAAGCACTCTTTCTTATCATTTTAGAGGAAAGGTAAATGAGTAAAATATTGTCGTGTTTAAACAGGGTGTCTGTATTTCACATTAAATCTCCCAGGGTTGAGAGGAGACCTGCCTCCTTGGGGAAGACACTTTGCTACCTCAGGCAGGCTAAAGTTGCTAAGCTGACAACGTCAGGGCCTGAGCTTCACTGAGTGAGGGTCTTGGGACTGGGTGTGGCATGCAATAAACGTCCAGGGCAGCTCAACGCCAGGCATGGACACCTGGAACTTTATAGTTCAGAACTAAGAGGACTGAGTGCATACCCTTCCCAGGGGATTGGTTCGGAAGCCTGTCTCTTGGGTTGCAGTTCCACAGACTGTTACGTCGGTGGCTCTAGGACGCTATCAGTTTTGGAAAGAGAAAATGGGACCGTAACAGGGAACACACCATGCATTGGTAGGCGCATTCAGAGATACGATGCAAAGAGGCATTTCGAAATCTGAGTCCGAAAAAAGGCGATTCTTGGTTGCAGTTTTCAACCGCAGCTCTAGAGAGAATCCGGCCGTCTGTGCCCGGCCTCAGGGTTTTCCTGCAAAGGAGACAGAGACACCGAGCAGCGAAGGGAAAGAGGCCGCGAGAGGCGAGGGGAGGGGCGACCTAGGACGCTAACAGGCCGGCGGAGGGCGGTGCTAGCGGCGAGCGGAGGCGGGGCGGCCGCGCGCGCCCCCGCCCCTTCCGCGCGCCCTTCCCGGAGCGTTAACTGTTCCTCCCCGCACCGGAAGCGCGTTCCTTTTTCCTTCCACGTCGCTGGGGAAAGGGCCTTTAATCGCGAGAGTTCCGTTCTCTTGAGAGCGCCTCCGCCGGCGCCTAGATCGCGCGAGACCGCGGAAGGAACCGAAGCGTGTGGCGCGCGCGGCGGCCGCGACGGGAACAAGATGGCGACGGCGACCATAGCGCTAGTAAGTGAGACCCCCGTGACCGCGGGCCGCCGCTCAGACCGCGGGAGCAGATTGTTGGCCCGGCCAGGGCGCCGAGGGTCCCTCGGGGACGTAGCGGCCGCTCCGGAGCCCAGCGCGAGCTTCTACGGCCTTCGGTCGCGCGAGGCGGGGGCGGGGCGGGCGCGAGGGGAGGGGGGCCGGCCTGCGGCCGCAGCTTCCGGCCCGCAGACTGCAACTTCCGGCAGCCGGCGCGGGAGCACCTGGCGCGGCTGTGACCTGCGGTGCGGCTGGGATTGACGGGGGGGTGAGGGGGGCTCGTGCCGTGTGGCGAGCCGGGTCTCTTCGTGGTGCGGTCGGGCGGGGCCAGACGGTAGTCGTTCCCCTCTGCCCACGTTGTGAGCCTGTATCCCCGACTTGAAGGCGGAGCACCGTGGAACCGTGGCGTCTCCCCCTCCATCGTGTAGGGGCCACAGGGCGGGCCTGTAGGACGGGATCGGGCCTGGTGAAGAGGGAGGCCTTCGCTTCTTGAGTACACAGCTGTGAATGGGCTCTTTGCTGATGTCCAGCGGAGAAGAGGTCTCCAGCCAGCAGGGATTCCGTCCTGCAACCCCTACTCAGGAAGGGAAGACGAGGCCTCTCATTACATCTCTCATTGCACGTATCCTGAGCAGTCACATTGTCCCAAGCGCTGTGCGAGGGCTTGGGGGAGCAGTAGGGAACGAAAGACAGTCTTGCCCTGTTCCGCCGTCTGCTGGGCCCTGGAGACCAGTTTCCACTCAAGGTGCCTGAGGTGTTAGGGCGCGTGCAGGCATCTCTCCTGCCTTGCTTAGTGCTCAGCCACATGGAGCGCTAAGCAGAGATGGACAGCCTCTTCTCACACAGCACTTCCTTGGGGAAGTCTCTCTTCACTCTTCCTCCTCCCAGACTTGTGCCACTGAGTCCCCTCACGGACCCTCACAGAGAACTTCATCCCTTTATTTACCTACCCCTCCCCAGCTCAGTCTAATGGATGGGGTTTATGTGAGAAGCGTGTGGCTGGAGGTTGGACTGATGGGGGAGATCTGAGAGTCAGCGGGCGTACTTAGACTGCATCCCTCAGGCTCTGATGGCCACAGAAGGGGCGAACCTGCCTCACTGGGGCAAAGCTGACTCCCAGTGAGAAAGCGGCCCCAGGCTATGAGGGGGGCCCCGCTGTGTGATTCTCAGATCTGGCTAACTTCACTGATTTCTTTGTGCCATATCCTGCTTCCTGCTGAAGCCACAGGAGCAACCACCTTTGTGACAGGGGCATTAGAGAGAAGAGAGGTGAAGGTGGAGGCCTGGGTGACTGTCTAAGTCACCAGAGTTTTAAGATGATGGAGAGGGAGGCTTGAAGACAAGGACCAAAACTCCTGGGGAGGTGTAGAAGGAGCAGAGACCAGTGAGAGTGGAGGCCTCGTGTCCCCGAGCACCCCCAGACCTGCATCAGCACTACACCCCAGCCTTGCTCAGGGGCGCCCAGCTCAGCTGTGGCACAGGGCCAGACCTGGTGGTGTCACAGTGGGGGTGGGTGTGTGCACTGGGTCTGAACCTTGGGAGCTGGGCTTTTCAACAAGGGTCTTCACTGCCCATCTGAATCCTCTTCAGGAGGTTGATGCTGCTGCTGCTAAGTCACTTTAGTCGTGTCTGATTCTGTGGGACCCCACAGACGGCAGCCCACCAGGCTCCTCTGTTCCTGGGATTCTCCAGACAAGAATACTGGAATGGGTTGCCATTTCTTTCTCCACTGCACGCATGCATGCTAAGTTGCTTCAGTCATGTCCGACTCTGTGCGACCCTATGGACAGCAGCCCTCTGGGCTCTGTCCACAGGATTCTCTAGGCAAGAATACTGGAGTGGGTTGCCATTTCCTTCTCCACAGAAGTTTAATGAATGTATGTTAACATGCATATACAAACTGTAAAGGCCCAGACTTACCTTATCAGCTTGTGGGAATGAGGTCCAGTCTGTGGCCTAACACATTCCTCCTCTAACCTTTCGAATGAATAGGTTTCTAGAAGAGGCACCGGTTCCCTGCAGTGCTGCAGGGGCATAGCAAAAGCTTCTTCTCCGTCTTCTGGTTTGTGCCTGCTGAGGAGTGCTGGTTTGCTGCCCTAAGCTGTGGCTTTGGCTCTTGCGGGAGGTGGGGTGAGTGGCGCTGGACTTGGCGGACAGTGATCTCGGGGGGAAGAACCCAGGAAGATACAGAAGAGCCTCTTCTAACTTTTGTGTGCCTTCCGCCTGGTCACTGCAGAAACAGGCCACGGGCCCTTCCTCTGACACCTGGGCTCACTCCTACTTGGGACCATTGTCCTAGGAGTTCCATCTGGCAAAAGCACTGGACTCCCTCACCTTCCCAGAGGTGAAGGTGCTTGTTTTTCTCCTGTGGGTCCCAGCCTGCCTGTCACCTCACCAAGAAGCTGTCTCTGCTGCTGTGGCCTTGGGGCCCTCACACTCCCTCTCTCCAGCCCTGTGCTTGGTTTTCTCCTTAGGGCTTGTGCTACAGAAATAACCTCATGTCGGGGCTGGCTAGCATGTCTGTTGTCTTGCTTTTCGTGCATCCACAGTGCCCCGCACAGAACCTGCCCACACTGTGGATAGCAGGGCGCCACGTGAAGGGTACTGACCAGATGGGAGGCAGTGTCCTGCACGAGTCCTACTGTGGGGACTTGACTCTGGATGTTGTAATAATACAAAAAAAAAAAAAATGACTGAAACCTGTGGATCGCTGGCCATGTGCAGGAATTGCCTTACGTATTGTATATGGAGTTGGCCAGAGTTGGCCACTCGCTGAATCTTCCTGCCTGCCCCAGGAGACAGGCCTAACGAGCCTGAAGCCTGGAGGTGTTAAGTAATTACTTGATTTTTCTGGTTTTCTAATGGAAATGATTCTTTTGCCCTGGGCTATTGATTAGTGGCAGTGCAGGGGTTTGGGCCCCAGAATCTTGGGGCTGCACTGCACCCCACCCCACCACACACACCGTGTACACCCCCACACTGCACACACGCTCCCCCACCCCACACACACCCACCAGAGGGAGTTTGCACCCCTCGAGGCACTGCTGCCTGCTGCTGGGGTGCTTTGTGACTGTGGCCTGCTGTAGTCACGGCTGGAGGATAGCGTAAGACTAGCTGTAATGATGAAGGGCAGTTTCCTCTAAGCTTTCTTAGCATCTGCTTAGAAAAGAGCCCTAGGCTCTGTGGGACTGGGGACGTTGTTTCTGCCGTGAATTCCCTGGGGTCGGCTGTCCTTTGTGAGTCCTGGGTGGACTGAATTTCCCTGCAAAGCCTCTTCTGAGCCATCTCTGGTCTCAGCACTGTCCTAGTTCCTGTTGGCTGCTGCACTTACTTGGGTGAGTAGGAAATCATCTATACATGTGCCTTCAAGTTGATCTAATTCACAGGGGTCAAGAGGTTGGATTACATGCCCAGACCTGAAGTTACCTCTTGTTGGGGTTTTGCAAGGCAGCCTCTGCTCTGGTGTGTTCTGGGGGCTGCCAGGGCACTTGGAGCAAAGCCAGACCCTCTCCCCAGATGCCAAGCACCCACTGGGTAGCACCTCTATCAGAAGGGCCCCCCTTTCCTTTGTCTCTCACTGGAGCATGGTTTCATGGCTCACAGCAGTGATCCAATTTCAGAGGGGTTCCAGGGAAGGAGCAGCGCTGGGTGGGCCACAGCTTCCACACCCACTGGTCACATCTCTAGTGCAGTCAGGCTTGTGCTGCTGTCTTCCCTTTGAGGCTGGAGTGCCTAAGACACGCTCTGGCCAGGTCAGCCCAGCGTTTCTTTGGCTTTGTGCTTGGTGCCTTGAGGATGGGCAGGGCTCTCGCCCTAGGCTGTCGTCCTAGATGTGTGTGGGTCTTCCGCGTGAGTTGGGCGTGGGTTCCTGCTCTGTGACTTGTGAGATGGTGGGGAGGTCTCAGGCCTTCCACCAAGACCCTGACTTCCATGGTGTTGCCCACCTTCGGCCGTTGGGCTGGCTTCACACCAAGTGCTCTTTGGCTCCTCGAGATGTGGCCAAACTCTCACCTGCCCTGAGTTAGACAGCCCTGAACAGTGTGCAGGGGGTGGGGGCATAGGGGAGCCTACAGAGGCAGCCCCGCTGCCCGGCCTGCCAGTCAGAGCCATCTTCAGGAGGGGCCTTGGAACTGAGCCTGAGGTGTGGGCTGGCCCAGCGTGTGTGCAGGCTGCTAGCGAGGTGCCTCTGTCTGCCTCAAGGGGAGAGGGCCACCTGTGGTCCCGGTCGTCCCGGTCGTCTTTTCCTGTGTGGCCAGAGGGCTGCTCTTGACCCAGGAGCGAGTGCCTTTTGTTGAGCGGGGTGCAGGAGCACAGCTCAGCTCGCCACACTGTCTCTTTCTGAGGACTTACTGCCAGCCTGGGGCTGCCCCAGCCTCTGCTCTGGTTTTTCCTGGCCAGCCCTTTGGGCCTGGGCCCTGGGCAGCGGCAGGTGTGCTGGAGGAGCGGAGCGGGCAGGGTGAGGCGTGGAGGGGCAGCTGCAGGAAGCCCCGGGGCCAGGTCAGAGCTCTGACTGGCTCCTTGCTGGTCCTCGCAGAGTCCAGCTCTTAACCAGGGAAGACAAGCGAGGGCCCGGGCGGCTGGGTCTGCGAATGTTGTCACACCGTCTCCTTCCTGCCTGCAGCAGGTCAATGGCCAGCAAGGAGGGGGGTCCGAGCCGGCAGCAGCGGCGGCGGCGGCGGCAGTGGTGGCAGCGGGAGACAAATGGAAACCTCCACAGGTACTGCCCTTAAGCGTTCTTGCCCTCAGGCCCGCCCGCCCGCCTGCCTGCCCGCCCGCCCGCCTGCCCGCCTGCCTGCCTGCGCGTCCCTGGCCCCAGAGAGACCTGGCTGGGGGGTGGGAGCGGGAGGAGCCCCGGGGACTCTGCCTTCTGGGCAGAGACCCTGCCCTGCCCCCTTGCCACCCAGCCTCCCTCCTGGCTCCAGCCGCCTCCCCTCTGCATCCACTTGGCGTCCTCGCCTCACATGTCTTCACGTCCCGGGCAGATGGTGGCTGTGGTCAGGTGGGCCCGAACCTCGGGCGGTGCGTGCCTTTCACTGCTGGTGTCATACAGGAGGGTGGACGTGTCATTCAGAATGTGCAGGGTGGTGTTAAGAGCCAGAAATAGAGTTTCCCTTCAGATCTCTAAGTAAAACATGAACGCCAACCCCTCTGCAGGTCAGAGCGCAGGTCTGGGGCCTCGACTTCAGGGTTGGCCTGGAGGGTCTCAGCCAGTGCTGATCGCCAGACCTGTGGGGTGGGGGTGGAGGGCTGGACCTTGCTGTCTTTGGATAAGAAGGTTCTTTATGCTTCTGCATGGCAGTGCCTGCCTCCAGAGGACTGGGCAGGGCCTCTCAGCAGAGTGGCCTGTGGGCTGTTGGGGCCGGGTGCCCAGCTTGCCTGGGGAGGGCTGTGGTATGCAGCCTGGATCCTGGGAAGCTATGGGGGCTGAAGCTGATGGGCAGGGGGGCCAGGGTGTCCCTCTAGCCAGCCCTTCCTGATCCTGGCTGGCTATGTAGCCAGCCATTGGTTGGTAGGAGAAGGGCTTTTTGTTTCTCAAGACAAAGAGGAGATTGAGAAGTTTCTGAGGGGCTGAGAGGGGCTGGCATTGATCACCATGGTGACGGCCTGCTCTGGAGCCGTGGCCCAGGCCCTTGTCCTCTTTTCCCACTGAGGAGAACTGGGCTCGGGGCCTGCGGGCAGGCCAAGAGGACCGCCATGCAGGAGCCACACTGCACTGCCAGAGGAGGGGCTGCCAGGGCTTCCCGCCCTTTGACCCTGTGCTAGAAACCTAGCACTGCAGCTGGTCAGGAGGGTGCTTCTTGGGGTCTGGGTTGCCAGCCCCTTCCTGCCGCCTTTGTGCCTCTCTCTGTGGTTGCCCGTCACTCCTGTGCTGGGGGCCTGCCTCTCGTCCCTGCTGTCCTCCCGAGGCTTCATGCTGGGGTTGGAGAATCCCCAGTCCGGACGGTTGCTAGCCACCCAGCGCCTGGTGACTGGGCAGGTGTGCTCCGAGCCCCCGCACACACGCTCCTGCCACTCCCGCGGCTGTGTCCTTCCCCTGCCAGCAGCTTAGAAATGCCTTTCAGCAGAGGGCATACCCGTACTCCTCGTAGCACCCGCCCTGGCCCGCAGCCGGCTGGGCCTGCCACGTCAGAGCATCTCCTCGTTCCTGTACTCGCCCAGTGTGTTGGCGGGTGTCCGTTTCTGTTCCCTTACGGTGGGCCTGTTTCTGGCTTCTCTTGCCAGGGTGCTAAGCATGGCCCAGGGAGAAGTTTGGTGAGGCGGGCTGGGAGAGCGAGTCCAGGTCTCCAGATGGTGTGCGGGGCTGGGGGTGGGGCACTGCCTGCAGCTGTGCTGGGAGGGTGGCGCCTCCCAGACTTGCTCTTTTGAGTGGTCCCTAGAACTGGTCCTGAGCAGGGAAGCCGAGTCTGTGGCTGTGAGATGATGTTGGGGGCCTGGGTGCCAGGCAGCCCAAGAGCGGGGCATCCCAGAACATTCAGAGTCCTGGCCCTCCCCTTGTCTGGGAGGCCAGTGCCAGCCAGCTCTCCTATGCAACTTGAGCCTGAGGTTCTGGGGTCGCGCTTGCCATGAGGGCTGGGCTCCTCTGACTGCTCATTGCTTGTCTTGGTGACTCCAGAGGGGCCTGGGTCCTGCAGCTGCTCTGGGTGGGCCAAGGGCCCCAACGTGCCTGTCTGTTTTGGTGTGTGTCTTACCAGTGTCTCCTGGAGGAGACAGGTCTGGGACAGCCACTGGGCTGTTGGACCCATGTCCGCCCCAGGCGGGAGACAGTCTGTCCCTGGGGACGGGCTGAGCTGCAGGCAACGCGCAGTGGTCGGGCAGAGGGCGGGGTGGGCCTGGGGCCATGGGAGGGCCGTCGGGGACTTGCTCTCAGCCATCTCCCTGCTCCCGTCTGCAGGGGACAGACTCCATCAAGATGGAGAACGGGCAGGGCACAGCCGCGAAGCTGGGACTGCCTCCCTTGACGCCCGAGCAGCAGGAGGCCCTCCAGAAGGTGAGCGCGTCCCTCCTGGGGCTCCGCGGCAGGGGACGCCTTCGGGGGCGGAGGAAGGCCCATCTCCCCACAGGCGGGCCCCCCAGTGCTCCTCACTGCCTTCTCTCACAGGCCAAGAAGTACGCCATGGAGCAGAGCATCAAGAGCGTGCTGGTGAAACAGACCATCGCCCACCAGCAGCAGCAGCTTACCAACCTGCAGGTGAGCCACCCTCCTGCCCGCCACCCCGCCGCCGCTCTCCTACTCTCGTGCCTGCGGCCATCCCCGCGAGGTGTTGTGGTGCTCCGTTTCTCAAGGACTCCTTGGGACCCCTGGGTTCCTCCCTAAGGCACAAGTGGCCCAGCCCTACCCACCTATTGAGAGCCCACGGCCCCTGCCAACCCTCTTCTGTAGCCCTGCGCCCCTGCCCTTCCCCAGTAGGCTCCTCTTCTCGGACTTCAGATTGTGGCCTTGGGTCACCCCCACCATGTGCCCAGCTGCGAGGCTGATGGTGTAGCCCCGAGGGGCGTTTCTCCCCACCCCCACGGCCTCGGATAAAAGCGGTCAGGCCCCCACCCCTGCAGTGAGTCCAGTCCAGCGGCTCGGGGCCCAGGATTGAGAGGACAGGCTGGGGACGCCTCCCCAGGGCCCTGCTCTAGGCTTATGGCCAGAGGCAGCCGTGGCCATGGGGGAAGAGGACAGGGTGAAGCCGACAGGCCTGGGCCTCGAGCCTCCTGCACCCCACCCAGCCCGCAAAACGTTCACGCTGCCAGGGGTGCCTGGCTCTTGACTGTGCTCCGTCCGCTCCTCCCCTCCCTCCCCCTCCTCCTCCTCCTCCTGCTCTCCCCCTTCCTTCTTGCCCCTGCCGGCCAGGCTGCGGGGCGGGGCACCTGGGGCTCTGAGGCCCCCCTGGGCAGGTGCCGGTGGCCGGCCAGATGCCCGGCAGTGTGGGAAGGCAGGCGGGCCTCCTGGCAGGGCGGGGACTCCGGGCCTTGCCGCTGTCTGCGTGAGGTGTGACGAGAGCGGAGACTGCTCGGCTCCAACAGACTGAACTCTGTCTTTACTGTCTTTCAGATGGCAGCAGTGACAATGGGCTTTGGAGATCCTCTCTCACCTTTGCAATCGGTCAATAGACATGCTCACTTCTTCCGGGGCTCATGTCCTTAGTCAGGGCTAGAGGGGGGCAGTGCGCCCATGTGCTGGGGACCTTGCTCCCCGTGGCTGGCCCTGCCCGCCAGCTCAGGACGCGCGCAGCAGAGCGCCAGGCGCGGCGGGGCCAGTGGTGTGGGGGGCACCCACCCCGGGACCGCCCCTGGGGAGGCCTGCATCTGCTCTGAGGGCCCGCCTTAAAACTAACCGGCCAGGTAACTGCGGAGGGCAGCCGGCCAGGAGGGCAGCTGCCCGCGCCAGGCCCCCCGCACCCGTGCCGCCTGCACACATCGGGTGTGCCACCAGGCCTCCAGCTCCGCCGGGCACCAGGCTGCTCGGGCTCCTGGCTGGGGTCAGGCGCCCGAGGAGAGAAGGGTCTTAACTCACGGCCCCATCAAACCCTGGAGGGGGGACGGGGGGAGGGGGTGGGGGCTGGGGGGACCCACGTGAAGGAGAGAGGGAAGGAGCAGGATTGGGCCGCACCCTGGCTGTCAGCAAGGGGCGGAGTCCACGCGGGCAGGGAGCAGGTGGTGGCTGTGGCCCCGGCTGCTGTCAGCAGAGGAATGTGGGGAGGAGATGCCCCTCCCGCCCCCAGAGGCAGGCTGAGGAGGAGGCCAGGCCCCCCCTGGAAGTCTGAGGGGGAAACATGGCCTTGCCAGGGGCCATCCCTGAGCCTGAGTTCTCACAGGGGACACGTGGTCCTGTCCTCGGGCCAGACAGACCCCGTGTCCTCTCTAGGGAGCGTCTGTCTGTGGGAGCAGGTCAGGCAGGGGGCTCTGGGCACCCCCACTGTTGGGGAGCCCACACTGAAGAGGAGACATGCTCCTATCCTGGAGAACTTTGACCCCAGGGGCAGCTGGTCTCACATCTGGGGCAACTGGCGCAAGAGGGGACATAAGTGTTGGGGGGGGACAGTCCTTGATCTCGACAGGAAACCTGTGGCCTCTTTGTTGGGAGCAGTTTGAGGAGGGGGTCCTGTCTGGGGGCCATGAGCCTTATTTTTAGGCTCCTCTTGGCAGGATGTGGGGGCCTGGCCAGTTGGCAGTTGGCCTAGACCAGTTGGCATATCTGAAAAAAGAAGCTGGCCTCTGGTTATGGGGAATCTCAGGAGGGTGTGGGGGTCCCCCGCTGAGGGGCTGGAGCCAGGGCCCATCTCCTTGGCCTGCCCTGGGCCTGTGGTCTCCCCCCAGTGCCCCATGGCAAGTGGCTCTGGGGCACTGCCCGTGAGGCCTGTCATCTGAGGTGGCCGGGTGGGAGTGTCTCCTCGAGCGACTGGGGGCCCCAGCATGGAGGCGGTGGCGCCCGCCCGCACGGACCCCGGGGCGTCTCCTCTCGGTGGCTCCGCTCCCTCGTGAGGCTCCCAGGGACCAGCAGCCCTTTCTATGAGGGTTCAAGGCGCTGGGGCTGCGCGAGCGGTGCTGCCAGTCTTCTCTCCGGGGAGTCCCTGACTGGGCTCCTTACCTCCTCCCTGGGGTCTCTTCTGGGCAGTAGCTGCCCCGTCTTTGCCCCCTCTCTTGCCTCACACCAGCGTCCCTGCAGCCTGGCGGCTCCCCCTTCCCTCTCTATCTGAGTGCATGGCCAGGACCCTGAGAGGACCTCCCAGCCCGCCCAGGTGCCCGGCCCCAGAGTGGAGGGCTTGCAGCCCTGCCTTCCGACCAGCTGTCAGCTGTGCTGTCAGTCTGCCCGGGACCTGGGTGGGCCAGGGTGTGTTTGTTTCCTGCCTTCAGGCCTGACTTTCCTTCCTGGGCTGGGGTCTTGCCGACCCCTGCCACCCTGACTGCAGGGGCGGATCCTGCACCACACCACCGCGTGGGGAGCCCTCCCCACAGCGGAGCAGGAGGGGGAGGGGTGGGCCAGGAGGGGAAGGGGCTGCCCAGCGTCTCGCCACCCCTCACAGGCCAGTGGCTCTGTCTCCCCTTGTTCCTGCTCCAGATGGCGGCTCAGCGGCAGCGGGCACTGGCCATCATGTGCCGGGTCTACGTGGGCTCCATCTACTACGAGCTAGGGGAGGACACCATCCGCCAGGCGTTCGCCCCCTTTGGGCCTATCAAGAGCATCGACATGTCCTGGGACTCCGTCACCATGAAGCACAAGGTGAGGGTCCGTCTGCCACCTCGCCCCAGCCCTGCGCTCTCCTGGCCTAACTGCACGTTCCTATGTCCAGGGCTTTGCGTTTGTGGAGTATGAGGTTCCAGAAGCCGCCCAGCTGGCCTTGGAGCAGATGAATTCCGTGATGCTGGGAGGCAGGAACATCAAGGTGAGGGCTGGGGAGGGGACCTTGGGGCCAGTGTGCAGCGTGTTCTGTGTCCAGACAGCCAGCCTAGACTGACTGGGGGCTCTTTGTCTCCTGTCTCTACCCCAGGTGGGCAGACCCAGCAACATAGGGCAGGCTCAGCCCATCATAGACCAGCTGGCCGAGGAGGCGCGAGCCTTCAACCGCATCTACGTGGCTTCCGTGCACCAGGACCTCTCGGATGATGACATCAAGAGTGTGTTTGAGGCCTTTGGCAAGATCAAATCCTGCACACTGGCTCGGGACCCCACGACTGGCAAACACAAGGGCTATGGCTTCATTGGTGAGTTTGGGAAGGTGGGGGTGGGGTGAAGCCCCTTCTCCCCACACCCCAGGCCCAAGGCTGGCCCTCACTGCGCTCCTGCTCTGCAGAATATGAGAAAGCCCAATCGTCCCAGGATGCTGTGTCTTCCATGAACCTTTTTGACCTGGGGGGCCAGTACTTGCGGGTGGGCAAGGCTGTCACACCCCCTATGCCCCTGCTTACACCGGCCACACCTGGAGGCCTCCCGCCGGCTGCTGCCGTGGCCGCAGCTGCAGCCACAGCCAAGATTACAGCTCAGGTAAGGATTGGTGCCATTGTGTGGTTCAGTAGTGGGCACTGGGACCACTGGTCCTGTGGGGACTGGCCCTTTGATGGTCTTGAGTGGAGGCACCCAGATCCAGAACTAAGCATGGTGGCCTTCTTGGTTGCAGGAAGCAGTGGCTGGAGCAGCAGTACTGGGTACCCTAGCCACTCCTGGACTGGTGTCCCCTGCACTGACTCTGGCCCAGCCCCTGGGGGCTCTACCCCAGGCCGTCATGGCTGCCCAGGCCCCAGGAGTCATCACAGGTGAGCCTGGGTGGGTCAAGGTTTCCCTTCTTCCACTGCTGCTCTTCTGGGCCTGATGCCTTCAGCTGTCCTTAACGAGCTTCTTCGCCCCCTGGGCCCCCTGCGCCCCAGGGCAGTTCAGCCATGCTCCTTCCTGGGAATGGAGGGAGGTGGGGGGAGTGACTGCTGACTCTGTGGGTTTGCTGCAGGTGTGACACCGGCTCGGCCTCCCATTCCGGTCACCATCCCCTCTGTTGGTGTGGTGAATCCCATCCTGGCCAGCCCTCCGACACTTGGTCTCCTGGAGCCTAAGAAGGAGAAGGAGGAGGAGGAGCTGTTTCCCGAGTCGGAGCGGCCGGAGATGCTGAGTGAGCAGGAGCACATGAGCATCTCAGGAAGCAGCGCCCGCCACATGGTGATGCAGAAGCTCCTCCGCAAGCAGGAGGTGGGCCACCGGGGCCGGTGGGGCGGGGCGGGGCGGGGCGGTCCAGCCAGCCACAGCTCTCAGCTGTCCCCCCCACAGTCCACAGTGATGGTTCTGCGTAATATGGTGGACCCCAAGGACATCGACGATGACCTGGAAGGGGAGGTGACTGAGGAGTGTGGCAAGTTTGGTGCTGTCAACCGTGTCATCATCTACCAAGAGAAGCAGGGCGAGGAAGAGGACGCGGAGATCATTGTCAAGATTTTTGTGGAGTTTTCCGTAGCCTCTGAGACTCACAAGGCCATCCAGGCCCTCAATGGGCGCTGGTTTGCTGGCCGCAAGGTGGTGGCTGAAGTGTATGACCAGGAGCGTTTTGATAACAGTGACCTCTCTGCATGACCTCGGCCCCGTTCCCCGGACTCGCACTTTCTCCTTGTTTGCTCTGGGTTTTATAGAGTGATTCAATGGTATCTCGGCCCGGCCGCCCAGCCTGTGGATAAAGGTGCAGGTGCTGCTGGCCCTGACTGTCCCTGTCTGACAGTAGTCTTGTGCTTATTGGCTCCCGGGGCGGGGGTGCGGGTGCGGGGCAGGGCGAGCACCCAGGCAGCGCAGAGGCAGCGAGCCTTGTCGGTCAGAGACCTGAATACCGCAAGGAAGGCATTTGCGGGGTCAGCAGGAGTTGCTTGGTTCTTTGGTGCCCGCACGGGGTGGCGGTGAACCTTGGGGGTGGCCTTCCTGCTGTGCGGGGCTCTACTGTCACATGCTCAGGTAGTGTTGCAAGAAGGGTGACCCAGAGTCTCCGAAGTCCTAGGACACACGCAGTCCACCGGGCAAATAAATACAAGCACAGCCTGGGCCTGTCGCCCTGCCCTCAGGGAGCCACGTCGCCGTGGGAGGGGCAGCAGGCGGGATCTCTGGGTCGTGAGGCTAAGGCGGGGACGGGTCGGGGGTAGGGAGGTGCAGGGCGGTGCTGGAGGGAAGGCAGGAAACCTCGAGCCTCTGGTTAGGGCGCTGGCGGTAGGGAGGGCAGGCTTTGAGCGGACTTCAGCTCCCATCATTCCTTGCGCCAGGGGGCGACTCGAGCTTCCCGACAGGCTGTGCGCGGGGCCGCTACGGGTCCTCGGAGGCACCGGCGCCGCAGGGCCTTGTGGGGGTTGCAGTTCGGGGCGGCGAGGGCGGGCCTCGGCTTCCCGGCGGGCTACGCGGCGACCGGCGGTTGTCGGCGGGGCAGTCCGGCGGGCAGCGGTGGCGGCTCCGACTGCGGCACAGGCGGCGGGCGAGCGGACGGACCGGGTCAAGTGGGCCAGGCGGGATGCCGGGCCGCCGCCGCGTCCTGAGAGTCTGAGCGCCGGCCGGGCCGCGCCCCCCACCCAGGCCGCCGCGGTCCGAGCGTTCCGAGCGCGGGCCCGGCCCTGCGCGCCGCCGCCACCGCCGCCCCGGGCCGCCCCCTGCCTCTCCCCCGGTCCGGCGCTCATGCGGGCCGAGCCCCGCCCCCCGCCCGCCGCCGGATCCCGCGCCCGCCCGCACCATGCTCAAGTGCATCCCGCTCTGGCGCTGCAACCGGCACGTGGAGTCGGTGGACAAGCGGCACTGCTCGCTGCAGGCCGTGCCCGAGGAGATCTATCGGTACAGCCGCAGCCTGGAGGAGCTGCTCCTCGACGCCAACCAGCTGCGCGAGCTCCCCAAGGTGAGTGGCCGCCGTCCCAGCCCTCGTTCCAGGTCGGCAGGGTCAGTCTGCATGCGACCGTCTGCTCCTCCGAGCTCTCAGCCGGCCCTGGCCTGCGCGGGACACCGCAGCGTCCAGCCGGCCCTGCTGGTTCTTACTGGCCAGAGCCCCACCCTGGCCAGCCCCACCCTCCTCACCCACCGCCGGCGCTGGCACCAGGTGGCATCGGTCATCAGGTGCCTGCCTGGGGGTGGGGATGGTCACAGCCTAGAGGAGGAGCTACAGATGGAAAGCCGCGGGGGAAGGTGGATGGGCTTGAGGTAGATCGGGGTGGAAGGTTAACCGGCTTGGCTGATGGATACGAACTTGCTGGACTACTCTGGAGGGGGAGCCCAGCCTCTGTCCTGACTGCTGTCTTCCTCCAGGGTGCTGGGGCGGGGTCAGAGGGAGCCTTCTTATGGTGCCTGTCCCTAACCAGCCTGTGTTCCGTCTACCTCTCATTGCCTTGTTTCTTCCCGTCAGCTTGCTTTCCTTCTAAGGCCACTTGGGAGAGAAGGTTAAAGGAAGCAGGTCACAAAAGGATTTCCTTCTTGGAGATGGGGTGCCAAGTGGCCCAATGCCTGGGGGCTGCATGCCACAGAGGGTGTGGCTTCACTCCAGAACTTGGACCAGGGCCTCTTACACGGATCTATGGCCCCTGCTGTTTTCGCTATATTTTTTTTGGTAGTTTCCAAATTCTTGTCAGTGTCTCAGGCTGGGCTAGTTGCTGGGGTACAGTCACAGAAACTACTGCAGGCTTTGGAGGGCCCACCGGCTGGGTGGGTCGAAGAGGTGATTCAGGTGGTAGGTAGAGCCGTGAGGGAACACAGAAGGCGAGGAACAGAGACTTGTCAGGTCAGAGAAAAGAAGTGATTTCTCAGTTAAGACTAAGACTTGAGCGTGTAAGGTAGGTCCGCTGGCAATGTTGCATGTTGCAGGGGGAGGTGCGGAGAGGGGTGTCTCTGAGGTAACACAAAGGGACCAGGTGTCAAAAGTCAAGGAGTCAGAAGCTCGAGAAGCTGTGTGTGTATGTTTTTATCTTGTTGCTTTTCTTACTGCAGACCAGGGTGATAGGACAGGATCCGGGGTTCCTGTGTGGCCTGGAGCAGGGAGGGGCCCTCACTACAGGGCCTGTCACTCTGACCCTACCCCCTGCCCACAGCCCTTCTTTAGGCTACTGAACCTGCGCAAGCTGGGCTTGAGCGACAACGAGATCCAGCGGTTGCCTCCGGAGGTGGCCAACTTCATGCAGCTGGTGGAGCTGGATGTGTCCCGGAACGGTGTGGAGCTGGGGCAGGCATGGGGTGGCATCTGAGGGTGGCAGGAAGGGCTTTGAGCTCCTGGAGGCTGTGGGCATCTCTCCGTGGTGACCCCTTTCTCCTCACAGACATCCCTGAGATCCCCGAGAGCATCAAGTTCTGCAAAGCTCTGGAGATTGCTGACTTCAGTGGGAACCCCTTGTCCAGGTGGGTGGTGGCCATAGCAGGGCTGGGCATGGGCCGTGGGGGTTCTGCAGCCCTGGCCTGGGCATCTGAGGACCCTCTTCTCTCCTTAGGCTCCCCGAAGGCTTCACTCAGCTACGCAGTCTGGCTCACCTGGCGCTGAATGATGTGTCCCTGCAGGCACTGCCTGGGGACGTGGGCAAGTGAGTGCCTTCCTGCGGGGTGGGGGGCTCAGCCGAGCCCTATTCCTGCACTACTCCCCACCATCCTGCCTCCTCTCACACTCTGTCCTGGTCTCGTTCAGCCTCGCCAACCTGGTGACCCTGGAGCTCCGGGAGAATCTGCTCAAGTCCCTGCCTGCGTGAGTGAGCTCGCCCCTGCCAGCAGCTAGCCCCAGGGACCATGGGCCATTTGGCCACGACAGACCTTGCTCTGTTTCTTCTGCAGGTCCCTGTCTTTCCTGGTCAAGCTGGAACAGCTGGATTTGGGAGGCAATGATCTGGAAGTGCTGGTGTGGAGAGGGTGGGGCTGTCATGGGTGGGGCGGGGCCAGGCAGGGCAAGTGAGCCTTGGCCATCACCCTGTCCCTGCCTCTTCTTGCAGCCTGACACCCTGGGGGCCCTGCCCAACCTGCGGGAGCTGTGGCTGGACCGGAACCAGCTATCAGCCCTGCCCCCGGTGAGTGAGGGTGTGGCTGCCACCCCCACTTGGGCCTGGCCCTCCCCCTGACCCTCTGCACCCACCCCCCAGGAGCTTGGGAATCTGCGGCGCCTGGTGTGCCTGGATGTGTCTGAGAACCGGCTGGAGGAGCTGCCCGCGGAGCTTGGGGGACTGGTGCTGCTCACTGACCTGCTGCTCTCACAGAACCTGCTGCAGCGGCTTCCAGACGGCATTGGTCAGTGCCGGGAGGGGCATGGCTAGTGTGAACCTGGGCCGAGCGGGGGCCTGGGACCTGTCCCTGAGAAGGGGAGGCGTTGGGCCACAGTGGCACGACTCGTGCTCGCACCTGAGGAGCTGAGGCAGTGTGCGGTGGTGAGTGCAGGTGGTGAGCTCGTGAGGGCACAATGAGGGCCTGGGGACCTGGGAGCCGCTGGGCTTGCTCAGGTTGGCAGCAGGTTGGGGCAGTGAGCGCGTGTCTGGAGGGAGGCTGAGGTCTCAGCGGTCTCACAGTGCACGAGGCAGGAGTCCTTGCGCCAGCACAAGCTGCTTCAGTCTCTTGAGTGTCCAAGGCTCCTGGCCCCACTGAGCCTGTTGCTGCATCTTCCCAACGCCAGGTCAGCTGAAGCAGTTGTCCATCTTGAAGGTGGACCAGAATCGCCTGTGCGAGGTGACAGAAGCCATCGGGGACTGTGAGAACCTGTCGGAGCTGATCCTCACTGAGAACCTGCTGACGGTGGGGCTGGTTTCAGAGTTAGTGTGGGAGGCAGGGAGGATGGGGGAGCACCTGGAGGCGTGCAGAGTGGCAGGAGCCAGACATCTGCTTCACGGGGCCAGAGCAAGGGCAGAGACTGCACCCTCGGGCTCCTGATGGTTTCTGATCCTCACTCCTCCCGGCCAGGCCCTGCCCCACTCCTTGGGGAAACTGACCAAGCTGACCAACCTCAACGTGGACCGGAACCACCTAGAGGCACTGCCGCCTGAGATTGGGGGCTGCGTGGCACTCAGTGTCCTCTCTTTGAGGGACAACCGCCTGGCCGTCCTGCCGCCAGAGCTCGCCCACACGGCTGAGCTACATGTGCTGGATGTGGCCGGCAACCGGTGAGTGCTGCCCCCATCCCGCGGCACCGGGCCTGGCTCTCCCCGAGCTGACCGTGCCCCCGCCCCCAGCCTGCAGAGTCTGCCGTTTGCACTCACGCACCTCAACCTGAAGGCCTTGTGGCTAGCGGAGAACCAGGCGCAGCCCATGCTTCGGTTCCAGACCGAGGATGATGCCCAAACGGGCGAGAAGGTGCTCACCTGCTACCTGCTGCCACAGCAGCCCCTGCCCAGTCTTGGTAGGTCGCTGGGGGCGGGGCCTGGGGCGGGGCGGGGCGGGGCGGGGCCTGGGGCGGGGCGGCGTTCCCCCTGACAAGCGCTTCCACAGAGGACCCTGAGCTGCAGAGCAGCCCTTCGGAAAGCTGGGGAGACGCCCCGCTCAGCCGTGTCAGCGTCATCCAGTTCCTGGAGGCCCCCGCGGGCGACGACGACCCGGAGGAAGCCGCTGCCGAGAAACGGGTATGGCGGGGTGGGGTCCCCGGGGGCTCCCGCCTCCCCGCCCCCGCCTGACCCCTGCCCCACCTGCCCCTCACCCCTGTGCCCACTGCAGGGCCTGCAGCGTCGGGCTACGCCACACCCCAGCGAGCTCAAGGTGATGAAGAGGGGTGTGGAGCGCCGGAGCGAAGCCACCTCCTGCAGGCCTGACCCTGCGCCACCCTCGCCCTCCGAGGAGGTGCTTGTGGGGACCTGGAGGCCATGGGAGGGACAGCCGCCCGCCTTACAGGCCTTCCTGCGGGAGCCCTGGGCTGGGTGCAGGGCTTCCGGCTCGCGTGGGCATGGGGAACCCACCGGGAGAGGAGCCAGGCGGTGGTGCTGGTTGGGAAACTCAGGGACAAGTGCATGTGCCTTCTGTAGAGCAGGCTGCCTCCACCGAGGGCCGCTAGGCAGACACAAGAGCCATGTGGCATGGATGTAGGGCAGCTGCCCGTGAGGAGCCAGGAGTGGCTGGAGCAGTGGGCCTATGGGCTGGCACGTCTCAAGGGCACCTGGACTGTCAGCTTCCATGAGGGGTGCTGTTCAGAATCAGGCAGGCCCAGCTCCGCTCGCTCAGGACCCCCGGGTACAGCAGGGTGTCTGGTGCCTGGGGCTACGTGGCGGGACCTACGTCTGTGGTGCACAGCCACCCACGGGAAGCTGCCCTCACTGGTCCAGGAGGCATGCTCGTGCTGGTCGGGGGCACCTACCCGTCCTTGAGCTGGCATTTGCTCGGGGATTCGTCAGCCCCTGCCCTTGTGATTTGTTTGGAATGAGCCTTGAGGGTTTGAACCACAGAAGGGTGGCTTTGTGTATCCACACCTTTTGGAGCTGGAAGTGGGGCTTCCCTAGTGGTGGGACAGCGGGCACCCCAGAGGATGAGCACAGACTTCCTGCAGGATGGGGGCAGCTAGAGGGGAAGCTCCCAAGGCTCTGTGGTCAGGCAGCAGCGAGCCCTGGGGTACATCCTGCAATGTGGGATCCTCCGGGGGCAGCCCAACCCATTGCCTTCCCCTGCCACAGGAGAAGAGGCTGAGCACTGAGTCTGGCCTGAGTGCAGACTCGCACCTGTCTGCCGGCACAGTCTCCCAGGGCGAGCCTGAGGGCCCGCTGGCCGAGGAGGAGGGGCTGAGCCAGCAGGAACCCATGCCAGCCACCCAGGAAGAGGTCATGGAGGAGACCTACGAGGAGGTGAGACTGGCCTTGGGGCCACTTGCTCCAGGGCGGGCCTGCCAGCTCCCACCCCGCCTCCTTTCCAAGCTCGTGTGCAGGCAGCACCAGTCGGTTTTTTCAGGTGGGCCCCCAGGTGCACTCTTCCTGTGGGGCCCAGCCCCCAGGTGCACTCTTCCTGTGTGGGGCCCAGCAGGAGTCAGGCTGCCCCAGGCCAGGGGGAGGGCTGGGGGACGAGGGTCTTCACTTCAAGGCCGGCTCAGCCTGGGCCCTGCCCACCCACGCTTACCGCACATTCCCCTCTGGAACATTCCCAGACACCAGGGCCTTCCTCGTGGTCCTGCTGGGGCCCCTCCTCAGGCTGCTGAGAGCACAGTGGGCAGAGCCTCCCAGCCCCCGAGCCTGCTCTTCCCGCTGACTGCTCTGTGCCCCTCACTGGCTCGTCACTTGTCTCTGTTCTTTGAGCAGTAGGCCCTTTTAGCACCTGCCTGCTGCCTTGAGCCCTGCGCTCGGGGGTGGGCTGGCCTAGTCCTCATGCTTAGCTCTCACAGCCCACTGTGCGCTTCGCGGAGGACACGCTGCTCCTGCCCAGGGAGGACGGCGAGAACGAGGAGGGCCAGCCAGAGGCACCCTGGCCCCTGCCGGGGGGCAGACAAAGGCTCATCCGCAAGGACACGCCCCACTACAAGAAGCACTTCAAGATCTCCAAGCTGCCCCAGCCCGAGGCCGTGGTGGCCCTCCTGCAGGGGACACCTCCAGACAATGAGGGCCCAGTGGGGACTGGGGGCTGGCACAATGGCCCCCACATGTCCTGGGCTCCGCGAGCGGAGGAGGAGGAGGAGGAGGAGGAGGAAGACGAAGCTGAGGAGGAAGAGGAGGGGGAGGCGGCGGCAGCAGCAGAGGAGGAGAAGGCGGTGGCCTCTGCGCCCTCTGTCAAGGTGGGTCTGGCCCCACACGCCAGCCCGAATCCAACTGGCCAGGCCCCCTGGTGCACACCAGCAAGGGTCCCAGGCAGCTCTCGAGGCACCTGGCACGGGAGGTGCCTGTCCCCAGCGCCCCACTCTCCTTTGCAGGCTGGGTGCAGACTCAGTTGCAAGCTCCGTGCTGGCCCTGTAGCCCCATCCCAAGCCCCTGGCAGTCCCCGCCTATGCCCAGGCCCCTCTGCCTGCCCTAGCCTTTGGAGGGCTGGCTCTCACGGGTCCCTGTCTTCTCCATGGGATGCCCCGCCCCGCAGCAGCCCCATGTCTGACATATCTGTGGTTCTGTGCTGAGCACAGACAGCCTGGTGCTGTGGCTGCTGAGAGGGCCTGGACAGTTAGAGCTGGCACAGCCAGGCCTAGGCCCACCTGGCACCAGCCCAGCCTGCCCATTTGGCAGGTCGGCAGTAGCAGCCAGGCCTCCAGACCCTACGGGACCCCCTGCCTGGGGGCAGCACCAGACCCAGGCACGAAGGGCCAGGCGCTCAGGCTGTGGGAGCTTGGTGTGGTCTTCTCTCTCTTTCTTGCTCATGGCGGGGCTGGGCAAGGAGGTGGCGGGGCCGGGCGGCAGCTGACCTGCATGTCCTTGCTGGTCCTGTCCTAACAGGGGGTGTCGTTTGACCAGGCCAATAACCTGCTGATAGAGCCCGCTCGCATTGAGGAGGAAGAGGTCTGTACTCGCTTGCCGCTGCGCTCTTGCCCCAGGCTTCGCGGGCCTTGCTCTCGGGCTGCGGGCTCTCCATCTCCTTCCCGCTGCTGCTCAGGCCTCCTCCCCAAACTCAGAGCCAGGGCCTGGGGCGCCCGCTAGACCCACAGGGCGTTGGCCTCCAGGCAGGGGTGGCCGATCTTGGAGGAGGTGCAGGGTGTGCCCCGCTCCTGCAGCAGCTCCGGCCCTGGAAGGCCCCCATCACCCACAGGCGAGCACTCCCTCTGGCTGCGCTCCCTGGAGCCTGGCAGCCCCCACCTCATCAGCTCCTCTGTGGCCCAAGCTGGCCCTGGGAGAGGTGGCTGGTGGCCGGAGGGGACCAGGCCCCGGCCCCTCAGCCTTCCCTGGACACGGCACGTCTGTTCTGTTTCCAGCTGACGCTGACCATCGTGCGGCAGACAGGGGGCCTGGGCATCAGCATTGCGGGTGGCAAGGGATCCACGCCCTACAAGGGAGACGACGAGGTGAGGAGCCGCCCCCACCCTGTGCTGCCCGCAGGCCCTGCTCCTGCAGCACACGAGGTCCTAGAGGCCGGGGTTGTGGGGGCAGCGTCGTAGAAGACGGTCAGGGCTGCTGGTCTGCCCGCCGTCTCTCCCAGCCTCACCTCCCTTTCACCGGCGCCTCTTGTGCTGTGTGTGGACCGAACCTCCCAGGACTGACCTGCACTCTCACTCCCTGACGCCTGGGACCCCAGAGCAGCCCACACCCAGGCTGTCTGACCACTGCAGGCCCACTTGTGCCTTTCCTGCACCCTGGGGCGTCTTTGCAGCCCTGACTGGGGGGCTTCTGGGCCTCGCACAGCTGCTGAGGGCCCCTCTCTGGAAGGGCATCCACCGATGTTCTTGGACTTGTCTCTGTCTGTCTTGCAGGGTATTTTCATCTCCCGGGTGTCTGAGGAGGGCCCTGCGGCTCGGGCTGGGGTCCGAGTAGGTGACAAGCTCCTCGAGGTGAGCCCCCTGACCACCGTGTGAGGTGCACACTCTTGGGACCTCTCAGTCCCATGTCTGGTGGTGGGCTCCCTCTCCTCCAGGAAGAGGGTGCCCAGCTCCTCCTGAGAGCCCCAAGTATGGGACCCCTGTGAGGCATGGAACTCATAAGCTAGAGCTCCGGGTAGACTGGAGGACAGCCCAAGGCAGAAACCCGCGTCTGGGCAGGAGGCCTGTGGGGTGGGGCCTCCTGGCCATGTCAGGGAGCATTGGAGCCCACGTGCCTGTTGGGTGGTCAGAGGGCAGTCTGCTCTGGGGGATGGGGGCAGGAGGAAGTAACCCTGCACTCACTCAACAGAGGGGCTGCTATGTCCCAGCAGCTCAGAGAGCGCAGGGCAGGGCCAGATGCGCAGAACCCCTGGCATCCTCCCCAGGACTGCTCAGATAAGGACCAGGTGTGTGGGGCAGGGGCACCAGGACTGGGCACTGTGGACTAGCAGGGGCATCGCCTGCTTCCTCGACAGTGGGCCTCCTAGCCCTGTGTTGCCCAGATAGGTAGCCGGTACTCACAGGGAGCAGGGCAGCAGCCCCTGGCACGCTGTGGCTTGTGCCCACTCGGCCGGCCCGCCTGCAGAGGGCGGGCTGACAAGTGCCGTGTGGCAGGTGAACGGCGTGGCCCTGCAGGACGCGGAGCACCAGCAGGCCGTGGAGGCACTGCGCGGGGCGGGTGCCACTGTGCACATGCGGCTGTGGCGGGAGCGCATGGTGGAGCCTGAGAATGCAGTCACCGTCACAGCCCTGCGGCCCGAGGACGACTACAGCCCGCGGGAGCGGCGAGGAGGCGGCCTGCGCCTGCCTCTGCTCCCGCCCGAGCCACCTGGGCCACCCCGCCAGCGCCACGTGGCCTGTCTCGTGCGTAGTGAGAAGGGGCTGGGTTTCAGCATCGCAGGCGGGAAAGGCTCCACGCCCTACCGGGCCGGTGATGGGGTAAGTCTGGGGCCGGGGGTGGGGCGGGGTGGGGGGCAGGCCTGGCCAGCGTGCGGACACCCACTCGCCCTCCCCCGCTGCAGGGCATCTTCATCTCCCGCATCGCTGAGGGGGGTGCTGCCCACCGGGCAGGCACCCTGCAGGTCGGCGACCGCGTCCTTTCCGTGAGTGTGGCGGTGGGCCTGCCCAGCACCCATGCACCCCTCTCCCTGGGGCCGTCTGACGGGCTGTGCTCTTGCAGATCAATGGGGTGGACATGACCGAGGCCAGACACGACCACGCCGTCTCCCTGCTGACCGCCGCGTCCCCCACCATCGCCCTGCTGCTAGAGCGGGAGGCTGGGGGGCCCCTCGCCCCCAGCCCTCCCCCTCACTCCCCCCCGCCCCCCACTGCTACCCCTGCCACCCCAGGGGAGCCTGGGCCTCTGAGGCTGCCCCCTAGTCTGCTGGCCGCTGCCCTGGAGGGGCCGTACCCAGTGGAGGTGAGACCGCTGCCCTGGCCCTGCCCACCAACCAGCCCCTGTCTCCACAGCCACACAGCTCTAGGTGTGGCTGTCGGCCCCGCTCGTGGGAGAACAAGGGCCTCGGCCCTGTCCTCTCAGGCTCCAGGACACAGGGCGTCGTTCCGTAGGGGCTTCCTCCTCCTGCAGTCTTCTCTGCACCATCACGCGGCCTCCCTGTGGCAGAGCTCCCTGGTCTCACACACCCCTGGGCTTGGGAAGCCATCCTGTAATGTTCGGCTTGTTCCAGCCACCCTTCCTGTTCCTCCATGTTCCTAGGAAATCTGTCTGCCCAGAGCGGGGGGCCCCTTGGGGCTCAGCATCGTTGGGGGCTCCGACCACTCCAGCCACCCATTCGGTGTCCAGGAGCCCGGCGTGTTCATTTCCAAGGTAGAGCAGGCCCCGTGGGCGCCGCGGGGTGCAGGGAGGCCCGGCCCCCTGCCCACAGTTCCCGGCCTTCCCTCCACAGGTGCTCCCGCGGGGCCTGGCTGCACGCAGTGGCCTGCGGGTCGGGGACCGCATCCTGGCAGTGAATGGGCAGGATGTGCGGGAGGCCACGCACCAGGAAGCAGTCAGTGCCCTGCTCCGGCCCTGCCTGGAGCTGGTGCTGCTCGTGCGGAGGGACCCGCCGCCCCCGGGCATGCGGGAGCTCTGCATCCAGAAGGCCCCCGGGGAGAGGCTGGGCATCAGCATACGTGGGGGCGCCAAGGGCCATGCCGGGAACCCCTGCGACCCCACCGATGAGGGCATCTTCATCTCCAAGGTGAGCTCCCACTCGCCCGCCTGCCCCGTGGACTTCTCAGGCGGGGAGGGGCCCAGGTCCAGGGCTGGTCCTGAGCACAGCTGTCTCCCCGCAGGTGAGCCCCACGGGAGCAGCTGGGCGAGATGGCCGTTTGCGGGTGGGACTGCGGCTGCTGGAGGTGAACCAGCAGAGCCTGCTGGGTCTGACGCATGGAGAGGCTGTGCAGCTGCTGCGCAGTGTGGGCGACACCCTGACTGTCCTGGTCTGCGACGGCTTCGACACCAGCGCTGCCACCCCCGAGGTCAGTGCCCCCCTGGCCGGCGCTCAGCCACGGGGACTGCGTCCCGCCCCCAGTGTGGCCGGGAGGGTCCTGGTGCGCCGGGGCCAGGACGCGCTTGGCCGTTGTGAGTCAGACCTGGGGGAGCCATGCGGTGCGGGTGCCAGGTCCTCATTTCGGCCCCACTCGTGGCCCTGGCGGGACAGAGAGTGTGTACAGAAGGCCTGGTTGTGTCTTCAAAGAAAAGGTTGAACCGGGCAAGCAGCATTTGTGCCCTGGGGCCGCCAAGCCAGGGCAGGACGGCCCAGAGCGGGACACAGCCCGCCTGCAAACCCCCGGGCCCTGCCACGCTGGCCTGGTGCCGGCCTGCTTTCTGACAGCCCCTTAGCAGGGAGCTCAGGGCCCAGACCTGTGTCCCCACGCAGACACCTCGGCGGGCATGTGGGGACCCAGTGGTTCTCCGTTGCAGCCCCTGGAGGAAGTGTTGGCTGCCAGGCCCGGGACTGGGCTGCAGAGGCCTGGTGTCCAGCCCGGCCCGTGTCCTGCACCAGCCTGGCTGTGCCCTCTCGGGGGGCCCTGCTGTCTTATGCTGCCGCTGTCCCTGGGCTTCCAGCATCAGCCCAGGGGGGCCGCTTCTCCTGCATCAGCCCCCAGCCCCCGCCTCCAGGGCCTCATTCCCCGCAGCGGCTGCCAGCTCCCTGAGGGCCTCCTTTCTGGGGATGGGGCTACAGTGGGTCTCTGGGACGGCAGCCTACTGCCCCTGTCCCTGCACTGCCGAGGCGGGGTCCACCTCGTTCTGTGCATCATCTCCTGAACTGGGAAGGATGGTGCGTTTGTCCTTGTTTCTCCTCCCTGGGTGCTGGACTGGGACCCCATTCCCTGGGTTCTGGGGGCCCCTGTGCTGGTCTCTGTGCCCACATCCCTGTGTCCCTGCAGGAACCTGTTGTTTCTGGTGAGGAACCTTGCTCATATTTTCCAGAGAGGTCTGTGTCTTTTGCTTTCTCATTTAAAGTGAGACCTTACATGTTTCAGTCAGTACATGTACTTATTTTTAAGGTTTCAGTACAAACAGAGTAAATTCACTCCAGGGCGAAGAGCAGAGCAGGCATCTCCCCAGCTTTACGGAGGCTTTGCTGGGCTCCTCTGACTGTCTGCCCATCTCTCCCTGGGTTGCTTTGTCTGTGCTGTGTTTCCAACCAGAGTGCTCGGAACCCGTCTTGATGCTTTTGGGGGCATTTCTGCAGGACAGCACCCTGGAAGAAGGGGTGTTGGGCCTGAGGCCGCAGGCTTGCCCCATCTCCCACCCCCGCCCAGCCTCAGGCTTGTCTCCATGGACCTGGCCTCCTTTGACGTGTGACTCACCTAACTCACAGTTCGTCTTTTGTGTTATAAGCTTCTGTCTTTTTGCATAGGGCATGAGTGGGCTTTGTCTTTTGCTCCTTCACAACGGCCTCTCTGGGGTTATAGAAACATGGAGACTGTGAGTGACATTGTCTAACCTTTCTCATAATGTCTGGATTTGAGTTTTGACGATGAAAACCCTCTCTGGGGCAAGATTGTCAAAGCTGTTTTTTAGAAAACAGAGCACTACAATCCACTGGAATTGCTTCTCAAGCAAGTGGATCTTCCGTCCCAGTGGAATGCACTGGACTGTCCATCACTTTCCCACTGATCGGGGGAGATCGGACTTCCTTGTAGGTTGGATCCACATCCCGTGGTCCTGGGAGCCGGCCGTGTTCTTGAGCTGCTAACTTCTGTGTAGCCACTTTAGAGTATGTTTCAGGAGACCTAACTGGTGAAATCACCCACTGTTTTTTCTCCTTTTGACAAGTTTTAGTCTATTTTCATGAGTTTTCTCTTCCAAATGGACCTGCCAGTTCTGTAAGTTGGTTGGGAGCTGGGGGTTAACTTTGAGCTCTGTGACTGTGTGAATGAGGTTTCTCCAGGCACATTCCTAGGTCGCTCTTGCATCCTTGTTGATTCTCAGCAGTGACTTTGTTGCGTCTCCTGGAGGAAGCCCTGAGGCCCAGGTGGTGGCTGCGGGTCCCCTTTTCCTGGGAAGTCAGGCTCCTCCATCCCCCCGGGAACCTGGTGATGGTGGACAGTGACCTTGCCTTGTGCCGACTTGGAGGAGGTAGTTTATATAACATTCTTTTAAACTTGGACAGCTGTTTCCATTTATAACCTGTAAGAATTTTCTCTGAAAGAGTGCTGAGTTTTCTGGAGTCCTTTTATTGATGGCTTTTACAGCCCTGTGCCAAGTACGGTGAGGTGCAGCCCACCGGTTTCCTCCAGCTAGCTTGGTGCTTGAAAGAAAAAGGGGTGACATGTATCCGTCAGGACACCGGTCATCCACCCAGCCCCATTTCTCTTACCCTCAGCCCACCTGCTTCCTCTGTGGTGACCCGTTCAACCCCTGTAGGAATTAGGGTTCACAGCCATCTCTCCGAACTTTGGATTCTGCAAGTGCGTCTTTGCATGAGCTGTGCCCTGGCGTCCTCCCCAACCTCTGCATGGCAGGGGGCAGGCTGGCATCAGGACCTGCCTGTCCTTGCTGTGCCGGCCTCTGCCCCAGGGCCCTGCACAGGCAGGCAGGCCTGGTGGCCAGCTGGTGGCAGCGCTGTGGGGGCCGCTGTGCGCTTCCAAGAGCTTGCTGACTGGTGCTCAGCATGTTTGGGGCAAGGTCCAGAATGTTCTTTCTCCTCCCCTCTGTTTCTGGGGTCCCATCACCGTCTTGATCTGATTTCTGCCGTCTCTTCCTCCCCATCACACTCACCAAAGTTTTGTATATTTTAGCAGCCTTCTCAGAAAAACCACCTTTTGGATTTTGATCCAGACCGCCTTTCTTTTCCGTGTTTCCTTGATTACTGATCGAAGGAAGACTGCCTCAGTTACTCCTTCCTCATCTAGTGTTTTCAGTCATTCTAATGACCTTTCTGTAAAGAAATTTTATCAGCTGCTTTTTATCCTAAAATAAGATTTTGTACAGGAGATGTGTGGTGAACACTCTGATTCTTCCATTGGTTGATTTTTAAATAACAAGTGGCTGCCCTGGAAGCCCCCATGGTGACTGCTTTCTGGTCTTTGTGGTCATTGTGAGGCAGGGTGCCTGCGTGGGCACCGCGGTGACAAGCCGGTGACACACCAGCCTGATGGTGCACCCAGGCGTCCCCGTGTCTCCTGCCGCAGCCCTGGCGCGGGGCTCAGACCATCACTGGCTGGTCTTGTGGCCCCGCTCCTGGGCCTCTGCAGCACACGGGTCCTCGGGAGGTAGGTTTCTAGGGGGAAAAAATCCGTGAGGTTGTTACTTTCAACCCATGCTTAACGACAGCAGGCTTTGATTCTTTTGACTTTATATTTGTGTCTCTTTTTCTCATCTTAAAAGTCATTTTATTAAATTAAGTAATATTATAAGTATTGATTTCAAAAAGCCGTATCAGTGTTATCACTAGCATTTCTTAGTAGCATTTTGACATTTCTTTGTGTCCTTAGGATTTATCCACTAGGAAGTGCAGTCACAATGCTACGTTACGTCCCTGGGAAATGATTCTCTGCATTGTCCTTCTGCCAGCTTGTCATACAGTTAGGCTTATTTTTGTCTGCGTTTTCTTTTCGGCCGTGCTGGTCTCGTTGCTGCGCACTGACTTCTCAGTGAGGCGGCTTCTCTTGTTGGGAAGCACAGACCCCAGACCCCGGGCTCGGTAGTTGGTGGTTCATGGGCTTAGCTGCTCTGCGGCATGTGGGATCTTCCTGGAGCAGGGATCGAGCCTGTGTCCCCTGCATTGGTAGGTGAATTCTTAACCACTGGGCTACCGGGGAAGCCCAGAACTCGTTTTCAGTTCTTAAAGATGACTTTAAAAGTGGAGTTTCCTGGGAGTTCCCCGGCAGTCCGGTGGGTGGGACACGGCGCGCTCACTGCTGTGTCGTGAGGTCAGTCTGCAGTTGGGGAGCAAAGACCCTGAGGCCGGGAGGACAAACCGGCTGCTCATGCTAAACCTTTGCCAGCTGTGAACACAGCCCTCCAGGAGTCTGAATCCCCTCTCGGTGACCGGCAGGCCAGCGTCTGCATTAGTGTAGTTTCTCCTGTTATTTCTGTTTTGAAAGATACAAGCAAGCAGATAAAGTAGTGACGGTTTTAGAGTTGAAGAAAAGTGTCAAGAACAATAGACAGGACCTCTCACTCAGAGGCCCTGCGTGCCTCCCACCAATGGCCCAAGGCAACCTTTAGAGCTACAAGGCATGTGGACATCTGGTTGTCTCCCAGCCTGACCTGGAACTTCAGGTGGGCACAGGCCATCATGGCATGGATGGCACTCACTGGGGGTCTGTCCGTTGCCTCCTCAGGACGAGCTGCAGTGGCTGCATTTTGGCAGGGTTATCACCGAGCTCACACTGTCTTGGAGGGCCTCCCACCAGACCCACGGGTGGTGGTGCCTGCACGGGGGCGTCTCTGGGTCACCCCACCAGGTGATGCTTTCCCCCGGAAACTGGCAGGCGCTTGGGGGGTGCAGCGGCCCGCTCCTCCTCGGGCTCCTCCTCGGGCTCCTCCTCAGCCTCGGGGCAGTCGTGCGCCCTCCCCATTGCTCTGGGCGGTGCCTTCCTTAGCACAGATTTTCCGTTTTATCTCGTGAGAGTTGTCACAGCTGCTGTTGGTATCTGGTGCTCCAGCCATCCAGACGGAGCTGATGAGAGGGCTTCTGGCTGGCCCGGGGCCCTGTTCACATCACCCACCTCCCTCAGGCAGCTCCTTTCTGGCACAGCAGGAAGCCTGGGTCCCCTCACACTCTCCCTGCCTTCTTTCTCCAGGGAGCACTGGCTCCCTTAGCGGACAGGGCTAGACAGGAGCCGGGATGCGGGCGCCAGGCAGCTCCCGGCTGTCAGGTCTCAGGGTCTCAGGCCGCTCGGGGGCTGGGCTGTGCCTGTGAGCGGGCGCCTTTCACGCCCTGATAGTCACTTACGCTGCAGAAGCGCGTGTTCACGTGTGCTGTCATCACTCCGGTCAACACCACAGTCAACTCTTCCTCCTTTAAACGGCCTTTTCTGAGGTCAGGAATCTGTCAGCCTCCTTCCGCTGGGACTTTGGCCTCAGTTCCTTTCTGTGCCATGGGCACTTCACTGTCGCCCCACCACCTTGTCAGTTCTGTGCTCCGGGGTGCGTGTCCACGGCTGACCTCTCTCGCCCGGTACTCTGCATCGCCGTGTCCTCGGGAGTGTGGTGTGGGTGCCCTGGGCACAGATGCGATGGTGGCGTGGAGTCCTAAGCAAGCAGAGCCCACCCCAGCGGCTGCCTCGGGTGTGGCCACTCCGCCCCTCCCCTGCAGGTGTCCCCAGGCATCATCGCCAACCCCTTCGCGGCCGGCCTTGGCCGCCGGAACAGCCTGGAAAGCATCTCCTCCATCGACCGGGAGCTGAGCCCCGAGGGCCCCGGCAAGGTCAGAGCCGCCCACAGCCAGCAGCCCCTGGGCTGGGAGCCTGAGGCCGTCAGCCCCGACCACTGTCTCCTCTGCTCACAGGAGAAGGAGCTGCCCGGACAGATCCCACTATGGGGCCCAGAGGCCATGGTGAGTGCCCAGGCCCTCCTGCCCCACATGGCAGGCTCCTCCCCACAGCCCAGAGTGCCTAGGCCTGGCCGCCCACCCCGCACTCTGGCGGGCACAGCCCTGGCAGCCCTGTGTCCACTCTGCCCCCCAGGGGCGGAGCCCAGAGAGCCTGAAGCCAGCCTGCCGAGCCCTGGCCGCCACCCCTGGCGCCGGCAGCATGCAGAGGGTCAGTCCCTGGTTATCACACCCCTGTCCTGGCCTCTGCCCACTTGTCTGTCAGTCCTACCCGTCTTCCTTCCTTTCACCTGAAGCCCTGCAGGACAGAGCTCTGCCAGGATCCTGCCCCCAGGGAGAGGGCTGAGGCCCTCAAAGGGCCCTCATGCATGACAGGGACTGGCTGGGGTGCCTGAGCTGGAGCGCCAACCCCCACCCTGGCACGCGTCTGTCCTCTTCCACCCCTGAGCCCAGCCGTGATGCACCCGCTGCCGCCTACCCCCCCACCTCCCAGAGGCAGACTCAAGGCAGAGCAGAGGGCTGTGTGGGCCCAGGGGCCACCGGTGGAGCACGGTGGGAGGAGGGCCAGTGCTGCAGTGGGGGCAGGGCCCTGGGCAGAGGCCTGTGGTTCTCACCCCTTCCCTGGAGGGCGGGCTGCCCAGCACCAGCTGCTGCTGGGAGACCCCGCAGGGCTGGTGAGGAGGCTGTGCTGGCTGGGGGCTGAGTGAGCCTGTTCAGGGGCTTTGTGTTCAGCCCCACATAGGCAAGAGTAGGAAGCCCCCAAGAGGGGAGGGGGCCCAGTGTCCTCCATCAGAAAGGGGCACAGCTTGGGGGTGGCTTGCAGGGGGCAGGCCTCCCTGGCTGACCGGCCTCTGAGGCTCATAGGGAGGGTGGCCGCCCCACCCAGGAGAAGTCCAGCCCAGCCCAGCCCATCCATCTCAGATGTCTCAGGGCTGCTCAGGTCAGGGTGTTGAGGACCAGCCTTTGTGCTACTGAGGCAGGCAACCCCCCACCTCCTCCTCGGGGGCCCTCAGCCCTGCCTGACCCTCTCCACACCCACCACTCGGCTCTTCCAGGTGCTGCCTGCGGCAAGTGGAGAGATGGCTGAACCCCCCTGCTCCCCTAGCCACCAGCAGGTGAGTACACGGTGGGGGTGCTGCAGAGGGGTGCTGTGTGGTGCTGTGTGCAGAGTCCGCTCCTCCGGGGAGGGTGCCAGGGCTTACACCTTCCCCAGCTGCCATCCCACAGGGGGATGGCCTGCAGGCCCCTTCCTGGCCCAGCTGGCTGGTATCACGGCTGGGGGGCTCCTTGTGGCCTCCTGGGCAGAGGGGGCTGGGGGTCAGGGTGGCCTTCCCCAGTGCCTGGCAGTTTTGTCCCCATCTGTCTTCATGTCTGGGAGTTCCTGGGGGCCACTCCACCCTGCCCCAAGCCCCCCACCTGCCTGCAGAGGCTCCCTGGTTCTGCTGCGTGGGGAGGGCCAGGCCTGGTGGCAGGGTTGGGGCAGACACTGAAGTGCCGGCTTGGAGCCCAGCGCCCAGCCTCTGCCCCTTCCTGACAGACAGCAGATGGGTGAGTGCTGGCCTCGCTTCCTGGGCACCCAGCCGCCCACCTCGGCGCCATCTCTCTCCCCCCACCCCGTCCCTCACACCCCCCACCTGAACCCCTTTGCAGACAAAGCCTGGGGTGATCCAGCCACTGGTTCAGGCCTGGCCAAGGGGCTCCCCGGCCCCCAGGGGCAGAGGTGGTCCCCAGCCCGTGAGTGCCCTGACCTGGGGGGCAGGGGTGGCGGCAGTTAGCAAGGACAGCTGGTGGCAGGGTGGGCGGTGCTGCAGGGACAGCTGTCCCTGCTCAGCTCACTGCGCCCGGTCCCCAGCCCCCCTCCCCGCCCTCCCCTGCCGAGCTGCCAGCCAACGTGAAGCAGGCCTATAGGACGTTCGCGGCTGTGCCTGGCCTGCACCCGCCCCTGGACACCCCTGCCCAGGTAGGTGGTGGGCAGCCCTCAGGTGCCCCGCTGCGTGCGCCTGCGAGGGTGTGACACCCGAGGGGCTGGGTCTGAGGGCGCGCTTCCCCCAGCACCCCATGCTCGGGCCCACGGCCTCGCCGGAGCAGCTGTCCTTCCGCGAGCGGCAGAAGTACTTCGAGCTGGAGGTTCGGGTGCCCCAGGCCGAGGGCCCCCCTAAGCGCGTGTCGCTGGTGGGCGCTGACGACCTGCGGAAGATGCAGGAGGAGGAGGGTGAGCAGGCGGCGCGGGGGTGGGGGAGGGCGGGGGGCGCCGGCTCGTGGCCTGACCCGCCGCGCCCCGTAGCCCGCAAGCTGCAGCAGAAGAGGGCGCAGATGCTGCGCGAGGCGGCGGCCAACACGGGGCTCCCGGAAGCCGATGCTCCCGAGGACGAGGAGCCCGAGGAGGAACCACCCTGGGCCGGCCAGGGCCCCATGGCAGAAGGGTGAGGCGGGGGAGGGCCGCCCCAGCCCCTGCCCCCGGTGCCCCTCCGCCCGTGCCCAGCGCCCCTCCACCGGGCCCTCCTGTCCTGTCGCCCGGCCCAGGCTCGGTCCCGCGTCTCCCCCGCCGCAGGGAGGCGGTGCCCCAGTGCGGACTGCCAAGGCCGAAAGGCGCCACCAGGAGCGGCTTCGCGTGCAGAGCCCCGAGCTGCCGGCCCCAGAGCGGGCCTTGTCCCCTGCGGAGCGCCGAGCCTTGGAGGCGGAGAAGCGGGCGCTCTGGAGGGCAGCCAGGTGAGGCCCTGCCCCGCCCTCTGCTGCCCGCGCCCCGCTCTCCGCTGCCCGCGCCCCACGCTGCCCGTGCCTCCGCCCTCCCACAGGATGAAGTCCCTGGAGCAGGATGCCCTCCGCGCACAGATGGTCCTCAGCAAGTCCCAGGATGGCCGAAGCAAGCGGGGGCCCCTGGAGCGCCTGGCCGAGGCCCCCTCGCCGGCACCTACTCCGTCACCCACCCCCTTGGAAGGTCTGTACGTCGGGCGGGAGGCGGGAGGCGGGAGCCCGGCCTGCGGCGCGGACCTCTCCCGACGCCTCCTTCTTGTTCCTCCAGACCTCGGCCCCCAGACCGGCACCTCCCCGGGACGCTTGGTGAGGAGCCAGCAGCTGCTGCCCTCCCCTGCCTTCCTCCCTTGGCGGGGCAGGGATCCGGACTCCCTCCCTCTCTTCTTACGCTCTCTGCCTCTCTCCTCACGCTGTCCTTTCAAGGCCTTGTCTGGGAGGAAGTTTGACTACAGGGTGTTTGCCGCCCTCCCCTCTTCCAGACCTGTCTATGACATGCAGGTACCGGGCCCTCCGGCCCTTCTGCAGGACACCCTGACCGGCTTCTGCCGCTTTCCGCTCAGCCTGTCTCCCAGCCTGTCCCCTGCTCCATACCCTCCTTGTCCCGCCCCCGCCCCCGCCCCCCCAGCCAGGGCTCTACAGGGACTCACCCAGGCTCCTGTTGGGGGCTTCAGGCAGGTCTGGGTAGTCCCTGACCAGCCCTTCTCCCCGTCACAGTCCCCAGATTTCGCTGAGGAGCTGAGGTCCTTGGAACCACCTCCGAGCCCAGGTGAGTTGGCAGGCCAGGGCCGGGCCCGCCCCCGCCCCTGCCCCCGCGGTCCAGGGTGCCAGGCCCATCTGCTCACTCGCTCCCTGCCCCTGCCCGCAGGTCTGCCAGAGGAGGACGGAGAGGTGGCCATGGTGCTTCTGGGCAGGCCCTCTCCAAGCTCCACGGGTCCCGAGGAGGTGGCCTTGTGCAGCAGCCGCCGGGCCGTGCGGCCAGGGCGCCGAGGCCTGGGCCCAGTGCCCTCTTAGAGGGGCGGGGTGCCTCCCCCGACTTGGGGTGGGGGCCCTGCCAGCGCCAACACCACCCTTGCCCCGAGTCTTTTAACCCGGCCGGTAGCGTTTTAAAGAGGTCCCCTGAGGAGTTCTGGCCACTGACTAACCGCCCCCTCCCCAGCCGGGACCTCTTGGCGAGACTGTAACTAGTGATGTTTGTACAACCAAAGACTCTATTTTGTGGTTTAAGGAGAATAAAATTGACTACGTTTTACATCTTGTCTGTCTTACTCTGTCCACCTGCTGGCACACGAACGTGCACCCCTCTGTCCCTCCCAATCTGGGGGCAGCGGGTGCAGGGACTCCGAGGACTTCAGGTGGCTCACCCAGACTGGGCTGCCCCCCAGTAGGAGGGGGGCTGGGGGACTGCCTTCACCACCCCAAGGCCCGCTCCCCTGCGTGGTACGCGCACACAGAGGAGGCACACTGCACGCACATGTCACCTGGGGTCGGGCCCTTTATTGGGGCGGGTTGCTAGAGGCCCCCGCCCGGCAGCTGCACGCGCACAGGCAGCAGGACCTGCAGCTGCTCGGCCGGGGGCCACCGAACCTTGGTGACGAAGAAGAGGCGGAAGTGCTGCAGGCGCGCCTCCTGGAACTGGTTGGGGCTGTACTCGGGCCCATCGGTCGGCCGCAGCAGCGACAGGTACCTCTCCTGCTCCAGCAGCCCGCGGCCCAGCAGCTCCTGCACCAGGCCTGGCTGCACTGCCTCCAGCTGCTGCTGCACGGCCGGGAACAGATCCACCTCGCGCAGGTCAAACACCAGGGGCTTCCCGAACCTGCGGGGACGGCGTAGGCTGTGGCAGTGAGGGCTGCGGCGAGAGTGGTGTGGCGTCCGGGCGCCTGCCCTCCGCCCACCTCACCTGAGTGCCCCCAGCAGCGCCAGCCGGATCCTCTCCGGCCTCAGGTGGTCAGGGTTCACGGCGTCCACGTAGTTGGTGTCCTGATAGCGCAGGAATGTGGCCGCCTGGCCCGAAGGGTCGATGACAAGAGGCCACCTGGGGGTGGCCTCCAGGTCACTGCCATCTGCTAGAACCCCCAGCCCACCCCTGGCCTGCCGGGACCACTGACCTGCCGTCTGCGCGGATGCGGTCACCCACGTCCTTCATCAGCACGTCGTGGAGCTCGCTGACCTGGCACTTTAGCCCGGGCACCTCCTCCTCCGCTGTGGGGGTGTAAATGTGGGGCCGATGGGAGGGGCGGCCCAGATACCCACCGGGGACCCTCCCGCCTCCAGCCCCAGCCCAGCCCCACCCACCCTCCTCGGTCTGCTCCCGCAGCTCCAGCCTGGCCAGGGCCAGCACCTCCTCTGCCTTCTGGGCCTCCTGCTGGAGCCTGTCCACTTGCTCCTCTGCATCCTTGATGGCCTGGAGGGGGGCCCCCACGCTCTGCTCAGGGCAAGGCTGGACACCAACACCTACCTGCCGTGCACAGCTGGGACCCCTAAGGAAGAGGGGGCGCCCTGCCCCAAGAGGTGGCTGCTGGAAGCTGACAGCCCAGGGGTGGGGCTCCCCAGGTCCAAGGGGGAGAAGCCAACCTGCAGCGTGAGCTCGGCCAGGCCTACGCCCCTCCGCTCGCACTTGTCGTGCTCCGCGATCCTCCGGTTGAGCTCGCAGTAGGCCTGCTGCAGCTGTGGGGAAGGGGGCGAGCCGGCCTCCAGACCAGGTTAGGGGTCCACAGGGCGCCTCCGCGCTCCCAGCTCTCCGCCCACCCGCCCTCCCCTCCGGGGGCAGGCGGCTCACCTGTTGGTGACATTGCTGCTGCTCCTTGGCCAGCTGCTGTACTTTGAGGTTCATGCTGCGGTGGAGGGGGGTGGTCAGAGCAGCCCCGGGCCAGCCCCCCGCCTCCCACCCGCCGCACCGTTGGGCCTCTGCCTCCTTGTGCCGTGCTGCCTCCTGGGCCCGGCGTTCCTGCTCCGCCTCCATGTTCCGGAGCATGGCGTCTGTGAGGCTCAGGTCCCACGACTGCAGCACGCTGACCACAGTGTCCAGCGAGGCCACCTAGCGACAGAAGCCACTGGTCAAGAGCTCGGGCCGCCTGTTCTTCACCTGGGGAGGTGCTACAGTCCCACTTCAGACAGGATACCCCGGGGCAGAAAGGCGGCCCTGACAGTGGGCCAGGGAGGTGCCCGGAGCCTTGACCATCGTGATCAGCACCCGTGAAGCCGGGCGCTGGAGGGTCCCCACGGCCTCCCTCCCGAAACCTCAGGCTCCGCATCCCCCCACCTGCCCTCCTCCTCCACACCCCACCCACCAGCCCCCACTGCAGGGTCCCTGGCTGCAGCCTTTGCTGTCCCCTCGCAGACCTCCATCTGTAGGACACAGCCCTTATCCGCACCCATCCCAGGCCCCTCCGCTCCTGCTCCGGAGTGAGGAACGGTGGTAGGAGGCGGGCTTCTCAGCATGGGGCACAGGGGCCTGGCAGCATTTCATTTCTGGACTCAGGAGGTTAATCCGGGTTTAATCGAGCCACACAACTTTGATTTGTACAATGTTCAGTATGTGGTTTGTATACAAAAAGAAAGTTCAAAGATGTGCAAAATCAGGGATGAGAGAAATGGACAGATGGAGCAGATGAGTAAGTTAATGAATTAAATGACAAAAGAATGAAGGATTCTTGGGTTAATTGAATGAATGGATGAAATAATGAATTGATACATAAAAATTAATAGATGAAGGGATTTAATGGATGAATAACTTAGATAAGAAGGTGGTTGAACAAATGGATAGATGAATCCAATCCAATCATTCAATACAACTTGTGAATGCCTTTCATGTGACAACCAAAAGCACAGTCCGTGCTTTTTCAAAATTTCCTCTCAAGTATGGAATATGCCTGCTGGCCCAGCGGCTAAGACTCGGTGCTCTCATTGCAGGATGAATCCCTGGTCAGAGAACTGGATCCCACACGCCACAACTAAACCCCGGTGCAGCCTAATAAAAATTTTTAAAGAGAATTAAAAAAAATTTTTCCCTCAAAATTTACTTCTCTCAAGTAAACAGCATAAGTGGGTGTGTGAATGGATGGATAGATAGCTGTGTGAATTGATAGTAGTTAAATACGTGAATAAATGAGGATGGCTTACCGTGGTAGGAAGGGTGAAACAGATACAGTAGCGAGTAGCCAGACCAGCAAGTTTATTAATAAATGACTCATAAGCTAATGAGAAAAGGTGTGAATTGATGAAAGAGTAAATCCACTTCAGGGAAAAAAGATTGGGTTGAGTGGATAAATTTATGAAAACAAGGACAGATGGACAGATGAGGGATGAAGGGATGGCAGACAGAGGCACAGCTAGTGGCTGAGGTCACTCAGTTCTACAGCATTACTGGCGGCTTCCCCCGTGGCTCAGTCGGTAAAGAATCCGCCTGCAGTGTGGGACACCCAGGTTCAATCCCTGGGTTCGGAAGATCCCCTGGAGAAGGAAATGGCAACCCACTCCAGCATTCTTGCCTGGAAAACCCCATGGACAGAGGAACCTGGCGGGCTACAGTCCACAGGGTCACAAGAGTCGAGCACAACTTAGCGACTAAACCACCACATCACTGACTTCTCTACTTGATTCACCGGTTGCTGAGGTAGGGATGCCGAAATCTGCTACTGTGATTGTGGATTTAGTTCTTGTACTTCTCTGTTTTTGCTTCATGTACAGCTGCAAAAAACATTCAGGATTCTTTTGTCCTCTTGATGAATCCTTTGTGCTTATGAAATGATTATTTTCTCCCCAGTAATATTTTCTGTTAAGTCTACTTTTTCTGATGTTAATATATTCATTTCAGCTTTCTTAGTGTTATCCCAGCACATTTGTCCTGTCCTTTTAATTTTCTATTTGTGTCTTTAAAGTTTGTTTCTTATGGCAGAATACTGTTGAATTTTCAAGAAACATGTACTCATTGGGCTGTACCGGGTCGTTAGCCTGGCACGGAGCCCTCTGTTGCGATGCAGCCATCTCCGGCTGTGGCTCACAGGCGCTGAAGCAGGGTCGGCAGCTGCGGTGCCCGACTGAGCTGCTCCTCTGCACGTGGGATCTCGGCTCCCTGACGAGGGATCTAACCTGCGTCCCCTGCATTGGAAGGTGGATTCTCGACCACTGGACCACCAGCAAGTCACTCTAGTTGGATGTTTTTTTAATCCAAAAGACAGTCTGCCTTTTAATTGGGGTCTTTTGACCTTCTACACTTAATGAAGCTATTGATATGGTTGAGTTTCAAATTACCCTTTGCTATTGTTTTCTCCTGGTTCTAGTATGATCTTCCTTTTCCTCTTTTTTTACACTATAACTCTATTGATATTTAGTAGCTGCTTTAGGGCTTCCAGCATACGTATACCTCTAACTTATGACAGACTGCCTTTAAATGATATTGTACCACTTTACATACAAAAACCTCCCACAGTATGTTTCATTTCCCCTTGCCAACCTTTATCTTTGTGTCACACAGTTGAAGCAAACAACTATACTTTGTGCAGTTTTCAGTATGTGTACCTCCATGTGTTATAAAACCACAGGACATGTGCCATTATTTTTTGTTTCAACTACCTTCTCAGTAAGTTTAAACAATAAGGCAATATCTCATATATTTACCTACATAGTTACCCTTTCTAGCGTTCCTCACTCTTTTGAGTGGATCCGTATTTCCATCTGGCATCCCTTCTATTGGTACGTCTTCCTTTAATGTTTCTTATAGTGTGAGTCCACTGGTGATTGAGTCTTCCAGCTTTTGCGTGTCTGCAAAGGTATGTCTTTACTTTGCCTTCAGTTACGAAAGATATTTGCACTGAGCGTAGCATTGAAGGTTGACAAGATTTGTTTCCTTCTTCAGTACCATTAAAGACGCTGCCCCACTCTCTCCTCACTTCCACTCTTTCCAACAAGAAGTCTGCCATAATCCTTATCTTTGTTTTCCTGTCTATGCCTTTTTTCCTCTGGCTGTTTATAAGATTTCTCTTTAGCACTAGCCTTGAGAAATGTTATCCCATTGTGCCTTAGCCTGATTTTTCTCCCTGTTTCTTGTTTATTGAGATTTGAGGAATACGGTTTATACCTTTCATCAAATTTGGAAACCCTAAGGTTATTATCTCTTCAAGTATATATGTTTATCTGTTTCTTCTCTCCTTTGAAGACTAATTACATACGCAGTAGGCCTCCTGAAACTGTCCCACAGCTCGTGCCTGCTCATCATTTGGAAGAATTGCTCTTCTGACTCTTTGTACTTGTAGCAGTTTCTCTCTTGTGAGCCTCAAATTCACCAACCTTTAGCTCTGTTCTAAGTTGACATTAATCTCACCTATAGCTTTTTGTTTCTCATTGCAGACACTGTCTTTTTTACCTCTAGAATTTAAGCTTTTTATGTCTTCCATTCTCTATTCAATTTTTTGAGCATCTGGAATACAGTTACAATAGCTGTTTACAAGTCTTTTACACTAACTGTGACCCACGTCAGTTCATTTGTCTTGACTGGTCAAGTTTTCTCGTGGTCATATTTTTCTGCTCCTTTGTATGCCCGGTAATCTTTCATTGGTGCCAGACAATGTGCATTTTGTCTTGTTAGGAGCTGTATATTTTGTATCTCCATACACGTTCTTGAATTTTGGCATACAGTTAAATTACCTGGGAAGTTTTATCCTTTGGGTCTTGCCTTGAGATTGGCGAGGCTGTACCAGAGCCGCGTTGATCCTCACTACTGAGGCAAGGTCCTTCCAAGTGCCCCACCCAGTGCTGCAAGGGCTGTGAGAGCTCCTGCCCAGGCTGGTGGCGACAGGCTAGGCACTCCCTCCTCCCGTCCTGACAGGTGTTCTGTCCCCAGCCTTGAGGCATTTCCTCACAAGCAGGAGACACCTCATATTCCCTGGATCCCCAAAGGCGCCCTACACACCTCTGGATCTCTATTAAAAATTGTACTGGAGCACAGCTGACTTACAGTGCTCTGCTAGTTTCAGGTATACAGCGAAAGCAATCAGTTACGGCCACACATACAGCCACTGGATTGCATGACTTACCGTTGAGTTTTGAGAGCTGTCTAAATATTGTAAATACGGGTCCTTGGTCAGACGTGTGGTCTGCAAGGATTTTTCTCCTTCTCTGTCTTGTCTTTTCATCCACTTAACAGGGGCTTCAGCAGAGCAAAAGTTTTACATTTTGATGAAGCTCAATTTCTTGGGGTATTTTTCTTTTATAGACTGACTGTGCTTTTTGTCTAAGAAATCTTTCCCAAAGATTTTCTCTTGTGCTCCTCTGTACGTTTTAGAGTTTACGCTTTGCATTTAAATCCATAATCCACTTTGAGTTAGTCTTTTTATAGGGTGCAAGGCTTAGGTCGAGGTTCATTCCTTTGCCTGTGGACATCCAATTGCTCCAGCACCACCTCTTAAAGAGACTGTCCCTGTTCCCCCCACAGCCAGAGGACTCCTGCTCCCCCCTGCCCAGCTGTGTGCTGCTCCTCTCAGTGCCCCCTGCACCCCTCCCCCAAACTCAGGCACCAGTGGGTTCCACGTCCTCCTCAACACCCCTCAGCCCCGGCCCACCAGGGCACCAGCATCTGAGGGGGGGGCCTCCCGGTGCGCTCCTCACTCCAGCCACCCTGAGGCTGTGGCCAGGCCCTTCCGTCCTCCTGGCCTCACTACTGTTCCTTCGTCTAGCATGGAAGCAGTAGTTTGAAGCCAAAGGCTCTGCTGGTCTTTTAAAACCTGTTCTGTTGCTTTTCAAAGAAGAGCAGAGCAGAGCAGAGGAAAGTACAAAGGGCAACCCTGGAGCAGGACGGGGGGCAGGGCTTGCGACTCGGGGGCGGGGCGAGGCTTGAGACTCAACTCAGACTCTCTTAAAGAAGGTGGTGGCACTGGCTGACCCGTTTGCACAGCTGTTCCCAGAGGTCCTGGGCCACCTATCCGACCAGGCCTCCAGGGCCCGGGAGAAATCCAGGCCCCCTCGGTCTCCAGCCGAGGGTCTGGGAAAAGGCCCATTGGTGCTGTTTCCAGATGCCAGGGAGGAGCTGCCAGGCCGAGGCACCTGGGGAAGGGGCTTAGGGATCAATTTTCTCAGAAACGGGGAAATTCTGAGGGTGAGGGTCCAGATGGGCAGGCCAAATGCTGCCCTCAACCCCTGGGCCCCTGCGCTGCCCCCAGGAGCCTTGCTGTTTCCCCACCTTCCTTGGAAACAGTACTTCTAAGGCGGACTGAGGGTCCAGGGAGAAGAGAAGAACCCTGGCCAGAGGAGGCCCACGGAAGCCGGGAGCTGTGGTCTTGATGGCGCGTTCCCGGGAAGGCTCACAGCGAGGACTTCCGTAGGGAGAGGGCCTGCTGGGTCCAGGAAGGTCAGGACCCAGCCTGGAGAGCCACCAGGCTCCTGACAGCTTTGGGAGAGGGGGAGCGAGCGTCCCGCGGGAGTTCTGCCCTCCTTCGCGCACCTGCTCGGGGGTGCTCCCGTCGTCCGCATATACCCGGGGGTCAGCTCCGAGCTTCAGAAGCACCTCCACGGCTTCCAGGTGGCCCCCAAAGGCCGCTCGGTAGAGCGGGGTCCGGCCGAAGGCGCCCTGTGGGACACGCTGGCTGAGCAGGGCCCGCCATGGCGAGGCGCGACCGCCAGCCCTCGCGGGCCCCGGTGCCCACCTTGCTGTTGGGACTGGCGCCCTGCTCGGCCAGCAGCTGAATGGCCAAGGACTGCCCGCCCGCCGCCGCCTCGGACAGTGGCGTGTTCCCGCTGCTGTCCTCAAAATCCACCAGGGCCAAGCGCCGCTGCAGCCGCCGCGCCATTCCCGCCGCGTCGCAACCCACGCCCTCACGGGTCAGCAGCTCGTCCACCTGCGCCAGGCGGGGGTCAGCGGCGCCCCAAGCTCAGGACCCTCCGCCCCTCCGCCCCGCCGCCCACCTCCCGCAGGACCGCCTGGATCTCGCCCAGGTTCCCGTCGAAGGCCGCCTCCAGCAGGCGCGCCCCGCGCAGCCGCTCCTCCTGCCGCCGCCGCTCGGCCGCAGCCGCTTCCTCCTGCCGCCGCCGGGCCGCCTCCTGCTCGCGCCGAACCTGGGCCACGAAGGCCTGCGGGAGATCCAGTCGGGTTACAGCTCAGCCCTGCATCCCACGCCGCACTAGCCCTACAGTGTCCGCCCCCGGCCCTGTGTCCCCGCCTCCGGCCCTACGTCCCCGCCCCCAGACCTACAGTTCCCGCCCCCGGCCCTGTGTCCGCGCCCCAAGCCCCACCTGATCTCACCTCCCTCTGCAGCTTCTCCATCAGCTCCTGGTAGTCCTGATGCTCCTGCTGACGGCGGGCCAGCTCCTTTCTCGCCAGGAGTTTCCGGAAGGCACACTGGATGATGGTGGCTGCTCGGTCCTCCGCGGTTGGCCCTGCTAGTGGGGAGAGGGCTTATGGATCCCAGGATTTCTCTCCACGCTGCCATCTTCGCGGCTGCGGGGCCAACACCAGGTGTGCCAGAGCTCCAGGTTAACAAGGCGAGTGGAGTAGGCGAAATCCCTCCCGACCAGACCAAAGGATCAAAAATGTTCTAAAATACACAAACACGACCAAACCAGAGTAACCCAGCGGCAGAGAGCAAATGAGGCTGAGCCAGATCTCTGGCACCAAGCCTGCCCTTCCCCATCCCAGACAGCTGCGACCCTGCAAACACCCGCTGAGCCCGCAGCTTGGGGAGATATGTGGAGATGGTGGTGGGAAACCCAAGCAAGACCGAGAAGCCACTGTTGATCCTCAAAGACGCCCTCCCTCTGAAAGCCAGAAGGACCCCCTCCAAATTCAGGCAGCCGTACCCTGAGCCAGGGCCGACAGGGCTGAAGTGGGTGATCTCAAACACAAGTGCACTGGAGCTCAGAAGAGGGAGCCCCTGGGAGCTGTGATCCGTTGTCCCTGCACTCAGCCTGGAGCCCGGCAGCACACTCGGCCACAGTGGAGGGTCCCAGCGCTAGAACTAGAAGAGGCATTCACACCCACCTGCCACTCTCTGACCCTGTGATGTGTGACCGCCTAACCTCTCTGCGCCTCAGGATCCCTTTCTCTAAATGGGGTGATGACAGTCACACTGCACAGGGCTTTGCAACAGTCCAGTAATAGAACTGGTGAGTCCTGAGAGTAACTGCTCAACCTGCGCTCTTGGTTGAGCAAGAACTAAGAGTCAGAGCAGAGGAGCAACAGACCCAGCTGCCAAGCTCAGCGTGAAGGAAAGGGCAGGGAGAAGGTGCACACGTGCCCCCAGACGATGCGGCATTCAGGAGACTGGGGGAAAACAAGCAGAAGAGCCAGCTCTCCACAGGCACCGCAAGCTGGGGAGGAGCTTAATAAAAACAGAAATTCAAGGGATCAAAGACAAGAGGAAAAAAACAGAACGAGGAGGCAGATAATAGAGTCATCACAGAAAAGATGGAAGACAATTCTCAGTTCTTTTTTTTTTTTTAATTCTCAGTTCTGCAGGCCAACAACTACAGCAAGAGCAGCAGGAAACGAAGCCCGTGTGGTGCAGAGTGTGGCATGCAGGTGAGGGCACAGAGTGAGGACGATGAATTAGTGTCTCTGGAATGTGGAGTCTAGTGATGGGGAAAGTATTTAGAGACAAAACACACAAAAATTTCTGAAATGAATCTTAAGACAAAAAGGACAAAGAATACACCAGGGAGCAGAACAGCTGGCATCGGATATGTCCTATTTAAGTTGCTGGCCCTTCAGGAAAACGTTATTCGAGCACCCAAGTAGGAAATAAATCCAACTATGCTCTCCTGGGACATTTTATAGCGACATCAAATGTAGAAGTCAGCAAATGAGCACAGCCAAATAAATAAATATTTTTAAAATAAAATTTAAAAACTAAAAAAAAAAAAATTATTATTCCTGACTGCACTCTGACAGGTACCAGAAGGTGCTAGGAAACAGACCCTAGCGACACAAGCATGCAGTATACTTGGTCATGTTTCTGTCCTTGACCTGGCACCCAGCTCCCTAGCCATGGGAGAGACATGAGATGCCAGTAACCCGGCTGAGAAGCGCAGGAATCACAGTGAATCAAATTCGCACCTGCGGCTGAAAGGGAAGCCTGCGTCCCTTCAGGACACGGCCCAAGACCCACCTCGGTGTGCACAGATCTGCCTCCCAGCCTCCCAGAGGCCCCGGTCCACTGACTAGGGTGACCAGGCCCTGGAGGAAGGACAGCAGGCAGACACTGGGGACTAAGCTCTGGTTCTGAACCAGTTTCCAGGTCCCCCAAACACTGCCGTGTCCACTGGTCAAAGTGGGGCTTATCATGCCCAGGAGACACTGGCTGAGCTGTGCCTGCATTCCTGACTCACAGAGACCACAAGCTGAGACACGGCCGCTTCCAAGGCCGAAGGACCTGCCGGCAGGCAGAGCGGACGGCCGCCCGCACTGCGCGGAGGGAGCACACAGGCGTGCGGGGGCGGCGTGTGTGGAGGCCACAGCCCAGGGCCTGGACACCCAGTGGTGCGGGCCCCGCCGCCGCTCCGTTTATCTCGCCAGCAGGGGGCGCGGGAGGCGGCGGCAGCGCAGCGCCGCCCGCCTGCCTGCTCGACATCCCTCTGCTCCGGCGCTGCCGGGCAGCGGCCACACCTGCCGGCTCCCGCAGCCGGCCACGCGCGCCAGGACGCCTCCTTCCGCCTTGCCCGCGGAGAGCGGTCTTTCTGAATCACGATGACCTCGCCTGAAGACCCCTTTGCTGCACCCAGGCCAGTAAGGAGCGTCAGGGGCTGAGCAGATGAAGCAGGGACGTGCAGGTGGGCTCCGGGAAGAGGCCCACGGCGGCCCAACAGTGCTTGTTTAAGCCTCCCCCTGTGAGGCCCCCTGGGAGGGTTCAGAGGACAGCCCTGCATCAAACAGTGAGAAACACCCGTGACCTCACCATCGGCAGGCTGGGCTGGGAGGCCAGTGGGCTGTCCTCAGGTCAGTGGGAGATGGGAGCCCAGAACCAAAGAGGCTGAGCAGCAGCAGTGAGATGTGGGGCCAGGATGCTATCGACATAGGCAGCAGTCAGGGGGACAGTCAGGACGCAGAGACCCCAGGGCGAGAGGCAGGGCAGGCTCCATCCACCCGAAATCTGACATCAGCCACCAGTCTTTGACCCAGTTTCCAGACAAAAGTCAAGGTCAAAGACTCACAGCTGCTGTGAGAGAATGCCAGATACCCTTGGAGGCCCTGCAAAGCCTCTCCAAGTGCTCTCCCCAGGCTGGCATTCCCTTGCCCGCCCCGGAGGAGTTGGTGGCCTCTGTCAGGGTCAACGATGCCCTGGAGAAACGAGAATAGAGACTTTTGGAGGCCCACAGACGTGATATCTGAACTGACACTGCTGCCTGGAGGGGCGGCGGGTGCATTGTCACATCATCACGGTCCTGTCTTCAGAGCGAAGGCTGAGGGACAGGCGGCGCTGTGGCCCCAGTCCATTCCCAGGTCCCTCTGGGACAGGGACACTTGGCTGCTGGCAGAATGCTCACACTGGCTTCTTGACCAGCAGGGCTGTTACCGTAGCAAGAGCCAGAGGGGAGCTTGAGAAACTCCCCGTTCCCACCAGGACCGTGAACAAAATAGAACAATTTCCTGGAGGAAATGAAGAGACTAATACCAGCACCAAAGACATGAGAGACCCCTATAAATACAGTCAGCTGACCTTTGACAAAGGGGCAAAGGCAATGGGTGAAGCCAAGGTGGTCTCTTTAATAGATGCTGCTGGAACACCTGGACGTCCATGTGCAAGAAAGTGAATCTGGACACAGATCTTACACCCTTCATGGAAATCAACTCAAGATGGATCACAGACCTGAATATGAAACAAAACTGGAGCATTCCCTGGTGGCCTAGTGGTTAGGATTCTGGGCTTTCACTGACGCAACCCGGGTTCAATCCTGGGCTGGGTTACTGAGATCCTATATGTCTTACAATCAAACCAAACAAACAAAAAACCCCCACAAAACTGATTTCTAGAAGGTAACAGAGGAGAAAACCCAGATGACCTTGCAATGACTTTTTAGGTACAACACCAGAAGCACAATTAATGAAACAACTGATAAGCTGGACTTCACTAAAATGAAAATTTTCTTCTCTACTAAACACAGTCTGGGAGAAATGTTTGCAGAAGACATATCTGATAAAGGACTGTAATCTGAGATATACAAAGAACTCTTAAGACCTAACAGTAAGAAAACAACCTGATTTTAAAATGGGCCAAAGAGCTGAACAGACACCTCAGCAAAGAACCTATACTGTTGGCCCAGAAAGCATGTGACAGATGCTCCACATCACCTGTCAGCAGGAAATGCAAAGTGAAACAAGAGTGAGATACCTCTGCAGGCCTGGTAGAGGAGCCAGAAGGCGGACACTCTGACACCAGGTGCTGGCGAGGGTGCGGAGCAAGGGAACCCGCGGTCAGTGCCGGTGGGCACGCAGGACGCTGCAGCTGCTTTGGAAGACAGTTAGGCAGTTTCTTATAAAACTGCTGCTGCTGCTAAGTCACTCCAGTCATGTCCGACTCTGTGCGACCCCACAGACGACAGCCCACCAGGCTCCCCCGTCCCTGGGATTCTCCAGGCAAGAACACTGGAGTGGGTTGCCATTTCCTTCTCCAAGGTATGAAAGTGAGAGTGAAAGTGAAGTCGCTCAGACGTGTCCGACTCTTCGCAAACCCCATGGACTGCAGCCCACCAGGCTCCTCCATCCATGGGATTTTCCAGGCAAGAGTACTGGAGTGGGGTGCCATTAAAAGTGAACATACTCTAATAATTTAATAACTGTGCTCCCTCGTATTTACCGAAAGGAATTGAAATCTTATGCTCACATCAAATCCTGCACGTGGATGTTTACAGATTTATTATAATTGCTAAAACGTAGACGCAACCATGATGTCCTTCAGTAGGTGAGTGGGTAACTAAACTGTGGTTCATCCAGACAATGGAGCCCTAAAAGGAAGTGAGCTCTCAAGACACAGAAAAACACGAGGTGCCTCCCTGCGGACTGAGCGACTCAGCGCGGTGGGTGGAGAGCTGCAGCCCCCTCTACCCGCAGGAACGCCCTCGTGCGGCACAGAGGAGTGCGGCCGGATGTGCTCCTTTCTGTCCTGAAGAACCGCTGTGCGCCTGACGCCACAAGTCCTGGAGTGAGGACCCCGGTTCCTTCACTCAGTAATATGCACTTATGGAGGAACCTTAAATGCATATTCATACTGTTCATGGGGTTTTTAAGGCAAGAATACTGAAGTGGTTTGCCATTCCCTTCTCCAGTGGACCAGGTTTTGTTAGAACTCTCCGCCATGACCCGTCCGTGTTGGTTAGACAAGGCTGTGGTCCATGTGATCAGATGGATAAGAGGCTTATGGAAGCTTCCTGATGGGAGAGACTGACTGAAGGGGAATCTGGGTCTTGTTCTGATGGGCGGGGCCATGCTCAGTAAATCTTTAATCCAATTTCCTGTTAATGGGCGAGGCTGTGTTCCCTCCCTGTTATTTGACCTGAGACCAAACTATGGTGGAGGTAATGAAGATAATGGCATAAGAAAAAGTTGGCTCAAAACTCAACATTCAGAAAACCAAGATCATGGCATCTGGTCTCATCACCTCCTGGCAAATAGATGGGGAAACAATGGAAACAGTGACAGTTTATTTTGGGGGGCTCCAAAATCACTGCAGATGGTGACTGCAGGCATGAAATTAAAAGACACTTGCTCCTTGGAAGGAAAGTTATGACCAACCTAGATAGCATATTAAAAAGCAGAGACATTACTTTGCCAACAAAGGTCCGTCTAGTCAAAGCTATGGGTTTTCCAGTAGTCATGTATGGATGTGAGAGTTGGACTAATAAAGAGAGCTGAGCACCAAAGAATTGATGCATTTGAACTCTAGTTTTGAAGAAGACTCTTGAGAGTCCCTTGGACTGCAAGGCAATCCAACCAGTCCATCCTAAAGGAAATCAATCCTGAGTATTCACTGGAAGAACTGATGCTGAAGCTGAAACTCCAATACTTTGGCCACCTCATGTGAAGAACTGACTCATGTGAAAAGACCCTGATGCTGGGAAAGATTGAAGGTGGGAGGAGAAGGGGACGACAGAGGATGAGATGGTTGGATGGCATCACCGACTCAATGGACATGAGTTTGGGTAAACTCCAGGAGTTGGTGATGGACAGGGAGGCCTGGCGTGCTGCAGTCCATGGGGTCGCAAAGAGTCGGACACCCCTGAGCAACTGAACTGAACTGAACTTAAATGCATATTACTCAGTGAAAAAAACAATCCGAGAAGGCTATAATACTGTATGATTCCAAGTATCTGACGTCCTGGAAAAGGGAAAACTATGGAGACAATAACAAGACTGGTGGTGGTGAGGGATAGAAGTGGGTATGAGGAACAGACAGAACAGGGGGGAATTCTAGGGCAGTGAAAATCCTCCGTGTGATGGCACAATGATGTGTACGTGTCATTAACATTTGTCCAAACCCACAGGATATACAACACCGAAAGCAGACCCTGATGTGAACCGTGGTGTGTCCGTGAGGCTCGTCAGCTGTCAGCAGTGTGAGTGGGGGTGCTGATAACGGGAGAGGCCGTGCATGTGTGGCGGGCTGGGCGTCTATGGGAATCTCCTGCATTCCCCTCAATGCTGCTCTCAAAGAATAAAGCCTAAATTAAAAACCCAAAGACCTGAGGAAATCAGGTGTGGCGGTGCCCATCACATCTCCGCTAAATTCACCTGTCTGGCCTCTGCAAGAAACAATGGAGGGAGAAGATGGATGAAGGCAATGCGTACAGACGGTGGGCCAAGCAGGGCCACCCTGGGCTTTGGGCACCTGGCGTGTGGCGGCGTCTGGCCCGTGGTGCTCTCCCATCCACGCCAAGCAGCAGGCCCTCTCTGCCCTGTCTCAGGACCATGTTATTCTCGGCAGGCAAGATGGCAGCCCCTGCCGACGCCCCTGTCTTGTTCCCGGGAGTCTGTGAACATGCTGTGTTACATGGCAAAGGCCGTAAAGACTGAAGGCAGAACTAGGGCCGCTGTCAGCTGACCTGAAGACAGGAAGCCAGCCGGGGTCATCGGAGTAGGCGCAAGAGAAGACGCAGAGGAGCTGGGACTTGGGAAGAGGCTGCTGATTGTGGACAGGGAGGGAGCAGCCCTGAGCCAAGGAATGCGGGCGCCTGCAGGAGCTCAAGAGGACAAAGGACAGATCCTCCTCTAGAGCCTGCAGGAAGCAGCTTGATTTTAGTCCAGTGAGGCCCAGGTCAGCCTTCTCACCCACAGAACTGCAAGACAGTAAATCTGTGCTGTTGAGACACTAAAAGTACATTAACTGTTGTTACAGTAGCTACAGGGAACTAGCACAGAAACCCACGTCATCCCGACAACTCACGGATCCAGGCAGATCCAGAGGATGGGAGACTAACCCACACTAATGAGAAGTTTAGAGCTTGCAGATCTGGGACGTGCCAGGATACCTTAAAGGTAAGAGCTAAGCTGTCATGCCTCGGACCTCCTTCCGTCAAGAGGCCCAGAGCTTGGCAGGCCTCTCAGGACTTCAGTGCAGCTGGTGCTGTCTCTGGGAATAGCATCCCACCCGTGTCCTGGGAGGTCCAGGAGGCTAACAGTCAAGCCCAGGGGTTCTGGTGGAGGCGTGTGCTGCCAGGCTGGCTGGCCGGCAGGTCTGACAAGCTGAAGGTGTATACTCGTGGGGAGGAGGAGGCCGGGGGGACCCAGTGGGAGAGCCGCAGCACAGACTTCAGGCTCCAGAGCAAGGCTGTGCCTCCCCTGAGAACATGGTTCTGGATCTGGATAACAGCTCTGGGATGGGGAGGGCCCTGGTGGAGCCTGGAGTCCAGCCAGGGCTCTAGAGGACAAGCAGCCTGAGTCCCCACCCTGAGCCGGGGTCCTAGCTCTGGGACTTGTGGCGCTGGGCACACACAGTAGTCCTTCACAACAGAAAGGAACACATCCCGATGCACTCCTCTCTGCCGCGCAACATCGCTCCTGGAGGTGGACAGGGGACTCCGGCTCGATCCACAGAGCTCAGTCCACACAGAGGCGCCCCTCAGACTGCCCGCTGCCGCCTCACAGCTCCTCTCGGGAGGTCCCAGCGGAGGAGAGAATCTCCCAGGGGTACCCGGTTCATGGCGGGGAGAGTGGCCTGCGGTGTGCAGGTAGACGACTCCAGGACAACGGGTAGGGCTTAGCCAGCATCGGGAGCCTGAAGTGAACAAGTCTGGAATGACGGTGGGCAGGCCTGAGAAAGGTGTGCGGGCCGACTGGCAGCACAAGCCCCTCTCGTCAAGGCTGATCTAGGCCGGCTACTGACCTGCCAAGTAACTGTTTTGACATCAACTCATGCACTCAAGCTGACAATTTGGACAGATTGTCAGAAATGTGGGTGGTGAGAGGAGGACAGATCCTCTCTGGGGCAGGGGGGGCTTCTTGGAACAGACCAGAGTGTGAATACGCTGGAAGGGTACCCACTGCAGGGAGCCGAGGCTCCCAGACACATGAGCATGGCCGCAGGAGAAGGTAGGGGTTGGGGGTGCGTGCGCTTCTGGCCGCCCAGCCCCGAGCGAAGCAGTCCTGCGTGACACCTCCACCGTGAGGGGACCCCGATTGTACAGGCTGAAGTCTAGGCTCTGCAGTTGCGTCTGTCCTCTGGGTCGAGGCCGCGCCTGCAGACCAGTAACACGTCCGTGGTCCTGGCACCCACCCTGCCTAAGTGGGGGACCCGCCTCCTGCAGAAAGAGGCGAAGCAACGGCAGGTCTTGTGTTACTCCAGGTCCACAGACAAGGGTGGACGGACCTGTTGAAGGCTCGAGACCCTGACCTTGTGAGGCTGGTTTCCGTTCTGGAAAATTCAGTAGGAGCCCACTTCCCACTACAGAAACCCACAAGGAGGGGGCAGACACCGGTCCCTCCAGGGCCTGACAACGGGAGCAGGACCTAAGGGCAGACTGGGCTTCTCACCAGGCGCCTGGATCTTGAGAAAGTGACATCAGGACACAAGCCCTGGCGACAGCCCTTGGCGGAGCAGCAGGGAGAACACAGGGGCGGCGCCACCCGGGCAGGGCTCCCGGGGCCCAGCCTGCCTGTCCTCCACTGCCTCTCATTTCTGCTGCTCTCCAGGCCCCATCTGCTGCTACTGGACATTCTCCCAATACATAGGTTGGGCATTAAAACTTCTATAAAACCGACAGTCAGGATTCTGCAAGCCTTCTGGGGTCCGGCCCTGTCCTCAGGACAAGGTCAGGCTCCTCACCCTGGCCCTTTCGGGGTCCGGGGGGAAACCAAGGTGACTGGCAGTGCTGGAAGTCTATCTGGGGGTGAGGCCAGAGCCACCTGGGGAGGACCACACTTGCAGGAGAGACTGGCTGCTGGTGGCCGCAACACGGAGGGGAATGGAGGGGCCAGTTCAGAGCCAGAGTCAGCTGGCGGGGCGAGAGGGGGATGTGGGGGCACGGAGCTGGCAGCGGGCAGCAGCGTGAACATAGGCTCACCAGGGAGCAGAGCCAGGGCAGACACGCGAGGGCCTTGACGGTGTGAAACCTGGAAGTGCCGCAGAGATTGAGGACACCCGGGGGGTAGGTGCGCCTGAATGCGGGTCTGGGCCGCAGGAGGGAACTTTTCCTAGAGATTCTGCTCTGGAGGCCGCTGCCAAGACACCATGACTCAGGCCTGGGACTGAGAGCGCACACCCCGACCCCAGGGACGCTCTGCAGGGCGGAGGGGGTCCCGCTGGAGTTGCAGGCGTACGGGAGAGGGGCCCCGCGAGGCCGCTCCGCAGGCGCGCTCCAGCACACGCGTTCGCGGGGCGTGTACACACGGAGACGGCCCAGTGTCCAGCCCCCGGCCCGAGAGCGCACTGGGGAGCGTGGGTTCTCACCTGCAGGGGCCTCCGGGCGCTCCAGGGTCGCGCGCCCCATGGCCTGTGGGCCGGTCTCCCTCTGCGGCTGGCGGCTCTCTCCGGGTTTCCCTAGGGGAGGGGGCGGTCAGTGAGGTAGGAGTGGGCGCGAGCTCGGCCCGGAAGAGCTGCCGCCCGCAGCCTCCTCGCGAGGCGACCAGGGCCGGGCCACGGCCGCAAGGGGGCGCCGGCGAGCAGGCCCGCCCGTACGTGGGCCGAGCTCCAGGCCCGGAGCCCAGGTGTGGCGAAGCCGCCGCAGGACTCGCCGCCCGCCCTACCCCGCCCCTAACACTGCACCCGCCCGGTGCCACTTCCCGTGCCCCGACGCTACTCCCGCTCTGTGCCTCCGTCTACCTACCGCGAGGCCTCTGGGGCAAGGGCTGAGCGAGAGGGGTGCAGCCGGCGGGGCTGGGCCGGGCCAACCAGTTCAGCCAGTGTGACGGAGCCGGCTGGGATGGGGCCCTGGGCGTGGGTGTGAGTCAGCGGCCCCCGGGCTGGGGAAATGACGGGGAGGAGCCGTGCGTGGGTCCCCCTCCCACCAGGAAGCGGGGGGGACGCCGCCAGGCAGGCTGGCCCTGCGCGCCGCCCCCACAGCCGTCCCCAGGGATCCAAAGGCTGGCCCCTATGGGCAGAACCGCCGAACCCCCAATCAGGACGTCTTCAAGAGCCCTGGCTCAGCTCAGGACAGGCCGGCCTCTTCCTTACTGCCCCATGTCAGTCCACTAAATGCCATCTGGGCCTTCCAACGTTCAGCCTCTTCCCCCAAGTCCCCGGCATCCGCCCCGCATCCCCCCCCCAGCCCCTGGCCCCCAGCGGAAGTCTCCCCCAGAGGGGGCAGTGGGTCCATCAACTGCACAGAACCCACCCCACCCCACCCCACCCCCGCAGCTCCCCCCACCCACCAGGTGGTTTTCTCCAACCATACTGGCTCTGGGCTGGGGCCAGGGGCTCCTGTGGCAGTTGGGTTAGAGCAATCTGCAACCAGTGAGCACCCTGCCTGGATGGTTGGTGCGGCCCGGGACGCAGCTCCGAGCCCTGTGGGCTGCAGCTGGAGTTTCCCGGGAGCAGGGGAGGACGGGGTGGGACGGGGTGGGGGGGCACCGGTGCCCGCCCAGGGCAGGACCAGACGCGTCCCGACACACAGCCCACAGTCTGGCTGCCGAGTCGCCTCCTCCAGTTTCTCTCAGTCTCCCTCCCAGTCTGGCCGAAGAGGCCTGTGCCCCAGCAGCCCTGCGCCGTGTCAGCGCGTTAGTCAGCCTCGCGCCGGGTGAGCCACCGCGCCGCCAAGTCCCTATAAACTCCCTGGCGCGGCCCAGCCCGCGGAGTGGGTCTGTGAGGCCCACAGACAGAGCCCGGGCCAGTGCCTCAGCCGGGGTGCCAGCCCAGGGAAGGGCAGACACGAGGGGCCGCAGGAGCGGAGGGCCCACCGTGGCCTCTCAGGGGAGCCCCCTGGGCCCGCCTGACTGAGGCCGGCCAGCCGATAAGCCGGGGCCCCCGAGGAGCAGACACCTGGTAAAACAGGCACCAGATCGGGGGCATGTCTGGCAAACGAAGTAGAGCTCGCAAACCCCGGCCCAGGAGGGCGGGCAGGGCACAGAAGGCCACTGGGCAGCAGGGCCCTGAGGCCAGGCCCCCGCCCCCCGCCCCAGGGTGCCTGGGGGACGAGGCGGGGGTGGCCCCCACAGGGCACGTGACCAGCAGCAAGCTGGCTCCCCAGGGGCACCCCAAGGTGGCCAGACCAGAGCGGCCACAGGAAGCCGAGAGGCCGGAGCAGGCCGCTGCCGTGGGGTCCGAGCTGGTGCTTGTGCCCGCTGCGGACATGGAGGGCTACGGGGTGGGAGGCCTGGTGCCAGGCCTGGGCCCGGAACTGCTGAGGCTCCACGAGGTCGAGCTGTGCCTGGCCCAGGAGCAGCTGCTGCTGGAGGACCGGCGTCAGCAGGCCCAGCTGCACATGCGGCTGTGGCAGGAGGAGCAGCTCTGGCTGCAGCAGCTCCAGGAGCAGCAGGCCTGGGTGCGCGTGGAGGGGCTGGAGCTAGCCCTGGCCTTGGAGCAGCTCCGCAGCGAGGGCCTTGAGGCGCTGCAGACCCAAGACCCGGTAAGGCCTGGAGGGGACTGGGGTGGAGGAGGCTGACCATCTCAGGGGTGTGGCGACCATGGCAACAACCCGCGGCAAATCTGTGGCCCAAAGTGAGGCTGGTGCCCACTGCACGGGGCACTGCAAGGACCACTCGACAGGAAGCCCTCCCGGGCTGGCCCGATGCTAGAAGGCAGAGAGAGCCCGGGAGGGGGCTGTTCAGGGAAACTGAGGCAGAGGTGTCTCTGCAGAGCACCCAGGCATCCTGGCCAGGTGGGCCGGGGCAGGAACTGTCCAGCACAGCGTTTGGGACATGTGGGGTGAGGGCCGGGTCCCGAGCCCAGTTGGACAGTCAGCAGGCAGGACCAGCATCCCCTCCCCCGCCCGACACAGCTTCCTGGCCACCTGCCCGGCCTCCTGTTTATTGCAGAGCCTGTTCCCAGGGCTTGAGATGAGATGGCGGAAGCCACCTGAGCCATCATCCTCATTCCAGGAGCGCTGCCGCCTCAGACGCAGCTGGGGCTATTTTGGGGAGCTAGGATCCAACCCAGCTTGGCGTGGAAGAGTGGGCACCACCATCCCGCCAGGTCTGGGGATCTGGGAGGCCTCTGGGATCCAGGCCCGCTCAAGCAGGGGGGCTGAAGCTGGGGAACAGGGTGTGGGGCTCCCCTACTGAGCATAGACCCCAGTACAGGTGTGTGTACAGGGAGGACCCCTAGCCACAGCCTAGAAGGTGTTGGCAGCCTAGCAAAGAACTCAGATGAGTGCTGTGACAGAAAAAATGGGACTCAGAGAAGAGCGACCGTGGGTCAGGGTGGACATGGGAGGAGATGCACTTCCTAGCCCATGGCGGGACTGAGCCAAGGGCAAGCTGTCACCTTTCAGCTTGGAAGTGGCTAAAGAGAGCATGGCCTGAGGGAGCAGCAGACAAGGAACAGCACAGCATGGCCTAGGTGGTGCAGAGAGCCAGAGGGGACTGCGCACTGTCTCAGAGTCCCCAGCGTGGGTTCAAGCCCTGATGTTTCAGAACCTATATTCAGTCCCCACAGGCCTGCTGCCTGTCTCCACATGTCCTAAAGTTATGCTCTGAACACTGTCCTCGGGACCCCAACCCCAGGGGTACAGTCCCAGGGTCAGAATCTTGAAGGGACATCTGAGCTCTGACTCCTCTGTCTCAGGGAAGGGTCTTCCTGGGCTGCTGCACAGCAGGTGTCACAAGTCAGAGTCTGAGCCAGGCTGGAGGTCAGAGGGGTCACACTCACCGGCAGGGGCCCGTGGCTTGGCTCTGGGGAAGGACTTCCCTGGCGCAGCTCTGGGTCCCCCCTTCTTACTGCTCATTCTCCTGGGTGAGGGGAAGGTCGGAGGGTGTGCTCAGAGTGGCAGAGGCAGTGGGGACAGCATCACATGGACCTGCAGGAACAGACAGCAGGTGCCGAACTGGGGAACACAGGGTCACCCCCAAACGCAGCTTCCTGCCGGCTTCCTTGCCCGCCCGCCTGCCCCTGGTTCTTGGCGTGTGCATGCCCAGTAGCTTGGGTGGGAACACTTGGCAAGAACATCTGGCCACAGCTTGTCCCCCTTGCCCTCACGTCCCTGCCCCCTCAGCCTGGCTCACCCATCCTTACCCCAGGATTGATGTCTGGTACCCATCTCCTGGCTGCAGACCACTAGGCTGAGCCAGCTTCGTTTTAAACAGCAGCCTGAGCCGACCTGGCCTTGCAGAAGCCTCTGTGCCCCTGCTGCCCCCAGCCCTCCCCCCACACCCCACCCCCTCTCGTCTTGGCCTTGGCAGGAGGTGTTGTCGGGGCCGGGAGCAACACCCCTCTCCCTGGCCCACTCGGCTGACCCCCAGATACATTTCCCCAGGGGGGCCTCCCCTGCCCCAGGCTGTGTTGCTGCCCCCCTCCCCCGAAGCACTGCTGCCTAGGTGCTGCCTGAGCGCACACCTGTGTTCCCACCGTGGATGTCACTGAGAGTTTGGGGAAGGAGCAAATGCAACTGGGAATGACCCTGAAAGTTGGGACAAGGTGACCGGAGACTGGCTGAAATGGATGGGCACTATGGCGGGGGAGGGACAGAGCTTGAGGTGGGAGGGCAGCGGCAGGTGCTGCCATGGGCTTGGGCAGATGGTCGAGGGCTGGGCGGGGCCTGTGTCGTGTAAGGGCCCCTCACAGAAGGTCTGATGGGGAACTGGGGTTCTGAGGAGGAATCTGAAGTGTTTGTGGGGGAGGCTGGGGGGCTGGGGCAGCTAAGGAAGGGAGTGTGAGTGTGTATGCGTGCATGCACATAAGTGTGGCGGGAGTGTGTGGGGCTCAGGGACTTGCAGGGCCCCCGGTTTCTGAGGGACTCTGGGTGCTCACATAGGTGCCTGTATGTTGCAGGGTTCTGTGGCGGATGGCCCTGCTTGTGTGCAGAGTCTGTGCAGCAGAGCGTCCTGTACGTGTGGACGCGGGCGTGCGCCTGAGTACAGCAGGTGCAGGCCTCCATGTGCTTGTAGGGTCCTATATGGACCTGGGTTTCTATGTGCATCGGGAGCGGGGGTCCCATGTAAGTGGGGGTCAGTGTGTGTGTGTGTGGAGTCCTTTGTGTGTGCAGGTCCCTATATGCCTGTACAGTTCCTGTCCACAGTTCCTGTCCTGTGTGCTACATGTGTGTGGGTGTGCCAGTGCGGGGAGGGGACTGGCGTGGGGAAGTGTCCCCGGTGTGCAGTGGGTCTCCTATACGCGTGTAGGGTCCCGGATACCTGTGGGCATCAGAGTGTGCGGGGGTGGGGCTGTCCCTGTGTGGTGGGGGGCACTCTGTGCTCACAGGCCCCCAGGCCCTGCCCTGCCCAGGGCTCGGCGCAGCCCTCAAGGTCTCACCTGCTTCACCTGCCTCCCCCAACTCGTAGGCAAAGCCAGAAGCACCGCCCCCCGCGTCGGGCTGGCCCGTTTCCTAGCGACTAGCCGGAACTTCCGAGTCACCCCGACTTCCGGGGCGAGGGTCAAGGGTCAGGCTTAGGGCCCTCGAGCCTTCGGCGAACAGATGGGCGCCTGGGTACGCGGGGCCCCGGAAGTCGGGGCCTCAGCGGTCTCCCGGGGTCCCGGGCTGGGGTCCCGGGCCGTTCCGCCGTGGGGGGTTAGGCGAGGGTACCGGGAGCGGCGGCGGCGGGCGGGCGGCGGAGGAATTCGGGCGCGCCGCGGGTGGGGCCGCCCCGCCCCCAGGTGCTGCCCGGGCAGGCAGGCGGCAGGGGCGGCGGGCGGGGCGGGGGCGGGCGCGTGAATCAGGCCGCGCGGCGGGCGGGCCGCGGCAGGGAGTGGCTGCCGGACCGACCGGACCGCGAAGCCGCTGGGCGGCGGTCGGCTCCTGCTGCCCTTGTCCCGAGACCCCGCGCACCTGGCCAGGTAGGGCCCCCTCCCCGGGCTCCGGCCGGGCGGGGCGCGCGGAGAGGGAGGCCGCGGCGGGGTGGGGCGGGGTCGGCACAGTCGGGCCCCCCCGGCGCGGCCTCACCTGGGCGGCTAACCCGCCCGCACTTGGGCTGCGTCGGCGCGACCCAGAGCGAGGCAGTGGGAGCGCGGCCGCGCGCGAGGGGGTCGGGCAGGGTCTGCCGGAGTTGGGGCCGAGGGGGCGCCACGGCCGCGTGTGCTGGTGCGATCGCGGGCGCCCTCGCTCGACGCCGGCCCGAGAGAAGCGAGTGGGAAGGGGCCCCGGGCCCAGATCGAGACAGCCCAGGCCGCCCCGCCTTGCTCCTACCCTCGTGGCCTCGCTGGAGTCTGGAGAACGTGCCGGGCCTAGCCTAGACCCTTCCTGGGGGTCCCCCTTCTAGGCCGCCGTGGACTGGGGGTGGCCCGCGTGACCAGAGCTCTGTATGGTTCCCTCCGTGGGGCGCACGGTTCCCTGGCGCCCAAGTCCCTGGACTGGGTGGGTGGACGGGACTCTTGGCCCATGCAGCGTAACTTCCCGGAGTTCAGTCACCCCCTTTGGCCCTGCAGTGTGCACTGGAAAGCTGCAGCTCACCCACTTCCAGACCAGGAGCCGCCTCTGCGGGAATCCCAGGCCCGTCCTCCTCCTGCGGCCTAAAGCCCCTGCCTGCCTGGCGCAGGGCCCGCCCACCTTGTGCCCGTGCCCCAGATCCGTCCCTCCGGATAAAACCCCAGGCCTGCCCGCGGGAAAGACTTCCGTTGGAGGTCCCAGGTTCAGGAGCCCACTAGAGCCCTGAGGGCCCTGCCTGGAGACTTTGTCGGCTCTGTCTGAGGTCAGAGGTCAGCAGCCAAAGAGCGGGATTCCTGCTGAGTCATCAGCCTGGGTGGGATAAGCGCCCTTCCCTCCCTTCAGGCCAGCGTTGGTAGGCAAAGGTGGAGAGGCAGCTGTTGGGGTTCCCATAGCTGGGAGTGGCCACTGCCGGGCCCACAGGTCAGGGGCATGTGGACCTGTGAAAGGAGACAGGCAGAGGCCTAAGGTGGTCAGGGGCCCGCGTGTGGCTTCATGCAACTGGGCAGGGCCCCCTTCACACTCCCTCAGGACGGGCCAGTCCCCACCCTCGGATCCCCCACCCCCTCTGCATGCAGCCTGGATACTTGGAGTTGATTCCCTTCCCCAGTGAAGGAGGAGGGAAGGAGGTCCCTTCCAGTATGTCTCCCCGACGTGGCAAGCGGCACCCTCAAGGGTTGTCAGCTGGATAGCACCCCCTCCCCAGTCAGATACAGTTCAAGATAACACACACCCTGTGGTCACACACAGGGTCAGGACCCTGGTGCAAACAGGCCCACACTACGTACCCTCATGTGGTCAGCCTGCATCTGGTCCTGGTACAGTGAGGACGCATGGCCACCCCATTTGTACCCAGATACGCCAGTGGGCGGTGCCCCCTCTTAGGCACAGCAGGTTTTCCTCAATCAGACCAAGTAGCCTCTCTGCCGGGTGTGACTGAATACACACGGGGGCGTCCCCCACCCCCACCTCCACGCCACTTCTCCCAGGAGGGCAGACAGGAAAGACTCCCCAAGTCATCCTGACCCCCCCAACTGTCTCCAGTGGGCCACTGACGCCGTCCAGTCAGCGATATCCAGCTGCACCTACAGGGGCTGGGGGCACTCTGCCTGTCGGCCCACATTCAGGAAGCCACAAGCCAGACAGGATCAGCTTCCTGCGACCCTCCTTCCAGATTAGGGAGATGAGCATCCAGGTATTTCAGGGGTCCTAGGGAGATGGGTCCTAGGAGCCAAATAAAGACCCCCACCTGGCCTTCCAGGACCCATGTTCCCCCAGGCCAGGCTCCCAGGCAGGCCCTTTGGAGGCAGGTGGGCTGGAGTGGAGCCAGTGGGGCGTGGCTGATGGTGTGAAGGGGGAGCAGTGAAGGTGGAGAGGCTCACCTGGAGCTGAGGACAAGTGAGCAGTGACCAGGAACTTGGAAGGTTACTGCTGCCCCACGGTCCCGGCTTGGCAGGGACAGGCCTCTAAGCTCCTGCCAGGATGTGAAGTTCAGGCCTGGGGAGGCGGAGGGGTGTGCCAGGGGTGCAGCCTAGGGAGGTGTCTAGGATGGTATGGTGGACAGGGCAGAGGGCTCCGAGGTCGGCAGGTGGGTTGTGGGGCTGCTTGTGAGGCCCTGCAGCACGGGTCCGGGGTGGCCAGGCTCTGTGCACTGAGGTCGCCTTGGGCCGTGTGTGCTATCTGGTCAACCCTGACAGCTGCACTCAAAAAAGCTTTTAATTAAATTTTTAAAGGGAACACTCCATTTACAGTTACTACAAAATATTGGCTGTATTCCCACATTGTCCAGTACATCCTTGAGCTTGTCTTACACTAAGTACTTTGCACCTCCTGCTCCCCCACATACACTGGTAACCACTGGTTTGTTCCCTATATGCATGAGTCTGTTTCTTTTTTGTTGTGTTTTTTTTTTAGATTCCACATATATGATATTATACAGTATTTGGTTTTCTCTGACTTATTTCACCTAGTATAAGCCCTTCAAGTCCATCTATGTCGCTGCAAATCACAAAATTGCATTCTTTCTGGCTGAGACAGCTGCATTGTACAGTGGAGGGAACAGGCCACAGACAGTGGTCCAGGGTCCTCCGGCTCTAGGGGCAGAGACACAGGCAGTGCCCCAGCTTGTCCAGTATGCACAGTGCCTGGGGCCATAAAAATGCATTCATGTCATAAAATCAGAAGAAAAAAGTAAATATATTAATACAGTCTATATTATATTTATATTTTCTTTATAACAACTGTCATATCATTTTTTTTAATGGAGGAAGGAGTCCACAAAGCAGAAGTGCCTTGGGCCACAGAGGCCATAAGGTAGCCCTGAGTCAGGCCCATGTGGAGCCAGAACCCCTGCCTGGAACCTGGGGCCCAGGGTGCCTCCTGGCCCCTGGTGAGAGGAGGGCCAGCCCCACCGCGAGAGCCACAAGAGACAACGGGCATGTGTTCTGATGTTCCACCAACTAGGGGGCATGCCAGAGTCTGGGAGTGCCCTGGAAGACCTCCAGGAGCGGGCTGACCTCCATAGCCCACCCAGGGTCACTGACAGCCGCTGCTATGATGTGTCCACATGTATGTGGAGGGGTGGGCCCAGAGCCCCTCCCTCTGTAAGGCATCTCCCTGCCCTTCCCCCAGGTCCCTGGCCCCAACATGGCCCGTCGCTCCCAGAGCTCCTCCCAGGGGGACAACCCACTGGCACCCGGGTACCTGCCCCCGCACTACAAAGAGTACTACCGCCTGGCCGTGGACGCACTGGCTGAGGGCGGGCCAGAGGCATACAGCCGCTTCCTTGCATCGGAGGGGGCACCCGCCTTCCTGTGCCCCGAGGAGCTGGAGCACGTGAGCCGCCACCTGCGGCCGCCGCAGCATGTTGCCCCCGAGCCCCCCGACGGCAGCCCCCCCAATTTGGACTTCGATGGCTCCTCCGGTACTTACTGGCCTGTGAACTCCGACCAGGCAGTGCCTGAACTCGACCTGGGGTGGCCCCTGACCTTTGGCTTCCAGGGCACTGAAGTCACCACACTGGTTCAGCCACCGCCACCTGACAGCCCCAGCATCAAGGATGAGGCTCGAAGGATGATCCGCTCTGCCCAGCAGGTGTGCGGTCCCAGGCTCCGTGGGCAGTGGGGAAGGGCAGCCTGCACTGGACATTGAAGCACGAGTAGGAGTATGAGGGTGAAGGAGAAATACAAGCATGCCAGTTTAGGGGGCGAGGGTGGGGCCAGGACTGGCTGGTCAAGCTTCTCCAGCCCTCAAGCAGCAATGAGGGCTCCCTGACAGACTTCTTCCAGGGTCGTCAGCGGTTTGGTTATCACAAGCTGCAGACTGCACAGGTTTGCCTACCCAGGGTCATGGCTGGTGCCCAGAAGCAAAGGGGTTCTGATGGTTGGGGCCCCTCCTTGCCTGGACTTAATGTTCAGAGAATTCTCTAGTCCTGCCCTTGACCTAACCCCCAACACCAAGCAGTTGGCAAATAGCAAAGGGAGCCTATTAAACCTATGGCAGCAGCTCAGATGTAAAGACCCGTCTCTGCCCTCTGCCCCTTTGCCCCTCCTCCCCAGATGGCAACTCCTTCCCAGGTGCAGGAATGGAGCCTGGGGCTTTGCCTTGCCCCCTCCCCCATCCAGGGCTCTGCCCTGAGCTGAACACCCCCCTAGAGCTGAAGGACAGCCCTCCCTCAATAGGCTGCAGGCCCTGTGCCTGCCTAGGGCTCCATCATGGGCCATCAGTAACCCCACATCTCTAATGACGGGCTCCTTCTGACCCCTGTTCCATGACGGGGCCCTCCTCCCCTGCGATGGGCTAGTAGCTATTGTGGGCATTCAGCGATAACCTGTCCCTGCTCCCAGGGGGTGGGGAGGGCATGAAGGTATGGCTAGAGAATGGTGGGGACAGCAGAGGGTTCGGGCCTCTGTCCCTGCTTCACCCCCTGCAGGTGGTGGCCGTGGTGATGGACATGTTCACCGATGTGGATCTTCTCAGTGAAGTGCTGGAGGCTGCTGCGCGCCGCGTCCCAGTCTATATCCTCCTAGACGAGATGAATGCACAACACTTCCTGGACATGGCCGACAAGTGCCGAGTCAACCTGCACCACGTGGACGTGAGTGGCCGGAGGGCGGGAGGGGATGACCCGGAGGGGCGCGGTGAGGCCCCTCTGCAGAACCTTAACGCCTCTCCCGCCCCAGTTCCTGCGCGTGCGCACTGTGGCGGGCCCCACCTACTACTGCCGCACTGGGAAGTCCTTCAAGGGCCATGTAAAGGAGAAGTTCCTCCTGGTGGATTGTGCCGTGGTGATGAGTGGGAGCTACAGGTGCGCCTAGCCCCTTGCCTCCCCATTCGAGGGCCTCCTCTCCAGAAACCGTTCTGTAGCGCCCTAACCCTAACGCGCTCGGCCACGCCCCTTCCCCAGCCCCGTTGTCCGCCCCTCTCCCAACCGTGCCCCCGCCCCCACCCCACCCCCACCCCCGCGCTGGTCTCGCCCCTCCCTCTGACTGGCCCCACTCCCCTCCCAGCTTTATGTGGTCCTTCGAGAAGATCCACCGGAGTCTGGCGCACGTGTTCCAGGGCGAGCTGGTCTCCAGCTTCGATGAGGAATTCCGCATTCTCTTCGCACAGTCCGAACCGCTGGTACCCTCGGCTGGGGCGCTGGCTCGCATGGACACCTATGCCCTAGCTCCATACGCAGGGGCTGGGCCGCTCATGGGCAGCCAGATGCCCGGGGCTCCCACCCCCTTCTCCTTCCCCAAACGCGCTCACCTCCTGTTCCCACCACCTCGGGAAGAAGGCCTGGGCTTCCCCTCCTTCCTCGACCCCGACCGCCATTTCCTGTCGGCCTTTCGCCGAGAGGAGTCTTCGCGGATGCCCGGGGGCGCCCTGGAGCCGCACACGGGGCTGCGGCCGCTCTCACGACGGCTGGACGCAGAGGCCGGGCCAGGCGGGGAGCTCTCGGGCCCGCGGGGCTTCTTTCAGGCACGGCACCTAGAGATGGACGCCTTCAAGAGGTACAGCTATGCGGCCGCCGACGGTGCGGGCGCAGTGGAGAATCTCGCGGCCGCGCGGCAGGTATCACGGCAGACGTTCCTCAGCCACGGCGATGACCTCCGCTTCCAGACCAGCCACTTCCACCGCGACCAGCTCTACCAACAGCACTACCAGTGGGACCCGCAGCTCGCGCCAACGCGCCCACAAGGCCTGTTCGAGAAGCTGCGGGCCGGCCGCCCTGGCTTCCCAGACCACGACGAATTCATGCTGGGCACCGGGCCACGATTTCCAGAGCTCGGCCTGGACGGACACCAGCGGCTGGACTACGTGCCATCCAGTGCCTCACGGGAGGTGCGCCATGGCTCGGACCCCGCCTTCGGGCCCGGACCTCGCGGTCTGGAACCCGGCGGGGCCCCTCGCCCCAACCTGGGCCAGCGCTTCTCTTGCCAAGCGATGACGAGGCTAGGCCCAGAGATGGCGCCCGAGCCGGAGCCGGAGCACAGGGGTGGGCCTGAGGGGCGGGCCGGCCTGCGGCACTGGCGCCTCACCTCCTACCTGAGCGGCTGTCACAGCGAGGACGCTGGCGACGAGGGCCTGCCCACACCCATGGAGACGGAAGCCTATGACGATGACGTGCTGGTTTCTGGGGGTCGGGCGACTGCTGGGGACCTACTTCCCTCGGCCTTCCGTGTGCCCGCGCCCTTCCCAGGCAAAGGCCCAGCTCCGGGCTCTGGCAGCGGTGGCGGCGACGGCCCAGAGCGCGAGGGCCCGGAGGAGGTGGGCCTGGCCAAGCAGGACTCTTTCCGCTCACGCCTGAACCCGCTGATCCAGCGCAGCTCCCGGCTGCGCTCCTCGCTCATCTTTAGCGCATCGCAGGGCGAGGGCACGGGCGGACCCACTGGGGCCTCCACGGAGAAGGTGCAGCTGCTGCACAAGGAGCAGACGGTCAGCGAGATGCTGGGGCCCGGCAATGAAGCCGTGCGCTCTGCTGCCTCCACCAAGGTGGCTGAGCTCCTGGAGAAGTACAAGGGCCCCTCTCGAGACCCTGGCGGCGTGGGGACAGCGGTCACAGCCGCCAGCCATAGTAAGGCTGTCGTGTCCCAGGCGTGGAGGGAGGAGGTGTCTGCGCCCGGTGGCGGCAGTGGGAGCGAGCGCCGCAGCCTGGAGAGCTGCCTGCTGGACCTGCGTGAGTCCTTTGCACAGCAGCTGCACCAGGAGGCAGAGCGACAACCGGGAGCTGCCACTCTGGCCGCCACCCAGCTGCTGGACACGCTGGGCCGGGGCAGCAGTGGCACGGACCGGCTGCCCTCCCGCTTCCTGTCCACCCAGGGCCACTCCACCTCCCCGCAAGGGCGGGACAGCCCCCCACCAGAGGGGCCTGGGGGGCAGCAGTCTGAGCCAAAAGGGAGCCCCACCTTAGCCTACCCGGAGCGCAAGGGGAGCCCCACTCCTGGGTTTCCCACCCGCAGAGGCAGCCCCACCGCTGGATTTACTGAGCAGAAGGGGAGCCCCACTTCTGCCTACCCTGAGCGCAGGGGTAGCCCGGTGCCTCCTGTTCCAGAGCGCAGGGGCAGCCCTGTGCCCCCTGTGCCTGAGCGCAGGGGCAGCCTCACCCTTCCCTTCTCCGGGGAGTCTCCGAAGGCCGGGCCCACAGAGGAGGCAGTTGGTGGCCCCATGGAGGTCCTGCGCAAAGGCTCCGCGCGACTGCGGCAGCTGATGAGCCCCAAGGGTGAGCGGCGGGCAGACGATGAAGGCAGCTTTCCAACGCCGCAGGAGAACGGGCAGCCTGAGAGCCCCCAGTGGCCGTCCCTAGGCCGGGTTGACAGCACCGAGGCGGCTGCAGAGGAGCGGGGCCCGCGGGCACGCGTGGCTTCAGCCACAGCCAATGCCTTGTACAGCAGCAACCTGCGGGACGACACGAAAGCCATCCTGGAGCAGATCAGCGCCCACGGCCAGAAGCATCGTGGAGTCCCCGCCCCGGGCCCAACCCCGGCCCACAGCAGCCCAGAGCTGGGTCACTCGCCAGTGGCCGGCGGCCTGGCGCCTGACATGTCCGACAAGGACAAGTGCTCGGCCATCTTCCGCTCGGACAGCCTGGGGACCCAAGGCCGGCTGAGCCGCACGCTGCCTGCCGGCGCAGAGGAACGCGACCGGCTCCTGCGCCGCATGGAGAGCATGCGCAAAGAGAAGCGCGTCTACAGCCGCTTTGAGGTCTTCTGCAAAAAGGAGGAGCCAGGGGCTCTCGGGGCCGCGGAGGGCCCTGCCGAGGAGGACGCCAGGGACAGCAAGGTGGGCAAGTTCATGCCCAAGATCCTGGGTACATTCAAAAGCAAGAAGTGAGTTACCTGGCCTTCCAGCCTAGGCCGAGGTGCCTGCATCACCGTTGGGCAGAACACTTGGCCCTCAGCCAAAGCCCAGGGACCCAGCTGAGCCAGCCAGAGTCTGCTCCACCTGAGGCTCAGCAGGCGGCCCTCCTGGCCTCGTGCCCCTGGGTCTCTCCTCCCTTAGAGCTTCAGCCCCAGCTGCCCACTGACTTACCACCCCAGCTCTGGGCCTGCACACCTCCGCCTCTGGACCCTTAGCCTCCCCTTCTTAGGCATCTGTCTCCCCCACCTCTCTGTGCCTTAGGCCCCCATACTCTGGGGTCCGTGTGTCTCAGGGCTTCCGTGTCTCAGGGGTCCCCTCTGCTCGTGGCCTGGCTGGGCTGCCCTTGTCCACTGCCTGGCAGTCCACTCCTCTCTAGGCCTCCCGTCTTCTCAGGGCCTGTTTCCACACCCGTGTTTGAGGTCTTAGGGCTCACTTCCTGCCCTTTCCCCAGCGCATCCCTCCTTCCCTCCCTCCTGGCCCCTTCCCTGGTCCCCGACCCTTCAGCGGGGGAGGGGCTGCCCCGGTGAGAACTGAACCAGGTGTGGCCGCCACTCCTGCAGGCCCCGGCCAGCACCCTGCAAGGGTGAGAACCCCTGGCTTTGTGGCACAACAAGCCCAATGGATGATGGGAGGCCCTGGCCTCACGAAGCATTCCTGACAGATGGCATGTTCACAGGTGCATCCGCAGTCACACCTCAGAAAGGGGCTGGATGTGGAGCCTTGTTCTGTGAGGGCAGAGGACGGTGTGCGATGGCCCCTGAGCCCCGGCACACTGCTCTGAGGGGTCTCGGTGCCCCTGACGTGGGACCTCTGCACCTCAGTCCCTCATCTAAGTGGTCCTTGCCCTGCAGGTGCCCAGCAGACCCAGACTCCACCCTCTTGTGCATCCTTTCCCCTTTGTCACCAGCCCCCCAAAAATCTGTCCGAGGTTCCCCATGTAGCTTTCTTGTATCTTTTTTTTTTTCACTTCCAGATAGTAACTGATCTGGAATGATTCATTTTGGCACCAAATGCTTCAAAAGCCGCCTCTGCCCTCACCATAGGTGCTGGTGTTCTTAAATTGGTGTTTGTGCTATTTCTTTTTAAATAGTTTTTTTTTTTTTAAGTATAAGAAACCCTAATTGCTCTTTGGGGACTGCCGGGTATGGCCTCAGTCCTGTCTGAGCCCCTGCACCCTGGTGGCCCACGGTCTCGTCACCAAAGCCACTGCCCAGGTGGGGTGACAGCAGAGACTTTGGTTCGAATGGAAAAGGCCGCTAGGGAGCTGGATGAGCCAGAGTGTCTCTGGTCCTCGATGTGCTTGCTGACACGTTTGGTTTGGCCTGGCCTGGTGTGCAGCTGTTCTGAGCAGACCGGGCTGGGCCTGTCACTGACGGACAGCCCTCGCAGAAAGTGGAGGTTCTGCCCAGGAAGAGTCCCAAGGCCCTCGGACCCTCCTGTCTGCGTCCTTCACATCATGCTCAATAAGACCTCACCTCAATGTGATTCTGCACATTTTGGTGTTAATAAAAAAACAACACGTGAAATATTCTGCCATGTTCCCAAATACATATAGATACCACCACCCAGTTATATTTTGCAGCCTTTAGCCCTATTAATGTCTCAGGTTTCTCTCTCGACACCACCATCCATCCCTGTGGGGTGGACTAAAGACCCCTCCCCATCTATACTGCCACCACCTCTACCCGCATCTTCTAACCACCACAAACCCCTTCCACCCCTCAGCCACTTACTGTGACAGGCCTCACTTCACCGGCCCTCTGTAGGCACAGCCCATTGGCACACCCCTGGTTGCCAAGCCCAGCAGACACTTCCTAACCTCGTCTCGAAGTTGCCATCAACCTGGGGCTGCCCTTGGCCAGGGTGCCAAGCAGCCATTTGTCTAGTTGTCTGGGCCTCCCAGACCCTCCAGTCTTGCAGCAGCACCTCTGCACTCAGGGCTGGACTTCTTGGGTGCCCTGCCCCTTTCCGGACAGTGGCATTCATTCCCCAGCCCTATCGGTCCCCCGTATTCATTGCTTGAGCTATACCTCAGGCTCTAAAAATGCAAAAAGCTGCCCCTTCAGGCAGCCCCATCTCATGACTAACTCACCTCCAAGCCAGAACCACGGCCCCTCCCTGGCCTTCCCCAAGCCCTGTTCTGCCTTCTGAGTCTCTCCGGTAGCTGCCAGGTCTGGGTCACCCCCTGCCCAGCTCTCCTTGATCCATACCTCGCCCTCCTCTGCAGCAACTGATGTCTCCCACAGTAGGGCGGAGCTGCCTGCTCCTGGCTGAAAAGCCCTTGGGCCAGGAACATCTCCAACCAGACACAGGAAAGTGGACTCTCTGTGTCCTGACCACTGCCCAGGGTGGGTGCAGTGTGAGGTGTGCATGGAACCAGGAGGTACCTCAGCGCCAGCTGGGACCCTGCCACTCCTCAGTCCCACACCCCCAGTCTGGGCTCACACTGGGCGCTTTGCCTCATAATACCAGAGGAGGAAGCCTTGAGCCCCACAAGACGTTCACAGCTGCTCTCTCCTTCCCCAGCCGAGGTCTGGAGACAAACTGAGCACCTTGTCACCGTGTTGGTGGGGCGTGACTGACTGCAGTCAGGGGCACTGTCCCACGTTCTCCCCTTTCCTGCTGTGGCTCAGGGCCACAAGTGTGGTCACACAGTGGCTTGCAGCCCAGCAACAGATGCACTGAACAGGACCCTCGCCAGCAGGACCACCGTGGGGACCGCCTCATTCCTGCAGCACCCCCAGCTGGGACCTGAGGTGCTCAGGCACCAGGCAAGCCCTGGATGCTGTAGACAGAGGTGACCCCAAGGCAACCCCCAGGCAGCCTTAAGCTAGAGAGAAAGCGCTGGACATGAGCAGACAGGAGCCCAGATGACAGCATATGGCACCCTGGAGGCGTCTCAAGGGCTCTGTCCTCCAGAAGGGAAGAGGTTTGGTGCAGCCTCGCTGGCAGACCCTGGCTGAGGATGACAGATAGGCAGGCGGGTGGGGGACAGATAGAACTTTATTGGAGGAAGTGATGGAGGTTGGGGTGTGAACCTCAGCGAGTCCCCCAGAGAGGCCCAGACAAGCTCTGGGACTCAAATGTGGCCAGGAGAGGGTGCTCTGGGGAAACGCTAGGTGGAGAGCACCAGGGGCTTGGGCCCCGGAACTTGCCGGAGGAGGGGCAACCTAAGGACTGGGGGAGAGGCGCGGGGCTGGGCGCCGGGGAGGTCCGCTTGAAGACCCGCAGGGCGGCTCAGGCGCGAGGTCCCGGGAGGAGGGGCAGGCAGCCCAGCGCCGAGAGGCAGACGGTCCCGTAGGCTTGGGAATAGCCCCCCAGCGTGGCCCGCGCGGCTCCCTGGGCCCCCTGTGTGGCCGAGGCCCCGAACATCCTCCGACCGGGCCGGGCCGCCCCGGGAGATCGAGGAGGAACCTGCACACAGACCAGCATCGAGGACCGTGGAGGGAGCGCCCAGCGGAAGGGAAGGAAGGGGGCCGGGGAGCGGGAAGCGGGGCGCGTGGGCTCACCCGTGGCGCGCCGGGCGCGTTCTCACCGCGGCCCGGGTTCCGGTCACTCCTGATCAGTGCCCGGACGGCCACCTGGGCGGCGGCCTGCGAGGTCAAGGAGGGCGCCGCCTCCCTCACGCCGGGCTTCACCTGGGGAGGAGCGAGTGGCAGCGTCACCAGCGCCCTCGTAAAGAAGCAGCGGGAGCGGTCCTGCCCTGCCGCGCCCCCACCACGACCTACCCACGAGGATGACGTCGCCCCGCCGGGCCCCGCCCCTCTCCCAGGACCTCCTGGGGGCGGAGGCTGGTGCAGGGGGGCTGAGTTCTGCCTGGGAGGGTCCTGGGCTCCGCCGAGGGCGTCTGTGGGGTCGGGAGACCAAACCCCCGGGGTCAGGAGTCCGGCGCTGCTGGCGGTTGGTGGCCCCACACATCGGCCACCAGACCACGCACCGTGCACGGGGCCGAGGCCGGGGTTATTCCGAGGCCGGCGTCCGGAGTTCAACGCGGGCGAGCCCGAGGGCAGCTGGGCCTCCGGCTCGGGGGTCGGGGGGCCGCCCCCCAGGCCCGTCTCCTTCGAGAGGCGGCCGTGGCCCCTGCGCTCCAAGATCATCTGCGAGAGCGGAAGGGCGCTCAGAGGGCGGTGGGAGTGGGGGCGGGGTCGCTGCGCAGAGGAGGCCTCGGGGCCCGAATGACGCGGGTGGCGTCTCGGAGCACCTGATGGAGGCGGCGGCGATACTCGGCGGCTGAGAGCTGGGCTCCTTCCTGCACCGGGAGCCGCACGTCCCCCCCCAGTGTCCACTCACGGGCCGGGCAGTGGAACCTGCGGGGAGCCAGCCAGGCGGGTGCTGGGGTGGTGGGGCCGGGCTGCCTCGGGAGAGCTGCTCGGAGCTTTGCAGCCCACCGCCACCCCCAGCCGCTACCTCTGCACGTAGGGGTGCTGCAGGGCCTGGGCTGCGCTGAGCCGCTTGTGCGGGGCAAACATCAGGAGTCTCGAGAGGAGGTCCAGGGCATCTGGAGGGGTGTCGGGGGGCAGGAGGGCATCTAGCGTCTGCCTGGGCCTGCGGGAGGCCAGCTCGTCAGGGTTTCCAGGGTCTGGCCCCCCGTCCACATCTATGCTCCTTGCTAGGGTTTCAACTTCCACCCGCCCCCCAGTTTCCTGCCCCCTGCATCACCCTCGGGCGCCGAGGAAGGTCGTCAGGCCCCTGATCTCTGAGGCCTGGGGCGGCTCCTGCCGCTCTCCCAGAGCCAGTGGGGCCCACCATGGGGTCTCCTCATTTCAGGCTGACCAACAGTTACCCAGTTCAGGACTGTGGTCAGGAGGGCAGGGCCCACGGAGCTGACACTCGCTGGCCCTGAAGGCTGCAGGGAGCACGCTGGGGCCCCCTGAAGCCCCCGCACTCACCGGGACCCCAGGTGCTGCAGAACTGAGATGTTGCAGCCAGAGCCGAGCGCCAGGAGGTCTGGGAGCAAGGGCAGAAGGCAGTGTACTCAGGAGTCAGGAAGGTGGGTGGCCACTGCTTCCGGCCTGTGCAGCAACCTCCTCTGCAGGGCCTTGGCCTCTGGCTCAAACCCCGAAACCAGGTCGCGCACCACCCCTAGTGTGCCCACACGTGCACCTGTCCTCACACGCCTGCCTCCTCCACATGCCGCGTGCTCTCGCGTGCACGCATGTACCCCCCACCTCCATGGGGAGCGCCTTGCCCCCTCCACCAGAGCAGACTGGGGAGAGAACAGGGCTCCCCACGCTGCCCTCACACCGCCGCCCCCCAGGGAGGAGGGACCACTGCGGGCTGCCCCTCAAGCCGCCTCCACCCATCGCTTCGCTAGCACCGTGTCCGGCCCCTGGCAGCACAGTGTGGAGCTGCCTGTCGCCCCTCCACAGAGCTCGTGCTGTTCCCTGCCCCCGCTGGACCCTTGATGGGCACTGCCTGACCCTCGTGGGCCCCGTGTCCCTGGCAGAAACCCCCAGCAGCCCTCCCCTGGGCCCACCCTGCACAGCTTGCCCCCTCCAGGCTTGCCAAGGCCTCTGGACCCTGCTCATCCCACCTCCCTGCCTTTCCCAGCCCCATCCCCTCCCCGCTGTCCTCCCATGCAGTCCTGATCCATCCCCCCACAGCTGTGTGCCAGCAGCTGCCTGCCCACACACTCACCCTCCTTGGATGGTGGTGGGATGGCCTCCAGGATGAGCTCCAGCTGGTGGAGGGTGGACGTGCCAGGGAACAAGGGCCGCCCCCGCAGCATCTCCCCCAGAATGCAGCCCAGACTCCACATGTCCACCCCAGGGGTGTACCTGGTGTGGGGGTGGGTGGGTGTGGAGCTGGAGGGGGCACTCCAGAGGCCGAGGCGCAGGTGGGAGGAGGGACTACGAGTGGGTTCTGGGACTCGAGGGACAAGAAGGCCAAGGGCCCTGGCTGGGCAGGGGGGCGCGGGGGCCCTGACCTTGCAGGGGGAGGTGGGGCGGGATGAGGGCAGGTTGCTTGCTGTTACCAGCTGGAAGACAGCAACACCTCTGGAGCCCGGTACCATCTCGTGGCCACATACTCCGTCAGGGCATGCCCCTCGGGGACCTCAGGGAGGCCACTGAGGGGGCGAGCCAGGCCAAAGTCACAGAGCTTCACCAAACAGCTGGCATCCAGGAGAACATTGGATGGCTGGGGGTGTAGAGGCAGGCTGTGGGCTGACCGGGCTGGGGCTCGAGGACCTGGTGCACTGCTGGAGCACTGGCTGGGCAGTGGAGCTCAGCAGACAGGTGTGGGTAGTACCTTCTGGTCCCGGTGGATGACCCGCCCTGAGTGAATGAACTTGGTGGCCCGCAGCAGCTGGTAGAAGATGTAGCGTTTGTGGGTGTCCTTTAGCAGCGTGCCCTTGCAGATGACAGCATTCAGGTCGGTATCTGGGGAGGCCTGCGGGTCAGTCTGGCGGGCCTGGGGAGGGTGGGCCAGGCGAGCCCACTCTGCACCCCCACGGGGACTCCTAAGCCCCCACAGACCCAGGCCTCGCCGGCACATGCTGGGCACAAGCACTGCCCGGGAGCCCCTGCCCGCCTCTCAAGCCTGCCCACCGTCTTTGTCAGCACAGCAAACAAAGTTTGTGGAATTGTTTTTATACTTTATTTCATGCTCCCTTTGTTTTATCAAATGAGCAGGAAAAAAGGACACATAGCTGCAAAACCTCACAGAGGCGGGGGTCAAGGTATTCGCCACCAGGCCTTGGGGGCTGACACTCTCCAGCTCCAAGGGACTCTGCTCACGCTGAGCGCACTGGCCACTGCGGGAAACACTGGGGTGTGGGCAGGCAGGGGCGGTCCTGGGCCTGGACAAAGGGGGACTGGGGTCTGCGGGAGGCTTCACTCACCCATAGACTCAAACACCAGGTAAATGTCCCTGTCGTTCTCTGCCGGGATCACATCCAGGAGGCGGACGATGTTGGGATGGTCCCCAAATTCCTGGGGAAAGAGCAGGGGGCTGTGCCCTGGGGGCCAGGGGCCAGGCTTCCCCTTCTTTGGAGAAACAGCACCTGGAGCAGCAGGTAGATGGCCTGGCCACTCACCTGGAGAAGCATGATTTCCCGGAACGTCCTCTGGAAGGAGACAGAAACATGAGTGTGGGTATGGAGGAAGAAGGAAGGCCCTGTCCGGAGAGGATGCGAAAGGACAGACGCTCAGTGCCCGCACGCCTGCTGGACCCTGGGTTTGCAGGGGGCGGTGCTCTGAAAATTGCAGAAACCTGCTGTGATTGGGTTCCCAGTTGTACCTTTCCGACACAAGGCCGCGGGGGGCCACCCCCCAGCCCTGCCTCATCCTTTCCCACACTGCTCGCTTCCCTACTCACTTACCTGGGCATCTGTCTTATCCTTGAAGGCATCAAAGATTTTCTTGATGGCCACGACCTCGCCAGTCCTCCGATCCACCGCCTTCCACACGATGCCATAGGCCTGAGGAGGACGGTGGTCAGCCTGCAGGGCACAGAGCCCCGCCAGGGTGCCTCCTGCAGACACGAGCCTCCTCCTTCCCACTCTGCTTCCAGAGAGGGGAAGCCCCCAAAGTTGCAGGCCTTCAGAGGAGGCTGATGGGAAGCAATGGGGGTTAGAGGCAAGAGAGGGGGCCTCTGGGGAGGCCCCAGGGGGATGTGGGGTAGCAGGTCCTGACTGTGGAACGGGAGGGAGTTTCTGGGTGGGTCCCTTCTCTGACAGACTTTCACCTTTGCAGGCATCCTGATCCCACTCTCGTGTAACCCCAGCCAGCCTGTCCGCAGATCCTGTTGGCTCCAACTTCAGAATTCATCAGAATCTGAAGACTTCCTCTCCCCTCTGCCCCTCCATCCTGGTCCGAGCCTCTCCCACCTCCAGCCCTATCACTGCCCTGACCTCTTAAATTCTCTCCCCCACCCACTCCCACAGAGCATCCTCAGCCGAGCGGGCAGCCTGGCCTTGTAAAGTGGTACCAAAGGCTGCTCCTCTCCCCGTGTCACTCACAGCAGGAGCTGAAGTCCTTGCAGTTCCCCAAATCCCCATGTTCCCAGACCGTCCCCCTAGTCTCCTGTCCAGTTACATCAGCTCTGCTTCCTCCCACCAGCTCAGCATGTCCTTGCCCCAGGGCTTCTGCATGACTGCTCGCACTGTCTGCAACTCTCTCTGCTCCGTGTCTCACACTTGCACACACCCTGTGATCCACCGTGACACATGTACTCTCACACAGACACATTTACTCTCACACAGTCCGATCTGCTCTCCCACGCCCACAGTCACAAATGCACTCGGGCTCTCACGGGGCTCTGGCCAGCACTCCATGCCCACCCCGCTCACTGGCTCAGGCCCTTCTTGGGCAGGCGTCTGCCTGCCCTCGGCGCCTGTGTCGCACTATGGGCACCGGGAGAGGCAGCCGGGAGCCTGAGGCGGTGGTGGGGACAGCGGGGGCCGGGGGGGCTCTAGGATCAGACCTGAGACCTTGGGGGGCCCAGCTCTCAGCTGCTTCTCAGAGCCAGGGGACAAGTTCCCTGTGAGTAGGGCGCCCTGTTGTCGGAAACGGGGTACACCTGCAGCTCATGGAGGACGCAGGACCCCAGCGCAGGAGTCCCTGCAGCGTGGACGGCCCTACCCACGTCCTGCAGGTCCCGCGGACGCCCGGGCGCCTCTCGAGCTCACCCCCTTCCCGAGCCGCCGCTTGAGCAGGTATCGCTGGGCGACGTGACGGTCCACCTCGGCGGTGCACATGTCGGCAAGCGGGAAGCAGGAAGCCTCCAGACAACCTCGGGGCTCCAACTGTTGAACCCGGTTGCCTTGGGAACCGGCGGAGCGCCGTCTGCCGTCCAAACCCCGCCCCATCCGGGGCCGCCGAGGAGCCCCTCCCCGCAGCCCCGCCTCGGGGCCCGCCCGGCCGAGCCCGAGAAGGTTGCACTCTGCGCCCCCTCGCCGCACCTGCGCCCAAGGAGCCTTCTGCCCACCCCGGGCCTCTGTACGTGCGGTGCCCACGGCCGGGCACCTCTCTGCCTTCTTCCGGGCTTGCTAAGGCGGTACCAAAGGGTAACGTGTGACTCGAAGCCCTCCTCTCCGGAGGTATTTGGGGGCGGGGGCCGTGGCATCCCCAACGTGTAAAACGCTACAGCCACTTTGGGAAAATATTTGGTCGTTTCTTAAAACGTTTAACTTAGATTTAGCGTGACTCGGGCATCTTCCGGTGGTAATCACCCAAGAGAAATAAAAACATGCGTCGAGTTCCACACCCACGTACATAGCTTTATTTGTACATAGCCCCAAACTGTAAACAACTCGAATGTTGCTTCCAGCATTTGAAACAGGAATAAACAAAAAGTGGTATAACCACACAGTGGAATATTACGCAGAAAAACAGAAAAGGACAGCTGTTGATACACACGACATGGCTGAAGCTCAAAATCATGATGCTGATTAAAGAAGCCAGATCTTCTGGTGCCATCTGTACGAAATTCTAGAGAATGCCAACTACAGATCACCTACAGATCTGGTGCCATCTGTACGAAATTCTAGAGAATGCCAACTACAGATCACCTACAGAAATTCTAGAGAGTGCCACCTACAGATAGCCTTGTGGTAGAGTGGAGGGAGAGATGCCTTGCAAGTGGTACAAGAAAACTTTAGGAGGTGATAGAAATGTTCAAGCCTGGTGATGGTTTCAGACATTTAACACGTATGTTAAGACAGTTGAAACTGTACACTTCAAATATGCGCAGTTTATTATACTTCAGCTGTATCTCAGTATAAAGTTGGAGGGGGGAGGGGATAAACATGAGAAAAAGAAACAAACAAGAGATGAGAGACTTTTATTCTGGTCATGAGGGAGTGACTGGACTGTCCATGCTCTTCACTGATGAAGAGTTAGGACAACCAGCACCGCAGGACTGTGCTCTCAGCAAAACACACCAGATGAGGGCCTCTTAGTTCTCTTGCTGAGCACCACACAGGGCAAAGATGGAGAAATTTCCAAGAGTCCAAGCACAGAACAAGAGGGGTGGGGGGTGGGGGGGTAAGCTGAACAGTCCAGATTTCATATAGGCAGAGGACACCTTTAATGCTGAGCAGCCAGGGTGGACATCAGAACATTCAGGAGAAACCCCAGGCGGGTCATGGCCTCAGTGAAGCGACTGAACTAGCTCTCGACTAAAGGCTGTTCCGCACCCATCATGACTGTGGAGAGCAAGCCTCAAAGGGAACAAGATGACACAGGCTGTTTAGTTTAACAGGCTGCCAAGGATGTCAATACTCTTTAAAGGGAAACAGGAACAAAACAATACTCAGTAGCATAAAATTCACAATATCCAGCACCCAATAAATAGTTATTAGACTTACCCAATTAAAATTATGGACAAGGGCTTCCCTGGTGGCTTGGTGGTAAAGAATCTCCCTGCAAATGCAGGAGACATGGGTTTGATCCGTGGTCTGGGAAGATCCCACATGCCTTGGAGCAACCAAGTCTGAGTGCTACAACTAGTGAGCCTGAGCTCAGGGAGCCCAGGAACCGCAACTGCTGAAGTGCTCCACAGCAGAAGAAGCCACTGCAGTGAGAAGCCAGTACACTGCAGCTAGAGAGTAGCCCCCGCTGTCTGCAACTGGAGAAAGCCCTCATGCAGCAATGAAGACCCAGCACAGTCAAAGACAGGTAAATAAAATTTAAACCAAACCAAACCAGAAAACTATGGACAAAGACTTGAATAGACCCATCTTCAAAGAAAATGTACCAATGGCCAGCAGCATAGGAAAAGACACTTGACGTCATTAACTATCAGGGAAACGCAGTCATGACACGTGGGGTCACGCTTGCCCACTAGGATGACTGCAAAATGAAACAAAAGAAGTCTTGGCAAGGATGGAGAAAACTCAGAACTCTCATAAGGTGCTGGTGGGATGTAAAACAGTGAGGTTACTGTGGAAAACTGTTTGGCAATTCCTCAATAAGTTAAAGATAGAATTCCCATATGATCCAGCAGTTCCACTTCTGGGTATAAGCATGTGTGTGCATGCTCAGTTGCTCAGTCGTGTCCAATTCTTAGCTTGCCAGGCTCCTCTATCCGTGGAATTTTCCAGGCAAGAACACCAGAGTGGGTTGCCATTTCCTACTGCAGGGGCTCTTCCTGACCCAGGGATTGAACCAACATCTCTTGCATCTCCTGCATTGGCAGGCAGATTCTTCACCATTGCACCCCCTGAGAAACCTCTGAGTGTATATCCAAGATAAATGAAGACAGATATTCAAACAAATACTTGTACATGAGTTTTTGCAACAGCCTAGTCACAAAAACCAAAAGGTAGAAACAACCCAAATATCCATCAACTGATGAATGGATAAAGAAAAGTATATCTATACAGACAATGGAATATAATTCATCCATAAAAAGGATTTAAGTAATGGTATATGCTACAATGTGGAAACAGTGCTAAGTGAAATAAGTCAGATACAAAAGGTCACATATTTAATGATTTTCACTTGAAGGAAATACTCAGAATATGTAACTCGATAAACACAGAAGGGCTTCCCTGATGGCTCAGTTGGTAAAGAACCTGCCTGTAATGCAGGAGATCTGGGTTCGATCCCTGGGTTGGGAAGATCCCCTGGAAAAAGGAATGGCAACCCACTCCAGTATTCTTGCTTGGAGAATTCCATGGACAGAAGAGTCTGTCAGGCTACAGTCCATGGGGTCAGAAAACAGTTGGACATGACTGAGTATGTATGCACTTTTAAAAAGCTATTCATGCTCCTGGATATATAGAAAATATGAATAAGTAGGAAAAAAAATGATCAGTGAATTCAAAGACACAGCTACCCAAACTGAAAGCACAGAGGGGAAAAAAAAGAGTAATGACTTGTGGGATAGTGTCAACCAAAAGGGGCGTGCAATACGTATGTTTGAGAAAGTAATGGCTGAAATTTTTGCAAATTTAAAGAAAAAATGATATATTCACAGATTCAGGAAATTAAATGAAACCCAACTAGGAAAAACACAAAGAAGTCATAACTAAATTGCTGAAAAGCAGTGATAAAGAAACAATTTTTAAAATAACCAAAGAAATTTACGTGCAGAGGAACAAAAAAATAAGCATGACTTCAGAGTTTTTATCAGAAAAAAAATTCAAGCCAGAAGAAAAAGGAATGACGTCATTAATGTACTCAAAGGGGAAAAAAGCCAATCTAGAGTTCTTGAACCAATCCCTAAAAGTCCAGCATATAGAAAGCATGGGTTTCCCTGGAGGCTCAAATGGTAAAGAATCTGCCTGCAGTGCAGGAGACTCAGGTTCGATTCCTGGGTCAGGAAGATCCCCTGGAGAAGAAAATGGCAACCCACTCCAGTATCCTTGCCTGGAGAATCCCATGGGCAGAGGAGAAGAGCCTGGCAGGCTACAGTCTCTTGGGTCACAGAGTCAGACACTACTGATTGAATAACACACAGAAAGCATATACAATAGTTTTTGAATGAGAAGCTGGCTATGGTTAAAGCAGAACTCAGTGCTAAAAAATTAGAAGAGTAAGTACAGGGCTGCCACACAGACATGGTAACTCTTCAGGCTGGAAATGAACTGAATCTGGTGAGAAACATGGTCTCAGGAAACCACAGGGGCCTTTAGTGGAAAAGCCCCCTGCCAAAGGAAATGGATGACATAAATCATTAAATGACTTGGGCACTGATGGGAAATGCATGCAATTAAATGTTCTATTATATTTAAAATGGTTTCATATTATTGACATCTTATAATCAAGAAAACTGATACAGACCATAGAAAATAAAGATGCAATTCAAGAAGTAAAAAGAGGAATTACTAGTATCAGGAATGAAAGACTATACTCCTACCAAACCCTTCAAGCATTGACCAGAAAATAAGGGTTTATTGTCAACAACCTCCCACCAAGATACTTGATAACTTAGATGAAATTAAAAATTCACTGAATGAGTGGGAATATTCCCCAGATATAACCAGTAATAAACAAAGCGAAAAGCTCTATGCCTACAAGGACAGAGAAGAGAAGGAAAAGAAGGACTGACAACCACTTGGATAGGCTGAAAGGGATGAGAGCTGGATTCACTGCGGAGGGTCTGAGGTGGGGAGCGGGGCCGTGAGCCGGGCAGGAGGCACAGCCAGGCGCTCCCCAGCGGTGGGCAGCAGGAGCAGCAAGTGGATGCAGGAGCAGCAAGTGGATGCAGGAGCCTAGTGAACTCACCAACAAGGCAGGACCAGGGGTGGGGCGTGGAGCAGCCCCACACAGCTGCGGAGGGCAGTGGGCACCGCTGGCCCATGGCCGGCAGCCCAGCCCCTCTTCTCCCTGCCTCCTCCTCGGAACCCGCACCAAAGGCAGTCTCAGCCCTGCCATTCTCCCAGCAAGAACACGGCCATTAAGCAGAAGCAGCCCCAAATCAGTGAATTTCAGCAAAAAAGAATTCTGCAGCATGAACTTCATTACATTCACTTAATTATTAAATCAGTTTTTCAGTGGTCATTTGACTCATCCACTTGCTCTTTTTAAATCTGCTATTACGTGTTTTCTCTTGGGGCAGTTATTTCCACCCACTCCATTTTCCCCTTGTTTAAATATCCTTGCAGATATAAATTTTGTCAAGTTTTTATTTTCTCATCAAGTGTCAGTTGACAGTTTTATTGCATGCAATTGTAGCTTCAGGTTTGTTCTGAGTGCATTATTGATTTAGGGTATTTATTATGCATTCAAGAAAAAGTGGACCGTGCATTGAACTTTTAACTGACCCATGGGGAAATCACGTGCAGTTTGGAGGGCCTCATCCAGGAAACCCACACTTGGGGGGAGTGAGCACATGGCAGGTCAAACTCCCAGGTTGAGATGATTTGGCCTGAAGTTCCTGCTTCATGGTCACCAGCCTCCCTAACACCCTGGAGACCAGACTCACGGGAGCCCTTCCCGGCGGCACAGTGTCACAGTCCACGTGGGCCCCACCCTTCCCTGTGAGTCACAGTCCAGGTTCAGGGCCCCACCCTTCCTGCCCCTCAGTGTCCAAGTCTGAGTAGATATCAGCTGCGTCCCCATCTACATTACGGTGGAGCCCACTGCCCATCCTGTCCCCAGAGCAGCCCTGAGCCTGCAGCAAGAGGACCTGCTGTGCTCCCCAGCACCTGGGGCTCCAAACTGGGCTCTCCTCTCCCGCTCCCAGCGAGGGCTATGGACCCAGGTACCCCAGGTCACCCCAGGCAGCTGCCTGCGCCTCTCCTAGGAGGGCGCCTTTGGGTTGTAGATGCCCTTGTCTCTAGATCATGTGTCCAGACTCAAACAGGGGACGCCTCTCCTGACTGTCTCTCAGGGGTGTCTCTGAACCAGCCTGTGGAGGTGGGTGCTGGCATTGCCATCGGAGCCTGCGCGGGGCTCTGGACTCTGGGCATCCTTCTGTTTGTCATTCCCTTCCTCACAAACAGAGGTAGGTGAGCACCCCTGGCGGGGCGCACAGACCAACCTGGATCATACCCCGAGCTCCCTGGCCTGGCCACTCAGGGGGGACCAAGGACCAAGCCACAGGCCCTGGGCTCCAACGAGGCCTCTTCCCAAAGCTGTGACCCACTGACCCTGAGCAGGCCAGGGCCCTGGGTCACCACAGCAGCATTGCCACAGGGCCCTGACCCACCCTCGCATGCTCCGTATGCACATGTGCGCAGCCAGGGCTCCTGCTGGCTCCCGCCCGTGTGGCTCCTGGGAACTGGGTGACGTGCAGCATTGTCCCTCACAGCTGTGTGTCCCTCACGGCCTGTATGTCTGGGGAGGGCACTTCCTTCATGGGCGGCCGCGGCTGTGGGAGCTGACTCACATCGTGGCCTGGATCTTGTCTTTCCAGCTGAGGCTGACCATGAGCCTGGTGTGGGTCTGGCACCAGTTCCAAGGTACTTGGCTGTGGGGGAAGGCCGCTTGAGGAAGGTGGCCAGCCCAGGGCCAGCTCAGGTTGAGGGTGGGGCAGGGCAGGGCGGCAGGCAGCCCCAAACGGGGATCTAGGGAAGATGACAGACTTGGGGGCCTGCCCAGGATGAGAGAACAGCCAGGTCTGGGGTCTCCAGGGCTTGACCTCAGCCAGAGGACGCACTGGATAGACAGGCTCTCCTGGACCTCTCTCATGGTCCTGCCCATCCTCCCCTTCACCGTGGTGATCGCCATCAGTGCTGTGCTTCTGATCAAGGGACAAGGTACCAGGGTGGGGCTGGGGCATCCCTCCTGCCAGGCCCCCTTTGTCTGACCTCTGCCAGAGAGGCAGTGCACACAGTGGGAAGAGCCCACTAAGGCCCAAGTCACAGACCCAGTGCTTTCAGGAGTCCTCACTCTGTGCCTGTTTTTCCATCTGTGACATGGGAGCAGGAAGTGCTTACCCGCGGGTCAGACACACAGCCCAAGCCCGTTGGTACTCCAGAGAAGGGGCGCTCACCCCAAGTCTCCAGAGCCAGGAGGGAGGGCTCCAAGGCAGAAGGAACAGCAAGCCAGGGCGGGAAGGTGTGCCCTCTGGTGGCCTGGCCAGGTAGGGGCAGGGGCTCAGCCAAAAGAGCCTGATGGGACACTGTGCTGCGGCTCAGGGTCCAGGGCACGCTCGAGCCCACCGGGAAGGAGGTAGGGGGGTGGCCTTGGGAGAAGTTGAGCAGACTGCCAGTGCCCCTTCCTTCCAGTGTCTTTCCAGCTCAGGGTCCCGGTTAAGAGGTGAGTGACCCCTCCAGACACTCCCCAGCCTGGGTCTTGGCCCCTGGAAGGACAGAGACCGCATGCCATCACGAAGGGAGGGTGGAAGACCCCAAGGGTGGGGAGATGGATCAGGAGTAACACTTGGCTTTGAATCTGGGCCCTTGGAGGTGAGTTCCGTTTCCAGTGGGCGGCGGGGGAACCTGGACACTAGTCACCCCTTTCTCAGCACAATTAGAGAAAGCCCCTGAGGTCTGCAGTAGGGGCGTCTCAGCCCGCCTCCAGGCCCGGCATGCCCCTCTTCCCCGGGAGAGGGGCCGCTCCCGGGAACACCCACAGGCCCCGTGGCCTTCGGCGCGGAGCGAGCCCGAGGAAGCCAAGGAGACAATTCTGACCCTAATTGCCGCGGGTCAGAGTCGGCCGGGCGGCCGGCTCAGCTGCGAGCGCCGAGGTGGACGCTTCCGGCTGAGAGGGGGCGGACCGGGCGGGTGGGGCGGAGCAGGGAGGGAGCCGATCCCGAATTGGGCGGGCTTTGCCCGTGATCGCCGCAGGACCCGGTCAGGGGCCGGAGTAGGGCCATGGGGGCGGGTGGGGGGACTTCCCTGGGGCTCCGCCTTCGAGGCCCTCGGGATTGCGTCATCGGGAATTGCAGCGCCTGGGAGAAGACGTCTCCAGGAACCCAGAGAACCAGCAAGAGGAAACGCTCGCCACGCCTCTTCGGTAAAGAGGCGTTTATGAGCTGTAACGCGAGGACAAATCGCCGAGAAACCTGCGAAGCCCAGACGACTTTAAAAACCTCTGCTCATCGGGTGCCTCACTTCGAAACAGAAATTAAAAGGCCAAGGTCTGCCTAGACACTCCCGCGCAGATGTGTGCGGGGCAGGAGCCCGGGAGGGGGGACGGTGCGGCGTGGCCTGGGAGGGCAAGGGATCTGAGACCGCGGAGGACCCGCCCAGCCCGGTCTTCAGAGCAGGTCCTCACCTCGCAGTCTGGTTCGGTTCAGTTCAGTTCAGTTAACTTGCTCAGTCGTGTCCGACTTTTGGTGACCCCATGGACTGCAGCACGCCAGGCTTCCTTGTCCATTACCAACTCCCGGAGCTTAGTCAAACTCATGTCCATCGAGTTGGTGACGCCATCCAACCATCCATCCTCTGTTATCCCCTTCTCCTCCTGCCTTCAATCTTTCCCAGCATCAGGGTCTTTTCCAATGAGTCAATTCTTCGCATCAGATGGCCAGGGTACTGGAGTTTCAGCTTCAGCATCAGTCCTTCCAATGAATATTCAGGACTGATCTCCTTTAGGATGGACTGATTGGATCTCCTTGCAGTCCAAGGGACTCTCGAGAGTCTTCTCCAACACCACAGTTTAAATGCATCAATTCTTTGCATTCAGCTTTCTTTATTTATTCAACTTTTTTTTTCTTTATTTATTCAACACTCACATCCATACATGACTGGAAAAACCATACCCTTGACTATACAGGCCTTTGTCGGCCAAGTGGTGTCTCTGCTTTTTAATATGCTGTCTAGATTGGTCACAGCTTTTTCTTCCAAGTAGTAAGCGTCTTTTAATTTCATGGCTGCAGTCATCATCTGCAGTGATTTTGGAGCCCCAAAGATAAAGCCTGTCACTGTTTTAACTGTTTCCCCATTTATTTGCCATGAAGTGATGGGGCTGGATGCCATGATCTTAGTTTTCTGAATGTTGAGTTTTAAGCCAGCTTTTTCACTCTCCTCTTTCACCTTCACCAAGAGGTTCTTTAGTTCTTCCTCGCTTTCTGCCATAAGGGTGGTGTTATCTGCATATCTGAGGTTATTGATATTTCTCCCAGCAATCTTGATTCCAGCTTGTGCTTCATGCAGCCCGGAATTTTGCATGATGCACTCTGCATAGAAGTTAAATAAGCCGGGTGACAATATACAGCCCTGACATACTCCTTCCCCTATTTGGAACCAGTCTGTTGTCCCATGTCCAGTTCTAACTGCTGCTTCTTGACCTGCATACAGATTTCTCAGGAGGCAGGTAAGGTGGTCTGGTATTCCCATCTCTTGAAGAATTTTCCACAGTTTGTTGTGATCCACACAGTCAAGGGCTTTGGCTTAGTCAATAAAGCAGAAGTAGATGTTTTTCTGGAACCCTTTTGCTTTTTCAATGATCCAACAGACGTTGGCAATTTGATCTCTGTTTCCTCTGCCTTTTCAAATTCCAGCTTGAACATGTGGAAGGTCTCTTTTCATGTACTGCTGAAGCCTGGCTTGGAGAATTCTGAGCATTACTTTGCTAGCATGTGAGATGACTGCAAGTGTGTGGTAGTTTGAAAATTCTTTGGCATTGCCTTTCTTTGGGATTGGAATGAAAACTGACCTTTTCCAGTCCTGTGGCCACTGCTGAGTTTTCCAAATTTGCTGGCATATTGAGTGCAGCACTTTCACAGCATCATCTCTGCATATTTGAAATAGCTCAACTGGCATTCCATCACCTCCACTAGCTTTGTTCAGGGCAATGCTTCCTAAGGCCCACTTGACTTTGAATTCCAGGATGTCTGGCTCTAGGTCAGTGATCACATCATCGTGATTATCTGGGTCATGAAGCTCTTTTTTTGTACAGTTCTTCTGTGTATTCTTGCCACCTCTTCTTAATATCTTCTGCTTCTGTTAGGTCCATACCATTTCTGTCCTTTGTTGTTCCCATCTTTGCATGAAATGTTCCCTTGATATCTCTAATTTTCTTGAAGAAATCTCTAGTCTTTCCCATTCTATTGTTTTCCTCTATTTCTTTGCATTGATCACTGAGGAAGGCTTTCTTATCTCTCCATGCTATTCTTTGGAAGTCTGCATTCAGATGGATATATCTTTCCTTTTCTCCTTTGCCTTTCACTTCTCTTTTCTCAGCTATTTATAAGTCTTCCTCAGACAACCATTTTGCCTTTATGCATTTCTTTTTCTTGGGGATGGTCTTGATCACTGCCTCCTGTACAATGTCACGAACCTCCATCCATAGTTCTTCAGACACTATCAGATCTAATCCCTTGAATCTATTTGTCACTTCCACTGTATAATTGTAAGGGATTTGATTTAGGTCATACCTGAATGGTCTAGTGGTTTTCCCAACTTTGTTCAATTTAAGTCTGAATTTAGCAATAAGGAGTTCATGATCTGAGCCACAGTCAGCTCCCGTTCTTGTTTTTGCTGACTGTATAGAGCTTCTCCTTCTTTGGCTGCAAAGAATACAAGCAATCTGATTTCAGTATTGACCATCTGGTTATATCCATCTGTAGAGTTGTCTCTTCTGTTGTTGGAAGAGGGTGTTTGCTATGACCAGTGTGTTCTTTTGGCAAAACTGTTAGCCTTTGTCCTGCTTCATTCTGTACTCCAAGGCAAAACTTGCCTGTTACTCCAGGTATCTCTTTAGTTCCTACTTTTGCATTCCAGTCCCCTATGATGAAAAGGACATCTTTTTTGGGTGTTAGTTCTAGAAGGGCTTGTAGGTCTTCATAGAACTGTTCAACTTCAGCTTCTTCAGCATTACTGGTTGGGGCATAGACTTTGATTGCTGTGATACTGAATGGTTTGCACACGAACAAAGACCATTCTGTCATTTTTGAGATTGCACCCAAGTACTGCATTTTGGACTCCTTTGTTGACTATGAGGGCTACTTCATTTCTTCTAAGGGATTCCTGTCCACAGTAGTAGATATAATGGTCATCTGAGTTAAATTCACCCATTCCAGTCCATTTTAGTTCACTGATTCCTAAAATGTCAATCTTCACTCTTGCCATCTCCTGTTTGACCACTTCCAATTTACCTTGATTCATGGACCTAACATTCCAGGTTCCTATGTAATATTGCTCTTTACAGCATTGGACTTTACTTCCATCCACAACTGGGCATTGTTTTCTTTTTGGCTCCATCTCTTCTTTCTGGAGTTATTTCTCCACTCTTCTCCAGTAGCATACCTACCAACCTAGGGAGTTCATCTTTCAGTGTTTTATCATTTTGCCTTTTCATTACTGTTCATGAGGTTCTCAAGGCAAGAATACTGAAGTCGTTTGCCATTCCCTTCTCCAGTGGACCATGTTTTGTCAGAACTCTCCACCATGACCTGTTTGTCTTGCGTGGCCGTACACAGCATGGCTCACAGTTTCATTGAGTTAGACAAGGTTTGGTCCGTATGATCAGGAATCTGTTTTGCCATCAGTCAAATGGTGACAGTGGCCCCAGGCAGGCCCCAGGGTGATGTGGTGTAGAGCGTTGTTGGCTGCCTCTGGAGGCAGAGAGACCCTGGTTAGGAATGCCAGGCTTGGAGGAGAAGGGGTACCAAATGGGCCTGGTGAAGCCCCCACTGCAGGGTCATGGCTGATTCTTGCCCTGTTCTACTTAGGCTTTCCTCAGTTTTCTGTAAGAAGCCCAGATCATTTAAGGCCAACACTCAGATGCTGTTTTAGGAGTTTATGAGTCAGTATTTCTTTAAATTTTTTTAACATGAAGATAATGGAAATTTTGCATTGTTAAAAGTTTGTCACTTTAACTTGTAAAATACATTTTTATAAGGAGGACAATGCTTCAAGTGTGTTCCTAATTTTAAGAAGCTCTGCCCCACCTTTGGTGCACGTGTAACTAACTAGAGCAAGTCCAGCCATTGGAGCAAAGTGCTGGGCTCTGAAGTCAATCTCCTAAGGCTTGTTGGAGGCAAGCCTTCCTACACATGTGGTTTCCTAAACTGTGCTCCTCACAATATTACGAGTCATCAGTTCTTGAACCTGTCCCTATGGCAGCCTATGTGGACATACCAGGACAGAAACCCAACGATGTGAAGGCAGGGCAGAATGGGTAGAGATTTAAGTTACTTGTCAAAAGCATCAGACAGGATGGGAGGCCTGTCCAGCCACTCTGGCCGGCTGAGAAGACCAAGCGCAGGTCAGTGGGTTGAGCTGAACAGATGCCTCATGGGCCTGCTGAGGAGAGGAAATCCCAGAGAAAAGCTCTCCTGACCAGGGGATGGCATCCGTATGGGGTTGGCCTTCCCAGCAGTCCTAACTCCTAGAGAGCTCCAGAGAGGAGGAAGGAATCACGAAGTGCTTCGAGGAAAACTGGGTCTCGGAGTGATGAAAAGTTGTGAAGAAGCGTTCTGTACTGACAAGATATACGGAGATTTCGTGTGCGGCAGGGTGTGGTGGGGGAGGCCAAGAAATTGGCGAAACCTCTCCTCATATGGCGGCCACTGGCACAGGGGCTGCAAAAGGGTCGTCTGGACGTGGAGAGTGGAGTCTACTCCGGCTGCTGCTGGGTCTGCTAGATTCAGAAGCAAGCCCAGTGTGGTCCTCCGGGGAAAGCCGAAGTCCTGCCCGTCTGGACTCCGATCTCTGCAGGGCAGGCACACGGGCCATCACGCACCGACTTCGAGTGAGGGAGTTGGGGGGAATGGAGAAAGCGGGGAGGTGGCGGGGGAGGGGGCGCTGCGCAAGCAACAGGACTGGAGTTGGGGAGGGCGACTAAGTTCTGTTTCCATGGAGACCGTTCCGGCTGAGGCACAACACTACTAAAGGTGGACGAACCCCGACTGTCAGCCAAGGTCCGGAAGGAGCCCACTAGTAAAGGTTGGCAACAATACCCTGACCCCTGATTGACCCCAAACTCCTGATTCTGCCTCCCGCAGCTTCGTGACGCTGATACGCGTCCAACCTCGCCAGAACATTCGGGCTTGGGGTGGGGCAGGGCTGAGTTAGAGGAGCGGGCTGGGGGCCCCGACCCATGGCGCCCAAGAAGAAGCGTGGGCCGGGCGCCGGGCGCCGGGGGGGCGCGGCGGGAGAGGGCACCGAGCCACCGCTGTCGGAGCGCGCTCAGTACCTGCAGCGCGAGCACAAGTTGCTCTCTGAGGAACTGGAGGCTTGTAAGCAGCGTGTCGACCAAGTGCTGCAGGAGAACGACTTCCTGGACAGCGAGGCGCCACGCCTGCGCGAGGAGAACCGGCTCTACGCGAGCTACGCGAGCACGCGCGCGCAGCGCTGCGCCAACGCCATCGTTAGGCTGGAAGAGCAGAACCGCGTGAGCCTGTCGCAGATCCACTGGCAGCGCGCAGAGCTGGCGTCAATCTACCGCGGGCGTGAGGACGGGGTGCGCGCGCAGCTGCTGGAGATGGAGGCGCGCGCGGCGCAGATGGCGCAGCAGGTGCAGGAGCTGCAGCCCTACAAGGCCAGTGCGCGCGCGCCTGCGGGCGGGCTGGGCGGGTGCCGGGCGAGGTGGGTGCGCGCCACGGACAGGCGCTGACCCGCGCACCGGCCGCAGGAGCTGCAACTGGAGCAGCTGGCCCGGATCCGGGCGCTGGAGCGCGAGCTGCTGCATATGCGTGTGGAGCACACGCAGCTGCTCCACCGCGTGAAGCGGCGCTTCCTGGAGGACAAGGCAGCGTTTGAGCGCGAGGCGCGCCAGCGCGTGCAGTCGCTGGCGCGGCGCGCGGAGCGGGAGGCGGCGCGCGCGCTCTTGGCGCACACCCAGGCCATCAGAGTGGACAATGGTCGCCTGCGGCAGGAGCTGCTGCGGCTGCTCCGCCGGGCCCAGGTGCTGCAGGACACGCGGCGCCAGTTGCTGGAGCAGCGCGAGCAGCTGCGGCGCGAGCATGAGGACACGCGGGACCTGGCGCGCGTGCACGGCTGGCTGCGCCGAGGCCCCGAGGGCCCGCCGCTTTGGGAACCAATGCCGGCCGCTTCTGATCCCGAGTCTTTTCCCTCCAAGACCCCGTCGAACGCGACCTTCCGGGTCCCATCAGTCCCAGCCTCCCACAACCCGTCTCAGGTCTTATGCCGCGCGGATTCTTGGACCCCGTCCCTGCCCTCAAAGGTCTCAGTTCCCAGGGTCCCGTCACTGGTCCCGTCACGTGTTGGCACCAGGGTCCTGTCTCTGGCCCCTTCGAAGGCCAGTTTACGAGTCCCATCCCACGTGGGCTCCAGGGTCCAGTCCTTGTCCGTGTCGCGCCCAGGCTCCCGAGTCCCATCCCTGACCCCATCCGGCCCGGGCTCCGGGGTCGCGTCCTTGACAACGGACTCTCAATTCTCTTCGCGGTCCTCACTGCGTGCCGCCTCACAGAACACCATCCTCTCTGGGAAGCTCGTCCCCAGGTCGAGCTCTTATCCTCTCCCAGTCGAAGGAGACGGCGACCGTGATGCTGCAGATGAAGCCGCCTCCGGGAGAGCCTGAACCTACCTCAAGGAAGGCTAGTGAGGCCAGAAGGTGGCGGGGAAAGGGGCTGTCCAGGAGGCGGGTTTGGTGAATGGATTATGAATAAAGGCGTGACTCCCTCCACCACTCTCTGCTCTGGCACCGCCTGCTTCGCTGTCCAGCGTTTCCGGTCAGTGCAGCGGCCACTCATTATGGCTTCCAGTTTCCAACCTGCAAGGCTGGTCCTTCTCTGCCTTGTGTGTCTGCCGGGACTCCACAGCTGATTGCATTGGCAGGGGCAGAGGGAGACGACCACGCTACCGTCTTGCCCACAGGGCTGATAGTCTGGTGGCAGACATGGACATCGGGGGCGTGGACAGGTAGTATGAGAGCATGGAGTGAGTCTGGCAGGACGGGGAGGCGCTGGTGGAGGGTCCCAGGCCCTCAGGAGCCATCGAAAGGGCTGGGCTTTGTTCCGGCGCCAAAGGGAGTCACAGGAGTTTTTATGTTTAACCTACTGAGTTTTTTGTTTCTTGTCCTGCTGGGTGGCTTTTGGAATCTCAGTTTTCTGACCAGGGATTGAATATTGAACCTGGGCCCCGGCAGCGCCCAGTCCTAATCACTGGGGAATTCCGGGGATAATTTTTAATTTTTATTTCGCTGTCAGACCCAGTGCGTGGAGGCCAGTTAGTACAGTGTCCATCACGTGTGGTTTGTGTTCCTCAAGGCTGTATCAGGGAGGTAAGTGTGGGGGAGACCAGGCCCCACGCACCCCTTTCATGCCAAGCGCAGAGCGAGGTTTCACGGGGTTGGAAGAACGGACCGGCGAGGTGGCCACAGCGAGAGCGGCCAGAGGGCTCCTGGGCGTGGAGACCCCGAGGGTCTCCCGGGTCTCCACAGGTGGACGTGTCACCGTTACCAGCGGACCTGGGCCCTTTGGAGAAAGGAGTTCAGACCGCAGCTTTCAATCTGGGCTCCACCCCCGCACCCCGACGTTGCCGTTGGAAATTTAGTTAAATATTCTGGTTCCAGGTTGAAAATCCTGAGGTGCCTGGCAGCAGCAAACACAAATTCTCTGGGAAAAGTTTGTTTGAAATCCGGGACAGTCAAGTTCTCAGAACTGATTTCAATTTTAAAGGGGCTCTTTATAGATTTGGGAAAGGAAGTAAAACAAATTGAGTCCATGGCAACAAAGTTGCTCCCAGAGAGAGACCTATCAGAAGGTCGGAGTAGCAAAGTGAAGGGTTCTGATTGGCCAAAAACGCAACAATTTCAGCATCAAAAAGGAGGTACTGAATCGAAACACATCAAATACATAAAATACATGAACTTAAAATGCAATAATCTAGCATTCTAAAAGTTGCTAAATTGCGAATTCCCTGATGGTCCAGTGGTTAGGACTTTGCTATCACTGCAGGAAACCTGGGTTCAATACCTGGACTGGGGACTAGGATCCCACAAGCTGTGTGGAGGGGCCAAGTGAATAAATAATAAAATTTGGTAAACAAAGAATCACACATCCAGTCTGCCTTTCCCATATGACCTGAATGTCAGGATAAACAAATTGTTGTTGAAGGAAAATTACATACAGCACTCCACTTAATATAGGTGTAGAAAAAATACTCAATCAGGATGGTTGCTAAAGTCTATGGGTGGAATTTGATGAGGATAAGTGAGTCTAGCTGGTCCCTGAATCCATGAGTGACCCTGACTTTACTAAGAGTGAGATATGAAGTGCATTCTGGTGTGAAACAGTAGCATCCACACCAAGCAACCTATACAGCGTTAGAAACAACATTCATATAATCCAGCTTCTAGTTGTAACTACCAGGATACAAAATACAGGGGCCAGAGGAATGTGTTAAAAGGCAAAGTAGGGATGCAGTCATTCAAATCCTCTATAGGACAACTTTTTTTTTTTTTTTTGCCAAAAATGACTCTCCTTTTTTGCCAAAAATGCATAGCAAAGAATTTTTTAAAAGTATAGAGGGGAAATTGTTAACAAGTAACAGAGACTCAGGGCTTCTCTGGTGGCTCAGTGGTAAAGAACCTGCTTGCCAATGCAAGAGATGAAGGAGACACAGGTTCAATTCCTGGGTTGGAAGATCCCCTGAAGAAGGAAATGCAACCCACTCCAGTATTCTTGCCTGGGAAATCCGATGGACAGAGGAGCCTGGCAGGTTACAGTCCATAGGGTAGCAAAGAGTCAGGCACAACTTTGTGACTAAACAACAACAGAGACTTAAGACACATTTGCATTAAATGGGACTTGTGGACCTTGCTCAAGCCTTTGCTTTAATTTGTGGTGTTAAATCAATAGAGTGTTTTGGTAACCAGGAAGCTAACGGACAGCAGCGTAGTCCACAGTTCTCTTCCCAGCACTGACACTTCACTACCCTCCCGCCTGGACACCCCGGGTCCTCAGGACCTCTAGCCCGCTGGTTTCCGTGAAGCAGCTCCCTGAGAGACGGCTCTGAGTAGGCACTTGTCTACTTCTTTGTAGCTCTGCTTTGTTATTTTATGTGTTGAGGCAATTATGAGTTGCATACGCGTGTAGAACTACAGGCTGTTCTCTGTGCGTTGGCTCTGTCATCAGTCTGCAGTGCTCACTGCTGCCCACAGCCTGACAGTAATATGTGGGCCCCAGCTTTTGGGGGGAGTTGTCTTGCACCCCCTTTCTACCAGCGTCAGTTTTATATTTTAGATGTGTCCCTAGAATCAGTATGTGTGGTTCTTGTATCTTATTATTTTTGATATTTACTTACTTATCTGTTTCTGACTGCATCCGGCCTTAGTTGTGTGCACGGGCTCAGCTGCCCCTCAGCATGTGGGACCTCAACTTCCCAACCAGGGACTGGACCCGCATCCCTCTCATTCTTGTATTTTAAAATACAGTCTGACGGTCTCAGTCTTTTAAGTTCAGTAAACCAATGTAAAAATATTGGTTTTACATTGGTTTACTTGCAGTGTTAACAGAAGTATTCTTTTTTATCAGTTAATTGTATACTTTCTGTATTTCTCCCTTTGTGTTTCTGCTGAACCCTCCTCACTCTGATTTCATTTGTTTCTCTGCCTGTGTGACAGTCACACTCTTCTCATTTAGTGGTCACCTGAGAAGTGTTAATGCACATTTAAACTCATAATTCATGGAGATATCTTGACTGTCCTCCCAGCCCTTGGAATGCTTTAGATATCCATCACACCCTCGTGACTTAGAACCTGCTGATAACAGGATTTTAGTTCTCCCTCCCCAGTGACTCATGCCTGCTCCACAATGGAAGGGAATTTAGGAGTGGGGTGGGTGCCAGCATCATTAAGGAAACCACTGGGTGTCCTATGTCCCCTCTGCCATACAAAAGACTCAGACATTCCAGAGAGCAAGCCACAGGCTACCACCAAATGGTGGCCAAGACCATCCATTTATGGCTGAAAGCCAACAGCTTAGCCAGATACCTGACTGGATGATTGGGGATCAGACCCCACCCTGATGCCTCCCCAGGAGATGGGACCAGGACAGACAGCCCACACCCCCGCAGCACTGCACACATGGATATTCTTGGGTATTTCCCCCCAAATCAGATTCTTCCATCAGGGCTTCATTATCCTTCACCAAGTCTTGAGAATAAGCCACAAGCTCCCCCAAAACCATGCAGACCTGGTCTGCTCAGATCCAACTTTTGCTCCCAGATCTGTTCAGAATCACCCTCCTCAGGACCCCAAAGTCTCTGGCCACAGTGAGTCCTTGTGTCTTTCCCAGGTGAAGCAGGGAGACCTGCTTCAGATATTCATCGAGCTATTCCTGATGATGCAGGAAAGCACAGTTCCAAGACACCTTGAGAAAAAGGCCAGCAGGAGGAAGATGCCTAGTTCCCCACACATGGGATGAAAGAATGAGGTCACACTACAGATTCTACAGATGTGAAGAGTAGTGTTACTTCTGCTCTGACCAACTCTGTGCCAAAAAGTTCAGCAACTCAGATGAAATGGACAAATTCCCTTATAAACATAATTTTATGAACCGACAAAAGAAGAAACCTTGTCACAGAAAAAATACCAGACTGAGCTGATTCACTAATGAACTCTACCAAACCCTCAAGGAAGAATACACCAGTCTTAGAAGCCTGTAGATCAAGGGAAAGCAAACCCTTTCCAGCTTGTGTTATGAAGCCAGCAAAGCCTTGACCTGATAAAGACATCACAAGAAACATACAAAAATACTTTTTCATAAGCAGACACAGAAGTCCTTAACAAAACATTAGGAAGCCCAGTACAGCCATTTACTAAAAGAACTCTGTATCGTGTCCAAGTGGAGTTTATCCCAAGAACACAAGGTTGGTTTTTTCTCCAGTCCCTGGAGTGAGGGACTCCAGCGCTGGAAGGGTTCAAGAAATTCCAGGCTGATGAACACATGGTGATTCAGGAGAGTAGAGTGTTTGGAGAGACCATGGAAGCTCTGGGCTGTTTCCCCATACTTTCCCTATGTGTCTTCCATAGGGCTATTCTGATCCTTATCCTTTGATCATAAGCCATGATCCAGTGAGTTAAATGTTTCTCTGAGTTCTGTGAACCATTCTAGCAAACTAATCAAACCCACAGCCTTTGCTGTGGTAACCTCCAGATCCAGAGCCAGTCAGAAGCACAAGTGGCAACCTGGACTTAAGTTTGGCATCTCAAGTGTGGGGAGAGAGGCAGCCTTCTGGGACTGAACCCGTAACCTGTGGTATCTGACATCATCTCCAGATAAGAGTGTGTCACAATTCAGTTAGTTGGTTTGGGGAAAAAAAAACACACATTCGACGTAGGAATATATTTAACAAATCATCTACTCCCAAAACTACAAACTTTAAGATGGAAACAAATGGAGCAATGTCCCCTGCTTATGGGTATTATCAATTCTCCCTAAACTGATCTAGAAATTCAACACCACTCCAAGTAAAACCATAGCAGGGGTTTTTTTTTGTTTGGTTTTGTTTTGCAGCAATCAACAGGATGGTAATAACATTTACATGGAAAAGCAAACGACATCGAATAACCCATCTTGAAGAACAAAGTTGGAAGACTTACACTCCCCTTGATTCTAAGACTAACTACAGTAATTAAGACAGTGCAGTACTGGCACAGACATATATAGATTAATGCAACAGCAGAGAGTGCAGAAATAGACTCACCCATACAATTAGGTGGGTTGGTTCGCTTGTTTTTGGTAGTGCCAGGCAGCTTGCGGGATCTTAGTTCTCTGAATTAAGGAATGAACCCGGATCTTCAGCAGTGAAACAGTGGAAGCTTAACCACCTGACTGCCAGGGAATCCCCCAGTAAAGTGTGTTTTATGACAAGGGCATCAATGTAATTGATACCATACCCCAAAATAATTTAAGATCGATGTTGGACCAAAATGTGAAAGATGAAACTATAATGCTTACAGAAGAAAAAAACCTGAAGAATCTTTTCCTAACCTTCAGAAAGATCCCATGGTTTTACAGGAAAGACAGGGCCTTTTGTGATGGCTACACTTCAGAAAGATTCTCCCTGCGGTGAGCAAATCGTACGGCAGCAGGGCAGGACGGGATAAGGGAAGACAAGGAGACGACCACTGGCCACTGAGATGGTCGAGTGGAGGGATGAATGGGGGCCCGAGCGGAGACATGGAGGGTGGAAACGGAGAGGGCAAAACTCAAGGCGGTTCCTGAGTTAGAGCGCCAGTCATCTCGGCCGATGGACTAGGAAGGAGCACGCGGCTCCCACCTGCGAAGCTGTCCTGAGCGAGGGTATTTTTTGGTACTAAGCAGGCAGCGGGGCACAGCAGCTCCCACCGGGGCGTCCAGGTTGAATTTACAGAAGTGGAGGCTGCCCAAAACACGGACGCGGCCGCCCAAGGAGCGCGCAGCAGGAAGCGGAAACAGGCTCGGGCCTGATAAGGGTCGGGGCCAGCGCCATGGGGAGCGTCAGCCCGGCGGCCGCACCTTAACCGACCGGCGAGTACCCGCAGGAAAACCCACCTGGGACCTCCACAAGGTAGGCCAGACGGGAGCGGCCATGACGCACACGTCCCAGCGGAAGTGCTTGTCCCGCCGCCGGAAGCGGCGCTTCCGCCCCTCTAGGAGTTTGGCTTGGTGGCGGTGTTGTCCGGAGCCGGCCGGATCCTCTCCACCGTCCAGGGCTGCGAGAATAATAGAAACACGGCACGTCAAAATCTGCGGAATGCAGCTAGAGCGATGTTTAGAGGGATGTTACTGGGTTTAAATATATACATCAGAAAAGAAGAAAGGTCTAAAACTAATTACCTGAAATTCCACCTTTGTGTGTGTGTGTGTGTGTGTGTGTGTGTGTGTGTGTGTGTGTGTGTGTGTGTTTATTTTTGGCTGTAGTGAGTCTTCCTTGCTGGGAGGCTTTCTGTATTTGAGGAGAGTTGGGGGCTACCCTCTAGCTGTGAGCAGGCTTCTCATTGCCATGGCTTCTCCAGTTGCAAAGCACAGGCTCTAGGGTACAGCTGACTTCTGTAGTTACGGGCTCCAGAGCCAGGCTCAGCTGCCTCATAGCACGTGGGATCTTCTTAGACCAAGGATTGACTCCATGTCCCTTGCATTGGCAGATGAATTCTCAACCACTGGGCCACCAGAGGAGCCGCCAAAATCCTTCACTTCAGTTGCTCGGTCGTGTCCGACTCTGCGAACCCATGGATGCCAGGCTTCCCTGTCCGTCACCAACTCCCAGAGCTTGCTCAAACTCATGTCCATCAAGTCAGAGATGCCATCCAACCATCTCTTCCTCTGTCGTCCCCTTCTCCTGCCTTCAATCTTTCCCAGCATCAGGGTCTTTTCTAATGGTTAATTCCTCGCATTTGGTGGTCAAAGTATTGGAGCTTCAGCATCAGTCCTTCCAATTAATATTCAGGACTGATTTCCTTTACCATTGACTGGTTGGATCTCTTTGCTGACCAAGGGACTCTCAAGAGTCTTCTCCAACACCACAGTTCAGAAGCATCAATTTTTTGTGCTCGGCTTTTTTTATGGTCCAACTCTCACATCCATACATGACTACTGGAAAACTCACAGCTTTGACTAGGTGCACCTTTGTCAGCAAAAGTAATGGTTCTGCTTTCCAGGTTGGCCATAACTTTTCTTCCAAGGAGCAAGCGTCTTTTAATTTTGTGGCTGCAGTCACCATCTGCAGTTATTTTGGAGCCCCCCCAAACAATGTCTGTCATTGTTTCCATTGTTTCCCATCCATTTGCCATGAAGTGATGGGACCAGATGGCATGATCTTAGTTTCCTGAATCTTGAGTTTTAAGCCAACTTTTTCACTCTCTTCTTTAACTTTCACCAAGAGGCTTTTCAGTTCCTCTTCGCTTTCTACCACAAGAGTGGTGTCATTTGCATATCTGAGGTTATTAATATTCCTCCTGGCAATCTTCATCCCAGCTTGTGCTTCATTCAGCCCGGCATTTTGGGTGATGTAGTCTGCATAGAAGTTAAGTAAGCAGGGTGACAAGATACAGCCTGGATGTACTCCTTCCCCAGTTTGGAACCAGTCCATTGTTCCATGTCTGGTTCTAACTGCTGCTTCTTAACCTGCATGCAGATTTCTCGGAACGCAGGTAAGATGGTCACCAGACCACCTTACCTGCCTTCTGAGAAATCTGTATGCAGATATTCCCATCTCCTGAAGAATTTCCCACAGTTTGTTGTGATCCACACAGTCAAAGGCTTTAGTGTAGTAAATAAAGCAGAAATAGATGTTTTTCTGGAACTCTCTTGCCTTTTCAATGATCCAACGATGATGGCAATTTGATGTTTCCTCTTCCTTTTCTAAATCCAGCTTGAACATGTGGAAGGTCTCTTTTCACGTACTGTTGAAGCCTGGGTTGGAGAATTTTGAGCATTACTTTGCTAGTGTGTGAGATGAGTGCAGTTGTGCAGTAGTTTGAACATTCTTTGACACTGCCTTTCTTTGGGATTGGAATGAAAACTGACCTTTTGCAGTCCTGTGGCCACTGCTGCGTTTTCCAAATTTGCTGGCATATTGAGCACAGCACTTTCACAGCATCATCTTTTAGGATATGAAATAGTTCAGCTGGAATTCCATCACCTCCACTAGCTTTTTTCATAGTGATGCTTTCTAAGGCCCACTTGACTTTGCATTCCAGGATGTCTGGCTCTAGGTGAGTGATCACACCATCATGGTTATCTGGTCTTTTTTGGTCTTTAAGGTCTTTTTTTGTATAGTTCTGTGTATTCTTGCCACCTCTTCTTAGTATGTTCTGCTTCTGTTAGGTCCATACCGGTTGTCCTGTATTGTGTCCATCTTTGCATGAAACGTTCCCTTGGAATCTAATTTTCCCGAAGAGACCTCTAGTTTCTCCCAGTCTATTGTTTTCCTCTATTTGTTTGCATTGATCACAAAGGAAGACTTATATCCTTTTGCTGTTCTTTGGAACTCTGCATTCAGATGGATATATCTTTCCTTCTCTCCTTTGCCTTTCACTTCTCTTCCTTTATTATTTGTAAGGCCTCCTCAACCATTTTGCCTTTTTTTCTTTTATTTTTTGCCAAAATCCTTTTAAGTAGGTAAGACAAACCACCCAATTTTAAAATGGGCAAAAGATGACACGGATTCTCCATATCATCATTCAGCGTGCACGTGCATGCTCAGTCGTGTTAGACTCTTTGCAACCCCATGGACTGTAGCTTGCTTGACTCTTCTGTCCATGGGATTCTCCCAGCAAGAGTAATGGAGTGGGTTGCCATTTCCTCCTCCAGGGATCCCAGGGATTGAACCCAGGGATGTATCCAGTGGCTCCTGCACTGGCAAGCAGATTCACTACTGCTGAGCCACCTGGGGAGTCCCATCATTCAGTAGGCAAATACAAATTAGAAGCATAGAGAGACCCATATATGTCACTGGAGTGGATTAGATTTTAGAAGTGTCACCATACTACATGTTGATAAGGATGTGGACCAGTTGAACCCTGACAGTGGCAAGAAAGGCCATAACCATGATGAAGAACTTTTTGGCAATTTCTTATAAAATTAAAACTCATGTATCTTATAATCCAGCAATTAAGTTCCTAGACATTTACTCAAGTGAAATAAAGAGGCAAGTCCAAATACTTTTACACAAATGCTGATAACTGTTTTATTCATAACAGCCAAAACTGGAAACCCAAATTTCTACCAACAGATGAATAATAAATGATGTTCACCTTCACCCATACAATGGAACACTACTGACGAACAGCTCTGGAAATACAGAGCTACTTGGTTTAGTCTTTAAAACATGGCAAAGTGGAAGAAGTCAGACACACAGGATTACATGCCATATGAATCCATTTATGTGAAGTCCTGCAACAGGCAGAATGAATACATACTAACAAAGTGTTTACTTGGGCCTGGAGTGGGACCTGGGAAAGGGCAAAATGGAACATTTTTTGGGTGACAGAAGTGTTGTTTTTCTTGTGATGATGGTTACACATGTATATGGATTTGCCAAAATTCTGTACACTTAAAATGGGTGTGTTACTATATGGCAACTAGACCTCAACCAAAGTTGGTTTAAATGGTCTGGTAATATGTTTCTATACCATTTGAAACATCTGTTACGGGTGAGTTTTCCAACAATGGAGTACTATATGCTACTCACTCAAGACTTCTAGAGTTGCTGGAATTTAGGAACTCAAGATATGCCCTTATGGGCAGTACATTCTGACAGCATTTCAAAACCGGTTCATGTTCAGATAAACGAAATTCAGATGCAACAACTAACAGTTCTGCTAGACAGTTATCCACTGTGTGATATAACTCACCTGCTGTAGATCAGAGAGGGATCCTCCAGGCCTCCTGTTTCTCCAGAGTCCCTCCCAGACCACCCTCTTCTCTAGGTGACAAGTGTCTACTTGTCCAGTTCACTGTCACCTCCTCCTTGAAGCCGCCTTACATCTCCACACCAAACTAGCTGCCTCCTGACCTACACCCCTGCACAATTGGAAACATACTTCAACTCCAACACTGAACTCAGCCTGCCATGACCTTTTTGCCTGCCCCATCAGACTATGGATCACTTCAGGACAGATGGTGTCTTATTCACCCTGGTTTCCAAGGATTTAGCACTGGTCCTTTGATCAATACATTTTCACATCAGTGACGAAGTGAGCTGGAGAACAGGGAGAGGGGGAAGAAGTTGGGCTCAATCATGGAATTATTAGGACAGAAGAAAGTCATGAAGTGTATCAGGACTGTGTGCCCTCTGAGTGAATTAGAGATACACAGAATACTAGGTGAAGATGAGCGCCCCCCGCCCCCCTGCAGCCCCCCAAGTGAGCGGACAGTCATTTACAGACAAACTCTGGAGGCAAAACATACAAGAGGCCAGTCTCACTCTGGCTACTGCCTGCAAGTGTCGAAGGCATTATGAACAGAGACGTCAGCAAGGCCAAGAGGAGGTATTTCCAGTAGACCAGCAGACTACACTGTCACAAAACAAAAAAGCAATGACCAAAAAAAAAAAAATTTTTTTTAATGTTTTAAATAACAGTGTAGAGAGGACAAAGCAAGAGAAGTGCCAAGTGCACACTTGGCTGTGCTTTTTATTGCCCTGCTCCAGATTCCAGGGACACACAAATCAGTGAGATACACTCACAGTCCTTAACAACGAGACAGCACAGACAACAATCAGAGCAAGCACAGTAATAAGAGGCAAATGGCTACCGAGGATCAGAAGCAGCAGAGGGGTAGCAGGCTGAGCCCAACACGCAGCTTGGGATGGGTCTTGACTCATGACGGGTCATGAGCCAGATGAGAGGGAGCACTTGGTCCTTGGCTGGGAGGCAGGAGCGCCCGGATGAGGGGGCATGTCTAGCAGTTGGTGCTACCTCTGTGACCTGGAGTGAACTGGGGGCAGATGAACCTCCAGAAAGCCTTTGGATGCAGGGCGGGGAGTTCGGAATTTTTCCTAAGGACCACAGAGAACCAAGTTGTGGTTTTAGGTAAGAAAGTATCTTTCTCTAGCTTGCCTTTCTGACAGATCAAAAATGGCTGAGGAACACTCTTTTAAAGTTATACAATTAGATACATAACTCTGCTTTAAAAGGGATTTAACTGAAGGGTGAATTGTTATTGTGCAGTGGAATAGAATCTTCGCCTCCTGAGGCCAAGCTCCTCCCTCCCACACCCACAGCTCTCCCATAACTGGTCCAGCTCCATGTCAGCTGTCCAATTGTGTGGCTCTTCTGCAAGCATGTTCTCCCAACGGAGGACAGCAGGCCCCACTGCGACCAAGTGAGAGGTGGCAGCCCTGCCCATCCATGACCCTAGAAAATGCTGACTCCTCCAAAGCCTCATGAGTCAGGGCCCCTGCCACTGTTTCCAGCATCACTAAGTGAGCCAGAGGATAATTAGAAGTCTGTGTGCCCCCCCAGGCCTCCACACGTCTCCCCGAAGTGAACGGCTGTCTGACTCAAGGGAAGGCCCTCCTGGGGAGCCTCTTGACTGCTTTTAAAGTCTGGGGGTGGGGTGAACTCTTTCCCATACTGACTACACTCGTAGAGTTTCTCTTCAGTGTGGATCTTCTGGTGCTGAAGGAAGTTTGACCTCTGAATGAAGCCTTTCCCACAATAACTGCACACGTAGGGTTTCTCTCCAGTGTGAATAATCTGGTGCAAGAGGAGCTTGGAGCTCTGAATAAAGGCTTTCCCGCAGTCCTTGCACTCGAAGGGCCTGTCCCCAGAGTGGATCTTCTGGTGCTCGGTGAGGTGTGCTTTCTGGAGAAAGGCTTTCCCACACTCCTTGCACTCGTACACCCTCTCCCCGGTGTGGATCTTCTGGTGTCGAATAAGGTAGGAACTCAGGAAGAAGGCCTTCCCACACTCGTTGCACTCATAGAGCTTCTCCCCGGTGTGGATCCTCTGGTGCTGCGTGAAGTTGGACGTCTGGCTGAAGCGCTTCCCACACTCGTTGCAGACGTATGGCCGCTCCCCGGTGTGAATGCGCTGGTGCTGGATGAGCTTCGAGCTCCGGATGAAGGCCTTGCCGCACTCGTTGCACTCGAAGGGCCGCTCCCCAGTGTGGATCCTCTGGTGCTCGATGAGGTCTGAGCGGTGGCGGAAGGCCTTGCCACAGTCCTGGCACTCGTACTGCCTCACCTCCGTGTGGACCTGGAAGTGCCGGATGAGGCTGGAGCTCCGGATGAAGGCCTTGCCGCACTCGTTGCACTCGTACGGCCGCTCCCCTGTGTGGATCCTCTGGTGCCGGATAAGCAATGAGCTCTGGCTGAAGCCCTTCCCGCACTCCTTGCACTCAAAGGGCCTCTCTCGGGTGTGGACCCGCTGGTGGCGGATCAGGTCTGAGCTGTGACAGAATGCCTTCCCACACTGAGCGCACTTGAAGGGCCTTTCTCCCGTGTGTACTTTCTGATGCTCCAGGAGATCTGTGTAGAGAACGAAGTCCTTGCCACACGCGTTACACACGTACAGCCTCTCCCCACCATGAGCATGCTGATGCTCCACCAGGTGGGAGCTCTGGCTGAAGCCTTTCCCGCACTCGTCACACCTGTGAGCTTTCTCCCCAGCATGAGAAGCTTGATGTCTGGCCAGGCCCGGGTTGAACGGGAAGCTGCCACAGGCCTCGTGCTGGGGGGCCTCCCCCTCGATCAACTCTCTCTGAAGCAGGAGGAGGTCTGGGCTCAGGAGAGGGCTCCCCTCAGACTTACTCCCCGCCTGTGCTGCCTCTGCCGTTTGGATCTTCCAGTGGGTGACCGTCACCTGCTGGAAACCCCCATCCTGTGAGGTGCAGCTCCGCAGGCTCTGTGCATCCAGGTTTCCTAAAAGCCTCCCGAGTCTGGGGTCAGGGCCCCTCCCAGACGTGGGGGCAGTGAGCTCCATCACTGGGAGGGCTTCAGACACTGCCTTCTGCAGATTCCCACGCCCAGAAACCCAGGCTCCGAGTCCCCTTCTGGTCACCAGTCAGCATCTGAAATAAATAAGAGTAAGATCATCTTTCCCCTTCATTACGAGATGGGAATCTGCTGGAGCAGATGGGGTGAATTGTGCACCTGGAGCAGCAGAGAGACGTGCCCCCTGCCCACAGCCCCACTCAGCACAGGGCTTGGCTCAGCCCGCTGGCCTCTCCACTGGTGTAGGGGGCTCCACCACCCAACACCAGTTTCAGGGGACAGATGAGCTGATGGGCAGAGATGGGTCTGGACTCCACTCAAAGTCAAGACATGTTTCCTAAGAAACACAGAAAGACTGCTCCAACCCCCACTCAGCCGCGTTCTGCCCAGCTGAGACGCTGGATGGGTGAGACTCACACGAGCTCTGGCCTGTTAACCCCGCTCCCCTGCCCTCTCCTTCCTCCACCACGTGTGCCCTCGGGGCAAAGCTCAGCCTGCTTCCTGATGGGTGTCTCTGTTCCTGCTGCCAGAGCTCTCACGTTGGTAACCACCTGCCCGACGGGCCCTGGGGGCTGCCAGCAGCTCCCACACCTGGCTAACTCCCCCGTGAGACCATCTCCTGGCTTCTCAAGAGTCCAACAGCACTCCCCACCCCAGGGATGATGGCCTTGTGGCTTCTTCCAATGAGAAAACAGAAGCAATGAGATGAGGACACCCACTTTCTCCCACATTTACCACACTACCAGTGTTGGCGCCCACACCTCACCCACCCTCTGTACTGGGTTAAATGTCCTCCATGGAATCCGAGGTAAACGCGTCCACCTGTGCACCCTGCGCCCGCCCAGCAGCAGAGTCTGGGGTGGGAATGGTCACCACAGCACCATGCAGTTACCAGAACGTCCATCAGCAGAAGAGAGGGCCAACTGAGGTGTCCTCCAGCAAGGAGGGCAACCCTGCACCAGAGCACAGGTGGACCTCCCAGGGTGATACCGAGCTACTTCCTACTTCCTGATCCTACTTTCTGATCCTACTTCCGCAGAGTTCAGACCCGGACAAAGCTGGCCATGGTGGGAAATTCGAGTCACGGATGGTCTTTAGGAAGAAGATGGTGATTGCGAGTACAGGGGGGCCATGCTGCTCAGGTGTGTCTGCCATGGAAAAAAGCCTGTGCTTAGGGAACCTCGCACCATTTCTGGGACGTGCCTTCAGCTCTGGAATTCTTGCCCCAGCAGAAAATTTCTCCTTCAGCAGGAATTTGCCGAGGGGATGCCCTCTCTACTGCCAGCTTTCCACTGCTACAACCCATCTGCCATCTCACAGGGCAGCAGGTTGGAGACCATCCTGGCCCGAGTGAGCCCCTGCAAAGGGTTGCACACAGTGTCAGCCAGGCTCAGGAAAGCTCTAGAAGCTTGGGAAAACTTTGTCTCCACCTCACTCAGGTTGTTGGCAGAACGTGGTTCCCTGTGGTCATGGAACGGCCCCTTGGGAGCATGGGCACCTTCCAGGCAGGAGCAGCTCAGATGCCCTCTCCTTCTCTTCTGCAACCAGCTGCACAAACCCTGCTTTCCAAGGGTTCCTGATGAGCCCCACCTTTTGTCAAATGACCGAAAGAGTCCTCCCTCGTGTCAGGAGGAGCGCAGAACCCTGCCTGCCACACCCCAGCAGGGGCCTGGTCCATGACAGAGCCCAGAGTGCCCTGGTCTCCATGGGGGGCAACTCTGAAGGGTCGTCCAGCTCCCTGCTACCCCATCCCACCTTGCTCACAGGTGCTTCCCCAAGTGCTCCCTCCTCAGCTGACCCCAGTTCCTGGGAGCTCTGCCCAAGATGACCCCACAGGACCACTTCTCTCCCCAAATCTGCACCACTGGAAGCAGTCCAACTGCTATGCAGCCCCACAGAGATGCCCCCAAATCCCCAAGGGCAAGGATGTGCCCCTGAGGACAGAGCTAGGTGGTGGGGAGCTGCTGGGGGCAGGAGGGCTCCCCAGGTTCCTCCCAACAGGCTGCTTTCCTTCTCGAGCCAACAGCTCGCATCTAGTGCACAGTCTCCCTGGACTCCTCTGCTCGCTTTTCTAACCATACCATTCCCATCACCCGGAGGCCCCCCTCTAAGGGGAACGGTCTCATTATAATTCTGCAGTTTTCAATTTCACTTCAATGGAATCATATGGTTGTTTTGTGTCTGCTGTTTATTCAATAGGCACCCACTTTTTATAGAGCTAGAATTCACACATCATGAAATCCACCATTTTAAAGCACACAATTCAGTGCTTCTTAGCATATTTCTAAGGTTGTAGAACCTTCCACACTAATTTGAGCATCGTCAAGACCCCCCCTCCCCCAGATGTCTGCTGACGCTGAGCACCACGCCAGGGAGGCCGCCTGTGTTGCATGGACCTCAGCTGAGGCAGCCTTCACCGCGTGAACAGAACGCCGTGTCCTTTCCACGATTCTGCCCTCCACCTCAAGGGGCTGGCAGCTCAGGGCTGGGCACGGTCCTGTGCTTGTCTTCTGGCCGACAGAGGTCCTCATTCCCGCTGAGCCCTGGGACTCCTTCGTTTCAGTGGCTACAGCTCAGGCCACCCTTGGAGACTCCCGGGAACTGCTGATGCTGTGGACCAGTGACTGCCTGCGTTCAAGGCTCCTCCCCTTCCTGAATGGACACATTCACGTGGTCATCTGCTCTTGCTGGGGGAGGAGGCAGCATCTGGGGAGGCCGGAACCTGTCAAGTTTAGACTGTGGCCGTGTGGACACGCACTGGTGCCGACAGAAGGCCACAGGCCAGGGATCCTGGCTCCATCTGGAGGCAGCAACTGAGCACAGCCTAGCTTGGGGGTCAGAGGGCCAGCTGGTCAGCTACGGCAGACATGAGGCTGCCCAGTGTCCCTGCTTTGAGTGCCAGAAATCCCTCCAGAAATTTCAGTGGACACAGAGCCAGCAGTGAACCACCACATTTCCTGAAGTCCCCTGATGTCGGGGGTGACCTGTGACTGATTCCAGCACGCCACCCTCTCACCCAGCCCGCGGGACATGTATGAGGCCACACTGCAGGCTCCTGAGGGCCAGGACCCTCCCCATGCCTCTGAGATGGGATACCAGAAACCAAGTTTCCTGTTGGGAACACTAGTTTTGAATCTCCGTTACAGCAAGAGGAACCCACGCTTAAATAATGCTGTTAGACAACCTGACTATTCAGATGCAACACTCCCTGTGATGATGAAGACACTGAACCAACAGCTGATAGTAAGAGTGAGAAGCTGCACGTCTACTCGAAGCGTTTCTCTCCATGTGAGGTTTGCAACCCAGCTTCCTGGAGCAGTGGCCCTCTTGGGCGCCCTGTGACACAGCATTTCTGACCACTGCCCAGTGACATTCACTGACACTGTTCTTCTGAGTTAAAGGCCCACTAACTTGATTTAAATCTTTCCCCTGCTTACAGAAATTATTTTAGTTATTTTTTTAAGGCATAAGGGTAAACTATGCTAGTTGAGAAAAACTTTGACTAAAAATAAAATTATTCTTAATCCCAGTACTCAGATTACACATTGATGTTTTCCTTTAGTGTTTTTTCCTGCACCAATGTATTATGAAATGAGGACCACACTCCTCAGTCTTATATCCTATTTTACTTCACTTTTATACTGTCCATTCTGAGCAATTACAGACATAAGACCCACACTGTAAGAACCTTCAAGTGGTAAACAAAAACAAGGATAATCCCCAACAATTCCAGAGACCACTGCAAGCTGTTCAGTTTATACATTCATCCAGGCTTCTGCTTAAACAAAAATGACACATTTATTTCCACGCACGCCATCTGTAGGTACAAACAGGGGTCACATATACCTGTCCATCTGTACACCCTCCCCTGACTTCTAACACATCCCCGTATCCTTCAAGTTCATTCACACGGGGACCTGGCGCTCCGAGGCCCCACTACGCTTCAGATGCCGGAGGTGCCCCTGGTGTCATGAAGAACGACATTCCCTGAAGTACTCAGCCCACCTCCCTTCCCCAGACTGGGGGAAGGAGTTAGCCGAATGAAAGGTCTGGGAGAATAACTAGGCACATAGCACGCAGCCTCTTCCACTGGGGCACAGGTCCTGCTGCTCTGGGCCAGAAGTGCAGTGCTGTGGAGAGGCTGAGGCGATCCAGCGCCTCCTGTGGGCAGGCAGGACACAGCCTCACCGGCACTTGGCCTAGAGGTCCAGCATCACTCCAACCAAGGCTTGCACAAGTAGCGAGCTGGATTTCCGCTCTTCATGGGCCTCACTGGTGCAGATGTGGGAGGACAGGAGGGGTGCTATGGATGAGCGACCCTCAACCCCAACCAGGCACTGCTGAACTGGCCTACAAAGTCCCAGGCACAGCTCCAAACCTTGTGAGGCAGCCATGACCTTGATTATTTACTCTATTTTACAGAGGCTGAGAAAGTCAATTACCCAAGATTGCTAAGCCAGTCAGTGGCAGAGCTTAGGTTTAGAGTCAGGCCTGTCTGCCTCCAGAGTCCATTCTCAAAGATGTTTTTCCCTCCCCAGGTGTGATGTTGCTGTTACAGGGTATTTTGCTTAGAGCAGCTGGGTGGGATTGGTATTCTAAAAGTAAGCTTATATTTTAAATCTTATTTTTTTTAATCCAAAAAAAGGGAGTATATTCAGTTTTTTGTTTTGGAGGTGATATTTCCTGATTTTTTGTTGTTGTTTAAAAGGACTGTTATACCACCTGAAAACAGGCTTGCGTCTATTTATAAGAATATAGCTTTAAAATGTGTGCCTTTTCGTGATTTTCATAACTTTAACTTTTCAGGAAGTTTTTAAAATTAAATATACCTTGCTTTGAAGAAACATTTATCTGAATATCAGCAATCTTTCAGTTTCTCCTTAACGCCTTTTTTCCCCTATGAATTCAAATAAAGTTAAATTGATACTTTTTCATTTAAAGAAACCTGAATGAAATAAGCAAACGAAGTAAAAATATATCAGACTGCTGGTTCCATAATGTCTGGGGCTAACATAGCCCTCCCTTCTGTTAGAACTTGCTGGACAAAATATAACACAACATTGTTGATGTTGAGATGGGGCGAGCCTCAGAGCTGGGAGTGAAGCCTAAGAGCCGCCAGAGTGGGCAGTGCCCACTGCAGGGGCGGGAAGCTGTTTGCACATGCGCACTAGTAAAGGGGTGTTATAAGCCTTGGGCTTGCAAGTTACCAGCGTGGCTGTCTGCCGCTTACAGTCTAAACAAAGGAAGCAGGCAGGTGTGCAGAGCTCCACCCTTGGGAGCAGCAGGAAAAGGATAGTAAAAGGGCACCCAAGGAAGACACGGACTGGAGCTGCAGGAAAATCTGCACCCCTGCGCGGCCCCAAGGCCACCAATGTCACCAACCTGCACTCGTGCGACCACAGCCACGGCGGGGACCGAGTGCCCGGCACGTGCTTTTCTTATTTCCTGTGTTCGCCACACTATCATCCATGAGGTTCGGGGAGGTGACTGGTTTACAGCTGAGCCAGCTGCTAGCTGCGGTCTCATTCCCCCACCACCCCACATCCATCTGAGTTTTGCTCCCAGGGCTCTGCCCAGATGGCAATGGTCTTCTCCTTTCCTGAGCAGTTCAGTGTCCTTTCACCGGTCATATTCCACAACCCAAGGCAGCACTGGACGTGCCTGACAGCTCCCTGAACTGCTTTAAGGCCCTGCCCTGTTCTGGGTCAGCTGCTTCTCTGAGCACCTCTTCCATTACCAGCTTGTGAACGCGGTCTGGGCTTTTTCAGCTCTGCCTTGCAAGCCTTACCATCCCTAAGGCCTTTGCAGGAAAAATCCATCCCCATCTCTCCAGGAGACACTGGAGCTAGGAAGTCAGGCTTGTGAAAAGACATAGCAACCTCGCCCCGCCCCGCCCCATTTCTCTGGTATCTTCCACATGAGTGATGCTGTAGCTATTGCCATTATTAAGATACCGTTATTGTTACATCTAACGAAAGTCCCACCTCCGTGGACAGGACCAAGTCCTGTCATTCCCTGGGACTGGAGCTCAGGGGAAAGACGTGCTCCAGAGAGGGCACTGCGGCCTGATTAAGAGCATGAGCTCTACAGACAAACTGCCCGAATTCAAACGGGCCTCCAGCTAACACTCCTGGGAACACAGAGAGGCATGCTACTCAGGCCCGGAGGCTCACATGACTACGATGCAGCCACTGCATGAGAGGTAAGACGTCCAAGGCACCAGCAGACACGGCCTCCAGGACTGATACGACTCGAGAAAAGAACGGCGCCGCCCATCATCTGGAGGGGATTCTCTTCTTCACCTCTACCCGGCCAGGGCAGCGGTGCCGGCTCTGCACCTCCTCCAGCACAGGCAGGCTCGAGGCGCCGGTCACTCTCCCAGCATCATCTGTAGAGCTCCCTCGGGCTCCAGGCAGAGGCCGGCTGGCTTGCAACAAAAGAGCGGCACTACCCGCACCGTGCCCCTCACCTACCCCCAGGCCACCCCAGAGCCACGACACAGACGCCTAAGCTGGGGGCTCTACGCCTGGGGTGTGTGGCCCCTGGAGCCAGGGAAAGGAACCAAGAGAGTGGAATTTACCCGCACGACGTTCCCTGGGGAGAGAAGCTGCGTCCCCGGGCCGGACTGCAGTCCGGCGGGGGCGGCCGTGACGGCTGCTGGGAGCCGGGCTCACCGAACCCGAGGCTCCGGGACCCCCGTGCGGGGCCGGCCGCGCTAAGCCCTCCCGTCCACCCGACCAGAGGACCCTGCCGCCCCGCTCGGGTCCTGGAACGCGCCACTCACCCGGCGCCCAACGGCGAGAGGACGCCGGCAACCCGCACGCGGACTGCCAGGCGTCCGCCCCGCAGACCGGCCGACAAAGCCTGCACAGGAGCCCGCACGCCGCGGCCGGAAATCGGCCCGAGGGCCCGCCCGGAGAGCTTCCGGTGCCGCTCTAGGCGCTCCGGGGCCTGCCTGCCTCTCTGTGGTGCGCACTTCCGGCCGGGTGCAGCTGGCAGGGACCCAAGTCGAGGGCCTGGCGAGACTTCACCTCCCGCGTCCCCGCAGCCCTGAGCGCCGCCTATCCCCCAAGAGTTAATTGGCTTCCAGTTAGCTGTAAATCCCGACGTTAAAAATGTCGGCAGGCGGAGCTCCCTGCGCCCATCGCCGCGGGGCCCCAGAGCGTGCGCCCGCCCTCCACCCTCGGGCTTGGTCAGAGCGCCGCTCCTCCGAGAGTCGAGGTCTGGCGTGGCGCGGCCGCCGAGGGCTTTCTGCTTCCCGCAGCGGGCAGCGATTCCCGAGACTTCCCGCGTCTTCCCTTCCCTCTTCAGCCACGAGAAGTGTCCTCTGACTTAGTCCTTTTACAGCCCAGGGACTAAAGCTGGAGAAGCCAGGTCACTTGAGGTCACACAGCTAGTGAGTGGCCAGGCCGATCGCCTCTAGGGCCACGTTCCTGCCCCGGCTATGCTGTTGGTCCTGTGGGCGCAAGGGTGGCCTCTGGGGACAGTCGTGGGAAATGCCATCTATCCCACCCCACCTCCCGGGTGGAACAGCAGGCATCCAATTAACCATCAACTGGAGTTTGGGAACAGCAGCGTTCACAAGCGGAGTAAGATGCCAGGAGCAAGCAAGGGAGTCATTACAACAATAAGCCGTGCCAAAGAGGGGCACTGGGCCCTGAGGAACTGCTGCTGACCAGCCCCCCCCCCCCCCCCCCACCCCAACACACCGCTCCCTCTACACACACCCCTCTGCACAACAGGGAAAGCTTCTTGGAGGAGGGAGGGGGTTCTTTTATGGAGGCCTGAGAGGATTGTCTCTTAACAAAACATGGACAAGATGTGTATGCTGCAAATTAAAAGATGCTGGTGAAAGAGATCAAAGAAGAGTTAAATAAATATGTTCATGGATTGGAAGACTCAACATTGTAGAAATGTTAATTTTCCATAAGTTAATCTAAAGGTCTAATGCAATTCCTATCAAAATTCCAGAAAGATTTTTAGTAGACATAGATAAGCTTATTCTAAAGTGTATATGTACAGGCTATGCCCTAGAATAGCTTAAAGCATTCTTGAAGAATAAAATGGGAGGACTACCACCTAATATTAAGAGCTATAATACTGCTTCTGTAATCATGACAGTGTGGCATTGGTGAGGGAACAGATACCTAGGTCTCTGGAGCAGAATAAAGAACCAGGCACAGATCCACACCAATATATCCAGTGGACTTTTAGCCAAAGTGCAAAAGCAACTCGATGGAGATTTCAGTTCTTAATAATATATCCGTGTTGGCTCATCAATTGTTAAAAAAATGTAAAACAGTTAACCTTGGAATTGTTTTTGTTAAACTTTTGTCAATATTAATGAACAACAGTCCCTCTCAAACACCTGTTAGTGGTGCAAAGTTCAGACAGATTTCATTTTCTCCTTAGGACCAAGATTTGCTCTCTATTTGAGAATCATGCTCTGTTTTGCTTAACTCTTCTGATTCTTCCTGGAAGCTCAGACGGTAAAGCGTCTGCCTACAATGTGGGAGACCTGGGTTTGATCCCTGTGTCAGGAAGATCCCCTGGGGAAGCAAATGGCAACCCACTCCAGTATTCTTGCCTGGAAAATCCCATGGACTGAGGATCCTGGTAGGCTACATTACATGGGGTTACAAAGAGTTGGACATGACTGAGCGACTTCACTTTCACTTTCTGATTCTTCTAGAATCTAACCTAATCTACTTTCTTTAAAGTGCTTAGCATCCCCATCACAAGTCCAAGGGCAGCTACAAGGTCAAATGTGATAAGTTTTCCCAAGATGTTTCATCTTTGGGTAGATCCAGAAAGTCTTGCATATGATCTTTTAATTGTTCCAGAGAATGTCTTTGTGATCACAATTGAGGTCAGGTCTCCGAGTAATGTGATACAAAACACAAAAAATGCTTCTAAATTTTTGGCCAAAATTCTGGCTCCTACACAACTTTAACTTCTCTAATCATGTCAGTGCCAGTAGTATCTACTTGCCCTTGGTAATTTTTAAAATCAATGCCTAAAATGGTAAGGTTGTTTTTTTTCCCCAGTCATTTCCTTAAGTCAAATGAATGTTTCATCTAGACTTACATACATACAAATTCAAGAGAAGTATGAATCAATACGACAAAATGTTCCTCAGCTACTATTGCAAGTACTGCACTGGTTCCTGAGTATTCCTGGAGTTATAGATTGGAACAGGAAGAAAAGCAAGAAAGATTTGACCCATTAGTTACTTTACCTATTTTCATACCTGAGTGCCTCCACTGCTCAATTTGCCCTGCAACCCACAGATCTTGTGGTCTTCAAAAAATTCTGTTAAAGGGATGAAATGACAAGCTGCAGACTGGGAGGAAATATCTGCAAATCACATATCTGACAAAGAATTTGTATCTGGAATATATGAGGAATTCACTAAACCGTAAGAAAATGAAAATTTTAAATAGAACATGGATAAAAGATTTAAACAGAAACAACAAAAAACAATATACAGATAACAAAAAAAAGCACATGAAAAGATATTCAACATCTTTAGTGATAAGGGAAAATGCAAATTAAATTCATAATGGGATATCTATCAGAATGCATCTCTCAGAATGGCTAAAATTAAATAAAAATAGTGACAGCACTAAATTTGGGTAAAGGAGTGCATCACTCCTGCCGTGCTGGTGGGAATATAAAAAAGAACTCTGGAAAAGAATTAGGTAGTTTCTTGCAAAGTTAAACATAAACTTGTCACATGACCCAGCAGTTGCATTACTGAGTATCTATCCTACAAAAAAAAAAAAAAAGTATGTTCACAGTAAGGTCTGCATATAAATATTTATAGCAGCTTTATTCACAACTGCCAAATGTCCTTCAACAGTTGAATGAACAAACAAACCCAGGTCCAGCCTCATGGGGGGAGAAAAGTCTGCAACCAAAATGAACTCAATTCTAGTGCCACATGGGGAAATTACAGGGCATTATCCTGAATGGTAAAGCCGATCTTAAAATGTGATGACACCATAGTGATAGAGACCCAGGGTGATCTCCAGGAGTTACAGTCCTAGGGTGATGTGACTATACAGAAGTAGCACACAGGCATTTCTTTGTCACCATGGAGCAATGCTGTGTCCTGATTGTGGTGGTGGTTACAAGACTCCGCAGGTGTTACAGAATTTCAAAAAATATACCCCTACTCCCAAGATTACGGGGAGAAATATCAATAACCTCAGATACACGAATGACACCATCCTTATGGCAGAAACCGAAAAAGAACTAGAGTCTCTTGATCAAAGTGAAAGAGGAGAGTGAAAAAGTTGGCTTAAAGTTCAACATTCAGAAAACTAAGATCATGGCATCTGGTCCCATCAATTCATGGCAAATAGATGGGGAAATAGTGGAAACAGTGATAGAGTTTATTTTGGGAGGCTCCAAAATCACTGCAGATGGTGACTGCAGCCATGAAATTAAAAGATGCTTACTCCTTGGAAGAAAAGTTATGACCAACCTAAACAGCATATTAAAAAGCAGAGACATTACTTTGCCAAAAATTGTTTGTCTAGTCAAGGCTATGGTTTTTCAAGTGGTCATGTATGGATATGAGAATTGGACTATAAAGAAAGCTGAGCGCCAAAGAATTGATGCTTTTGAACTGTGGTGTTGGAGAAGATTCTTGAGAGTCCCTTGGACAGTAAGGAGATCCAACCAGTCCATCCTAAAGGAAATCAGTCCTGAATATTCATTGGAAGGACTGATGCTGAAGCTGAAACTGCAATTCTTTGGCCACCTGGTGAGAAGAACTGATTCATTTGAAAAGACCCTGATGCTGGGAAAGATTGAAGGCGGGAGGAGAAGGGGATGACAAAGGATGAGATGGTTGGATGGTATCACCAACTCAATGGACATGAGTTTGAGTGAACTCCGGGAGTTGGTGATGGACAGGGAGGCCTGCTGTGCTGCAGTCCATGGGGTTGCAAAGAGTGGGACATGACTGAGTGACTGAACTAACTCCCAAAATAAAGAGTGCATGCAAGACTGATGAAATCAGGTAAGGTCTGTACATGAATTAATACCATCATCCATTTCCTGGTTTTGATAACATAAGATGTTTTTTTGGGAAACACTGAGTGAAGAGAACATGGGACCTCTCTGTAGTATTTTGCAACTTCCTGTGAATTTAAATTATTTCAAAATAAAAAGCTGAAGTTAAAAAACCAAAACATTAGTTATAGTTAATGAGTATAAAGTTGTAAAATAAAACTTGATAAATGAAAAATGCCAATATCATGACTATTTTTAAAAATACATTTGAAAAAAAATTGTACATCGAGCCTTCATATACACAGTATTTAGTTTCTACTATTACTGTTTTGCTATATTTCTTTATCATGTGTTTATTCCCTGAATATTCATTGGAAGAACTGATGTTGAAGCTGAAGCTCCAATATGTTGGCCACCTGATGATAAGAGTTGAGTCATTGGAAAACACCCTGATGCTGGGAAAGATTGAAGGCAGGAGGAGAAGGGGGAGACAGAGGATGAGGTGGTTGGATGGCATCAACGACTCAGTGGACATGAGTTCGAGCAAACTCCAGGAGACAGTGAAGGACAGAAAAGCCTGGCGTGCTGCAGTCTATGGGGTCAAGAGTTAGATGTGATTTAGTGACTGAACAACAACAACAAATTACTGTTTTGCTATCTTTCTTTATCATGTATTTATTCAGCTGCGTATCTATTCTGTCTACTCATTCATCTTATTTTTTGGTGCATTTCAAAGTAAGTTACAGATATTAGTACAGTCCATTCCTAATTCAGCATGCAAATCACCAACTAGACTTTAAAATGTTTACAGGAGACATATTTTAGGTAAAACTTAGACAGTGAAATACATGTCTTACATGTACCCTTGTATGAATTTTGACTTTGACATATGCAGACACTTGTGTTACTCAACCCTGTATATAGATAAGGAGTGTCACCATCACCCCAGAAAAATTTCAAGGCTCTGCATAGCCAATGCCTCCCCCCTGCCCCCGGACTCTTAGAGACACAACACTTCTCTCAGTATTTTCACCATAGACTGGTTTTCTAACCAATCTATGGTGCTCTTGAATTTTAAAGCTGAAATGCTGAAATTTAACTTTTTGAAAATACAATTGTCATTACATATGCTTATAAAAATAAAATATTTGCAGTTCGAGGTTCAATGTCCATCTAATTGCCATGATAAAAAACCAGTACAGGCAACCAATGTCTAGATTGATAAATATACACGGTTGAAAGGAATGTGAATCACTTGATAGTGCAAAGTGTGCAAACGCTGTGAATGCTATGGGGTGTGTGAGGAGCTCTGAAGCCACAGCCTGCAGCAGGAAGATGTGACAGTCTGCATTCCTTTCAGTGTTGAGGCTTTTAAGCCTAACCTCTCACTCTTCCCTTTGCCCCACATCTGGACAAGCGGATGAGAAGGCCCGGGTGCTCCCTCCAAGTCCCTGCCTACAGGTGGGAATACCCTGGCTTACCCTTTGACCACCATCAAACCCCAATCCAGTCTCCTTTGCCTGCTTTTTCAAGCCATTTTCAGCGGGCTGCCTTGCTGCCCCCAGAAAAGCCTCCTAATGTAAGTAGTAAATGTTTTGCTACCTTCTTGGTGTGTGTGTGGCACCGTAAGTCCACATTGCAATCAAATCTGGGGTGGGATCTATCCCGTCCTGCAGCGTGATTGCCATAGAAGAATCAAGAGTAACGATCGTCCTCGCTACTACTAGCTGCGCTTCCTTATGCTGGACCAACTGCCTGCGAAGGATATAGTCAGTCAACTGTCTCCTCTCACCTGAGCAGCACGTCCGCTGCTCCAAACCTCCTTGTACCTGGAAGCAGGACTTTTCCAACACCGGCTGGTCACAACCACAAACCTTCCTGGTATCCGGACCAGGTGCCTCTTTCTTTTACTTTTTCTTTCTTTTCTTTTCCTCCCTCCCTCCCTTCTTTCTTGACAGAGTTGTGCCAGCGCCAAGCCCAGATCCTGGGAGGCAGACGTGCGCGTGTGACTAGCAGGCCCTCCGGCATCGGCCAGGCAGTGGAGAAGGTGCGGACCGTCCTAGGAACGGGAGGGTGCTAAAGTCTGCTCTCCATAGAGTCTCCAGGAAAGCTTACTCAAGTTGACTCCGAAGTACATTCAGACCCACGGAACTAGAACTTCAGTGGCAACAGCCCGTGATCTCTGCGTTCAGCAAGCGTCGCAGGTGTCCCAGGGCCGGAGCCCGAGGAGGCGGGGCGTGGGGCGGGGCAGAGGGACGCAGGGGGCGGAGCCTGTGGAGACAAAGCGGGGCGGGGCCGAGCGGGGAGCTTCGGGGAGCTTCGGAGTGCGGAGCGGACCTGGAGCTATAGCCTCGCCGCAGGCGGGCGGGACAGGGCTTGAGCCGGCTTCTCCCGTCTGCCTGTGCGACGCCCACCCAGCTACCCTGCTCTATTATGGTTGACCAGCGCGCCCGGGTGGTCACCTTAACGCAGAGCCTCTGCGTCCTCGCGAGGCCCCTGTCCCGGCCGGCCTGCGAGCTGGAGCCGCTGCAGGGCTGGGGCTGGGTCCGGAGCCCCGGGCCCGCCGCCGTCCCCAGCCTTCTCTCCTGTCTGCAGGCCGCCCTGCCGCCGCCGCTGCCCTCGCCGCGGGGGAACGGGGAGCCGGCATGGCGGGCAGCCCCCCGGCCGCCTGGCCCCAGGTGAGCGCTCCTGCCCCCGGGACCTGGGCTCCTTGCCTCCCAGAAGATCTTTCCTCGGAGCCCGCTTCACTTGGGACCCTGAGTCCCAGGTCCTCTCCAGGACGGGGCCTCACAGGGGCTTCCCTTGCCCCTCCGCGTTGTTCCCCAGGGCGTTCCGGAGGCTGCGGGACACTCATCAGGAAAGGCGGTACTGAGCAGGTTGGGGTATGGATAGGTTGGGTTGACGGTTGTCATTACGGGTTCCCTGGCAAGCAGGGTACCTTGAGATGGAGTCCAGGGGTCCCACATGCCTGCTGGTGAGCCATCTGCCTCCTCTGCCTTGAATCCTGATGTGCTGACTCCATGGGCAGAACCAGTGTTGTTTCAGGGCCTCCTGACTTTTGGGGACGTGGCTGTGCACTTCACCCAGGAAGAAGGGGCGCGTCTGGATGCTGGGCAGAGGACCCTGTATAGAGACGTGATGCTGGAGACTTACAGGAACCTGGTCTCTCTGGGTGAGGTGATTCAGCCGCAGCCCTTCCCTCCTCCCCACCCCCAGCCCCCCTCAGAGCTAAGGTGGGATCTCGGAGGGGCCAGGCTGGTTGTGACTCTGGGACCAGAGGTGGGACATTCTGCTCCCAGGTGACAGGTGGGGTCTCTGGACCCGTCCCCGGGGCTGCCTGGAGACTAGAGGTGTCCTCGTCTCTCACAGAGGCGGGCCTCTGTTGAGTCCTTATCCCTGCCCTGCTCCCCACCCACCTCAACCTCCTGGGGAGACTCCATGTTTCAGAGCCTGCATGGTAGGGCCAGCTAACCCCTGAGTCCCAGACTGCCTCTGGAGTGGGAAGCCAAGCATGCCCTAGCACTTCACCCATTTCCTCTCTCCTCTCGGGCAGGAGTTCCAGAATCCAAGCCAGATCTCATCTCCCAACTGGAGCAAGGAAGGGAGCCCTGGGGCTCAGACCTGCTGGGGGCCCAGGAAGCAGAGACTTCGGGAAATGCCGGCATGGGTGAGTGAGGGGAGCCACAGGCCTCCGGTTGTTCAGTATTTGCACTCACCATACACAGCCAGTGTTGTGAACAGCCGGATAGAAGGACAGTCACACAGTCACAAAGTGCACTTTCGTTGGCTTGTCCCTTGGTGTCCTTACCCAGGCACATGGACGCCCATCAATTGAAAACAGGCAGCCAGTTAGCGGTGAAGGGGTAAAGACTGTGATTGTTGCCCTTCCCCTTCATTGAAGATTGAGGACAATTTTCTGGGAGTCCAGCACCATGCCAGATGCTTAACAAATTGTGCCTCACTTTCTCCCCCAACAGCCCCATGGGATGAGTTATCAGAACCCTCAGCTACAAGGAACTGAAAACCCAACCAAACCAGCCAGAGCTGGGGGGAGGCTCTTGGCTCAAGTTGTGAAAATTGGGGCTGGTTCTCAGCATTGTGGGTCTCAGGTTCCAAATAATGCCCTTGGCATAAGTTTGAGATCCAGAACACTTAACATCTGTCAAGCCAGACATCCCGCCTCCCAGAACTGCTGCTGGCCACGGGTAGCAGTGGCCCCTGGTGACCTTGGCACGATCTGGAAGTGTCTGCCCACCTACCCTTAAACAGGAACGTCTGTTCTCACAGCATCACTTCTGACACCAAATATAGGGAGCTCCTCATACCACCCAGTTCTTCACCTCTCTGCACACCCACTGGGTGTCCTGCAGTCCAACTCTGACACCTCATCCCCGCACTGGACGCCTGTGGACGTCTGAGCAGTTAGGGCATCATCCCAGAAACCCTTCCTGAGGGTCAGTTCTAGTCCTTTGGGTTTCCTGAGTGTAGAGCCTTAGAGTTTCAGGTATAGATATGTATTTGGCAGGCAGTAATTTCTGGAAGCAGGCAAGAGAGAGCAGGAAGAGAGAGAGGAGAGAAGTCAGTACAGAGCTGCCACTGCCAGCGTGTGGAGCACCACAGCTCCAGGACCATGACCACTGAGAGGCTGCAGGAGGCATCTGGGATTGTCCATCAGAGCGAGGGAGGGGGACACTTATCCTTGGTCCCTGCCCCTGGGGCGGTACCTGTCTGCAGCCTGGGCTGGAAGTGCAGACCTCGGCTAAGACAGAGGCATGCCTGTCCCAGAGGATGCTGGCAGGCAGAGCTCTCAGAGCTGTCTGCTGCAGCAGGGCAGGAATGCCAGGGAGGCGGGGGCTTGGTGTACGGTGCTTGTAGCGTCAGCTACAGACTTCAACTAGAAAAAGGTGGCAAGAAAAAGTTGGGACATGTGAGGGGAAGGTCCATGAAGGAGGTGGGCACATGCGCACAGCCAGTGAGCCTGGACTCACCCGTGAGACACCTCGTGGAGAGGGCCAGCAGGTGGTTGATACTTGCAGGCACAGAGTAGGGGCCCAGGTGGACCTTCTCAAACAGGGTAACACGTGGGCCCTTTCTCTTTCAGATTCCACCCAGGGGTCTTTGTGTAAACATGTGACTGCAAGGGTGAAAATGACTCCAGCTGCAGAGCCTCCAGGAGGAGCATCTGGAAGCTTCTTCAGGGGTGAGCCTCCAAAAGCAGTCTGCAAAGAAGCCGCTCTGCAGGAGGGCAGGCTAGGGAGCCTGGAGAACTTCCTTATCCAGGAGAGACCATCACATGGAACCTTTTGGACCATCTCCAAAGGAGAAGGGGCCCAGAAAGGCGGTAAATGGGGACCCGAGCTTTTCTGTAGCCGCGAGACAAACGCTAAAGGGCAGGCAGCCCACAGGTGCGAAACGTGCGCCAAGACCTTCCGATACCTCTCGCGTCTGGTGAGACACCGGGCCACGCACAGCGGCGAGAAGCCGCACGCGTGCGGGGAGTGCGGCCGCGCGTTCAGCCAGCGCTCGCACCTGGCACAGCACCGCAGCGCACACGCTGGCCAGAAGCCGCACACCTGCGGGCAGTGCGGCCGTGCCTTCACACGTCTCTCCACGCTGCACCGCCACCAGCGCGTCCACAGCGGCGAGAAGCCTTTCGGGTGCCAGTGGTGCGGGAAGCCCTTCAGTTACAGCACTCTCCTCGCCCAGCACCAGCGGATCCACACCCGAGAGAGGCCGTTCCGGTGCTCAAAGTGCGGGAAGAGCTTCATCTGGAAGTCCAGCTTTCGGACTCATCAGAAATCGCACCTGTGCAGCCAGGCGGCGTGGATCTCTGTAAGCTAAGTAGCCGCTGGCAGGGGGAGCTTAGGGCTGGCTGCTGCTGCAAGGAGGGCCCCAGAAGGATGTCCTCAGCACGTGGCACCGCGCAGAGCGAGACCAGCACGAGGGACTGGATTGTTTCTCCACCGGAGATCGACGTGTGCATTTCAGGTCCTTCCCACAACAAGGGGTAGCCCAGGCCTGCCTGCCCCAGCCACCACGACCTGGCAGCCTGCTGGATTCAGTGTAGCTGTGAGACGTCTGTGGACAAATTGATGCTTTGAAAGTTACTATTTTCAGGTGCATCCAGATTTTATTTCTGAAATTTAAAATGTAGGTCTTTGGTTTATTTGCATCATAGGTGGGTTCTAAATGCCTTTGAAATCCAGATGGGCTACCGAACTTTTGGATAATCAATCTTCCATCACACAGCAGCCCTGAACACCAGGAGAAGATCATGTAACTCTGGTCATCGTTTGGTCCTGGCTGGTTGTTTTCAGATGCTGATTTGTTGAGCAGGATGTGAGTTTCCATTTTGGGCAGCTCAGCCCTCGCTGTTGGCCCTGTGGGTTTGCTGGCTCAGCTTCACCTTCCTGCATGCCAGCTCTGCTTGAGTCAGGCCATATGAAACATTAAGAGCGTGCATGTCGCTTGGACTGTTCTTTTTTCCAGCCAGTTCTTCCATAGAGAATATGTTTGCATAGTATGAATGTTTTCTATACAATAATAACATTAAAAACTTAAAACACATGGTGGAAATAGAGAAAACAGATATAAAAGAGGCCAGTGGTCACGAAACACAGGATATCTATAGGGAGGTTAGTTGGCAAGCACTGCCCACGCATCAGGGGGTGGGCAGGGGAAGGCCGTGCCTTTGTGACCATCCACTGAACTCTTGGCATTCCTTTCACTGTTTAGAAGCTGAGTGTCACATGTCTAGTGAAACTAAACGTGCTCAGCCATTTTCCTGTAGGCAGATTAAATAACTTAATTACAGAAGCAATACATGATCATTTGAGGAAATGTACAGCTATATAAACATAAAGTAAAACATGGGACTTCCATGACAGTCTAGTGGTTAAGACTGCAGGCTTCCATTGTAGGGGGTATGGGTTTGATCCCTGGTCAGGGAACTAAGATCCCACATTATGTGCAGTGCAGCCAAAATAAAATAGAGAAAAATATAACCAGAAGTTTTATTTTGACTCAAAGGAACCTGGTAAACGGACAATGAAAAAGGGGGATTTGGGTGTTAACCCACAGCGTTTCACCCAGACCATCTAGATTTAAAGCTGTAGCAGAAGAAAACCTTCCTGAACTAAAGGAGTGCCTGGTCTTGACACTGAAAGACCTGATCGTGAGCAAAAGAAAAAACAGAACATGAAGTTTCATGAAATGACTGGACCACAAACAGGAAAAAGAAGATCACCAACAGGAAAAAAATAAGCTTGCCCCAGACTTTAATTAACAAAGACTGCAGCTCTTTCCATATTTATTTCCTTTATGTGTCACCATATTTTCTTTATTTGTGCCTCGGGGAGTGTAGGATCTTAGTTCCCTGAGCCCCCTGTAGTGGAAGTCCAGAGTCTTAACCACTGGGCTGCCAGGGAAGTCCTAGAGTCAAATTTTAAAGCTTATTTTCTTTCTTTTCCCTTTACCTCTTTCTTCCTAGGGTGTGATAGCAATAGTTAAATTCAAATTAGGTTCATTAGATGCAAAAAATATGATGGAGTCTTGTCAGAGATCAAGAAGACATGGCTCAGAAACGCTGGATGAAACAGGATACATTAATGAAGAGACTCTGATGATGTTCCTTTGGGGGGGAGGAGGGACCAGCTTCAGAGCTATGTAATAATTACATGTTGGAATGGATGGATGGAAGCTTTGAAACTGCTTTTTGAGAAAATGTACTGATGTGGATATTGAGTTGTCAAGGGGTGGATTGTAATGAACGTATCTTGTTTCAGCCCATCCTGAGTCCATCCCTTTCTTTCTGTAAAAGTGCCTCCGCTTCTGTTTGCAGCACTTCCCAGGATCCGTTGTAGGAAGTCACAGTGGGGCTGCCAGTCTGGGTGCCTTGTTTTTCTTTTTCTTGCCCAGTCACTCAGGCCAGAACTTCCAGTATAATTTTGAGCAGAAGTGGCAAAAGTGAACATTCTTGTTTAATTTCTTACCTTTTAAGGGGAAAGCTTTTAGTTTTCATTCATTGAGTATGACGTGGTTCTTCAGTCGTTCAGTTGTGTCCAATTCTTTGCGACCCCATGGACTGCAGCACATCAGGCTTCCCTGTACTTCACCATCTCCCAGAGCTTGCTCAAACTTATGTCCATCGAGTTGGTCATGCCATCCAACCATCTCATCCTCTGTCGTCCCCTTCTCCTCCTGACTTCAGTCTTTCCCAGCATCAGGGTCTTTTCCAATGAGTTGGTTCTTTGCATCAGGTGGCCAAAGTATTGGAGTTTCAGCATCAGTCCTTCCAATGAATATTCAGGAATGATTTCTTTGGGGATGTTAAAGGAGTGTGATGTTAGCTGTGGATTTTTCATAAATGCCCTTGATTAAGTTGAGGAAGTTCTCTTCTGTTCCTGGTTTGTTGAGTGTTCTTATCATGAAAGGGTGTTAGACTTTATCAAATGCTTTATCTGCCTCAGCTGAGATCATTTTTTTCTTTGTTCTATGAATGTGGTGTATTTGATTATTTTTTTTTAATTTAACCATCCCTTGCATTGCAGAAATAAATCCCACTTAATCATGTGTATAATCCTTTTACTATGCTGCTGGATTTAGTTTACAGTTGCTTTTATTCCAGCTCTATACTTCCATTGATGAAAACTCTATTCACCATACTTACAGTGCCCTAGACAGAAACGCAAACTGTATATAACAAATACATATATGTATATATAGATAGGTAGATATAGATGTATTTTGAAGGACTGACTTACATGATTGTGGGGCTGGCAAGTCTGAAGTCTGTAGGACAGGCTGGCAGGCTAGAACTCTTAGGCAGGAACTCTCCAGTCTTGAAGTAGAATGTCTTCTCCTTCAGTGAAACTTCAATTTTGCTCTTAAGGCTTCTCAACTGAATGGATGTGCTCACTCAGTTGTGTCCGGCTCTTTGCGACCCCCTGGACTGTAGCCTACCAGGCTCCTCTGTCCGTGAGATTTCCTATGCAAGAATACTGGAGTGGGTTGCCATTTCCTACTCTAGGGGATCTTCCCGACTCAGGAATCAAAGCTGTGCCTCCTAAATTGGCAGGTGGATTCTTTACCACTATGCCACCTGGGAAGCCTCCTGAATGAATGAGACCCACATTATCAAGGAAAGTCTAGTTTTCTTCAAGTCACCTGATCTAAGATGCTACTGTCTATGAAGTATCTTCACTGGCAGCATCTAGATTTGTGTGTGAATCACTGCATGCTACAGCCTCGCCAAGCTGACACATAACCAGTTGACACCAACCATCACACCAGGCCTTGTACCTAACTTCCTCCCTTAGCTTGCCTAGCCAATGAAGCAGGAATCCTCTTAATTCTTCCAACTTGATGTTGCTTCAGTCAGTAAACTTCTGAGTCCTTATTACCTGAACTACAACAGTGGCCCCCAAGCTATCTCCTGCTATTAATAATCTCGTGAAATGTGTTTGTCTTTTTAATGTATTTATTAAAGTATATTTTTATATAGTGTCCTGAATACAGTAACTGTTGCAGTTGCTTCTCACAAATGCAGTTTTTACCCTAGGAAAGCACCGAGCAGCTGCAGCTCCTCCGTTTTCAGAATATTCTTTGGCCTTGCTGCTACTCCTCCGTCCAGAGCCTGCGGGCTTTCGGAGATGCGCAGCCTCGCGTCCTCTCCCACCGCCCCAACGCCGGCACCGTCTGGGTTAGGGGCTAGCAGTGATCGGCCTAGGGGAGGCGGAGCCGACGGGAACTACATTTCCCAGGCTACTGCGCGGCCCTGGACTTCATGTCCCAGCAGCTCCCGGGGCGGCCCTCGAGGACTCCACTTCCCAGAGTGCCGCGGGAGGGCCGACCTGGTCCTGCCCACTCCACCTGGCCCCGGCGCGTGGCTGGGCACTCAGCCGGCGCCGGAAGCGGCCCTGCGGGCAGGTGGGTAAGAAGGCGAGGGGCGCTGTGGCATGGCGATCTGGGTCTTGGACCTTGGGTGCCCCGTGACAATCAGAAATGTCTGAAGGGTGCCGGGAACTGGGGGCGTGGGAGGGACCAGGAAGCACGGAAGGGGGCCCAACTGCACTGTGCGAATGGGCTCAGAGGTGGGTCCAGGGGTGGAGGGCTTGGGAAGCGCCTGGGGAAACGTGGGAGGGGCCCGGCCGCGGTAGCGTCTACCCCAGGGCCTGCTGCTACACTGCCCGTGCCATCAGGAGCAGCAGAATGTCCGGGAAGGGCCCCCTCTGGTCCGGGCTGCCCGTCGGGCTCTGCATCGGGGAGTTCAAAGTCCTCCGGTAGCTGCCCGAGCAGATTTCCAGCCCCCAGGATAGGTTCCTACGAGGTGGTGGCGCCCTGAAGCCTGTCCATTTCTCCAGGTAGCCAGAAGCTCTGCCTGCCCAGAAGGAACCAAGCTTTCCAAAGCTAGCTGGAGTGGGCACTGGGCTGCAAACACAGCCGCCGCCCCTTCCCGCAGTCAGTAGCATATGGACTTAGGCCAGAAAGCCCCAGACCCAAAGTTGGCTGCCTCCCTTCTTGTGAGCCAGAGAGGAGCCAAATATTCTCTTTCTTGGCCCAGTGGGGGTCAGGGTTGGGCCCACAGGGCAGAGCCTGGTTCTCTGGGCTGAGTGGTAGGCACAGGGCTCCCTGGGGAACAGAGCTGAGAGGAGCGGATGGCTCAGGCTAGCTGGGTCTGCCTGGTCCCCAGCAGGCAGTCTCCCTGGCCTAGTGACCTCATACTGTGCCCCAGTGCTAGGGGCAGTGACCCTGGGCTGGGGCAGCTCAGGGGAGTGGGGTTCTGTGGGATGGGAGCAATGGCCTCAGCCTCACACCATTTGGCCCTACAGGTGTAGCCACCATGGGTGATCCTCGGGGGACCAGGCGGATCCTAGTGACTGGGGGCTCAGGGCTGGTGGGCAGAGCCATCCAGAAGGTGGTAGAAGATGGGGCCAGGCTGCCCGGAGAGGACTGGGTGTTTGTCTCCTCCAAGGATGCCGATCTCACGTGAGTCCGCCCATCCCTGGAGCACCCCCTACTGTGCCCTCTCCAGACTGAGTGCTCCGGGCCAGCCCTGTCCCTGGCGGGGCCTCGCATCCGGGCCCTCCCTGCCAGGTGGCTGGCCTGGCCGGGGTGTGCACAGCTTTGCTCCTGGGCAAACTTCCTCCTTTCTCTTCCTGGAAGCCCACACTCTCCTACCTGCCAGGGCCTGGCCTGGCCACTTTCCCTTTTGGCAGCCCCTCCCACCTTTGGCCCTGCCTGGCTCCTGCCCCCAGTGCCTTGAGCCAAGACGCTCGTTCCCTTGGGCTTCCAAGCAGCCCCTGATGGCCTGGCTTCCCCACAGGGATGCTGCACAGACCCGAGCGCTGTTTCAACAGGTCCAGCCCACACACGTCATCCATCTTGCTGCAATGGTGGGGGGCCTGTTCCGGAATATCAAATACAATTTGGACTTCTGGGTAAGGGAGAGCCCCAGTGAGCACTGGGAGCCAGGATCCTGGATTTTGGGGACTTTTTGGCCAGCTTCCCAAGTTCTTGTTCTGGCTTCACGAAGCTCCTGAGGGTCAGGGCTTGGCCCAGCCGGGGGGGCAGCCCTGAGGGCCCCCAGTGCCCTACACTTGGGCTGTAGGCAGAGGGGCACACAGGTAGGCTGGGGGACATTTGGCCCAGTAGGGAAAGCCCAAGAGGTAAATGGGGTTTGGGTGAGCTGAGAGAAGCCAGCATTTGCCGTGTGACCCTGCCCTACCTGCTTCCTGCCTCCTGGGCCTCCAGATGCCCCTGCTCCCAGGAGGTCCAGCTGCACTGAGCCTGGGGTGCACCCTGGGCTGCTGAGGTGTAAGCTGGGCTCTCCCAGGGCCCTGCCCCTGCCAGGCTTTGCCCATGAGGGCTGTCCATGTCTCTGCCACTGGCCTTGGTGTGGTTCAGCCCTGCTTTGGGCCTGGGATGGTGGAAGCTTAGACCAGATTCTGCACAGGCGTCTGTCCTCCTCGTCTCAGTGACAGCCTTCCCAGGAGGCTGCCTGACCACCACCTCTCCCCTCTCCCCAGACCACCCAAATGCCCCGGCCAGCTCATGTTCTCAGAGAGGGAAGTGAGGCCCTAGGAGGGATGTGGCTGGCCAAGGCTTCACTGCTACTGAGCAGTAGAGCCAGGGGTGAGCTCCTGGGTTGGGGGTGTGGAAGGGCCCCATCTTCCCTTCCTGCCTCAGGGCCAGATTGGGCCCCCTGGGCTCCTGCACCACCTCAGCAGCCCCAGAGGGTGGGGCTCAGCCCTGAGCTTGGGGTGTAGCCCTCTCCTCCGAGGTCCTCCCGCAGCCTCAGGGGAGGCAGGCCTAGATCGTCCTTCAGTCCTGGGGGTGGGCCCTGGGAGCAGCTGGAACTCAGGCTCAGATGCGGCCTCCAGGGTGCGTCCCACTTCAGTCCCTGGAGGAGCAGGTGAGGCTTTGGACCGTGCCTGGAGGGGCCTGATCCCTGCTTCCCACCACCCCCACCCCCCTCCACCCCGCAGAGGAAAAACATACACATCAATGATAATGTGCTACACTCGGCCTTCGAGGTGGGCGTGCGCAAGGTGGTCTCCTGCCTGTCCACCTGCATCTTCCCAGACAAGACCACCTACCCTATCGATGAGACCATGGTGAGGGGAGGAGCCTGGGCAGGGTGGGGCCTGGCCTGGGGGCGGGGCTGAGAAGCAGCGGGTCCTCTGCTCCCCCAGATTCACAACGGGCCGCCGCACAGCAGCAATTTTGGCTACTCTTATGCCAAGAGGATGATCGACGTGCAGAACAGGTCCTCCTCCTGTGCCCCCCGGGCGGAGGCCAGTCAAGGCTGGGGAAGGGGGCCCGGGTGCCCCGCGGTGGGTGGGCCCAGGGGGCGGCCCGGCAGGGCTCCCAGACCTTGGCTGGGGTGTGGGACTCGGGGTGGGGCGGACCAGTGGCCCCAGGGTGAGGGCCAGAGGGGACGCTGTGCCGCCGCAGGGCCTACTTCCAGCAGCACGGCTGCACCTTCACCGCTGTCATCCCCACCAACGTCTTCGGGCCCCACGACAACTTCAGTATCGAGGACGGCCACGTACTGCCTGGCCTCATCCACAAGGTGCACCTGGCCAAGAGTGAGTGCCCGCCGCCCACGGGGGCCCCTGGGGCGCAGCCCGGGGAGAGGGGACGACTGATGCTGCCACAGCCCCTCTGACACTTGCCCTCCTGACCCACAGGCAGCGGCTCAGCCTTGACGGTGTGGGGCACGGGGAGGCCCCGGAGGCAGTTCATCTACTCACTGGTCGGTGCCGCAGAGGGGCACGGCTGTCCCCTAGAACATCTCCCGGGGCCGCTGAGCTGGCCGTGGGCAGGCGGGAGGGAGCCTGGGAAAGGGTGGGGGTCCAGGCTGCCCCCATCCTCGCTGGGGCCCTGTAGGTTCCTGTCCCTGAGAGAGTCACTGGGGTAGCTCTGAGCTCATCTGGAGGGAGTTGGGGCACAGCTGGCCGGCCACTGCCCAAAGGGAGGGACCTGGGCTGGAGAGGGGACATGGGCCTGTGGGCTGTCACTGGTAGCCTCTGACCCCGGACGTCTGACTGGCAGGACCTGGCCCGGCTCTTTATCTGGGCCCTGCGGGAGTACGATGAGGTGGAGCCCATCATCCTGTCAGGTGGGCGCCCAGCAGCTCCACCCCCACCCCCACCCCCACCAGCTGGGCGGGACCCTGTCTGTCCCCGGAGCCGCCGAGCAGGGAGGGGGCTTCTGGGGGCCAGGCAGCGGGGGCCTGACCTGGCCTTTGGCCCCTGGCTCCCCACAGTGGGCGAGGAGGACGAGGTGTCCGTCCAGGAGGCAGCTGAGGCCGTGGTGGAGGCCATGGACTTCCACGGGGAGGTCACCGTATCCTTTGGTTGGAGGCTGGCGTGCCTCGGGCCTCCCTGCAGAAGACTGTGCCCTGGTGCCCCCATGGCACTCACCCTGGCGGCCGGGGGATGGGGGCATTGCTGCTCTGCCCTGGAGGCTCTTCCTGGGAAAGCTGGGCCAGGCTCAAGGGCAGGTGGGGGGCAGCGGGGCTTCCCCTTGTGCTGAGGCCTTGACCAGGTGCCCAGTTTGATACAACCAAGTCAGATGGGCAGTTTAAGAAGACGGCCAGTAATGCCAAGCTGCGGGCCTACCTGCCCGACTTCCGGTTCACGCCCTTCAAGCAGGGTGAGCCTCCCACCCCGTTCCTCAGGGCCTTCTGGCCTCTCCTGGGGGCCACCACTGCCCCTGCCCAGGCCTCAGCTTCCCCAGTGCCAGTTGGGGGGAACGCTCCGCGGGTTTGGCCTCCGTGCCCTCACCGCAGAGGCAGGACTCCCTGGGTCCCCATCCTCCTTCCGGGGAGGTCAGGATCGCCCTGGCCCTCAACTGCCCGCTTTTGTAGCTGTGAAGGAGACCTGTGCCTGGTTTACCGACAACTACGAGCAGGCCCGGAAGTGAAGCCTGTGGCCGGAGCTGGTCCACCTCCTCCCCAGCGCCTGGCCGGCAGCGCCCAGCAGCAGCCACTCTCAGAACCTGCCAGGAGCCGGGGGCACCGCCTGCCCTCCTGATGCTGGCCTCTGCTCCACTCCGTCTGCCGAGGCAGGCCTCAGTGACTGTCTGGTGGGGCCTCTGTCCACGTCAGGGAAGCCAAGCCCAGCACTCTGCTCCCCAACTCCATCCCTGAGTGTCCGCTTCCAATCCCTGGGAGCCAATAAAGAGCATTTTCACAGGCCTGTGCGCCAGCCACCCCTGTCCCCACCCCAGCACTGCCTCCTGAGCCCGGCCAGCCCCCAAGAGCTGCTGGGCCATGGTGACCAACTGTCCCTGGGGCAGAAGGGTGGCAGTGGGTGGAGTCACAGAGAAGTGGTGAGTGGGCGGGTGGCAGGAGAGGGTGGGCTGTCAGGTGGTGGGGACAAAGTGCCGGGCACCTGCAGTGGTCCCAGTGTGGTGGCCAGAGCCAGCCTCTCCACACGGCCACATGTGGGCCTGGGTAACCACACTCCCCAGGTCTCCCCCGCTTCCTCCTAGGATTTTGGGGAAAGAGGCCAGGTCTGGGTTTGGATAGGCCAGGCGGGCACAGAGGGATCTGAGAGGAGTGTCAGTCTGCTGGTTCAGGCTCCCCTGGGGCCCCAGCAGAGAGGAGCCTGACCTGGCCCATCAGCTCCCTAGCCCTCATGTGGCAGCTTCGGTGCTGGGGCCCAGCCTGTCCTTCTCCCGAGGACAGTGACAGGTGTCATGCAGGAGTGGGCCTGGCAGGCAGGGAGGTGAGTGGCACCTTCCTCAACAGGAAGATCTAGATGGGTTGACCCACTGGCACCCTGGCCGTTCAGGCAGTGCTGTGGGTGCCCAGCCTCCAGGCTGGAGCGGGACTGCCTCCCTCAGGACCCAGGCACCTTCCCTGGCTCTGGGATCCCCCTCTTCTCAGATCCCCTCTTCATGAGTGCGGACCAGTGACTGGTGTGCCCACACAGTCATGACATCTTCTGTGTATCTGGGCAGCATTGGCTGCCCCCCCGTGCTAGGCACAGTCCCGACCTCTGTGCCCCATCCGGCTGAGCACACCTTGCGTTTGTCACCACCCCATTACTCTCCCCAATAGTGTCAGTGCCTCCCTACCTTCTAGGTCTCTGTCCAGATGGTTATTCCTCTCTGAGGCCCACCCCACTGGCCTGCTTCTCCAGAAGTTCCTCCCCTCCCTCACCCACAGGACTCAGGGCTCCAGGACCAGGTCCGCCTTCATGGTGTATCTCCCGGGTGCCAACCATTTGTTAATGAAGGGTCTGCTGGTTAAGGGAGATGGGCACCTGAGATGGATCTTGGATCAGCCCAGTGAGAAAGGGGGCAGGAGCAGAAAGGCCTGGACGTGCCTGGGAGGACACTAACAGTGGTTGCATGTCCTGAGCTGTCCCTTGCGGGGTTTGTGTATCATAGAGGGGCAGGTCTGCAGGTAGGGCTTTGGCTGTCCATTCTGCTGCTGTGAGGGCTTCATTCCCAGCACCAGAGCAGGGGCTTCTCACTGAAGGGACAGTGTTGAGTGAGTGAGGGACTCTCACTGTTGAAGAACTTTTTAGTTGCTAAGTCATGTCTCACTCTTTTTGTGACCCCATGGAGCCCGCGAGGCTCCTCTATCCATGGGATTTCCCAGGCAAGAATACTGGAGTGGGTTGCCATTTCCTCCTCCAGGGTATCTTGCCAACCCTGGGATTGAACCTGCATCTCCTGTGTTGTAGGAAGATTCTTTCCACTGAGCCATCTGGTAAGCCCACTGAAGAATTTAGAACGTGCTAAAGGAGAATTTAAAGAAAATAACAAAACGTTTTTAAAATGCAATCTTAAAAACTGCAGTCTTAGCTTATTTTTCCTAGGTCAATCAAATTACAAGCACACCCCACACCCACCCTCCCCCTCTCAGTCTCAAATGTGCTTCCTGTCTCTAGCCACACACACTCTTCCTTAGAACCAACTAGAGAGGTCAGTTCTCTCCTGGGGACCTACACCTCAGGAAGGTCTAAGGAGGTCTAAGGAGCTATGTAAGGAGGCCCTGCCTCCTTACATAGCTCCCTGAGAGGCTCTCAGAAACCAAAACCCAGGCTGGCCTGAGGAGCTTCTTTAACAGCAAAGCCACAGACCGCTGCTCCCACGTTTCACTGGCTGCGTCAATTTTATGCTGTCACTCGGACCCACTACAACTTGGGGAAAAGCTGACCACAAGCCCGGAATAGGCAGCCCTGTCCTCCACACCCGACTGCTCACAGGCTCCAAACAGAACCAGCACGCGCTGTTCCCACCCAGAAACCGGCCAGAGGCCGGCAGAATCCCTCTCGATAGCTCCTGATCTGTGCCAGTGCTAAGCGGAAGTCCAGATTCTGGCTGCCAGGAGTTTCATCAGAATCTGCTCAGCCGCCCCTTTCTGGAAGCTCTGCTGGCCGGTGTGTCCATCAGTGCTTTCCCATTGGCCCCGCGAGGGACCCCATCCCACAGCAGCCTCCACCCTTTCCGACCCTTCGCTTGTAAATGGACCCTCTCAAGTTGCTACTTGCGAAATTCACACACCAGTGGAGCACCCAGGTACAGCAGCCGATCTGTGTATCAGAAGCTTTGCGCGGCGTCCCCCCCCGCCCCTCGCGACGCCCCGCCTCCCGCACGGAAACCCCGGGCGAGGGCGGAGCGTGAGGTCTCCGCAGCCAGTGGACGAGCGCAAGTGAGGCCCTCGCAGCCCATTGGCGCCGCTGAGTGCGGGGGTGGGGCGGGGCGCGGCGCAGCGGCGTGATGGCGGCGGCGGCGGAGGAGTCCGGCTGGAGGCGAGTGGGCTTCGTGGGCGCGGGCCGCATGGCGGAGGCCATCGCCCAGGGCCTCATCCAAGCAGGTGGGACGCCACGGGCGTAGGGCGCTTGGGGACCCCGGGCTCGGGGCCAGGGGGCGTCCGAGACCGGCCTGAGGTGGGAGGGGCGGGCTTACCTGTCCCGTGCCCACTTGCGCCGCGGATCCCAGTGCAGCGCGGCGCCCTAGACGCAGGGGCCCCAGGGTGGAGCTCGCCAGCGGGCGTGGGCCGGAACGGCTCGCGGACTCTGCCTTTCCGGACTCTCTTTCCTCTGGGAGCGCGGCTGGAGGGGATATAGTGGAGAGGCTCAGAGCCAGCCGTCCGCACGGTAACCGCGAGGAGGTCGGAATTGGGATGCGCTGTTAGAAAGCATCACTAGGAACAAAGCTAGTGGAGGTGATGGAATTCCAGTTGAGTTATTTCAAATCCTGAAAGATGACTCTGTGAAAGTGCTGCACTCAATATGCCAGCAAATTTGGAAAACTCGGCAGTGGCCACAGGACTGGAAAAGGTCAGTTTTCATTCCAGTTTCCAAAAAAGGCAATGCCAAAGAATGCTCAAACTACCACACAATTGCACTCATCTCACACGCTAGTAAAGTAATGCTCAAAATTCTCCAAGCCAGGCTTCAGCAGTATGTGAACCGTAAACTTCCAGATGTTCAAGCTGGTTTTACAAAAGGCAGAGGAACCAGAGATCAAATTGCCAACATCCGCTGGATCATGGAAAAAGCAAGAGAGTTCCAGAAAAACATCTATTTCTGCTTTGTTGACTATGCCAAAGCCTTTGACTGTGTGGATCACAATAAACTGTGGAAAATTCTTAGAGATGGGAATACCAGACCACCTTACCTGCCTCTTGAGAAATCTATATGAAAGAGTTAGAACTGGACATGGAGCAACAGACTGGTTCCAAATAGGAAAAGGAGTACGTCAAGGTTGTATATTGTCACCCTGCTTATTTAATTTATACGCAAAGTACATCATGAGAAACGCTGGGCTGGAAGAAGCACAAGCTGGAATCAAGATTGCCGGGAGAAATATCAATAACCTCAGATATGGAGATGACACCACCCTTATGGCAGAAAGTGAAGAGGAACTAAAAAGCTTCTTGATGAAAGTGAAAGAGGAGAGTGAAAAAGTTGGCTTAAAGCTCAGCATTCAGAAAACTAAGATCATGGCATCTGGTCCCATCATTTCATGGGAAATAGATGGAGAAACAATGGAAACAGTGACAGACTTTTTTTGGGCTCCAGAATCACTGCAGATAGTGATTGCAGCCAGGAAATTAAAAGACACTCCTTGGAAGGAACGTAACCTAGATAGCATATTCAAAAGCAAAGACATTACTTTGCCAACAAAGGTCCATCTAGTCAAGGCTATGGTTTTTCCAGTGGTCATTTATGGATGTGAGAATTGAACTGTGAAGAAAGCTGAGCACCGAAGAATTGATGCTTTTGAACTGTGGTGCTGGAGAAAACTCTTGAGAGTCCCTTGGACTGCAAGGAGATCCAACCAGTCCATCCTAAAGGAGACCAGTCTTGGGTGTTCATTGGAAGGACTGATGCTGAGGCTGAAACTCCAATACTTTGGCCACCTCATGCAAAGAGTTGACTCATTGGAAAAGACCCTTATGCTGGGAGGGATTGAGGGCAGGAGGAGAAGGGGACGACAGAGGATGAGATGGCTGGATGGCATCACTGAATCGATGCACGTGAGTTTGGGTGAACTCAGGGAGTTGGTGATGGACAGGGAGGCCTGGTGTGCTGCGATTCATGGGGTCACAAAGAGTCGGACACGACTGAGCTACTGAACTGAACTGAACTGAACTGTGAGTGCATCAGTTCAGTTGTGTCTGACTCTTTGCAACCCCATGGACTGCAGCACACCAGGCTTCCCGGTCCGTCACCAACTCCTGGACCTTGCTCAAACTCATGTCCATCGAGTCGGTGATGCCATCCCACCATCTCACCCTCTGTCGTCCCCTTCTCCCACCTTCAATCTTTCCCAGCATCAGGGTCTTTTCCATTGAGTCAGTTCTTCGTATCAGGTGGCCAAAATATTGGAGTTTCAGCCTCAGCATCAGTCCTTCCAATGAATATTCAGGACTGATTTCCTTTAGGATGGACTGGTTTGATCTCCTTGCAGTCCAGAGGACTCTCAAGAGTCTTCTCCAACACCACAGTTTGAAAACATCACTTTTTGGGCTCTCAGCTTACTTTTTAGTCCGACCCTCACATCCATACATGACTACTGGAAAAACCATAGTTTTGAGTAGATGGACCTTTGTTGGGAAAGTAATGTCTCTGCTTTTTAATATGTTGTCTAGGTTGGTCATAGCTTTTCTTTCAAACAACAAATGTCTTTTAATTTTATGGCTGCAGTCACCATATGCAGTGATTTTGGAACCCAAGAAAACAAAGTTTGTCACTGTTCCCATTGTTTCTCCATCTATTTGCCATGATGTGATGGGACCAGATGCCATGATCTTAGTTCTCTGAATGTTGAGTTTTAAGCCAACTTTTTCACTCTCCTCTTTCACTTTCATCAAGAGGCTTTTTAGTTCTTCTTTGCTTTTTGCTCTAAAAGTGGTGTCATCTGCATATCTGAGGTTATTGTTATTTCTCCCGGCAATCTAGATTCCAGCTTGTGCTTCTTCCAGCCCAGTGTTTCTCATGATGTACTCTGCATATAAGTTAAATAAGCAGGGTAACAATATACAGCCTTGACGTGCTCCTTTTCCTATTTGGAACCAGTCTGTTGTTCCATGTCCAGTTTTTTTTTTTTTTTCCCTTTTTTTTCCATGTCCAGTTTTAACTGTTGCTTCTTCATCTGCATACACATTTCTCAGGAGGCAGGTCAGGTGCTCTGGTATTCCACTATGAGTGCATAAAATAACATATGCGCCAAGTTTGGAAGATTCAGCACACAAACAGAAAATAATCTTAGTAATTTTTAATATTGATTACCTGTTGGAAGGATACATTTTGGCTACCTTAGTTTAAATAAAATGTATTATAATTAAATTTGTTATTTCCTGATTGTTTAATATGACTACTAGAAGTTGTAAAGTGACATGTATGGGTTGAGCGATGTTTCTCTTGGACAGTCCTAGCTTAGAGTGAGATCTTGTGCCTCTGTCGAGTTGCCTGACCGCTCTGAGCCTACGACTCTTTTGATTTGTTTGCCAGCGGCACTCCTGGTATCCGGCACTGCACATTCGAAGCCAGATCATCCTCTATCCTTCACATTGTAGGGTGTTTAGCTCCCTTCCATGGCTTCTCCCCATGAGAGGTCAGTAACATCCCCAGATGTGAGAGCCAAAATGTCTCCAGACCCTGCCAGTGTTGGGGGCAGGCAAAATCATTGGTTGAGAAGATCATGGCATCTGGTCCCATCACTTAATGGCAAAAGGATGGGGAAACAATGGAAACAATGACAGACTTTATTTTTTTGGGCTCTAAAATCACAGCAGATGGTGACTGCAGCCATGAAATTAAAAGACCCTTACTCCTTGGAAGAAAAGTTATGACCAACCTAGACAGCATTAAAACACAGAGACATTACTTTCCCAACAAAGGTCGATCTAGTCAAAGCTATGGTTTTTCCAGTAGTCATATATGGATGTGAGAGTTGGACTATAAAGAAAGTTGAGCACCAAAGAATGGATGCTTTTGAACTGTGGTTTTGGAGAAGACTCTTCGGAGTCCCTTGGACTGCAAGGAGATCTAACCTGTCCATCCTAAAGGAAATTAGTCCTGAATATTCATTAGAAGGACTGATGCTGAAGCTGAAACTGCAATACTTTGGCCACCTGATGTGAAGAACCTCCTTGGAAAAGACCCTGATGCTGGGAAAGATTGAAGGCAGGAGGAGAAGGGGACGACAGAAGATGAGATGGTTGGATGGCATCACCGACTCGATGGACATGAGTTTGAGCAAGGTCCGGGAGTTGGTGATGGACAGGGAGGCCTGGCCTGCTGCAGTCCATGGGGTTGCAGAGTCGGACGTGACTGAGCTACTGAAATGAACTACAGCAGGAATGGTGGTGCTGTCCTGATTGTGCTCCACAGTATTTAGGATCTTTATGTGGTGATTATGGACTAGCTTTTTGCCTTTAGTGGTATGTCAAGGTCTAGAGAGATGAAAATCATCAGAAAGCAGTTTATTGCAGGCCTCAGTTGTTTACTTGTAAAACTTGGAGTGTTACCTGCTACCCCCAGCTCCATAGAGTTCGTGTTGACACAGTGCAGGCAACGCATGGTGGCTGCCACCATCTGTCCAGGTTGTGGGGTGCATTTCTGCCTTCTTGTTAGACCTTGTAGAAATCTGACCTGTAGAGTATTCTGCCAACCAGGCATTCTCTGCTTGGATGTCCCAGCACAAACACACCCATGAACACACCCTCTTCCCAGGGTTCACCCTCACCCCGCACCCTCCCTTCCTGGGCCTCTGTACCCACCATGCCCCCTCCCCAGCCTTCCCATTCCCAGAGGCAGCAGTCCCTGGGATCCGTGTCCTCACAAGACAACGCAAATTCCTGGTCCCTGTGTCCAGCAACGTGTCTGGACTCGGCGGCGGCAGCAGGTAGGTGGCGATGACTGCCGGGTAGAATCAAGTGAGGCTGGTGGTCTGGTCTGGTCTCGGCCGAGTGGAGCTGCCCCGCTGAGCTCCTGGCTTCCTCGAGAGGCTCCGGATGGCCCAGGTGTGGCTGAGCCTCAGAGACTTGCAGACCTGGCTGGGTCACTCCACCGCCCCGCCTTCCTCACTGACACCCCGGCTCTTCTTTGCCTTTCCCTCCAGGAAAAGTGGAAGCTGAGCACGTGCTGGCCAGTGCGCCCTCCGACAGGAACCTCTGCCGTTTCCGGGTGAGCCGGGCAGCTCCCAGGTGGCTCTTGGCTCTTGGCCGTCAGACGCTCCTTGGGGCCAGGGAAGTGCTGATTATTTGGTTAAAGTTTTGAGATGGCCTGGACTGGGGAAGGGGAGGTCAAAAGCCAGAAGGAATGTCAAGGTTGTGGAGCGCCAGGGTTGGGTAAAGGGGTGTGCGTGCTGGGTGGGCAGGAACGTCATGGGCACTCACGGGCTCAGAGGGCTTGAGGCCGTGCTGTCGTCAGGGCCCACCTGAGGTCGGGTCCTGAGCAGGGACGGGTGGTCTGGCCACTGGGAGTAGAGCCGTCCACAGCGGGGGCCGGCAGCGGGGCTGCAGTCTGGAGGATGCCCACTGACAGGCCTGGCTCTGGCATCCCTGCTGCAGGCCATGGGCTGCCAGACCACCCACTCCAACCTGGAGGTGCTGCATAGCTGCTCCCTCGTCTTCTTCGCCACCAAACCCCACATCCTGCCGGCTGTGCTGGTGGAGGTGGCTCCTGCCGTCACTGCTGAGCACATCTTGGTGTCTGTGGCCGCCGGGGTGTCCCTAAGCACCCTGGAGAAGGTGAGCGGCCCTTGAGGGTGCGGTGGGGCTGAGATGCTGATCCCAAGCTGGGCTCTGCTGACCAGACTCGACTTCCCACCCCGGCCATCCCAGACTGGCTGCAGCCAAGGCCTGGCCCTTCCGGAAGCCAGCATGTGTGGGTTGGGGATCAGAGTCTCTCCGCTGGCTGGCAGAGGCCTCACTGACCGCAGCCTCTCTCTGGCAGCTGCTGCCCCCGATGGCTCGGGTGCTCAGGGTCTCACCCAACCTGCCCTGCATCGTCCAGGAGGGTGCCATGGTGATGGCGCGGGGCTGCTGCGCTGGGAGCTATGAGGCCCAGCTCCTGCGGTCCCTGCTGGAGGCCTGTGGGCAGTGCGAGGAGGTGCCTGAGGCCCAGGTGGACGTCCATACCGGCCTCAGCGGCAGCGGCGTAGCCTTTGTGAGTGTGGTGGACAGCCCTCCCTCCACAAAGTGGGGCCTTTCCAAGCCCCCGCAATAGCCCCTGCCCCCAGGGATCCGCCTGTGGTCCTCAGCTGCCCCTGTGTGCCCACCCCCCGTCAGTGCCCTCCTGGGCCTTTGAGGCCGGCCTCTTGGCAGACCACTGGGCTCTGGCCTTGGCTCTGGTGGCTGGTGCCCTGGGCCTTGTTCTAAAGGTGCCCAGCCTTCTCCAGGCTGGGTGCCGAGTCCCAGGGAGGGCTAGCTTTGACTCCCGTCCCACCCCCACTGCTACAGGTGTGTGCCTTCTCCGAGGCCTTGGCCGAAGGTGCCATCAAAATGGGCATGCCCAGTGGCCTGGCCCACCGCATTGCTGCCCAGACCCTGCTGGTGAGACCCTGCTGCACGGCCTGGGGAGTGTGTGGAAGGGGAGGGTCAGCATGGGGAGGCGGCCAGCCGGCCTGAGCTGAGACGGGGTGCTGGGGGGGTGAGCTGCAGACGGGCTGCCAGCACCGCCCCTTCCCCCTTAACCCCAATGCCTCTACCCAGGGGACGGCCAAGGTGCTTCTGCAGAAGGGGCAGCACCCAGCTCAGCTGCGGACTGACGTGTGCACGCCGGGCGGCACTACCATCTACGGGCTCCATGTGCTGGAGCAAGGCGGGCTGCGGGCCACGGCCATGAGCGCTGTGGAGGCTGCCACCTGCCGGGCCAGGGAGCTCAGCAGGAACCCCTCCCCCGTGGTGGCTCAGGTCCCCTCTGTCCTGCAAGCCCTGCAGGGAGAAGGGGCCCTGGCCCACAGGGAACACAGCAGTGTGGCCCGTTCCTAGACCCTAAGCTCCTGTGGCCTGGCCTCTGCAGGATTTGGTTCTGAACATGTCTGTGAAGGGACCAACAAGCCAGGAAAACCAGAAACGTGGAGCCTTTGTTGGGGGACCGCCCCATCCCACACAGGCCCAAGTGCTGGAGTCCCTTCCTGCCACCTGCCAGCTGCGGGGCATCTGTGAACAGGGCTGATGGACCACCGGCCGCCTGCACTCTGCCGCCTGGCCTCAAGCCCCTCCCTAAGTTCCAGCCTCAGTGTCCCACTGGCCCTCAGCCAGGCACTGCTTGTCTGACCCCAGCCCTTGTACTAGTTAGAAGGGTCAGCCAGAGTCCATTTCTTCACCTTTTTTTTTTAACCTTTAAAATGGAAATAAAGATGCTGTCCTATAACATGGAGTGATCAATGTTTCACTGGAGGTAGATAAAATGAAATCCCCGTGCCTGGAGGGCCATCAGCAAGGCCCTGGGCTCAGACTTGAGCAGGTGGTGCAGACGGGGCTCCCCTCCGTTTCCCATCACCCCCCTCAGCAATGTGTCTGCCAACAAAGTCCCTGGGCCCAGGCTGGATGGAGCCCTGCCCTGAGGTGGCCAGTCTGCATGAGGCACCTGTGGGGCCACTGCTGTTCCTCCCCGCTTCTCAGATGGGCTTCTGGAGCCACGTGCTGGATGCAGTTACAAAAGTAAGACTGGGACAGAGCTTGTGTGAAGCGGGCATATTCGGCCTTTATTATAAAGTGAGGCTGGCTGTGAAAAGACCCCTTGACAGAGCAAGCACCCCATAGCCCACTCCAGCCCTCCTGCCCCCAAGATCCTGACCTGCTCTCGGGCCCACAGGCTCGGGGCCAACCCCGCACTGGCAAGGCCCCTTCCTCACTGCAGGCTCCAGGGCTCCATCCATGGTACGGCTGTCACCTGGGGGCTTGTTACCCGGTGTGTGGCCCCTCAGGCAAGTCTGGCCTCACATGGGTGAGTTCGCTCTCCTGACCCCCCTGGTGGGCTGGTATCAGCAGAAGCCACGGGCAGCACTTCCTGCCCACCGCTGAGCCTGCCAGGCCAGCCCTGAGGCTGCTGGCTTGAAAGTTGTGACCCTCGCAGCCTTAAGGTTTCAGCAGATAATGGTGAACAGGAGCGGAGAGCCTGGCAGCTGAGATGCCATGGGCCCAGCAGTAACCACAGCAAGGCACTTTGGCCGTTCTCCCCACAGTTCACAGAGCTGAGCCCTGGGAGCTGGGCCTGCACTCTAGGGAGGAGGACTTCAGAGACCCTCGCGTGAGGTGTCCCCAGCCCCACCCTCAACAGGGCCCTGGCTCTTCAAGGCCCAGACCAGCCTGCGCTGTGCCTCGTTCTCGCGCTGCCATCTGGGGCCGGGCACTGGCCAGAACTGCCTTCTGGGGTGCAGCCTCAGTGCCCCAGAGGGGATGAGGCAGGAGGCTCTGTCCCGACACCCAGTTCTCAACATCAACCGCAGCCCCCCTGCCCAGACCCTGGGGACAGAGGATCAGAGGTGAGACTGGGAACCTGGCGAGAGGGGTGGCACCGAGGACACCACCAGAGACCACCTGGCCCAGCACCCACCCGGGCTCCAGGTCCGCCCCTTGCAGGGCCCTGCAGGACAGAGGTCCCGCAGCCGGGCCATGGTGAAATGGCACGCTCGCCTGGGCCCCTGGTGGTGTGACACGCAAGACATCCTGAGGCCAGAGGCGCGGGCCAGGTGCAGGCCTGCCGCAGCTGCTAGTGGAGCAAGGCAGCAGGTGAGGTGGAGGCTTTGGCCAGGGCTGGTGTCCACGCCTCCCTTCTCGCCTGGAATCCTCCACACCATCCATCAGCTTTCACGTCTGACGCATACACGTACATGTGTGGGTGTTTTGACTAGAGGTGGTTCCAAGGAAGAGCTGACGTCCTCGCTCTGGGGGCACCCCCGTGGCCCTGCCACCATGCACGGCCCTTCCCTCCCACAAACACATCACCTGGGTATAGCTTCCACAGCCCAGGACCACCAGGAGGCGGGGGCAGGTGAAGAGAAGTGCAGAGCACCGAGGCAGGCAGCAGCGCCTCAAATCCAGCCCTCCCTGGGGCTCTGGGCATCTCTGCCGGGCAGCCCCTGGGAGACCTGGGTGTCTCAGTCTCAGGTCCCCAACAGGGTCCTGAATCTAGAGCTGAGTGGAGCAGCAGAACAGTGTGGGAGCTGGAGGGTCACACGGAGCCCTCGCCACCTCCTTTCAAGCTGTGCCACCCAGAAGCCTAATTCACGGCCTGTGGGAAGCGGCTCCTCGGCTACACCCCTGGCAGTGCCAGAAGCGGGGCAGCCTCGGAGGGGAGCTAAGGCACTGAGGGTTGTCTTGGAGTGGCTGGCGGTAATGCAGGGCTGCTCCGAGAAGACGGCATGGCTCCGCGTCCTGAGGCTGGTGGGGTGTGGGGCAGGGGCCCAGGTCTAGTGCTTGTCAACCCCACGGAATAAGAGAGCTGTTTAGAATAGCATTTCCTTAAGGAAGATAAAAAACACGTGGACAGAAACCTACAACCCTGGCTGCACCCAGAACCTCAAAGCCCCATCCTTCTTTCCCAGCCCCCCCGAGCATCTGCCCTGGGTGCCTGAAGAGTACCTGGAAAAAACAGAGTTAATGCGCCAAACCAAAGATGAGTGGTGTGCTTCCCGCTGGGACGACCACACGGCTGTGGTCCATGGGGACCGGACGCCGGGCCCTTGTCCAGGGCAAGTGCTGGGCTACGGGTCTGGGGGGACAGGAACGTGGCTGGGGGAAGCCCCATGGGGGCCAGAGAGAGAACACGCTCTGCTAAGCGCTGTGGCGTGTGCCAGGTCTGCGTGGGAGGGAGCCTAGCTGAGGAGGAGGGGTGGCTGCGGCCTCTCCTCCAGCTACCCCCGCACCAAACAGGGTGCCATGAGGGGCCGGCCCTTCACCAACAGGGCTCCCTTGGGCCAGGCCGGGATCCCTGTCAACCTCTGAGCCTTGGAGGTGGGCCACCCTAGGGGAGGCAAGGCAAGATGGGGTCTCTGTCTGTCCCCTACTCCAAGTGCCTCAGGAGGAAGGCCACTGGGGGCTGCAGGGGCGGGCTTGCTCACAGCCCGTCATCGGGAACCATGGGTGAGGGCCCGATGCCCCCCAGCCTCCGGGCTGTGCTGATGAGCGAGCGCAGCTGCACCAGCTTCAGCGGCCCCACCTCCCGGGGGTCCTGGGTCTCCAGCCACCGCAGCGCTGTCTCCAGACCCCGAACGGCCTCCCCAGCAGTGGGGATGGCCTCTTCCTCCTCCTCCTCTGCTCCTCCTGCCACCGCTGAGGGTAGGCTGGCAGGGAGCAGGGGGCCCCCAGGGACCAGCACGGGAGGCCGGCTGGGGCCCCAGTCCTCTCTGCCACCGTCCGGCAGGCCCCCATCATCGTCCAGGTGCAGCCACTCGGCCACCTCCTCAGGAGCCAGGCGCTTGTAGGCCAAGGCTGCCAAGTGCGTGAGGTCGCTGAGCACCCTGCTGTGCTCCGCGGCCTCCTCGGCCTGGCCAGCAGGCTGCCCGGCGCGCTCCTCCACCGGCCGGGGCTCGAAGGCAGCCCGCAAGCCCAGCAGCCAGCAGCGCTCAATGCTGCCCGCCTGCACCAGGTCCCAGGAGAGGCCCGCCAGGTACAGCATGTCCTTGAGCATGAAGCTGCGCATGAAGTCCAGCGGGGACCCCCCGGCGCACGACACGGCTAGCCGCAGCAGCTCCCGCTTGTACAGCTGCTTAAATGCGGCCACCACCCCCTGCTCCAGGGGGGCGGGTATGTGCGCCCGGCCGCTGCCCCTGCACAGGAACAGCACCCGCACAGCCCCGTCGGGGGTCTGCAGCTCCTCCGGGGGACCGGTGGGCTCGGGCCGGCACCTCCTGCGGGTCTCCTCGCTCTCCTCCAGGGCAGGCATCCTGGCCTCAGAGCTGGGGCAGGGCGGGTGGGCCACCAGCAGCACGGCCTTCTGCTGCAGGCAGCTGCGGCGCAGGTAGCGCCTGACACCGGGGACGAACTCCTCGAAGAACCAGCCGCGCAGCAGCGGCCGGCTGAGCCAGGCGTCGGGGCTGTAGCGGTAGGAGGCAGGGAACTTGTCCTGGTTGTGGTGGCGCAGGCTTGGTGGGTCTGGCAGCTGCCCGATGACCAGCGGCTTCAGCTTGTGGCTGCCGGTGAGGTTAGCGGCCAGCAGGACCGTCACCCTGTCGCCCCGCCAGCGGCGGCCGCAGCCCCCCGCACCCACAGGTGCAGCCTGCTCTGGGAGCAGCTTCCAGTAGAGGCCCGTGACGTTGGCGTTGTAGATCTGCTCGTCGCCGTAGCCGCCCTCGGCGGGGGCCGGGGTACTCGCGGCGCGGTCGGGCAGGGGCCCGGCGCGGGTGGGCTGCGCGGGCTCCTGCTTGACGGGCGGGCCAGGCGCGGGGCCGGCGGCCACGGGCTCGGCCTCGCCGTAGATGCGCTGGCTAGAGATGCCGTGGCGCTTCTGCCAGCGCCAGAACCAGCCGTGGCTGGCCTTGAAGGTGCATTCGGGCCCGTAGATCTGGCGCGCGAAGGCCTCGGCCTGCGCCTGGATGAGTGGCCCAGACAGCGGCACGCCGTGCTGGCGCAGCGCCAGGAACCACGAGTAGACGGCGCGGTCGATCTCCTCCTCGTTGGCCAGCCGCATCTTCTTGCGCTGCGTGCCCACCTCGCCGCCCAGCTGCTCCAGGAACCAGCGCAGCTTGGGCTCGTCCTTGAGCCAGCCGCGCAGCGTGCCGCCCGGCACGCCGAAGTCGCGGCAGACGCTGGCCTGCCTCTCGCCGCCCTTGACGCGCTCGATGGCCTGCAGCTTATCCTTGATGGAGTAGGCCTTGCGGAAGGCCATCTTCACGGCGACGCGGGGCCGCGGCCCGGGCGCGGGGGGCGGCGGCCGCGCGGCGGGGACCGGGGCGGGAGCGGGAGGCCGCGGCGGTTGCATGGGGCGTCCGGGCGGGGGTCGGCGACAGCGGCGCGGGGCCGGGACGGCCGGGGGTCCCGCAGAGTACATGGCTGCTGCGGCGACCGCGACGACAGCGGGGGCGCGGGAGCCGGAGCCATACGCCCGCCGGCCCGGCCGCGCTGGGCGGGCGCCGGGGGCGGGGCCGGCCGGGCCCTCCCCTTTGTCTCGCCCGCGGGGCGCGCGCAAGCGCGCTGGGCCCCCGTCCCCGCCCCGCGCCGCGCGTCACTGGCCCCCGCCCGCCGAGTCCACCCGAGCTGCGGCGGAGGGGGGCGGGGGGAGGGGGCCGGGGCCGGCGCCGTGCCCAGTGGTTTGCTCCAGCTCCTCCCGGAAAGGGAGAGCTCCGCGGGGATCTCCCACTCGCTTCTGCCCTCGCTCCCACGGGGAGCGTCGCGCGGAGGGCCTGGGCCGCGCGGCAGGGTGTGCCCGCGGGCTGCGTCCCCTGCGCCCTGGCGCGTGGTAGAGCCCGCCTCTTCACTTCCCGTGCGCGGACCGCGTGGCCCTCCCTTTCCTCTGCCGTCCCACGCCGCTGATCCTTCCTCGTTGGTCGCCGCGTCCTTGGCTGGCGTGTGAGTACCGCGGCTCGTGCCGCATGGCCCCCGGGCCCAGGGGAGGGGCGGCCCGCGCTGCGCTGGCGGGGACCAGGCCGCAGTGCCGCGGAGTGCGCGGCGCGGGGCCTGCTGCGGGCTGGAGGCCGCGCGGAGGGGCGGGGCGCGCGGGCCACGTGCCCGCCGGACCTCTGCGGCTGCCCCGGCGGGAGGGCGGCGGCGGGGATGCCGGGGCCGCTCTGCCCCCCGCCTCGGTGGGTGACATGGATGTTTGCCCAGCTGTGGCCCGGGCCTGTAGCTTCCCGTTTGTCCGCGTTTGTTGAGCAGCTGACTGGTGCACGCTGGCTCTGGGCCTGGGGGCCAGGCGCGGGCCCAAGCTCCGTCAAGCTGTCTCAGAGCCTGGACAGTACACGGACGCGGGGAAGCGTAAGGACGTGATTGCTGGGTGACTGAAACAGCGCGTTCCCTGAGCGTGGTGAAGGGGCTAGGTTTGGATAAGGTGGTCCAGGCAGTGGGCAGTGTCGCTGGAACGAAGAAGGGAGAGGTTTGTATTGGAGCCAAGTAGGATGGGGACCCGTTGGAGGCGTCCTCAGGTTTGCAGAGCAAAGTGCCTCCAAGAGCAAGAAAGCCGTTTGTGTGGGTGGTCCTAGTCCGTCAGGAGAGCAAGTTGACCCTGGAGAGTGAAGGAGTGGGCCGGGCCTGGGGCCCGGGAGGCCCCGGGTCTTGTTTCAGCAGCAGTTCTGACACTCCCAGCTCCTCTGAGAGGCCTCAGCCAGTAAGTGGGCTGAGCTTGCGGTGACTGCGTCCTTCCTGAGACCACTCTCCCCAGCTCCAGACGCAGGTGTCTGCTGAGAAGGGGTGACACACAGACTCCAAGGAGCAGGTGCCCTGGGCCAGCGCCTCAGGAAGGTCAGTCCTGGGCCAGCGCCGGGGGTCCCCTCCAGCTCCTCACCTTGGAGCGCGGCCGCTGTGGGCTTCACTGGAGCCTGGGTGGGTTCGTGCTATCCCCTGGCAGAGCCCCTTGCAGGGCTTGACCCTGGTCTCTGTCCTGGGGAGCTGGGTGAGGCCGCAGGGCTCAGCACAGCTTATCTCCAGTGTGCCCTGGTGTCAGGTTTCCAGGGCTGCAGGCAAGAAGTGAGCTCTGGCCCTGTGCCCATGTTTTAAGATGACGTGTGATTTCAAGGTGGACAGCAGTGTGACATTTGTGTGAAGGACTGGTGTCAAAGTGAGACGTGGAGTCCCAGGCCCTCACCCACTAACCCGGGATGTGTCTTCCACCTCCAGCTCCCCAGCTGTGTGAGGGGTCACGGGTGCCTGGTGCATGCTGCTGGAGCCGCCCCGGGGGAGGGGCGCAGGACCCGGCGGCCAGGGTGGATTGACGGGGCACCAGAGACAGGGCAGAAATAGCACCAGGGCTGTGGCATTGCAGTGTAGACAGGGCGCTGGCCAGGGAGGGGTGCCGTGGACAGCCATAGTGTGGGGCCTGAGTCTTGGGGTGCAGGCATCCCCCCCTGGACTGTCCAGGAGTCAGGTGGGAAAGCATCTGAGGAGGGACTTGGGGCTGTGGCAGTCACCCCTAGGGAAGGGCAGGGGGCATCATGGCCGTGCAGTTGCCCCGGGGCATAGCTGCCCTCACCCTCCCTCCTGGACCCTGTACACACGGCGTGCTCTGTCCGGCAGCTCTCCGTCAGGACATACCAGCCAAGGGCCCTGTTTGCACACACCTCACCCCGATTCCCACTTCCTGTGGAAGGTGGGCGGAGCGCTTTGACCCCCAGGTGGATGACCTGGGAGCTCCTCTGTGTGTGGCTGCGATGGGGCCGTGTGAGCCCTGGGTTACCTGGAAACCTCCTTTCATCCAGGGGCTTGTGGGCCCCCCACCGTGGTGTCCTCACCTTCAGGACCCTGCGGCCAGAGTGTTCTGGGCGGGGCCGCTACGGGGTCCCTCTGGCACTGCAGGAACGCCCTCCCACTGGGCGGAGCCCCAGCCTGGCCCTGCTTTGGAGATGGTCCGCTAGGCAGAGCCGGGGTACTCACTCACTCCCCGGGCCTGGGCTGCGGGGCAGGGGTGAGCTGCTTCACTGCCTTGACCCCGGGGCCTGGCAGCCCTCGCAGCCCCTCTCGTGCAAGAGGTCTCGACCGGCCTCAGTGGCCAGCAGCCTGCCCTTGGCCCTGCAGGCGAGTCAGCGGTCCAACTGTCATGAGATACCCTGGCGCCCCGCCCTCCAGCGTCCCTGTCCAGACACTGGCTTGACCAGCTGGCCCGCACCGTGTGGTCGGCCTTGCCAGGGTGGCTGGCCCGTGTGGTCCTCCTCCTCCCAGAGCCTTGTGGCACGCCCCCTGAGGTTCCTGGTGTACCCCATGTGCTGCTGACCTCATGTTGGCACTCTAGTGCTGGCCACAGCATGGCATGACCTGGGGGGGGTGGCAGGGGCCTGGGGGCAGGGCTGGCCGGGTCCTTGGCTCCTGGGCTGCTGCCCCTTGCCGGCTCAGGGCCGGGCGCCCCATCCATCCTTTTGTCCCCGAGAGGCCTGCGGGGACAGTGGCACCCTGCCCACCTGGGCTTTTGCCCCTGCCCCAACAGTGGCCCCGAGGGAGAGGCCCTGTCCGGCATGGGCACTGGGCCTGAGTGCCCATGTAGGGCCCTTCGGTGGGGTCCTTGTCACCTTGCACTTGGTCCAGAGGCCTGGACCCTGTGGAGTGGGGGATCCCCACCCCGCTCCCCATGGACAGTGGGGTACTGGAGGTGCTGGCTCACACCCAGGTGGGCTCAGGGCAGAGCCCAGCTGGGGCCTTGGTGCTGTGGGGGCTCCAGGCCCAGGAACCCCAGGACCGGCCCATTTTGAGTGACAATGGAGCAGCGCTGCCCCCAAGCACGGACTTGGCCACCCCCTGGGATTTGGGCGGGTTGGAGGCGGGAAGAGAAGGGGACGACAGAGGATGAGATGGCTGGATGGCATCACCGACTCAACAGACATGAGTTTGGGTAAACTCCGGGAGTTGGTGATGGACAGGAAGGCCTGGCGCGCTGCGGTCCATGAGGTCGCAAAGAGTAGGACACGACTGAGCGACTGAACTGAACTGAACAGGGATTTGGGGGTGAGCTCTGGCTGTCTTTCTCCTCCAAACTTGCCTCCACGCCGCCTCACCAAGCAGCTTCAGCAAAGGCCCCCAGCCTGCTCGGGCCACCCTGTCAGACCACCTCTAACCTTGCTGCTTTCTCTTCATGCTGTCCTAGGAGACCAAAGGGAAAGTAAGTACCCTCCTGCCCCAGGCGCCTGGGCACCGCAGCCCAGCCCCCATGCCTGCTGCATCCTGACACCTCCGGGGCCCCTGACCTCATCTGGAGTGGAGGCTGGGCCTGGGGGTAGCCTCTGCTCTGTCCCAGGCCGAGCCAGCCCCAGCCCGGGCAGTAGGGGGTACCTGAGGAGGGATCAGCCTGCGTTCCTCCACCTGTGAGAGGGCAGGGCGCCACCACCAACCTGGCCAGCCTGGCTCTCGGACATGTTCAAAAATGGCTCCCTTGCCCAGAGCAGTGGCTCAGAGGGCTCCAGGTGGAGCCTGGCCTGATGTGAGGAGCTATGTGTCTAGGCCACTAGGTTCAGGCAGGGCTTCAGCCTGGTGGGCAAGGCTTCTGTGTGAGGGTCTGTAGGGGAGGGCAGACAGGCCCAGCCTGGTAGGCCTGCAGCTCCTGGGGACAGTGGGTGATGTCACAATGCCCCTGCCCCCTGGGCACCCGGCTCTGCCCCCCAGCACTGCCTCTGCCGTCATCCTGGCCTCGGTAAGTGCCGCTGCCGCCCTGGGGGAGGCTCGAGGGGGCAGCCAGGGACCCCTCTAAGCCTGGGGCCCCCACCCCTCAGAGTACAGGGGTCTCCCTGAAGTTCTGGGCAGGTCGGGACTTAACCTGTGCATTGCAGGGTAATTGGAATCGGGTTTTGGTTGCGGGGGGTGGTGTTAGGAAAGGGCTATAGACGCTGCAGGGAGTGGCAGGGAGGGTGTGCCATCAGGGCGATGTGACAGTCTCCCTCCCCCTGGGGCCTCATCCTGGGTGAGGGCTCCACAGACCACACGGTGGCGGCAGGGGACATGGGACATTCTGGGGGACAGCTGCCCAGCCCCTGGCCCAGTTGGCCCGGTGCCTCTGCTTCCAGCACAGGGTTCAGAGTAGGATCTGAGGGGCATGGAGACCTTGGCCAGTCCAGCCCCACTCGAGAACTGGCCAGTCTGGTGTGGGCTTGGGGCCCCTGGTGCATCCCAAGAGCAGGCCGGCTTCCTGGGCGGGGCTGCTTCTGGTGGTGGGGGGTGCTTTAGCATTCTGGGCTGCCTGGGCGGGGTCCAGTCTTTGTGGAACCTGATGCCCCAGAGCAGAACAGGGGACCCCACGCCAGCAGCAGGATCGGGCTGCAGCAGCAGCTTGTGCAGAGGCCATGGTGGGAGGTGCGGAGCCCCAAGTCCGCCTCCCAGTGCTCTGGTGACAGAGCCCCTTAACCAAAAGGTGCTGAAGCGCAGGGACAGGACTCAGGTTCCCGGGTGGCCCCTCGAAGTGCACCCATGGTGGGGCTGATTGCCCATTGCTCTGGAGACGGGGTGACCAGGTTCTGCCTGGCCACTGGGTACCTTCCCTTTTAGATAGTGATTCCCTGCTGTGTCCCCGGATTTGGCCTCCACGGGGGTGAGCTCTCACCCTCTGCTCCTGGCTGCCCTTTGTCCCCGATCTTCCAGTTCCCCTTTGGAACAGGGCCTGCTCAGGATGGCAGTGTGGCCATGCGGGTGGGGGACTCAGCTCAGGCGGGGTTTCCATGCGGGGCCAACTTCTGAGACCACCAAGTCATTTCCGTAGAACAGAAGCCCTGGGACCTTAGGGGGTTTGGCCAGGCCTAGTGAAAGCACAGGACGTCCAGTTAAAATTTCAGATGAACAGCAACTCACTTTTCAGTGGGAGTCTCAACAGTTACACGGGACAGACTTATTCTCAAGATTATTTGCTGTCGACGTCAAAGTCAGATTAGCTGAGCGTGTCCTGTGTTTTACCTGGTGGCCATTTTTGGGGTTCACAGGAAAGGTTTTCATTACCAAAGAGGTTTGGAAAGTGTTCTCTGGACCTCTTGGAGAGAGCCTGGGTACTTGTTGGATGAGACAAGTTTTGCATTTAGGACAATACACACGCACGCGTGCCCACCCCACCCCCCCACCAGGCCATGGCCCTGCACATGCGTGTTGAATGCCTTCCGAGCTCCTTGTGCATGCTGCCCCAGGGTACCCCATTTGGGAGGCTGAGCAGGGAGGGCTGATCGGGAGGGGCCGTGTTGCAACTGCCCTCTTGTGCTTGCTTTTTAATGCTGCACGCAAGATGAGGAGCTTGAAGTCCTCCTGCGCCCTGGAGACCGTTTGGGAGGACAAGCAGAAGTATGGGGAAGCCGAGCGGAGGTTCTATGAGCACGAGGCCACGAGAGCCGCCGCCCAGCAGCTCCTGGCCGAGACGCTGGCCGTGAACGGGCCAGGTCAGGAGGACGAGGCAGACAGCGGCGGCAGGAACGAGCCCGGGCACAACCTCGACGGGAAGAAGCCGCTGCAGAAAAAGAGGAAGCGCTCCCCAAAGGGCTGGCTCGGCCAGGCGGACCTGGCCCTCGTGGGCCTCTCGGCCGACCATGTCTGGCTGGACAAGCCGCTTTTCGACCAGGCGGAGAACTTGTACCGCCAGAGGCTAGCTGACGCGGCCGCCCAGGCAGCTCAGCATCCCGCCCTGGCACCTGGGGCCCCCTGCACCCACGGGAGCCAGGTGGCCTGCCACCACGTGACCTGGGGCATCTGGGTCAACAAGTCGTCCTTCGACCAGGCTGAGCGGGCATTTGTGGAGTGGTCTCAGGCCCTGCTGCTAGCCACAGAGGGGAGTGGTGCACCGGGGGCTCCTGACACGGGCCAGCGGGCGGCCGCCCTCGATCTGCACCTTGTCCGCCAGCCTGTTCCACCAGCCAATGGCCAGCCGCCACTGGGCAGCCTGCAGGCGCTGGTGCGGGAGGTGTGGCTGGAGAAACCCCGCTACGATGCAGCTGAGAGGGGCTTCTACGAGGCCCTGTTTGATGGCCATCCCCCCGGGAAGGTGCGCCTGCAGGAGCGAGCCAGCCAGGCGGAGGGTGCTCGGCGGGGCCGCAGAGACCGGAGGGGCCGTAACGCTGCGGGAAGCAAGCGGCTCGGGCCGCGGCGGGCCGACGGGGAGGCCCCCTGTGCCCTGCCCTACTGGTACTTCCTACACAAGGACGCCGAGGCCCCCTGGCTCAGCAAGCCCACCTACGACAGCGCGGAGTGCCGCCACCACGCGGCCGAGGCCCTGCGCATGGCCTGGCGTCTCGAAGCTGCGTCCCTGGCTCACCGACCCGGTGCCCGGCCGGGCCCATCCATGTCCAGCCTGAGACCCAAGTAGGAGAAGCGTGCCGGCTGGGCGCCTGGGCTTCCCAGGCCAGCATGCAACCCCTCCCTGCTCCCACCCTGGCAGGGCTCATCCCAAGACTGCCGGCCCAGCCAAGCGGGCTACCCAAGCGGCTCTCCAGGGATAGGGCTCTGCCCTGGGCATTGCCGCCTCTGGGCTCCGCCTCGGGGCCACTACATCCTGGTCACCCCCACGGCGTTGGGGTGGGCCCAAATGTGGCCTGTGTGGTGTTTCCCCTCTGGCCGGGCAGCTTGCAGAGTCCTCCCTGACAGTCACAGGTGGGGGCGGGGGCGTGCAATGGTGGGTCCTCGTCTCTGAGCCCCACTGGGCTCAGCCCCCCACCCCTTCTGCCGTCTCCCCGCCTCCCTCATCTGAAGCCACCTGAGATGAGGTGGGCGTCTCTGGTGCTCCGCCTGAGTCTGAAAGACACCCACTGGACAAGGCCGACTTGCCTCCTGCCTGTGGATCCAGGAGTCTGGCCCCAGAATGATTTTGTGCAGTGCCAGCTGATCTCTGGGGGCCAGGGCCCGGCCGAGGAAGGGGTCTGCTAGCCTGTGGGGCTTAGGCACGTGGGCAGAGACAGGTGGACCCCAGGCAGCCTGGAGGCGCAACAGTAGGGAGAGGGCCTGGGGTGCAGAGGGCCAACGGGTATGTGGAGAGAGCTCCTTGGACCCCAGACTCTGGCAGGAGCCCTTCTGCCCCTTAGAGGGCGTGGACATGCTGGTTTGATAGGGTCTTGGCCTTGGTGTGGGGTCTGTTGTGGTCAGATGTTCCCCAGAAGGCTGGAGGCAAGGTGTGGGTCTAAAACAGTCTTCACGGTGCCTCTCGGGGAGGGTTGGGGGGTCTCAGGGTCCCACCCCTCTCGTCACCGAGGTCTGGTGGTGGCCAGGGATCTGCAGCAAAGAGTGTTGGCAGGATCGGGTCCTGTTCTGTTGCACTGGCTGAGGGACGGGCAGCCCTGAGCAGCGGACTTTGCTTATGGAGTCTGGGCCGTGGCCCAGGTCTTGCGGTTCCCCTGCCTTGCCGAGTGGTGGAGAAGCTGCCGGCTGCAGCCTTGAACGCGCTGGATCCGGCTCACAGGCCCACCTGGAGCAGCCGGACTCACGCTTACTGGTCTCGGGGTGTTAGAGTTTGTTCTCTCTCTTGGTTGTCCCACTGTAGTAGTTAAATGTGTTACTTACTAGTGGACAGATAAGAATCTCGTTACACATCGCTGACACTCATGTGAGAAACAGTTTTTTTGTAACAAATATTCAGTGAAGTAGGTTGGCCTTATTTTGTATTTTTGCAAATCTTGTGTGTGGCTTAATAAGAGACAGCTGGATTCCTAAACCTGCTGTGCATTCAGTGTGTGGGTGTGTATTGTCTGACCAATCCAGCCTTGAACAGATACGTGGTGGGCAAGGGGAGGACCTTGGTGACCCCCAGAGGTCCCTGGCCATGCTTTGAGAGTCGCTGGTCTTAGGGACTGGCCTGGAGACCACTGGCCTTAGCCCTGAAAGGAGTCCATACAGCAGGCTTGGGGTTAGAGGGGTCCCAGGCTCGTTGTGGCCCACACTGAGAACCTCTGGTGTCCTGTTCTGGGACCTGGAGCCCTTGCCACCCAGGACTGGACAGCTTGCCCTGCTCCCTTGGGGTCCAGGCCGTTGGAAGGGCACGCGTGCGGGCAGGTCCTAGGGCCTTGGCACGGGCAGCCTCTCCTCCCGGTGGGTCTTAGTCTCTCTTCTCTTCAACAGAAAAATGGCCACAAACTTCCTCATGCATGAGAAGATCTGGTTTGACAAGTTCAAATACGATGATGCAGAAAGGAAGTTCTATGAGCAGATGAATGGGCCCGTAGCTGGCTCCTCACGCCAGGTAGGGGCTGCTGCACTTGGGCTTTGGGGTAGCTGAGGTTTGCTTATTTGTAGAAAAAATTTTAATTGAAAAACGACAGACAGGTTCTCTCTGCACTGTCTGCAGGAGAATGGCGCCAGTGTGATCCTCCGTGACATCGCGCGAGCCAGAGAAAACATCCAGAAGTCTCTGGCTGGAGTGAGTACTGCCCTCACACCAGGCAGCCTGTCTGGCATTTCCCCCAGCATGGCCTTCAGGGCACCTTGGGGTGAGGCGTGCAGGGCTGCCCACCGCACCGCCCACGGCCTCACGGAGCTGGCGGTCACCCGGCGCTGCCTGCCTTGCGGTGGCTGCTCCTGCCGCCCCAGGCCTGCGGCTGCCTGCGTCCTGGCTCCTGCCCTGCTTCCTCCTTCCTGTCAGCTGTGGCTGTCCCCGGAGGGGTGGGTCACGGTGTCGTCATGGTCGTTCAGGCACTCAGTGGTGTCCGTCTCTTTGCGACCCTGTGGACTGCAGCACGCCAGGCCTCCCTGTCCTTCACCATCTCCCGGAGCTTGCTCGAGCTCATGTCCATTGAGTCAGTGATGCCATCCAACCATCTCATCTTCTGTCGTCCCCTTCTCCCGCCTTCAGTCTTTCCCAGCGTGAAGCTTTCACAGGGTGTGAAGCATCTTGATTAGAGGCCCAGAGAGGGGCCTGCAGTCCAGCGTGGCCTCCCGGCCCACCTGAGGTCAGGAGCGGGGCACAGCCCCATCCAGCTCTGTCCCTAGCCTGGCTGGGGCACGGCCCTCGGGGATGGCAGTCCTGCTGCTCGCCCGCTCAGGGCCGCAGGGTAGTGTCCGGCCTCCGCCTCACTGTCCACAGAGCTGTGCTGCTCCTGGAGACTCCAGGAGAGAACCCACCTTCCTGCCTTTTCTAGCTTTGAGAAGCTGCCCACATGCCTTGGCCTGTGGTTTCCAGCCAGCGGTGTCGGGACTCTGACACCCGTTTCCATCTCGTTTCTTTCCATCTCTCATGCCTTTCCCTGATGGGGCCCTTTGTGACGACATCGGGCCAACTGGGAAAATCCAGGGTAGCCTGCCCGTCCAGCTCCTCAGACCCTCTGCCCTGGGGTCACTTTTCACAGGGTCAGGGGACTTCGAGCTGGCTCTGTAATGACAAAGCATCACGCACCAGGTGACCGAAACAACACAAACTTGTTTTGACGACCTGGAGGGTCAGTCGGAGCGGAAGGTGTGGATGGGGTGGGTTCCTTCTGAGGCTCTCAGGAGAGGCCTCAGAGTGTTCGTGGCTGTCTTCTTCTTGTGTCTTTCCATCTTCTTTCTGTGAACAAATCTCTGTTGGCAAGGACACCAGTCACTGGGTTGGGACCCCTCTCATGACCCCGTTGCAACTGATCACCCCTGTGAGGACCCCACTGTTGACAGTGTCCCCCACCCTGAAACCCTGTGGTGGGGCCTCCAGCCGCCCGGAAAGGGTGCCGGCCCAGCACTGGGCTTGGGTTGGAGCAGACAGGCCCAGCACACACCAGGGCTCCAGAGGTTCCTGGGGGCTGCTGGTGCCAGCCAGGCTGCAGGCAGGGACACAGACTTCCAGGTGCAGAATCTCGGGTGGCACTGCCCACGCCCCACCGTCGTGGAATGGCCGCCTCACTGAGCCCATGGCTTCCTCCTCGGTCAGGGTGGGAGGCTAGGCCTGGGGCCTGGAGGCCATAGGGTGGCCGATTGCTTGGTCTGCGCTGAGCGGTGGTGTCCTTATGGCCCGGAACGCGCACCCTGGGGACCCGTCGGTGTTGTCGCCAGGGCTGTGTTGGGAGGTTCTCAGGGCCGGGCAGCAGGCACAGCAGGGCAAAGGTTTGAGGCTGCAGCTGCCTCGAGGCTCCAGGACCTGTGTGATCCGCTTTGTGGGCGCGGATCCTCCAGGTGGGAGGACCTGGCCTGGTCATTGTGGAGCCCTGGAGGGAGGTGGGCTTCTGAGGAGCAAGTGGTTCTGGATCATGTCCCCAAGCCAGGGGGCCTGTGGACCCTCCTCGTGGGAATGGCTGAGCGAGCTGAGATGCGAGCCGGAGGCGGAGATGTGCTGAGGGTGGTCAGCCATGGGGGCTGGGGCAGCCAGCCACTGACTAGAGTAGGAAGGTGGGGGTGGTTGGGGTGGATTCTTGGGCTGACACGAGGGGAGGGGGCGTCCGGGGGCTGGTCGCGGCCCCTTCCCGTCACCAGGCTCCACTGGCCAGCTCTGCTGGTGGTTCTCTGTGTGGTGGGAGTGATGGCCCATGGGACATGGCGTCAACCCAACACTGCCCGCTGGCCCTGGAACAGGGAGCCAGCGTCTGTCAGCCTCTGGGGGTGTGCAGGGCATGGAGGAGCCACGTGGCTTCCAAATGGTGCTTGGCAGGCAGGCCCAATGCCCCAGGTTTCTCGTGACTGGATGCTGGAGGCAGGCAGCAGCCATCTGAAAACGGCCAGGCACCTGTCCTGGGAGCCGTTCCATTGGGGTGCAGGGTGCACGTGACCACATGCTGGCTCCTGGTGTTTAGCTCTGGCTTGAGCCAAGGCGCCCTGTGGGTGAGCTCCCTGGGCAGTGCCACCTGGGATAGATGACAGGGGCTCCCCTTCAGGGAGGAGCGCAGCAGGCCGGCAGCTGGGCTGGGTCGCTGTATCACTGGAGCTTTGCAAGGCGGGCAGCCGTGTGGCCTGGGGAGGCAGGGCCGGGCTGCTGCTTCTGCACCGCCTGCTTGTCCTCCCACCCACAGCGGGCCCTCCCCCGCTGTCCCCTGCTCAAGGCTGTGCTGCCTGGTTCCCCTGCCCTGGGTCTGGCCGCCCCTGGAGCTGTGAGTCTTTGGCCTCCTCCCTCCACCCCCACAGGCAGCAGCAGCTCTTCGCTGCCTCTGTGTTGGGGCTGCCCGAGCCCCTGGCTTCCTGGGCTGAGTTCCCACTTGGCTGTGGTGCCACCTTGGCCTGGAGCTCGCATGGCTTCCCCCTAGGTTGAGCTCGGGGCTCTGCTTCAGCACAGCTGTGAACGGGAGACCCCAAGGGGCAGGCAAAGCTTTGAGCCCTGCCTCCTTCTGCCTTGCAGAGCTCAGGCCCCGGGGCCTCCAGCGGGCCCAGTGGAGACCACAGTGAGCTGGTCACCCGGATTGCCAGCCTGGAAGTGGAGAACCAGAGCCTGCGAGGGGGTGAGGCCCTGGGCTGATGGGGTGGGGGTCCCTCCCTGGGCCTCACGGTCCAACCAGCATCCCTGTACCCCCACAGTGGTGCAGGATCTGCAGCAGGCTGTCTCCAAGCTGGAGGCACGGCTGAGCGCCCTGGAGAAGAGCTCGCCTGCCCACCGGGCCACCACTCCACAGACCCAGGTGAGGGCCCACCCGCACCAGGGACCCCCGGCCTGGCGCTGAGGAGCAGGGGGGCCCTCTGCAGGCCGGCCCAGGCAGCAGAGTGAGGGGCAGGGGCCTGGGGTCCTGCCTTCGGGGGTCTCAGCCTCCACACACGCTCCCCCCACCACGGCAGCACGTGTCTCCCATGCGCCAAGTGGAGCCACCCAGCAGGAAGGCAGCCACTGCCACGGAGGATGATGAGGATGACGACATTGACCTGTTTGGTAGCGACGAGGAGGAGGACAAGGAGGCTACCCGGCTGCGGGAGGAGAGGCTGCGGCAGTACGCAGAGAAGAAGGCCAAGAAGCCTGCCCTGGTGGCCAAGTCCTCCATCCTCCTGGATGTGAAGCCTGTGAGTGGCTCACATCTGACCTTCCCCTACCCTCCCCATGCCTAGGGCCCTTGAGGGGTCAGCGACAGGCAGGGCAAGTGTAAACTCGGCCTGTGCTCCTTCCCTCTCGCCTCAGTGGGATGACGAGACGGACATGGCCCAACTGGAGGCCTGTGTGCGCTCCGTCCAGCTGGACGGGTTGGTCTGGGGGAGCTCCAAGCTGGTGCCTGTGGGCTACGGCATCCGCAAACTGCAGATCCAGTGTGTGGTGGAGGATGACAAGGTGGGGACAGACCAGCTGGAAGAGGAGATCACCAAGTTCGAGGAGCACGTGAGTGAGGGGGCGCACTCGGGGGTGCAGGGGTGTCCCGTGTGAACCCCTGGCCAGGCGTGTGGGACTTTGGGAAACAAGGCCCTGTGTGACCACCAGCCTCCCTCCCTGCAGGTGCAGAGCGTCGACATTGCTGCTTTCAACAAGATCTGAGCCCTGGCCTGAGCCTGTGTGGCCTTGCAGCCAATAAAGACTGAGATTCCAGCTCTCTGGCTCTTGTCTGTCCTGGTCTGGGCCCTGTGGGTGGGTGCATTCAGGGAGCGTGCTGGGCCTGTGTCCCTGGTATGGCCATGTGGGCCCACCCCTCTACCTGCCCCTCCCATCCCCTTCTCACTTAGCTCTCAGTTGCAAGTGCCATGCCCAGGTCGAGCCCTAACACATGCATTGTCTCCTCCACTGGGGGGGGATACCTGGTCCCCCATCATCTCCACTCTGCCTCCTCTTTTTGAGTTATCCCCATGGGTATGAAAGTGCCAGCCTGGAACCATCCAGGGAAGAGGTCCCAGTGGCCGTTCTGGCCCTGCTCTTGTGACCTTGTGCTCGTTTCACCTGTGGGAAACCCTGTGCAGTCACCTGTGGGAAACGCTGCGCGCATCTGTCCATGTCTAGGAAGGAGGTGGGGTTTCTTCCCTTAACCCTGTCCCTCTCCCTCCAGCTCTGGAAGGGCATCCACCCCACACACACACACACACACACACACACTGGAGAGAGACCTGGGCCCTGACAGGCCCCAGGACACACTCCCCCATGGAGCTGCGCCCCTGGCCCACCCCTGGCCGCCTTACTCTCCGGTCTGGGCAGGATTGTGTCACTAGTGGTTCCTCCCCGGATCCGGTGTGACTGGTGAGGAAGAGTGAGTTGTTGAGGCCTCCAAGGCCCCTTAGGATTCCTGTGGGGCTTAGAATGCAGGACTGGAGAGCCTTCTGTGCCAGCTGGTAGACAAGCAGCCCCTTACTTGGGTTGGCACCACGTTCCTCCCAGGACAGTGTGGGCTTGCCGCGGTGTGGTGGTGGCCCTGAGCTGCCCTGCCCACGCCCGCAGTGGCTCTGGGCGGGAGGGGATGTGGAGTTTGCATTGCCCTCTTTTACCGTCGGTACGCTGCATGGAACCGCGGGCGGCAGGGGACAAGACAGACCGTGCCCCACGGGGCCGACCAGGGCGAGCAGACGCCCCACCTCGAGCCGTGTCCAGCTGAAGGAACAGCTCCCCAGCGTCTGGAGGCCGGCGGCCCGCCCCGTGGGTTCTGGTTGCCAGGAGAGGCGGTCGCGCCCCGGTGTCCCAACTTTCCAGCTCCAACCCGCTGACGGGGCGGGCCCTGGCGAGCGCGGACGTCAAACGGGCAGGCGGGGCGGCCAGAGTCCGGGGCGATGGCGGCGGAGCAGGACCCCGAGGGGCGCGCGGCGGCGCGGCCGCTGCTCACCGACCTGTACCAAGCCACCATGGCGCTGGGCTATTGGCGCGCCGGCCGCGCGCAGGACCAGGCCGAGTTCGAGCTCTTCTTCCGCCAGTGCCCGTTCGGCGGAGCCTTCGCCTTGGCCGCGGGACTGCGCGACTGCGTGCGTTTCCTGCGTGCCTTCCGCCTGCGGGACGCAGGTAGGCCCCGGCCCGGCGAGCCCCCGCCCGCGCGCCCCCGAGCCCCTGCCCGCCACGGCCTCTGTCGCCCCTAGATGTGCAGTTCCTGGCTTCGGCGCTGCCCCCAGACACAGACCCCGCGTTCTTTGAGCACCTTCGTGCACTCGACTGCTCTGGTGTGACGGTGCGGGCCCTGCCCGAGGGCTCCCTCGCCTTCCCCGGCGTGAGTGCGGGGGGTGGGATGTGGTGGCGGGGGGCGGCGAACGGGGCAGGGCGGCACCGAGTGACAGCCCGCCCCGCAGGTTCCGCTACTGCAGGTGTCCGGGCCGCTCCTGGTGGTGCAGCTGCTGGAGACGCCGCTCCTCTGCCTGGTCAGCTACGCCAGGTGGGGCCCGGGGTGGGGCCCGAGGCCGAAGGCCGGATCCTGCGAGTGGGAGGGGCCTTCCCGGCGGGCCTGTGGGGCGTGGCCCCGTGGGGGCGGGGTGGGGGTGGAGCGCTGGCCCGCACCCGCTCCCTCTTCGCAGGGTCTCCAGAGAGACCTGGCAGAGTAGCTTCCTGGCCGTCACTCCGGTACCCTACTCCCCTGCTCCCACAGCCTCATCGCCACAAATGCCGCGCGCCTTCGCCTGATCGCAGGGCCCGACAAGCGGCTGCTGGAAATGGGTCTTCGGCGTGCTCAGGGCCCCGACGGGGGTCTTACTGCTTCTACCTACAGCTACCTGGGCGGTGAGGGCCAGGAGACGGAAGGAAGGAGGAGTCTAGCCCCGAGACCTCCCTCCTTCAATGTCTGAAGTACCCCAACTTTACCCTGATCCAGGCTTCGATGCCAGCAGCAACGTGCTCGCAGGACAGCTACGGGGCGTGCCGGTGGCTGGGACCCTGGCGCACTCCTTTGTCACTTCCTTTTCAGGCAGTGAGGTGCCCCCTGACCCGGTCAGTACCCCTGTCCCCCTAGCTGCATTACAGAGGGCAGACCCCCAGGGCGATCCCTTCCCCAGAAGGAGACGCCAGCCCCTGCTCAGCCCTCAGGCAGGTACCACGCCTGGCCCACCCAAGCCACCCTGGGCTGGTGTCTCAGTGTGGCGCTGGCAGACGGGTGCTCAGACTGTCTACTGGTGCAAGCCAGCCGCCCCCCCACCACCACACTCTGGGTCTTCCGTCCTTTACCCCTCTCCATAGATGTTGGCTCCAGCGGCTGGTCAGGGCTCCCAGGTGGATCTGGCTGCCAGTGTGGAGATGTGGCTGGAGCGTGTGTGTGGCCATCTGGGGCTGGGTGTGCAAGAGCCGCATCGGGGAGAGCGGGCAGCCTTTGTGGCCTATGCCCTGGCCTTTCCCCGGGCCTTCCAGGGCCTGCTGGACACCTACAGTGTGCGGAGGTGAGGCCCGGCCATCCCCCGGGATAGTCTCAGCAGAGAAGCTGCAGAGCCCCCATGCTGACCGTCCTGTCCCTGTCCCCAGGAGCGGGCTCCCCAACTTCCTGGCTGTAGCCCTGGCCCTGCAGGAGCTGGGCTACCAGGCAGTGGGCGTGAGGCTGGACAGTGGCGATCTGCTTCAGCAGGCTCGGGAGATCCGCGGGGTCTTCCGGACAGCGGCAGCCCAGTGAGTCCCTGGGAGGGGCTTTGTCTGCTGAGAGACCCCCTCCAGCTCAGGGGTATTGAGAGGGGAAGCGGGAGGGAGGCTCTCTGATGCTACCCAAGTCGCAATGCTGCAGTGGGCGAGGAGGCTGGGCTGGGCTCACTCAGGGGCCTGTAGGCACGAAGGCTTGAGCCAGACCAGCAGATGTTAGAGGGCGGCTGGACAGGTGAGGGGGAGCCACGGGAGTCAGCAACATCTGAGGGGCTGCCCCCACTACAGGTTCGGGGTGCCCTGGCTGCAGTCGGTACCCATCGCTGTCAGCAACAACATTGACGAGGAGGAGCTGGCCCGACTAGCCCAGAAGGTGGGCGGGGCAGGGGCAGGCCAGAGGGTGGCGTGGGGGCCCTGGGCCTGCATGTGCTGGCCGAGCTCAGTGCCCACCCACTCACCTTCCAGGGCAGTGAGGTGAACGTCATTGGCATCGGCACTAGCGTGGTCACCTGCCCTCGCCAGCCTTCCCTGGGCTGTGTCTACAAGGTGGGGCACAGTGCAAGTGGGCTGGGGGTGGACCAGGGGTCCGGGAAAAAGGTCCAGCTAGCCCAGCACCCTGTCCCCGCAGCTGGTGTCTGTGGGAGGCCAGCCGCGGATGAAGCTGACCGAGGACCCCGAGAAGCAGACATTGCCTGGGAGCAAGGCTGCCTTCCGGCTCCTGGGCTCTGATGGTGAGGCCCCCTCCACCCTCCTCAGTTCAGTTCCGAGCCCCAGGCCCCTCACGTTATTCTTGGCGCCCCTCACGTGCACACACACACAGGATCTCTGCTGTTAGATGTGCTGCAGTTGGCAGAGGAGCCACCTCCCCAGGCTGGCCAGGAGCTGAGAGTGTGGCCTCGAGGGGCCCGGGAGTCCCGTACTGTGAGGCCGGCCCACGTGGAGCCACTGCTGCGACTCTGGGTCCAACAGGGACAGGTGACCACCCCTACCTACCCCCCAAATCTGCACCTTCAACCCAGACCAAGCTCTGATATCTGTCCTTGAGCCTCTTCCCACCTCCCAACAGCTGTGTGAGCCGCTGCCATCTCTGGCTGAATCCAGAGCCTTTGCCCAGCAGTCCCTGCACCGTCTGAGCCCCGCCCACAGGCGGCTGGAGCAGCCGGCACTGTACCAGGTGTGCGCGGGGCCCCGCCCTCAACCTGGCCTGTGCTGTCTGCCCCCATGGCCCCATCACTCCCGTGTCTCCCTGCTGCAGGTCGCACTGTCTGAGAAGCTCCAGGCCCTGGTGGACAGACTGAGTGCCAGAGGAGCCCTCTGACAACCTGTGCTGGGAGCTGCCTGAAATTAACATGAGTCATTCACTGTCCCCACTTGTCATGTGTCATTTCTTCATCTAGTCTGCCACTCGCTGGACCCTCAGGGCTTCCTGGGGTGGACTGGAGTCAGGAATTAGTGAGAGGGTTTATTCTCCCAGGGGAGACCCCAGGCTGGCCAGGGTTCAGGAGGCAGCCCCATGCTGAGGTCTGAGGTCAGCTAAGGCTTGTGGGAGGGTGTCCGAGGCTTGAGGAGCTGGACTCTAAGGGCAGATCGGGGCACGGCAGGGCTATAGGGAAAGGGGGCGGTCCTTGTGCTCAACTAAGAGCTGGGGGAGTGGCTGGGAGACTTCTCCATGAGGCTGGAGGCGGGAGCCACAGGGTGAGGTTGAAGCGCCAACTGGAGGGGCTCTGGGATTCCCCCTGGGAAGGCTCTCTGGGATACCTCCACCTCCCCAAGGGGAGGCCTGGGTGTCCCCTAACTCTGCTGCTGCCAGGCTCCACGGGCCCCTGTGCCCCTGGGCCCCGCCCATCTGGCTCCCTCTTGGCTCTGGTGTGTCACAGTGTGGACCAGGCCTCGGTCGTGGGGACCCAGCTGCTGCCCCCAAAGTGCCAGGAAAGGCTTGGAGCCGTGGGGCCTGCCTGACCAGAGCCAAGGAGGAAGTTAGGGAGCAGGGGCCCGCCCTGGGCACCCGGCAAGTCCTGGCTGCCCCACCTCTGTGCAGCAGGCTTGTCAGGTCTCCACCCACGTCCGCTCCAGGAGAGAGGATCGAGGCTCTCCGGGACACAGGGGCCAAGGCCTCGGCCTCTTGTCCAGGTGGTGGGCAGCTCGAGGAACCAGCAAGGGCGCGGGGGAACGCTGACTGTCCAGGGGACGGCCCCGGGGCTCTCCCGCCTGCCCAGGTATTTGGCAGGACCAGCTCTTCTGGCTCCCCCAGCCCGGGCTGGGCAGTGGCCACGGTGTTGCTGGGTGAGGGTGACAGTGGGGATTTGGGACAAAGGCCCGGTCAGGCCTCCTGGGGAGAGGGGGGCTTGGAGAGAGATACACACACCCCTGCCAGCACACACACAACAGAACACACCCAGGCCCAAGGCCCCCTCATGTCACCACTTCTGAGCTTTGCACTCTGGTGCCAGGACTGAGGGCACCAGAGGCACTGGGCAACTCCTCTTCTGCTGGCTCACCCCCAGGGCTGCTCTGAGTTCAGAGCGGGCGGCAGCTCTCCGACTGTCCCCTTCCCGGAGGTCTGGTCGGGTGGGAACACAGAGAGGACAGCCCAGCCCCAGCCCCAGGCCCAGCATGGGACTCGACTGCCTTTCAGGGCTAAGTCAGGCGAGGCCTTAGCTCAGGGCTGGGCCAGACCCTCAGAGCTGTGCACACTTGCCAGGATTCCCTGCCCAGTGGGGTTGGAGGTCAGGTCAAGGGCTCGCCTCCCTGCCACCATCCCCTTATACTCCCTGCCCCGGCAGATCCTCTGTCCCCCAGGAACCTTGCTTGGCCCTTTCCTAGGGCCCGGTGGGCAGAACCAGACCCCAGACACTCAGGCTGCAGGCAGCCTGGGCAGGAGGGCCTTCCCAAAGCCCCTGGCGGGTACCACACCTGGAAACACCTCTGTATGGCTCCCCACCTCCACCCCCACACCCCCCCACACACACACGCGCGCGCACGCCACCACGCCTGTCCCTGGTCCCGCCTGCCTGGGGCCTGCTTCTAGGTCAGGCCTGGGCACGACTTCCTGGGAGGACCAGCGACAGGTGCTACAAGCTCGGCGTGCGCCGCGGCCATGGCTGGGGGCGTGTGGGGCCCGGCCCGCGGGGCCCCTGTGGGGGCCCTGACCCTGACAGCCCTGGCCGAAGGGATCCGGGCCAGCCGGGGGCAGCCCACGGGACCCCCTGCCCCAGGCCCTCAGCCCCAGCCTGAGCTTGAACCTGCAGTGGAGGAGCCTGGGAGGGCAGCCACCACCCCCACGGCTGGCGGTGAGCCCCCCTCCCCGCCCCCTCCCCAGGAGCCAGCTCCAGAGGGGCCCCAGCAGGTAAGCAGGAGGGCTGCCTGGGGGTCAGGGGAGGTAACGAGGGAGGGGGCTGGGAGATGACAGAAAGGCTCTGTGGAGGGAGGAAGACCGTGAGAGAGGTAAGGGGGCTCCACATGCTCCCCGTCCCACTCCCAGACTCCCCGGAGCTCCTGGGAGGAGGGGGCCCTAGCAGACCTGGCCGTGTACACCGCCGCCTGCCTGGAAGAGGCTGGCTTTGTGGGAACCCAGGCAACAGCACTCACCCTGTCCTCAGCCCTGGAGGCGCAGGGGCACAGGCTGGAGGACCAGGTGAGCCCATGCCCCTCCCCACGGGCCCCTCCAAGGCTGCGGGTGGTGAGCTGCGCCTGCTTGGCGCGGGCAGGGCTCACAGAGACCTGACTGCCGCCCCCAGGTGCATGGGCTCGTGCGGGGGCTGCTGGCGCAGGTGCCCCATCTGGCGGAGGGGCGGCCCCGGCGGGCGGCGCTGCGGGTGCTGAGCTCCCTGGCTCTGGAGCACTCCCGGGACGTGGTGTTCGCACTGCTGCGCTGCTCACCGGCCCCGGACCGGTAACCTGCCTCGCCCCTCCAGGCCCGCATCGCGTCAGGGGCCCCACGGCTTCCTTCCCCCTTCCGGCTTGGCCTTGGAGTCTGGCCCAGGGCGGGCCGAGGAGGGAGCCTTCCCCCTCCCCTCCTCCCTCTCTTCCTCCCGCTGCCCCTCCCACCTCAGGTCCTCTGCTGGTTCCTGGCTGCAGCCTGGCTTTCTCTCTCCCCGTCTGGGGGTGCCCGCCTGAGCAAGCCAGGTGGCTTCTGCACCCCCAATGCCCCTGGCTGTGGTTAGTCTGCCCCCAGGGAACGTTATCTCTGGTTTTATTCCCCATGGTGACTGTTCATGATGCCAGTTTGTTGCTGGCCCGTTGGGGTCCCATGTGATCTGCACAGATGCCACTCATCTTGTTCCTCAGGGATTGCCAGGGTGGGGTGGGGGGCAGTTAACCCTCCCTCCTCCTGCTGGAGTCCTAGTGGCTGCCTCCCCAACTTGGGGGCTCTCCTCACCCCAGTCCCGAACCCTGTCTCACATGCCCCGTGCCCCCAGGGTGGCCGCTGAGCTCTGGCGCAGCCTGAGCCGGAACCAGCGTGTGAATGGACAGGTGCTGGTGCAGCTGCTCTGGGCGCTAAAGGGCTCAGCCGGATCCCAGCTGGAGGCTCTGGCGGTAGGTGGCTCTGTCCAGCTTGCCAGGGGACACCCCAGCCCTGGCCCAAGAGGCCAGGAGAGTCTGGTTACAGGGGCTCGGGGGCAGCAGGCACTCACCGTAGTCACACCCATCCATAACGTCCTTCGAGCGTGGAGGTCTTGTCCTCTCCCTGTCTGCCGTGTCTGAGCCTGAAAGAAGCCCTGGTTCCACAGGCCACTCGCGCCCTTGGGGAGATGCTGTCTGTGTCCGGCTGCGTGGGTGCCACCCGAGGCTTCTACCCGAACCTTCTCCTGGTGCTGGTCACTCAGCTCCACGAACTGGCACGGGACGCACACTCCCCCGACACACCCAAGGTGTGGGTCCCATCTCACCGAGGGCCACCGCACAGTCATGCCAGGTGAGGGGGTGCACACCCGGCTGTGAGGGCTGGCCCAGTGCCCTCCTGGCCCTCACCGCCCACTCGCCGCTGCACCCGTCTCCAGCTGCACCGTGGAGGCCTTGAAGGCCCTGCTCACTGGGGACGGAGGCCGCATGGTGGTTACGTGCATGGAGCAGGCTGGAGGCTGGAGGAGACTGGTGGGAGCTGGCACCCACCTGGAGGGGGTCCTGCTGCTGGCCAGGTGTGCGGCGGGGGTGTGAGAGAAGCAGGGGCATGGGGGTGGTCGGTGGGGTAGGGGGGGCGGGCGGCTTCTTGAGGGAGAGCTTCCGTTTGGCCCCTCGCAGTGCCCTGGTGGCCCACGCCGACCACCACCTACGAGGCCTGTTCGCTGACTTGCTACCGCGGCTGCGCAGCACAGACGACGCACAGCGCCTGACGGCCATGGCCTTCTTCACCGGGGTGAGCCCGCTTCCAGGACGGGTGGGGAGGGGTGACAGTGAGCTTGGCCCCTAAGCGGCCCTGGCCTGCGCGGAAAGCCAGCGCGCTGACCCTGTGTCCCCTGCCCAGCTGTTGCAGAGCCGGCCCACCGCGCGGCTCCTGCGGGAGGAGGTGATCCTGGAGCGGCTCCGCGCCTGGCAGGGCGACCCTGAGCCCACCGTGCGCTGGCTGGGCCTGCTGGGCCTCGGCCACCTGGCGCTGAACCATGGGAAGGTGAGGGAGGGGCGGGGCGGGGCGGGGTGGGCTGGGCGAGGGGCCTCCCACGAGTCCCTGTCCCCCCCTCGCAGGTGCGCCACGCGACCACGCTGCTGCCCGCGCTCCTGGGCGCGCTGGGCGAGGGTGACCCGAAGCTCGTGGACGCCGCGCTGGGGTCGCTGCGGAGGGTCCTGTTGCAGCCGCGGGCACCGGTGCGGCTCCTGAGCGCGGAGCTGCGGCCACGCCTCCCGCCACTCCTGGACGACGTGAGCCCCGCCCGCTCCCTTCGGCTGTCTTTCCCATGGCCCTGCCGGCCCCCGCCCCCCCCAACCCCCGTTACCCGACCAGGCCCCGCTGGGGCCCCCAGGGCACTCCCGCAGACTGCAGCCCTCCGGACGCCCTCTCCCTGCCGGGTCCTGATCGCGCCCTCCTGTTGCAGACCCGGGACTCGGTCCGCGCCTCCGCAGTCGGGCTGCTCGGGACGCTGGTGCGGCGCGGCCGGGGCGGGCTCCGGGTGGGGCTCCGTCGCCCCTTGCGGAAGCTGGTGCTGCAGAGTCTTGTTCCGCTGCTGTTGCGCCTGCACGACCCCAGCCCAGACACCGCTGAGGTCAGCCCCCGACACTGTCCTGACCACTCCACCCTTCCCCACCACAGCCGCCTCTCCAGAGAGCGCATGTCAGGGACGTCCCTGAAGACTGCAGGAGGCTTGGGCAAGCAGGACTCCTCCGCCCCTCACCCTGGCCACCTCCTGCCTCCCAGGTCCTTTCTTGCCGCTTTCCTTTTGCACCTCTAACCTCGCTCCCTCCCCGTTCCAGAGCTCAGAATGGACCCTGGCCCGCTGTGACCAGGCCCTGCACTGGGGCCTGCTGGAGGAGATGGTCACGGTGGCCCACTACGACAGCCCTGAGGCCCTAAGCCGCATCTGCCACCGCATGGTCAGTTGAGGGGACGGTGAGAATGACGGGGTGCGGTCGGCTGCCCACTTGGTCCAGTATACACCAGGACCACTCCCCCCCAGACTGAGACTCCTCACCCTTCCAGTCAAGGTGGTAGCACAGTGAAGCCTGGCCTCACGTCTGAGGCCTCCACTCCACGCAGAGCTGGCCCTCCTGCCCCACGAGCCCTTCTGTCCCCAGGTCCAGTGGTACCCGAGTCACGTGCCCAGCTTTCTGAGCCAGACCCAGGGTTACCTGCGGAGCCCTCAGGGCCCCCTGCGCCGGGCGGCCGCCCTGCTCACAGGTGAGGCAGGCCTGGTGTCACGCTGCTCCCTGCACCCAGGGCTCTGGGTGCTGGGCCAGCCCCTCACTGCTGTGGGCACGGGGCCAGCACTCAGGGCTTCGCTTTGGTCCAGGCTTCCTGGTTCATCACTCCAGCCCCAGCCACGTCAACCAGGATCTGCTGGACTCTCTGTTCCAGGGTGAGAGCCCAACTCACCCTCGTGGGGTTCCGCAGGGTTCCAGAGAGGTGGTGGCTGCCAGGGCAGAGTGGATGGGTGGGGGACTGGGATGGATGGGGGACAGCCCGCGAGTCCCGCCCCCCCCCCGCCCCCCGCCCCACCATCCGCCACATGAACCGCCCTGTCCCCGCAGACTTGGGGCGGCTGCGGAGCGACCCTGAGCCAGCTGTGGCGGCGGCAGCACGCGTGTCTGGCCAGCAGGTGGCGCTGCTAGCCCGCGCCCAGCCCCAGCCCTGCGGCAGGAGCCTCTGGGGCCTCCGGCACCTCCCCTGCCCCGGCCGGCCCCGCCCCCGGCCGGCCCGGCCCCCACCCGTCTACGCCGACAGCCCGTTCCAGCACCGCAGCCACCCAGGCCGCTGGGGCTGCTCAGGTCCAGGCTGAGCTGACCGGCCGGCCCTCCAATGGGGGCCACGGTGCTGACTCAGGCTCTCCGCTCTGTGGCCTGTCTTGGCTGGGAGGCAGATCTGCAGAAGAGGTCTGCCTTGAGGGGCACCCTAGGCGTAGTGCTGGGCACCAGTGCCTGTCCCCCACCCCAGCGGGGCTCTGCAAGGTCTGCTGCACACAAAGACCCCCCACCCCGAGAGCCCTGTGACTAGATGGACCACGAGTTTCTGACGCAGCACCTTCTCCCTCAGCTTCATGCCTCGTCCACCTGTCGATCCGTCTGTCCCCCAGCAGGCCTGTGCCTCTCCCAGCCCCCTGGCATGTGCCCTGCCTGGATGGCGCCTGGCCTTCTGGGCCCAGGCCGGGTGGGGACACGGAAGTGGGTGCCGCCCTGGGAGCCATCCCTGTGAAAGGCTGCCTCTGCTGGCCACTTGCTGGCTGGCAGGTTCTGAGGTTTCCAGCCACACCCTCACTGCTCAAGAAGCATCCATCTGTCCGCCTATCCACACTCACTGCCCAGCAGCCTGGCCCCGTTCCTGCCCCTCCCCTCTAGCTCACCGTCTCAGACCCCTGGGGTCTTCTCTGGAGGCGGCCCCCGACTTCCCACTGGACACCACAGGTCTGAGATGATACCTGCGGGCTCAGGTGTGGGGTGCCAGCATCTGCCCCTCACCAGGCTGAGCTGTCGCACCCACATCACAGCACCTGCTCAGGGCCGGGTAAGGGAAGAGGTCCCTCAGGAATGCTCCGAAGCAGTGACCCAGGCTCTCCAGATCCGGGATGAGTGGCTTCTGCCACCTGGAATGCCCACCTTGAGGTGTCCTCTTGCCCTTTCTGGGCCCCCAAAGCTGCCTTCTCAGAGAAGGAGGCCTCCACTCACACAGCCTCTTGGAGGCTGGGCTCCTGCCCACCACAATGGAAAGCATTTGAAATAAAGATAGCCGGACGGCCCTGGTGGTCCAGCAGTTAAGCCTCTACACTCCCAATGCAGGGAGCACAGGTTCGATCCCTGGTTAGGGAACTAAGATCCCACATGCCGCACTGCGCAGCCAAAATAAAAACACAGATCCTAGGGGTTCGGTGTCTCTCTGGGCCAAGGCTGGGCTTTGATGAGCTGCGCCTGGTCCAAGATCGGGCTTGGACTAAGATTACAGAGAAGGTCCGTCTAGTCAAGGCTATGGTTTTTCCAGTGGTCATGTATGGATGTGAGAGTTGGACTATAAAGAAAACTGAGTGCCAAAGAATTGATGCTTTTGAACTGTGGTGTTGGAGAAGACTCTTGAGAGTCCCTTGGGTTGCAAGGAAGTCCAACCAGTCCATCCTAAAGGAAATCAGTCCTGAATTCATTGGAAGGACTGATGTTGAAGCTGAAACCCCAATACTTTGGCCACCTGATGCAAAAAGACTCTGATGCTGGGAAAGATTGAAGGCGGGAGGAGAGGGGGATGACAGGATGAGATGGTTAGATGGCATCACCAACTCAATGGACATGAGTTTGAGTAAGCTCTGGAAGTTGGTGATGGACAGGGAGGCCTGGCGTGCTGCAGTCCATGGAGTTGCAAAGTGTCAGACACAACTGAGCAACTGAACTGAACTGAACTGAGCGTGTGGCTGGGGGTTGGGCCAGCCCTGGGTGGAGTCAGGCACGCTTTGCCCTGACTGAGAAGCTGTGCTGCCCACAGAGTCCCTGAGCAGAGTCAGAGGTCAGCAGGGAGGGGCCGGGGTCTCCTCATTGGTCACTCTGAGGGCAGGGGAGGCCCCGGCCAAGGGCACTCGTCCGTGAGAAGCCAGGGACATAGTTTGGGGTATTAGTTCACGATTCTCCAAGGGGAATGCCAAAATTGGATTAAACTACGAGAAACATCTGGGGACGCACTGGGGAGGCCAGGAAGCCGTCAGAGCCCAGGAGGCAGAAGGAAGGGAGGCTGGTGAGAATGTCCTCAGGGGTCTCCAGCCCAACCCCATAAGAGAGGCGCCAGGTCCCAGTCCTATGGCCCCTCCACTGCTGCCGGCAGGGTGGCAGGAGGACCCCCCACCCACAACTGCCTGATGGTCAGGTGCCTCAGGGTCTTGCAGCCTGGAGCCAGAAGCTGGGGGAACGTCTGAGGCCCACTGTCCCCACCAGGCACGAGCCTGTCCAACCACAGAGTGTGGCTGCACAGGTGAGGGGCAAAGCCCCCAGCGAGGCTTGCTGGGAAGCGGGGCCCAGCCTCATGGGGGGCTCGGCAGGCAGCTCCCCGCCTCTTCCATGCCTCCCCGCAGGGCCTGGGCCTCTCTGGCCTGGGACCCACTCCCCTCCACTCCGCAGGCCATCTGGAGTGAACCTGCCCCCCCGCCCCGACCCCGTGAGGGCATCCCTTGCCCTGTAGCTGGGGCCCCGCCAGACACCCTGCTTGCCGCTTTGTCCTGGGAGTGGGATGCTTCTCAGGGATTTCTCTGCTGCAGTCCCCAGGGAGGCTCCAGTCGGGGCGGCGAAACCGTAGCCCTGCTTCCCGGTGAGCCCCGCTCCTGGGTGAGTGCTGTAACGGTTGGTAGGCATCTAGGTGACCAGGCCCAGCAGAGCCGCTCACAGAGTGCTCACCTCCCCCCAGGGTCTAGGGTCAGGGTGCGCTGCTTTACACAGAGCAGCCCCCCCACCCCACGCCTTGATCTTGATGCTTAGATGCTCTCAAATGAGCTGTCACTGGAGAGCTCCGGGCACTGGCGACCCTGGAGCCTGAGGGCCAACAGTGAGACCCTCCAAAGGGCGCCTGGGTGGGGCTCAGCAGACCCAGTTCACCACCTGATCTTGCAGGGAGCGTCTCGGGGCCCCCGAAGCAGCGCCGGTGGCCTGCTCACTTGCTGCTTTCTAAGACCTGCGCTGCTCCAGTCCTGTCTGCCTTGGTGGTGCCTTTCAGTGCCCTAGCAAGGTTCGCAAAGGAGGAGCTTGGGCTCCAGGGAACACAAACAGGCCTGGGAGGTGTCCAACTTCTCCCTTGCCCTGGGTGAGGGAACAATTGCTAGGCATTTCTGTACTGGGATCTGGGATGTTTAGGGAGCACTCTTTTAATATTAATTTTACTGTCAACCTCGATCCTCAGTTTTCTCAGGGGTTAATGTCCCAACCACAGCTGGGCCGACCACCTCTTCTCTTTATTTTTATTTTTTTGGGCCACGTTGCTTGTGGGATCTTTGTTCTCCAACCGGGAATCAATCCCGGGCCCCAGCGGTGGAAGTGCCGAGTACTTAACCACCAGACCACCAGGGCTTCTCCATTCCGTATGTTTAGCCAGTCCTGGGGCTGCAGGGCAGCGGCGAGCCGGACAGGAAGGGAACATGGCTTTCCTTGCCTTCCACCAAGTGGAGGAGAACAGACCGGCTCCCATAGGGAGAGGCAAGTTTCTCCTGGCTGTGACAACTCCACGGTGAGAGTAACTGCCTGGCTGAGTCAGTCACCCCCTCTCTGTGCCTGGCGAGGCCCAGGGACCACGGCTCAGGACAGGGAGGTCTCCTCTCCTCTCGACAGACTCCTACCTTTGAGTGAATGAATTTGGATGAGACACACCCCAAAGCCCAGTTTCTCTGGTTCGGGTCATTTCCCCCAGGCCCCCATGCAGCCCCAGGAGTGCAGAGCTCTCTGTCTGTTAGCGCCCTGTTCTTGCCCCCTTGCAGCTCTGCAGAGGGAGGATGGCCCGCTGCCTGCATCAGAACGTCAGAATGCTCTCAGGCTCCCTGAGGTGGACAGAGAACAGTCCTGGGGGTTGGCATCGCCATGCCCTGTTCTTCCAGGCCAGCCTGCTGTTGCGGGGGCAGGGGCAGGGAGGAGCCTGGCCACGTGGCCGGTCGCTCCGGAGTGGCTGGGTCCAGCACAGGGAAGGCCCCTGGGCCTGCCTGCTCCTAGCCCCCAGGTCCCTCCCCGTCCTGTGTGGGCATCCCCCCCTGGGCCCCCGACCCCTGATAGAGGGCTCCTCAAAAGCTCATGCGTCATTTTCCCTGTTTGTCATCTGTCACATTTATTGGCTGTCCCCACCCCCCCCGAGGTCTTGTGGAGAGCCGCCCACACAGCTGGGTGTGGCTCCTGGCAGCCGGTGGGTGCGAGCTGTGCCTGCAGCGGGCGGGCCACAGACTAGCAGAGCTGGCTCAGCCTGAGCAGCAGCGCCAGGCAGGCATAAAGTGCACATGCACAGCCGCGGGCCCCAGGCTCCCAGCACACTTGGGGGGTGCCCACCTGGGGCTCCAAGCCGCATGCCTCCAGCAGAGCCCAGCCGGGTGCCTCTGAGCCCCAGCTGTCGCCCAGGCGCTCGGGCGGCAGGGACACAGCCCGGTGCTCCTGCCACGGGCTGCTTTGCTCCACAAGGCTCTCCACCTGGCAGACAGGGTGGGAGGGGTCAGAGGGCCCGGCATTGGGCACCCTCCCACGCCACCCCATTGCGAGGCACCGGGCCCCACACCGGCCCACCCCTCCCCTACACCCAGGCCTTCTCACCAGCCAAAATGTCCCTGACAGGGCTCCCATCTCCAGCACCTCAGCCAGCAGCACGTGCTGGGCTTCACTCAGCACTGCGGAGAGATCTCGGGTGAAAGGGCTTCCAGGGGCTAGCCAGAGGAGCTCGCGTCCTTGCCTTTTCCCTGCCCCGCCGCGAGCCCCTTACCTGCTAGCGCTTGCAGCAGATAGAAGACGGGGCCTGCGAGCTCTGTTTCCAGCTGTCCAGAGGGCAGCACCAGGGACTCAAGGATGGCGCCCACCGGGCCGTCCCGAGGCTCCACCGGCCCGCTGCACAGGCCTTGCTCCAGCTGGAGGCACCCCAGGGGAGTGGGGGTGAGCAGGGTGGGACAGGCCCTGCTCCAGGTGGGGGTGCCCGGGGGACTGGGAGTGAGCAGGGCGGACAGGCACCTGCTCCAGGTGGGGGCCCCCAGGGGAGTGGGGGTGAGCAGGGCGGGACAGGCACCTGCTCCAGGTGGGGGTGCCTGGGAGAGCAGGGGTGAGCAGGGCGGGCAGGCCCTGCTCCAGGTGGTGGCGCCTGAGGGAGCTGGGGTGAGCAGATCGGGACAGGCACCTGCTTCAGGTGGGGGCGTCTGGGGGAGCAGAGGTGAGCAGGGCGGGCAGGCCCTGCTCCAGGTGGGGGCGTCTGGGGGAGTGGGGGTGAGCAGGGTGGGACAGGCACCTGTTACAGGTGGGGGCGCCCGGGGGAGTGGGGGTGAACAGGGCAGGCAGGCACCTGCTCCACCGCCCCACTCAGCTCTCGTGCTACCCCACCCTCTAACACCCCGCACGCACAGCCCAGCTCACTCACCGAGTCCTCCAGGGCTTGTAGAGCCGGCTCGTCCCGCAGCACCTGCCCCAGGCCACCCAGCAGCTGCCCACATAGCCCCTTGGACAAGCCCTCCAGGCCCATGGCCCAGGCCTTCACCTCTGCCCGCAGGCCCTGGTAGTCATCAGTGGTCGCCAGCCAGTGCTCCGTGGACCCATCTATGGGGACAGGTCTGCAATTGCCCAGGTGCCCACGTGGCCCCATGGAGCCCTGGTAAGGGAGCGCAGATGCTGGGGGCAAAGGGGGAGCAGGGGCCCCAGGGTGGCCCAGAAGGTACTGACCCGGCTGGAAGTGGAAGTAGTCAGAGAGGGCCCTTATGGAGGCTAAGCTGAAGCACGGATGTGGATGGCTGTCTGCACTGCTGGAGGGCCTGCGGCCTGGGCAAGGCAGGGCTAGTCAGTGCTGGGAGTGGGGGCCCGAGCCAGAGAGGGCTGAGGCCTCCCCTGGGCCCTCACAGCTTGTCATCCCAGTCCTGGCAGCCTGGGGCAAGGAGCAAGGTCAAACCCGCCTGGTGCCAGCCTGTCGCCATGCTACCCGTGTGTGTGTGTGCGCGTTTTCACGAGTGTGTGTGTGTTGCTCATGTGTATGTGCACGAGAGTGTGTGTGTGCACGTGTATTACATGTGTGTATATGTGTGAGTGTGTGCATTTGTACACACAAGTGTGTGTGTTGCATGTGTGTATATGCGTAAGTGTGCATGTGTTTACATGGGTGTATGTGTGCATTGCATTAGTGTGTGCATGTGTGCATGCACGTGTGTGTGTGTGTGTCTCCCAGATGTGCTGTTCTGGGCTCTCCTTATCAGCCTGTCCCACTTCCCAGGTGCATGGGCCTCACCTGCCTGCAGCGACAGGAAGGTCCTTTGCTTCTTGTCTGGGAAGAGGAGGATGTCTGGAAGCCAGGAGGGGCAGAGATGAGGGAGGCAGGTTGGCGGAACACCTGGAATCTCCCTGGCCCACTGGGCTCCCTGTGCAGCCCCACTTTGTGCCCCGACCTCCCACCTGCCTGAACAAGGGGCTCTCGGCCACCCCAGCCCACAGTCATGTCACCAGATGTCCCCAGCACCTCCAGGCAGCCGGTGACTCTTCCAGGCCTCCCCGCCTCTGCAATGGAGCCTGGGCCCCAGAAGTCACCTGGACCCTGGCTCACCCCAGTCAGAGCCAATAACCAGCTGGGCCGCCCGAAATGCAAGGGTGCTGCCCGAGGGGATGGTGACCGTCTTCTTCTGGCTCAGGTGGCCCTCGCCTTTGCCCTGAGGGACGGATGTGGGCTCAGGACTGGGTTCCGGGTGGTGGGGCCAGGGGCAGCCAGGTGCTGGTGGTGGGGGTCTGCGTGGGGACACTGCCCTCCTGCCTCCCCCGCTGTGCCCACTGCAGGGCCCTCGCCGCCCACCTGTAAGCAGAAGGCTCCCGGAAGTGCAAACTGGCCTGAGCCCTCCTGCTTGTGCGTTCGGGTGACCTCCACCTCCTTCTGTGTCTGCAGCACCTCGGTCACTACAAACACGTCATCCCCCCGACTCCGCAGCTGCTGCAGGGTTTTGGGCTCAGGCTGCCGCAGGCGCCTGCAGTGAGTGGGCCAGTGGGAAGCTTGCAGGGTGCGCCTTGCCCTCCCCTCCCCCTGCCCTGGGATGGCTTTCCCTTCCCTGGACCTCAGTGTCTGTGGCCATGGATGGGGTGATGTGGATGCCCCGGCACGGGACCCCTATCGCCCCATCCCCTGGGTGCTCCAGTGCCTGTGGGCAGACGGAGGGCAGGAAGAAGGGATGGGGAAGCCTGCGGGCCTCTGGAGGGGCCCACCCTGAGGCTGGCTGCTCACCTGTCTGCTGTCTCTTTCCACTCCCTGGGTTCAGATCTCACGTCTGTGTGCTGAGCTAACCGTCCTTCTCACCAGGGTCCCTGTATGTGTTCCACCCCAGCCTCTTTGCCGCAGAGCTCAGTCTGACCCCTGGCCCCCCGACCTGCAGGATGCAGGCCCCCAGGACCTCGGCAGCCTCCTTCCCAGCCGCTGGTCTCTGCACGGCCCCTGACTCTGGGACATCCCTCAGCCTGCACAGACACCCTGTGACTGCTGTGGCCTCGAGGGCCTGACCAGGGTCAGCTGCCCAGGGTCAGTGGGCCCGCAGCCCTGGGGCTCACCTCTCGTGGTGCATGGCTTCCCAGGTGTTGGGGGTCACTCTCAGAGTGCACAGGTCCATCGAGGCGCTGGAGCTGCCGGACACCGCAGCCCCACCTGAGAGCCTGCCCTGTCCTGGGGCTGCCAGCTTCACGCTGCCCTGCAGCTGCCCGTCCATCGCATCATGGAACTGGAAGGTGCGGCCACACTCCAGCGCTGGAGCGAGAGCACAGCTGAGGCCCTGCCTGCCAGCTGCTGCCTGTCCTGCCTGGTGGAGGGGGCCTCTGGAAAGCGCCTGCCCGCTGGAGACAGAGCCCAGGGGCCTGAGCGGGAGCCGGCTGGCCCACCCCCCGCCCACCCATGACTTGGACTCAGTACCAGTCGGGTACCTGGCTCCGGCGCATCGGGCTCCAGGATGTCCCTGATGGACAAGTTGACACACTTGTAGCGCGGTCTCCAGAATCGTGAACTCAAGGGCTTCCTGCTCAAAAGGGTGTAGGGCTGGAAGCTGGTGGAGCTCCAAAGGCTGTCCACAGGGGTGAGGTCCTTGTGGTCCAGCTCCCGGACGACGCTCCTGACCACCTTCTCAAAGGCCGAGGCCATGCTCCTGAGGAGGGCAGCTGGTCAGGCCTTCCACCCTCAGGGCTGGAAGAGGGCAGGGGAGGGGAAGAGTGGAGAGGCACCCGCTCGGGTGTCTCCGAGGCAGTCCTGCCTGGCCAGGCCTGGGATGCCGGCCTCCAAGTGCACCCTGTCACCCACTGTCCATCTCTGCAAGGGTCCCCAAGCGCCTCCAGGCTGGATGTCACTCGTAGCCTTCCGTGGGACTTGGGCCAGCCATGCACACCATCTGTCCTGTGACCAGAGTGTCCACAGGAAGCCCAAGAAAGCCCTGGGACTCAGCGCTTGTCGGGGAGGGGGCATCCCTGGCCACCCATCAAGCCCTCCATCACTTTGCTACTTCAACAAGGCTTCGGGCTGCTCATGAAAAGTAGCCACCGAGAAAGGGCAGGGTGAGGCTGGGGCTCTGTTTGCCTTAGCAGCTGCCTTCCTGGCCGAGGTGTTCAGAGAGCAGGGAGCAGGCAGAAGCCATTGCCTCCTGGGCAGTTGGAGCTCTGTGAGTCACTCGTCTGTCTTCAGGGGTCAGGAGCCATTGTGGGCCTGACTCAGGACCCAGGACCTCTGGCTGTGGGAAGCCCATAAGCCTTGGCACTGGCCTGAGATCCCAGAGTGGGCCCAGGGGCACCTGGAGGTGCCTGCCTAGAGCTAAGCCCAAACCAGTCAGACTTCGGAGGGAGCCCCCTTCCCAGAGGCCTGGGGCTTCCCCAGCTGGTCTGGGATGCGGGGAGTCCTGGGGGGCTTGGGGAAGCCCAAGGAAGATGACAGGACCTGGTCTCCACCCAGAGGTGCTGGCCTCCCCCCCGACCCCCCACCCCCCGCCAGAAGAAGCAAGGGCCCCACGTGGGAGCCAGGGCAGGCAGCCCCCTGCGAGGCGCAGGGGCGCAGGGCGTGGGTGGGAGCAGCTCACCAGTGACCGTGACTGTCGTGTGCCTGTGCCCACGAAGCCGAAGCCGGGCTGCCCTGTGGGCCAGGATTGGAAGCCTCTGCCCCGGAGTTGCCCAGCACGCACACAGCCTGAAGGTTCCCAGACCCAAAAGTGAAACCTCCGCGGGGTAGCCGGAGGCGCTGAGAGGAGCCGGAAACGCCCCTGGTGAACCCGCCCCGCAGCCGGCTGGGAGTAGGGGTGCAGGGGCGGGGACTCTCACCCCACCCCCGTAGCCTCCAACCGCGCAGAGCTTCTCTGATCCTTCTCTCCTAAAACCACAGGCCAGGGCAAAGGGTCTGAAAAAACATTTCTTCAGGGAAAGTGTACAAATGGCCAGTGAGCTCGGAAGAAGAGGCTCAGGTCGTTAGCGTCAGGGAAATGCAAATCAAAGCAAGGTTAGAGGCTGCCTCACACGCATAGTTAACTGTAACATAAAAGGAGGAGTAACAAGTGTGGGAGAAGACCTGGGGGAATCTGGCAGCACACAGCGCTGGGCTTGTAAAAGGGTGCAGGCGCCCATGGAAAACAGTCTGGCAGTTCCTCAAAAAGTTAAACAGAGAACTACCACAGGCTCGTCCGTTCCACGGCTAGGAGTGCATTCAAGAGAAATGAAAACGTGTTCATGCAGAAACCTGCACGTGAATGCTCTCAGAACGTTATTCTTAACAGCCAAAACGCACTGCAAATGTCCATCTGTGGAAAACGTCCACCTACAGAAGCACGAACAAACAAAACGTGGTCAACACACCCAATGGAGCCGTCGGCGTTCAGCCACGCAGAGGAAGTTCTGACACACAGCACAGCGTGGATGGACCTCAGAGCGTTACGCCAAGACAAGGAGTCAGGCCCGCAGGAGACAGCGCTCAGGATCTAGGCATATGAAAGGAGAACAGGCAGGTCTGCAGGGACAGAAAGCAGAGTTAGAGCTCCCAGGGGTGGGGGATGTGACACAGTGTCTTTGGGGTGACGGGAATGATCTCAGATTGGTTGTGCTGGTGGTTGCCCGAGTCTGGATATGGTAAACCCCCAGAGTTTTACACTTTTAATGGGTGAATTGTATGGTTTGTGAATTGTATCTCACATACCACAGTAACATTCAAAGCTGTTACTGTGAAAACCTGAAGCCAAGTGACGACATCCAGGCCTGGTGCAGGCTCTCAATGTCCTTCCTTCCAGGGCCGTGTGTGGATTGTGTCCGGGGCAAGGCGCCCAGGAGCCCCACACCCCACTTCTCCACTGCTCCACCACCACATCCTGCCTCTAGGTCTCCTGACCCTCTGGAGCTCACGCCAGGGCCCCTGCTGGCTGGCTGGCCCGAGACTCAGCCCACGGGCTCTGCTGTGCACACTCACTCGAGGGGTGGCTGCGTGTCAGCATCCGGCACTGCGTGCTCCTGCAGATGAGGGATCTGAAGTGGACTGGACGAGGGCCCCGCCAGGTAGAGCTGCTGGCATCAGCCCCGATGCCAGTGCAGGGGTTGTCTGTTTTGGAACGCTGCAGCTGCAAATAAGTGGAAATGCTGATTCAAACAGAAGGGAAGCAATCTTGTGAAAGCAGAAGTTTGGAGCCGCTGTGAACTCTGGGTAGACACAGGCAGGCACTGTCCATCGGAGGGGGTGGGGTGGGGAACAGGGTGGCTTCAGTGCCTCACTGGGGTCTCTGAGGCCGTTTCTCTCTCCACATCAGGGGACTAGAGTGCAGGCCAGTGAACTCTGCTGGCTGAGGGCTCTGGGGCCGTGGGTCCCCACCCAGCACAGTGTGGGGCTCCCACACCTGACCCAGTCGCTGGAGCCCGTTTGCCAATACAATCAGGGCATCCGGCTGGTGGTGGCAGGATGCTCCAGGAGGCTGAGTGCATGTCCGTGTTCCCGTGTGTATGTAATGTAAGCATATGCACATGTATGCACATGTCCATAAGTACGGGCATCCGTGCGTGATGTAGGTCTGAGCACGAACGCGTGTGTATTCGTACAGCTGTGTTTTGCGTGTTACGTGCTTGTACCTGGGTCTGTGTGTGTGTGCTCCTATGTGCAGTCCTGCATTCTGTATGGTGTGTGCTGGGCCCACCGGGCATTCTCCTGCTTCTCCCTGTTCCCACAGCAAAGCTTCTGGAAAGCTGTGTAGCCTCCTAGTGGCCCCTAACTTCCACCTCTCCAGTTGGTCAGGTTCCAGGCCAAGGGTGGGGGTAGCAGCCTCTTCAGTATGGGGGTGAAGCCACTGTGGGCTTCTGGCTGAGGCATGACTGGCCCCCAGGTTTATTTTTCTAGAAGGCCTTGCTGCCACGTGGGTGGACCGGTGGAGGCAGGTGCTGTCCACACGGAGGAGCAGTGCGGTGGCCGCAGTGGCCATGGTAACGGGGGGTGTCGTGCTACACTGTGCCCCCCTGCCTCAGGCAGTGACCTGGAGCTGAATGAACCATGGAAGGGTGTTGTTGCTGCATGTTCACAGGGAATCTTAGTTCCCTGACCTGATTAGGGATCATGGAACCAGTGCCCCTGCAGTGGAAGAGAGGAATCTTAACTGCTGGAGGGCCAGGGAAGTCCGGGGTTCAGTTCTTTAGCAACAGCCTACACAAGAGGCACTGCGCTGGTGAGTGGTGGTGTCACTAGGCTCCCGAAGGCAGAGGTCAGCCTGAAAGGGCAGGAGGTGAATCCACTGGAGAAGCCGCAGAAGGAAGGTGGGAGGGGCTGGCCCTGCACCCCTCTCCCCCATCGCGGGCCTAGGGAGCCCCAGGAAGTCTGGGGTAACATCAGGCGACATTGGGGTGTGGAGGCCTCCCTGGGCAAGCTCCGGGCAGGCCCTGGGGTCCAGAGCCAGGGAGGACACCGTGCCTGATGGAGTACTGTGACCAGGACCGGGAGGGGCTCTGGGCTGCATGTAGGGAGGCTGTGGTACCTCCGAAAGAGCTGGAAGGAAGAACCTCACTGCAGTCGCAGGCCTCTACCACCCAGAGTGGGGCGGGCACCCGGCCAGACCCTGCAAGGAGCTGGGCAGTGGGGGCCGGTCCCTGTCCTGGAAATGGCCAGCCCCCGGGAGGAACAGAGCAGGTCCTAAGACCAGGATATAACCAGGACCGGCGTAGGATGCAGCGGCTGGGACCCCCTCAGAGATGGGGGAGCGGGCTGAGGGAGGGTGGTGTCCAGGCTGCGACAGCAGGGACCGAACCGAGAGACGGGCAGGCGACGGCGTGGGGCGAGGGGAAGAGCAGTGGTCCCCAGGAACCCACCCGCGCTCCCGCCCCAGCGGGCCCACCCAGCCCTGGACCATCCGGATTCAGGGCACGCCGGGTCAGGGTTGCGGGGCCTCAGCGCGGGACGGGGTAGGGGCGTGGGGGCGGCAGGCAGCGGCTCCACCCTGGGCCCTCCACCCAGTGACACGGTGGTTCCCGGGGCGCCGCGATGTCGGCTGCTGCCCCACGCCTCCGGCTCTGGAACCCGCGCGGGCAAGCGGCGGTCCGGAGGGAACGAGCGCGGCGCTGCGGGGCCGAGGGGTGCGGAGCGCACCAAAGTCTAGGGGTCCTTTCCTCCGGGGTCGAGTCCCCGCGGGGCCGCCTCCCGCTCGCCGCCCCCGCCCCCCTTGCTGGCCCGGGCCCTCAGCGGTGGCTCGGACCGCCGGGCAGCAGCGCCTGTCCAGCAGGCCCGCGGTCCACGCTCAGCGGATCGCTGGGCGACGGGGCGGCCTCGGGCCCTGGGGAGCTCCGGAGTCAGGAGGGGCGGAGGCCGCAGGAAGGCCGGGCAGAATCGGGAAAGGGTGCGGCAGGATGTGAGCGGGGGCTCACAGCCGGTCTCCGGGCCGAGGTGGGTGACGAGCGGTTCCCGTCGCCCTGCCCGGCTCCCGCACGGCCCTGATGCCTGCCTAGCTCCCTGGATTTTCTGCCGGGAGGGGCTAAGGAAGCGGCACAGAGCCCCGCCCAGCCCCGAGAGATCCTGCAGTGTACGGGGCTCTACTGCTCTGAGCCTCACTTCACTCTGCCCTAGCAGGAGGAGCCTCTGACTGCTGGCCTCCAGGCATCGCTTGGCTGGGGCGGGGTGTCTTTTGCACCTGGCAAGTTCCCTGTCCGGGCTTGTCCAGGACTAGGGCATGTGGGACACTGTGGTGATGTCCAACCATCCATCCTCCGTGGCCCCTGAGAGCCTCATGGAAATGCTGCCATCTAGGAAACAGCAACTAGTCAACTTCTCTTCCCAAAGGATCTGGCTCTGAGGATCATGCTTTGCAGTGAGGGTGGAGGGTGGAGTGGGGGTTAGCGGCTGGGATGGGGGAACCCACAGAGTCCTCAATGGTTGGTCTCTTGTACAGTCACTTCCTGCTCCTCCCTACTTGGACGGAAGGCAAGGGGGCATCCATGGGGGGTAGTGCTCCCAGCCAGTCAACACCTGTTCCTATGAGGGCCTGTGGTTAGTCACTCAGTCATGTCCAACAGTGATTCCGTGGACTGTAACCTGCCAGGCTCCTCTGTGTGTGCTTCTCCAGGCAAGGATACTGCAGTGGGTTGCCATTTCCTTCTCCAGGGGATCTTCCTGACCCAGAGACTGAACCCAGGTCTCCTGCATTGCAGGTGGATTCTTTACCACCTGAGTCGCCAGAGAAGCCTTATTTTTTTATTTTTGTTCCATGTAAGGAGCTCAGCACTTAATTTTTGAACTTTTTAAGTACAGTTGATTTACAATGTTATGTTAGTTTCTGGTGTATAGCAAAGTGATTCATATACATATACATTTTCATACTCTTTTCCATTATGGTTTATTGTAAGAAATTGAATATAGTTTCTTACTGAATGTAAGAAATTGAATACACAAACTAATCTATATTAGTTTGTATCTGCTAATCTCAAACTCCTAATTTATCCCTCCCCCAGCACCTGATATTTTTGTTCAGAAGGCCTTGCATGTGTTTCCTTATTTCCTTTGGGAGGACTCCGAAAAGTGAAATTCCTTAAAAGGTATTCAGTCTTGGCACATATTGCAAACTGCTCTTCAGAAAGGCTATGCGAACATCCTAAAAAAACTGAATGGTGAAGTCTCTTTCCTTTCACCCCCAAACACTGAGGGCAGAATGGTTTTTTTTTTTCAAGACTAATCTTTGCCAGCTTGATGGGCATCAAAGTGTTTTAAGTTTAGCCAGATAATTGTGACAGCACTTACATCCTATTTAGTTTCACAACTCCAGGAGACAAATCCACAAACCTCGCCTCCTCTTGGCAAGGGGCTGGGTTCTCCCCTCTGCTACTCTTGGACTGAAGTCCAGGAGCAGAGAGCTTGTTGGGCACAGAAGACAATAGGTTCAATGAATCCATCACTTTGTACTAATAAATCACCCCAGAACTTAGTGAGGTAAACATCCACTGGTTTGGTCAAAATTATGTGAAAGTTGCTGTCATGTCTGAGTTTTTGCCACCCATGGACTATATACAGTCTATGGAACTCTCCTGGCCAGAATACTGGAGTGGGTAGCCTTTTCCTTCTTCAGGGGATCTTCCCAACCCAGGGATAGAACCCAGGTCTCCTGCATTGCAGGCAGATTCCTTTTACCAGCTGAGCTACCAGCAAAGCCCAAAATTATGAGATGCCCTAAATCCTGACATTTAGGCTTATCTCTGCTCCACGTGGCATCACCTTGGTTTATCAAATTTGTGGCTAGCTAGCAACTGATGGCAGACAGCAGGCTGTCATGAGGGTCCATGGTGTTAAGTGGGCATGTGCTGCCCGTCCTCCCACAGGCCAGTCCTGGCACATTCAGGAGGTGATGGCTGCAGGATTCTCAAGAGCCCAGACAGCACCAGCCCAAAGAAGTGTTTTTCACGATCCCTGGTGGGAAATTCCATTTCATTCTCTGGGAACTCCCATACCCTGCTCTCAGTTTTGCCAAGGCCTAAGGGTCTCACACAGTGCTCAGCATGACCCGTAGCTCACCCTGTCCCACAGCCTGAGTGCAGGGGCCATTCTATTGCCTGGTATTCCCAGCCTGGAGCCACCACCGCTAAGAAACTCCAGGGTGCTCACTGCTGCGAGTTAAGCAGAGTAACACTAACACCTGGGGCGGGCTCAGGCGCTGGCCTAGGAGGCAGGCCAGGGGTTGCGTCCTCACCTGCAGGGGACACAGTGCGTGTGGCCCCTTGCATCACTGTTGGCATGGTTTACCTCTAACTACGTTACAAACCCACAACACGTTTTTATTATTTTTGCTGTGACTGTCTTTTGGAGAAAATAAAAAATTTTTAAAAAGTTATTAATACTGTTTCCTGTTCTCTTTCTACATAAAGATCTGTTTCCATATTGTATCATTCCCCCTCACTTAGAAGAATCTCCTTTAACATTTCCTATTGTTCAGGTCTGCTGCAGACACTGTGTCCGCTTTTTATTATTGTGGTAAAATATATACTAACAGCAGCAGCCATTGACGCTTTTGAATTGTGGTGATAAAGACTCTTCAGAGTTCCTTGCAGTGCAAGGATATCAAATCAGTCAACCCTAAAGGAAATCAACCTTGAATATTCACTGGAAGGACGGATGCTGAAGCTAATACTTTAGCCACCTGATGCGAAGAGCTGACTCATTGGAAAAGACCCTGATGCTGGGAAAGACTGAAGGCAGGAGGAGAAGGGGGCTACAGAGGATGGGATGGTTGGATGGCATCATCAATTCAACAGACATGAACCTGAGCAAACTCTGGGAGATACTGAAGGATGGGAAGCCTGGCGTGCTGCAGCCCATGGGGTCCTAGTGTTGGAGACAACTTAGCGATTGAACAACAAAATATATATGGTATATAAGTTGTCATACAATTATTTTAAATTTTATTTGGCTGCACCAGGTCTTAGTTGTGGCATACAGGATCTAGTGCCCTGACCGGAGACCGCAGCGGGGCACCCTGCATCGGAAGCTCGGAGTCTCAGGCACTGGCCCATCAGGGGAGTCCTCATACAATCATTTTGAAGTGTCCAATTCGGTGGATTAAGTAGATTCATAAGGTTGTGCAACCATCACCACTGTATGTTTCCAACACTTTCTCATCACTGCAAACATATACTCTCTAGCCAAAAAGCATTAATTCCCTGTCTCTCCTCCCCTCAACCCTCCCTAACTTATGATGCACTTTGTTTCTACAAATGTGCCTATTCAACATGTCATGCAAGTGAGATCTTACCATATTTGTCCTTTTGTGGCTGGCTTATTTAATGTTTTTGAGATTCGTTTACGCTGTATCACGCACCAGTCCTACATTCCTTTTCAGGACTAAATCCTATTCCATCGTACAGATACACACCGCTTACCAATTCACCCTCATGGGCACTTGGGATATTTCTACATTTTGTTATGGCAAATAATGCTTCGCTCAACGTTGGCGCAAGAGTATGTTCGAGTCCCTGTTCTCACTTCTTCAGGGTATATACCCCGAACTATCTGACTGCTGGCTCAAAGCATCTATTTTTAACTTTCTGAGGAAACAGTAGTTTACCACAGCGGCCATATCATTTTACACCCCCTAGCTGTATACAGGGACGTACACACCTGTTTTTATACTTGTTTCTACCGAAACGGCACAGTCTTTCACCCTTTCAGAGGTTTAACGCGTCCCTGCAGTGCCTCTCCTATCCCGGACGTCCCTTCCCCTGTACCGGGCCGCCAACAACAGAGCCGCACGGGCCCTCGCCGCGCCGGCTCACTCCCGCAGAACCCCCCTCTAGCTCGACGCGGAAGGACCCGCGCCGTGGATAGCATGGAGTCCCCGGCTCTGCCCCTCGTCCCGGGCCCACAGGGAACGAACGCTCTCGGCGAAGAACCCGGCCAAAACGCCTCAAGGCGCGGACTTTACGCCGCAGGGTCCCCTCCGCAGGGCCGAGAGAGGACTTCCCGGCGCTCCATAGTGACGTGGCCTCCGCCCCCAGCATTGCGCGTGCGTGACCCCGCCCCTCCAGGCGCAGCCAGGGCGGGGGCGCACGACTCTCGAGGCCCCATTTCCGGCCGGCGGATGCCTGGGCCCAGCCGCAGTGCGCAGTCGCGGTGCCTCCCAGCGCTCCGCCCCGCCCGCAGTAAAACGGTCGCCCGGCGATGACGTCGCGGGGGCCTGGCCGGGCATCGCGGACTCCGGAGATGGAGGAAAAGGAGCAATTACGGCGGCAGATCCGCCTCCTGCAGGGTGGGTCGCTCCGGGCCCGGGTCGCGCGTCCCCTTCCTCCCTCTCGCTTCACAGCGGTCCCCTGCCCGCCTCCCCGAAGGGGGCCGCTCCCGCCCACGGGTCGGAGGCGGGGGTCCGGTCGGTGGGGAGGTGGGTGGGGTCGGGCCGGGTCCTGGGGACCCTGAAGGGGCGTTCCCAGCCGGCCCAGCTCATCCCAGCTCGGGTTTCCGCGGCGGGTGCGGGCGTTACCGGTGCTGCGGCAGCTGGCGGCGGGGCGGGTCGCTTAGTAACCGGCGGGAAGCGACCCTCCCCGCCGCCGCGGGCGTGCGCGGCCTCGGCCCCCCCGGCGCGCTCCCTTGCTCGGGGGCCAGGGGTGTGTATTTCTTCCCCGGACGCCCGGTTCTGATGCCTTTGTCCCTCCTTACAGTCACATTCTCCTTGATATTCCTGGCCCAGAATCCCCGGTCTTCAGGTTTTTCCAAACTTTTCCATTTTTAGACCTCAGACGGCATGTTGTTGTTCAGTCGTTAAGTCGTGTCTGACTCTTTTGCGACCTCAGTGACTATAGCCCGGGGCTGACCCATCCCTCTGGCGGTGAAGAACCCGCCTGCGGTGCAGGAGGCACAGGAGACGCAGGTTCGATCCCTGAATAGGGAAGATCCCTTGGAGGAGGGCATGGCAACCCACTCCAGTATTCTTGCCTGGAGAGCCCCATGGACAGAGGAGCTTGGCGGGCTATGGTCACTGAGGCGACTGAGCACATGTGGACTGCAGTCTGCCAGCGCTTTGAAGGAAATGGGCTGCCGTTTCCTTCTCCAGGGGGTCTTCTGGACCCAAGGATTGAACCTGCATCTCTTGTGTCTCCTGCATTGGCAGATGGATTCTTTACTACTGAGTCATGAGAGATGGCGTGCTGTATTTTTTTTTTTTTTAATCATTTTAAAGGTTATTCCCACAAAGAGAAGATTTAAGAACTTGGGAAGTGTGTATTATTGGGAAGAGTTCAGTTGGGCTGAGCCCATCTACCAGCCACTTCTGGCCCTCCATCATACCTGCCCTGAGGTGTCACCAGGTCTGGACGTGACTCTCTTTGGGCCTGGAGGTGGGACATATGGTGGGGGAGTGCTGTAACTGGAGGGCTTGTTGGCTGAGTTGTGACAGCTTGGGTGGTTCCAGCTGAGGCCTGTGTCTGCCTGCACAGCCACGCTGTCCAGGGGCTTCACCTGGTGGTCTCCTGCACTGAAACTCCAAATGTTAGGCCTCTTCTCTTCTTGTGGGAGGATGATGTGACATTCTTGTCACGTGTGGAGTACCCGGGGCGTCAGTTGTCTTACACTCGCTGTTGTGTGTGCCAGGCAGGGAGGTCCTGAAGGTGCAGCCCTGCCCCTTTGTGTCTGTGGGCTAGCCGGAGGCCTTCCGTGTGTCTCTTGAGGTGCTGCAGCATGGGCCCTGCTGGTCTCTTCGTGCTGGGTGACACTTCGCCTCAGAGGATTGGGAACCCAGCATAATATCCCTGCTGAACAGGGGATATTATGTCACAGGAGTGCATTTTAAGGATAAGCAGCCAGAAATAGGATTGAAGTAGGATCGATGGGAAGAGGCTCATGGGAAAGATCGGCCTAGGGGATTTAGGCTGACTGTCAGTGGTTCTCAGGCCCTGGGGCTGCCCCTCCTGTACTGGGACTTGGCAGGATCCAGTGGGGTCTACAGGGTGTCTGGTCAGCTGATGCTCCTCCAGGGGTTTCTCCCTGATTTTCCTCACCCTTCGGTTGACAGAGTCTATGCTCCTGCCTCCTCAGGTCTGATTGATGACTACAAAAGCCTCCATGGCAGTGCCTCTGCCCCAGGTACCTCCGCTGCCCTGGGCACCTCCACCACTTCCCAGTGGCAGCCGCCCACTTACAACAGCAGCAGGACCTTCAGTGCTCGCTACCCTCGTCCGAGCCGGAGGGGCTTCTCCCTGAACCATGGGCCTGCGTGGCGCAAGAAATACTCCCTCGTGAATCGGCCCTTGGGCTCCTCGGACCCGCCCGGTGATGGTGCCGCGCAGCCGCAGCTCAGGGCTGGGAGCAGCCAGGGTCCTGAACCGCAGGAGTACATCCTGGAGAGGCAGGTGCAGCTCAATCCAGACCAGAACATGGTCATCAAGATCAAACCACCATCCAAGCCAGGCTCGGCCAGCACTGCGGGGGTCCTGCGGACCTCCTTGGAAGAATACGAGGACCCCCCCTGGAATGACCACAGGCCTCAGGAAGGTGAGGGTGAGTCCTCTGGTGCACAGCGGCAGCCCTCGAGGCAAGGAAGAGCCAAGGGGGGCTGCAGTGCGGAGGACCCCCTTCTGGTTTGCCAGAAGGAGGCTGGCAAGCCCCGGGTGGTGAAGTCAGTGAGCAGCGTGAGTGAGAACCCCTTGGAGCCCCGGCGGACGGTCAGTGAGAGTGCAGTTGCGGTCAGGGCCCGCGTCCTGCCCTCCAGCCTGCCCCAGCGAGGCGGCATGGCCCTAGGCCGGAAGGCGGGCTCGCACTCTGTGGCCAGCTCTGTTACACAGCTCCGTGGGGACGGGAGCGCGAACACCGGCCTCTCAGGCCCATCCGCTGCCTCTAGCCTGGTGGTAGGCCCAGCTAGACCTGCTGTTGGACCCAGGCAGACCAGGGAGCCCTCGGTGCTGGTGTCCTGTCGAACCAACAAGTTTCAGAAAAACAACTACAAGTGGGTGGCTGCCTCGGCAAAGAGTCCTCGGGCCTCTCGGCGGGCCCTCAGTCCCAGGGCGGCGGCGGAGAACGTGTGCAAGGCCCCCTTTGCTGCAGCGGAACGAACAGAGAAGCCTCAGCTCAAAGCCGACCCAGATGCCAAGCCCAGGAGGCCTGCCGTGTCTTCCGTGCCTGGGGCCTCCCCCAGCAAGTACAAGTGGAAGGCCTCCAGCCCCTCGGCCTCCTCGGCCTCCTCCTTCCGTTGGCAGTCAGAGGTTGGCAGCAAGGACCGTGCCTCCCAGCTCTCCCCCATCCCGTCTAGGTCCCCCCCAGCGGACAGACGGGCAGTGGAACCCAGCAGCTTGCAGCCTGTCTTCAGTGAGACTCCGCTCTCCGCTTACAAAGTGAAGAGCCGCACCAAGATCATCCGGAGGCGGGGCAGTGCCAGGTGTGGGCCCCTGCCCCTCCCTGGGTCTTGTCTGGGCAGGGGTGTGGGAGGCAGGGAGGGAGCATCGCCCCTGATGGGGCCTGAGGACAGAGCTTTGCCTGTGGTGCATCAGCATGTCTGGCAGGAATGAGGCCGCAGTTACCGCTGTCCTTTCAGTTAATGGGGAGGGGACGGGCGGAGGTGGCGCCAGCAAGCCCTCCCTTTCCCTTGTTGGCGAGAGACCAGAGGCTGCTGGGTGGCTTCCATTCTGGGCCTGCGGGATGGTGGATGGACAGCTTTGTGCCCAGGCCAGGGGCAGGGTCTTTGCAGGAGAAAGGTAGCCAGGTGACAGTGACTTCCTCCCTCGCTGAAGGCATGTCAGCTTCCCTGCCCTCTACCCACTTGGGTCCAGAGGAGACTGGAAGATGGCACTGTGGCCCAGGGCTTCAGGGTCAGGGACTTAATTGTGGAAGCTGCCAGATGCCTCTGTCATCAGGCGTGGCGACACATGCCATCTGTCAGGGAGTCCCACTCAGGCCCTTCCCACCGCTGACCTTGCCCTGGGGCCCTGCTCCCCGGACAGGCGCCGTCTGGGCCGCTGAGGTCTGGGCCGCTGAGCTCCGTGCTCTCCTCCTTGGTCTTTTCTCTCTAGCGGCCTCTGTGTCAGCGAGTTTGGGGAGGGGAGCCATGGGGCTGGTGGCGGCCCGTCCTTGGGACGACGCCTGCCTCCTCTGCTCTCCCCCAGTTCCACGTGGGGGCTCATCTCATCTGGCCGGGGAGGTGCAGAAGATGGTCGTGGAAATACCTGGTGGGGGTCAAGGGCTGTGCTCCTCCGCCCTCCACCTGCCCTGGCTCTGGGGTCCTCCAGGGCTGCGGCTGGGAGCCGGGTGGGGTAGGGTAGGGGGATGGATGGGCAGGGAGCCGCTGAGGTGGATCAGGTGGGAAAGCGAAGTGGGGGGGCCAGACCCCACTGGGGCTTGGCTGCCTGCCAGGGCTGGTCTCTTGGTTCTGGGATCTGGGTGGTCGAGGCGGGGAGGGTACCTGCTAGAGCTACCTGCTCTATCTCTGCAGCCTTCCTGCGGACAAGAAGAGCAGCCCCCCACCTGCTGCCATGGCTAAGAGTCAGTTCAGCCTGCGGCGAAAGCAGGCCCTCCGGGGAAAGAGCAGCCCCGTTACGAAGAAGACACCCAACAAGGGGCTGATGCCGGTCACCAAGCCCCGGCCGTGCTGCCTGCCTCCTGGCCGCGCCTACGTCCCCTCCAAGGAAGGTATGCTGGGAAGGGTTCCCTGGGCCTGCGCTGGCTCTGTTCCCCGCTGGGACCCACGGTCTCCATCCACCTTGTACTGTCAGGCCCTGGCCCAAGAGCTGTTCGGCCTGGCGGGCAGTGGGCAGCCTGGGCTGCGGTGCTGTGCGCTGCGCTCGGGGCCATGGAGAGGCTGCCAGACAGGCACGTGCGGCCTCTTCAGGACATCCCTCCATGCCTGCACGGCCGCGTCTTCTTGGCAGAGGTGGGAAGGGGATGAGAGGGCGGCAGGCAGACAGCCCTGAAGGGGGTGGTGGCCTGGCTGGTGCCGTCCAGGGCCCCTCCCTCCTGTCCTCGCTGCCCTCCCTGCGGGCTGCTGCCTCCTCTCAAGGCCTGAGCGGGCCTGGGAGGGGTCTCTCTGCTCTCTCAGTGAGTCCCTGGCACCCCCCACTGTGGCGATGGCAGTGCTCCGGGGGGGCTGGTCCTGGGTGTCTCCTTGGAGCAGCCGTGGCTTCCCCACGGACACACCAGGGATCTGGTCCTGGGCGCTGCTGCCGGGGCTTGTGTTCCAGGGACTGTGCTGCCTTAGTGCTCAGGGCCCAGCTGGGGTCTGGGACGGCATGCAGCACCTGCACAGAGCCGGCCAGAGAGCGTGGGCCCTGGGGGCCCGGGCGGAGGCCCATGCTGGGCGGAGAGGGCTCCAGCCTCCCTCCCACCCAGTCTCCTTTGGCTGCATGTCCCTGGGTTCCGGCAAGCATGGATTTCACCCTGGTGGCAGCAGAGGGAGCCTGTCAGCAGCCCCTGGGGGCTGCCAGGGGAATGGGTTGGGGGTTGGGCCTTGGCTGCGGGACTGACTGGAGAGAACAAGTGGAGAAGCCTCATGTTTTAAGAGGCTGGCAGGGGCTGGGGAGCCCACCGGGAGCCTGAGGCCAGCTGGGGGCTCTTGGGGCAGCCGGGAGAGGGACCGGGGTGCTTTCTGGAGGCTGGGCATCTGCGGGGCTGCATGGTCCCTATCCGGTGCTCTTGGTCACAATGTTGTCTCTGTCGGCAGAGAAGCTGCAGGCGGAGCTGCTCCCACAGGTGAGGCGCTGCAAGGGGGTGGTGCTCAGGGCCGGGAGTGGGAGGCGGGCTGCCTTGGAGCTGGGGGTCCCGGAACCCTGAGGCAGGGGTGTTCCCTCCTGCCCTTCCAGGGCCTGCATGTGAGCTGCCCAGGTGCTGGGGCGTTTCCATAGTAACCGGCTACCAGCAGGGAGTGCGGTGTCCAGGAGGGGTCACGCATGGAGGTGGTGTTTCAGAGGGTCTTGAATGATGGACATGGCAGGAGGGGGTTGGGGGGGGTGTCCAAGCAGGGGCGCTGTGCTCCTGCCAGCAGAGCCCTTGAGGGAGCTGGTGGGTGTCTGCCGGGTGCTGGGCTCCCGTGGAAGCCAGTGTGTGTGTGGAGCGGCTGCTGGGCAGGCGTTGAGGGTGGCACGGTCGCGGCAGACAGGGCCCTGGGCCTCTTGGCGGTCTTTCTGCTGCCCAGAATGCTGGGTCCTGATGCAAGAACCACCGCTGGCCTCGACTGTGTCCCTGCCAGCCCTGTGCTGCCCCTGCCCCATGGAGCCTGGGCTGCGGGCCGACGGGCCCAAGGCAGACAGTTGCCATCCTGTGTCCTGGGACCCTGTGGAAGGAGCACCATGCGGTCAAAGAGATCATTCTGTGTCGTGGACTGGGAGCGCTCTCCAGATGGCGGGGAGGTTAGCACTGTGGACTGTCCATGTAGAGTCCTGGGGGCCCACTCTCCCTGCTCCCAGCTGGAGGGCTCTGGTGGCTTGGGGGTCGGGGTGAGGACTGCCCCAGGCCTGGGAACAGCCTGGCTGCGGCCGTGCTGTAGCCGCCATGGGCCAAGGGGCTGCCGGGGAGCTAGAGAGCAGGACAGGGGCCTGTGGGTAGTGTCCCAGGGCCGTGGGCTGGAGACGCTCTAGGATGCTCACCCTGTTGCAGGGTGAACAGGGTGAGGGGTTGACAGGGCCACGGATCTGGTGCCAGGCCACAAGGGGGAGGTGGCATGTGTCTTCCCTGGAGTTGTACCTGCACTTGGGAACCGCGTGGTCCCGTTTTAGGCCTCAGGCAGACTGGGGTGCAGGCTGGGGACAGTGGAGGCTGTTCCTGCTGGCAGGGTGCTCTGCTGCTCCGAGGGAGGGGGGAGCAAGGCCGTGGGCACCACAGGGTGTGGGGTGCGGACCCCTGCGCCTTGCGCTGTCCCCACTCAGAGGCGGACAGATCAGCTTGTAGACATGCGGTGACCATGCTCTGCAGGGGACATGGAGGGGGAGCTGGGAAGAGGCTCCTCTTGGGGGGCTTGGAGAAGGCTTCTGCTGGCTCGGCCACTCTTCCTCCCCCCACGTGTCCTCCACCCCTCAGCCTTCCATGTACCACACCTCTGTGCTGGGCTGTGCGCTGGTTCCCGTGGTCCGAATGTGCCAAGGCCGGGGCATGTCGGTGGATGGTGAATGCAGAAAGCTCCTTGGGTGCTTGTAAATAGGTTGAAAAATTTGCCTTCAGGCAGCAGAAGCACTCTGCAGAAAAGGAAATCCGCGGTGGTGTCTCAAGAGCTACAGGGGGTGGGGGGCAGCTTTAGCCAGGCAGGCAGTCTGGGGCGTCTCTGAGGAGCTCCCTCTAAGCCCTGAACCTACCTGTGTGAGGAGAGGCGAGAGGGAGGGGACACACCTGTGCAGGCGAGGTTGCGTAGGAGCTGTAGGGCTGAGCTCAGCAAGTCCTGGAGTGGAGACCTGTCCTGCGCAGCATCCCAGAGGGCGGGAGAGGCTCAGGCCAGAGGCAGGTGGGCCTGGAAGGTGGGAAGGGGCGCCGTGCCACAGTAAGGAAAGGGGGTCCGGTTCGGAAGCCGCTGAGGGACGGTGGAGGCTCAAGGGTCCTATGGGAGCATGCTTGGGGACACAAGGCGGCCGTGTCCGGGCCTGAGGAGTGACTGGGGCGGGAGGGGCAGGAGCTAGGGTGGGCCTGTGGGAGAGGATTGACCTCCAGGCCCAGGGCAGGGGTCCTTACCCCGAGACTTGATGGCAGGGAGCTCGTGGGAGAGGCTTGTGTAGAGACTGGGCAGGGGTGAAGGTAGGGGTGGGGGCAGGGCTGAGGCCTGGGGTGAGGGCAGGGGTGGGGTCAGGGCTGAGGGGCAGCATTTCCCCGGCTCCCCACCCCTCCCGGCTCCCTCCCTTTCAGCTCTGTGCGGGACTTGGGCTTTTATCTAACGTTGTGGGTACTTGGGGTGCACAGGTGAGCCCCTCCTGGCCCCATTGGCGGGCCTGAGCAGCTGTGTGTGTCCATGTGTCTATATCGCCACAGGGGCGGCCCCTTCATCTGCTTGTCTGCAGCTTCTCTGCTCTGTTTCCCCACACAGACCTTAGTGCCAGGTGCAGCCCTCCTCTCTCAGCCTGTGCCTGCCCGGCTGTGGGCTGAAGAGGGGGAGGGAGAGCCATGGGGTCCCCTCCAGGCCTGCTGTGCAGCCCGGCGGCCAGAAGAGGGCGCTCTCACCCTTCTTATTCCTCGTCCACTTTTTTCTGGTAATTGATTGCCTAATTTTCTCTTTATGTGAAAGAAAGCAGATATCAAGTAATTTGCAGCAATAACCTGCTAATGCTGGGCCAGTATCGAAACTCCCCTGTTCATTTCAAGTGGCAGATAAAACACTAATACATAATTATCCTTGCAAATTGGATTGTTTTAAATAACCAAAAGGCTGCGGCCAGAAGAAAGCGATCCCATCTCCCTTGAGTTACTATTGCAGTGTAATTGCCGCGTTCAATCAATTTCCCTGGCATTAGAAATTCCATCACAATCAACATTAAGCTTTATTCATTGTGATGGCTAAGAGCCGGGCCATTTCTCCTCTTTTTCTTAACTGGCAAAATTAATCAGGGAAAAGATTTTAAACATTTACCCGTGCGAAAGAGGTCAGCTCTGCCACTATATTGTTCAGCAGATAAGAGGGCTAATAAAAAGAAAATTGAATTACTAATGATCACCAGGAACAGAGTATATAAAACCTGGCAATCGCCGGCTCAGGAAAAGGGAGAATCAATTTTCTTGGGACAAGGTGCGCTCATTTTTTATTTTGGCGCATATTATCAGCAATTTAATTTGAGAGCGCATAAACAGGAGGAAACAGTTAGGGAATAATGAGCCCGGAGGTGTAAAGTGCCGCAGGATGTATGCTGTACACAATTTATTTGGCACAACAGATAATCGCTTTAATTGAATTCAAAACTGCATTGTTCAGCAGGCGCGTGGACACTGCGCCTGGGGACTGAGCTGGAGGTTCAGCCTGACTCCGCCTCTTACTTTCTTTCCCTTCCCTGCCTCTCCCCTGCTTTCCTGGCTCCTGGCCAAGCCCTCCGACCCTCCCCCTGACCCTCCCCCTAGTCCCTGGGCCTAAAGTCCAACTCTGGCTGGGGGAGGGGCAGGTGGTCCCTGGGGGTCACCATGTGACACCCCCCCCATGCTCCCTGGGGAGTACCTGCACCTTGGTTGCCAGAGACCTCAGTTGATTGCCTCAGGGCAGATAGACCCCAGAGAAGGCTACAGAGAAGAGAACCTTTAGTAGAGAGCTTCTAGGGAGTGTGTTGAGGCCGGGCGCTCTCCAGCACCTGGGGCTTCAGGGCCCGCTCTGGGGTTCCCCTCCCCACCACACTGGGCCCAGCACTGTGACTCAGGTGCCCTGAGGTGACAGGCTCCATGTGTACCGCGGACCCTGACTCCTTGTGTGCAGAAAGGGTGCAGTGGGCGCCATGGGAGCCCGCACTGCGCTTGCCACTTGGCTCCAGGCTGGCTTCCTGCCCTGTCCTGCAAGGGGGCTTCCTGGGAGCAGCAAGTGTTTGCTTCTTGGGCCAAGGAAAAGCCTCAGGCGACTGCATGGGCAGTGGCGTCCTCATCTCCTGAGGCTTGCTGGGGCGGGGCCTCCTCTGCCTCACCTGCCCAGGACAGGGGGCACATGGCCATAGCCCCCACCGCTCGCCCGCCTGTCCAGAGCCCTGCTGCCGGAGCCCCGGATGTGGTGGGGCTGTGCACGCAGGCCATGTTTGACAGGAAGGGCCCAGGTTTCCTGGGGGGAGCCAGGTGTGGGTCTGAGGGCCGCGGGGCCTTCCCTCAGGCCTGCTGGCCTCACGCAGCGCCTGCCTCTGGCCGAGAGCTTGCCAGGCTCGTGGCGGGTGCTCCCCACACATCCCTCAGTCTGCTGTGCCAGCCACATGGTCTGGAAGGTCTGCCGTCACCTGTTTGTGAGTGCAGTGGGGCGGGCACGCATCCTCGGTCACCAGCAGAGAAGGCAGGGTGGGGGGGCCTTGCCCAGTCTTCACCTTGCAGCCCCAATCCCTGTGTCCGAGTTTGTCCAGGAAGCTGTCAGGGAGTCTCTCCCGTGTAAGCCCCCCATGGGCCCCTGCCCCGGCTGCCCTTCCCTGCCGTTCCTGGGCTCCTCACCAAGGCCCCGGTGACTGTTTCTGCCCTCCCCCAGCCCAGAACAGGGGCCTGTGCGGACCAGGGGTCCCTGAGGCGCACAGCCCCCTGATGGACCCTCTGCGGGCAGACTGAGGGGACATCCTGGGGCTGCCTCCCCTGCTGTTCCATCATTTGGGCTTGAAGGGCCCACCTTGGGGCTGTTCCCAGGTCCCTGGGGTGCCCTCCTGTGCCAGTGGAGGTCAAAGCAGGCCCTCAGCTGCCTGGGTGCCAAAACCAGCCCTTGGGGCTCAGTTTGTTGAGGGCCCTCTGCAGGGCTCTCCTTGAGCAGCACCAGCTCAGGGACTTGGGGTGGACACCTACAGGGAGCCCTCCGCCCGCCCGCTGTGTGCTCAAAGCCATCCTCACTTAACCTCCTCCGTGGCCCCAAAGTTCTAGGTGTGTAGCAGCCCTGCTCTGACCACTCTGCCTGCGCTGCCCCTCTCCACACCCTCCCTGCCCCCTCCCTGCCCCTCCCGTCTCACCAGGCCCGCGCCCCTCCCGACAGGGCCCCGCCCCACCCCCACCCCCTGCCTCTGACCAGGTGTGCCCAGCGGGCAGGGGCAGGCAGTGAGCCAGGTAGTGGCCCCGCAGCATGGCTCTCGGAGGCAGCCCGGAACCCGCTGCTTGGCGCCAGACAGCCCCGTGCCTGGCCTCACTGGCCTCCGGGCCGCGGTCAGTGGTCAGAGGGGCAGAGTGAAGCCTGCCCTGGGCCTTCACGCTCGTCAGTAGCGTTTTCATCACTAGTACCCTCTGGCGGCGCTTTGGGAAGGCCAGGAGGCAGGCTTGCCGTGGCACAGAGGGCACACAGGCCTGAGGGCCTCCTGAGGCGTCCCCGTGCTGGCCTGCGCCCTGGTCCTGGGGCCTCCTCGAGGCGCGGAAAGCCCCGGCCCTGAGCCTCCAGGCTGGTGCTGACCGGGCCTTGCTCTGTCCCCGCATCCTGGGCATTTCTGTGCCGGTTGAGGGGACGGGGCGGTCAGGTGCTGAGGGCAGGTTTGGTGGATGCTAGACTGGCTGGCTGCTGGATTTTCCCACCTTAGAGTAATCTGCGATCCAGCCTTTCCCACTGGGGTGCAGACGGGTTGTCAGTTTTACTGCCGCAGACACTGCAAAGGGCGCGAGAGCAGTTCCATCCAGAGCTCTGCTTCCCTAAGGGAAAAGGAAAACGCTGAAGCGGGCCCTGTGGAAGGCAGTCGCAGCAATCCTGAGCCTTGCGTAAACTATCAGGCGAGTCGGAGGCTTCCGGTTTATATCTGCCCTGGCGGCGCTAGTTAATTATTTGGGCAGAGCTGGCGCGGAGCGCGTGCACGTGCACGCAGTGCCGTGTGCTGCTCGGCAGGCGCTGGCCTCCCTGGGTGCTGTGAGCTCCAGGAGCCGGGGCGCAGCCATGACTCCAGCTGAAGCCCGGGGATCCGCTCCTGCCTGGGAAGGAGGGGCGGTGTTCCCTTGCGGCTTCGGCCCTGGCGGCTTGTGGGCAGGGTCCCCAGGCGTCTTGACGAATGCGGATGGTGTGCTGGGGCGGCCCCACCTGGCTGTGGCTCAGGGACCCAGTCAGGGATTGGTGCTGGGAGCTACCTGGGAAGTAGGGCCGCGTCAGTCTGAGCCCTCTGGGCAGATTTCTTTCCTGCCAGGGCCAGCCGTGAGGGGGAGGGAGACCCCCCCAGGCCGTGGTGGGGGTGTCCCCAGGGTGGACCTTGTGGAGCCAGCCTCAGGAAAGGGATAGTCGCTGAGCTTGGAGTAGTCCTGCCCTGAGTCCAGCTTTAGTGGGAGGAGCAGGAGAGACCACCACGGCTCCCAGTCCAGGAGCCTGCCCCGGACTCCTCCACACAACACCCCCAGACCCCCCTGCACACCCTGGCCGGGCCCTGTGCAGCACCGGCAGTGATGCAATGGACCCTCCCTCTGAGACTCAGAGCCAGGCTCTGGGCTGGAGCTGCTCTCCTGCCCCTCTCAGTGTGGACCTGGGGGCAGTGGGCTGGGGAGCTGAGCTTGGGCCCAGATGGTGTCTCAGGTAGACCGTGGCAGACGCCTTACCTGGGGAGCGCTGTTCCTGACTCTCGTGACCCCGTGTGTTTTCACGGGGAAGGGTGCCAGGAGGGGTGGGGCCTGGTTGAATCTGACCCAGGCTGCTGCCTCCACGCTGTGCTGCGAAGGCAGGGAGCAGGTGCCGGGCCACGAGGCCACGCTGCCTCTCTTGCTGCCTTGACGGTGGGCCTGGCTGGAGGTGTCCCTGGCCGGCTCTGACAGTGCCAGCAGTGGAGGCAGAAGCCTGGGCAGGGACTGCTGTCAGAGCTACCCGGACGGGCCAGTGCGCTGAGCTTGGACGCAGCACACCAGGGTCAGATGGCTGGACATTTGCCTTCAGCCTCTCTTTTCTGAAATATGCAGATGTAAGGTTATAAACTTCCCCCTGAGCATAGCCTTAGGGTCTGCAAGTTAACTATTTTTGTGTTCCTCTAAAACTTTTTCTAATTTTTGTTGTAATTTTTCTTTGATCCAGGGTTATTCAGAAGGGATTGCCTCATTTCTAAATCTCTGAGGCTTTTGAGGTTCTTTGTAAAATGACCACTCCCCACCTTCACTGGGAGGGTTTAGGGTCCACTTTGGTAAAGCTCTTGTGTGTGCTTAGAAAGAATGACTCCACTTGGTGAGTTCGGGGCTGTAAGGAGAGTTGTATTCATGGTGTTGTTCAAACCTGTGGTAAACTTCCCAATTTTGAGGGGCAGGGAAGACTTGTGTTTTTCCACTGTCCGAGGGAGTGTGGAGTTTGCACTGTGCCTGTGAGTGTGCTCGTGTTCCCAGTTGTCGCTTTTGCATTAGTATTTATTTTAAGGTTATTTTACTGTGTGCAAAGCACTTAGAATTGTTACATCTCCCTGCTGGAATGAATCTTTACTGTTATGAAATATGTTTGTTTTTTTTTTAATCTCCAGCTTTTTGCCTTAAAGTCTGCTTTCTCTAAAATAGGAATATGTAGGCCGGTTTTCTTTTAGTTAATGTTGCAAAATGTGTACGTATACACTAGTGTACATACATACATGGAGAAAGAAATGGCACCCCACTCCAGAACTCTTGCCTGGAAAACTCCATGGATGGAGGAGCGTGGTAGACTACAGTCCATGGGGTCTCAAAGAGTTGGACACGACTGAGCGACTTCACTTTCTTTCTTTCTATAGTTCCTTTTGGAGAGGGAGATGGCAACCCACTCCAGTGTTCTTCCCTGGAGAATCCCATGGATGGAGGGGCCTGGTGGGCTACAGTCTATGGGGTTGCAGAGTCAGACACGACTAAGCAACTAACACACACACATACATACCCTGCAAATGTTGGTGCATGATGTATGCAAACATGTTTACTTTTATAAGTAAATAATCCAAAAAAAGCTGTTTTGTATTATGGTTAGGTTTTTTTTTTTTTTGTATCCAGCAAATAGTTCCTTTTAAAAAAGTGCAGCCTGAAATTGTTTTGTAAGAAAAGATTTCATCTGTCACAATAAACCGCAGTTTGGGTGTATTTGGGTTTAAATCCAGTCTTACTAGGTGCTTTTTCTTTGTTGTACCTGTTATGTATTTCTTTTCGTTTTTTTCTTCTTTTGGATGTATGTTTAAATTCCATTCTTTTCTCCGTTAGCTTATTGTATCTCCTTTTATTTTTCTTTCAGTAACATTGTACGTTTTTGAGTCTGTTACCAGGTCTTGGAAATTGCAGTCTGACCCTTCCCTGGACAGCATAAGAAGCTTAGAGCACCCTCCCCCTTTTTTCTTCTCTTCCATCAGACATGCTGGAACTACCGTGATTTTAATTCTCCATGTGTTTTAGACCGTAAAAAACGTCGTATATGGTCATCCTTGACCCAGACTCAGCTACGTATTTATTCTCCCATTTCTTTTCACTCCTTCCTTGCCTTCTGCGGAGAAACACCTCTTAAGATTTCCTGTGATGTTGCAGATGTGCTGGGGGCTGTTGCTCTCCGTGGATGGTTATCTGAAGTCTTCCTCTCTGGAGAGCGATTTTGCGTGGGAGCCTGTGGGGCTCCGGGGGAGACCTGGCTGTTGCCGGCTGGCCCTGCTCTCCTGCGGGGTCTGCTGTCGCCCTCTGGCTGCAGAGCTTTCTCCATCTCTGGTTTTCAGCAGGTGTATGACAGTGTGCTTCCCTTGCGTTTTATTTATCATGCTTAGGTGAATCGCCGCTTGATGGTTTTCATCAGTTTTGGTCTGGCTGAGAGCTGAGCGCCTCAGCACACACTCCTCTGGGCCGCCCAAGTGTGGCGAGGCCTCTGCTGGCACTTACCAGGGGAGGGTGGGGGTCTCTGCTCCACAGGGCCTGGGGGCTGGGCCAGTGGGGCTCAGGCTTCTGGGCAGCTTGCTCCTGTAGCTCATGTGGGGAGGAGCAGGACCTGGTGCCACGTGGACCCCAGCTCTGTGTGCCCGAGGCCCTGTCTCTTCCCGTGGGGTGGCGGAAGGGGTCCTGGGCAGGAGGCACTGCCGCCCCAGAGCTGGCGGGCGGTGGGCGCTGGTGTGCTTGCTTGGAGCCCCCAGGACTGTGCTGCTGCTACCCACCCCAGCCCTGTGCCCTCGTGGGGCCATATCAGCACAAATGGAGCCCGCTCAGGACAGGCCCCAAGCGCAGGCCTCCCCTGGGTCTGAGCTGAGACCCTCTGCTTCCCACGCTCTGGCATCCCACAGGTTACTCTCCCGCTGGAGGGACACGGGCTGAGGCCTCAGCTGTCCTGGGAAGGCGGGGCCCGGTATTCCTCTGCAGGGGGACTGTGCCTTTTCCGCTTTCAGAGCATCTGCGCAGACCACGTGACCCTGGGTGGGCGCCAGTGTCCTCGGGGCCCTCCGGTGCCACTTGAGCATCACCTGTGTGGCCCGGGCCCCTCAGTGTTCCCGGGAATCCTTCCGGTTCATAGGTTTGGTCCTAACGCATAGAATTGGTGGGATTTGCAAAGAAAGTCTGTAATTGCGCACAACGACTGCAAACCCATCAGTTCTGACCGTGAGACGCGCAGGTGCTTGTTGCTCTGCCTCCGTGTCTTCTCCCCGGCCTGGCCCCTGGCATCTCGCGCCCAGCAGTCCTCAGGAGTCTGCAGTCCCGCCACTGGCGGTCCTGGCGGTGTCAGGACAGGGTCCAGCTCTGGGCGGTGGCAGGTCCCTCCTGTGGGGTTGCATGCGTGGGAGTGAGCCGCTGTCCTCCCACCTCCTGTGCCCCCCCGGCAGCTGACCCTCAGGTACTGTGCTCGGACAGGCCCCGGGGGTTCTGGGCCAGAGTCTCTGGGGGCCTCTCCTCACCTGCTGCAGCTGTACAGGGGCCCCCCCAGGTGCGCTGAGGGAGCCAGCGTGCTCCTGGGCGTCCACGGGGTGGGGCTGGGCCGGCTCTGGTTTGTGGTATGCTCACTCCCTTCCCCTGCGTTGGTTTTGGGTGACGGGGGCCTGGGGGCATAGTGCTCCTCCTGGTGCTCCTGCCCGCCTGGCTGAGGAGAGTCTGAGAGTCTGGGGGCCCAGGGCCTGGGCCATCAGCCTGGCCCCAACCGCTCTTCCCTGGAGAGCCGCACGTCCAGCAGGGCCTCTGGAGGTCCAGACAGGGCCTCTGGGTGCCATGGGCCTGGGGCAGGGCGCAGCCCCCCGCACTTGCGGGTTGCTTGCTGTCCTCCTCCGGAGCGCGGCACTTTCTGAGCCAGTTCGGAGCTGTTTTCTCCTCACGGTGTGCCCCAGGCTGTGCAGACCCCCAGGCTCTGGCCGCTGTCCTCCTGACTGCCTTTGCGCATCGGCGGCGGCCTGTACGGAGCATGCTCTCCATGGCGCTGGGTGTGACAGTGGCCACTTTTCCAAGTGCTGGGCAAGGGTAGGCCTTGGTGGCTGGCAGCAAATGGCCTCGCCACCCAGCAGGGGGTGTCCTGTGAGGCAGTGCGTGCTCGGGGCGGTGCGGCTGAGCCCGTCTGTCCGGCCATCCCGCGGTGCGGGTGCCTTCAGAGCCGCTTGCTCCCTGCACACCAGCAGCGGCTCAGCTGCCTGGTCCTGATCGTTGCTGGCGGCGGAGGTCTGTGGGGTGGGCAGTAGGGCCTGTGGTGTCGAGGGAGAGACAGCGTACCTCACCGTGTGCAGGAGACGGAAGGCAGACCCTGGCCCTGCATGCAGACCCAAACTCCCGGCCCCGGCACTGCCATGGAGTCTGGGGAGGACGGCGGGAGGGTGGGGAGGAGCAGGCCGGGCCCACGGCTCCCAGCATGTCTGGGGTGAGCCTTGCTGAAGCCACGCTGTGCAGCGAGTCACCAGCACCACGTGTTCCCGTCTCTGCTCATCTGCACCCGTGTGGAGTCTGGAATGTTGGAATGGGGGCAGGCTCGCCCTCAGGACCTGCCCTCCTGAACTCGGGCACCCCGAGTGCCCCTGCAGAGTGTGGTGCTGGCGGGCGCTGTGACCTGGGCGTCAGCAGTGAGGGGCAGCCTTCCCTCCCTCCCGGCACCTTTGCCTCCTCTCTTCATCTGCCGAGTTTCTCTGGGCTCCAGACAGCAGGGCTGAGCCTCACGTCAGGTGGCGCCCTATTCTGGAGAGTCCATCAGCCTCAGGCAGACTGGCCTGGGGCGCCCACCACTCTGAGATTGGAAGGCCTCTGCCTGGCTGGCCCCCTCTCACCCCTCCTCCCCCCTTGCCAGCCACAGAGGCCCAAGGCCCTGTCTTCAGAGGTGTGTGGAGCTACAGCCGCCCCCAGCCTTACCCTGGCCCCAGCAGCCTGCTTTCTGCGGGTGGAGCCTGGGAGCTGTCCCTGAGCAGGGCTGCTGGGCCGGAGGACCCTGCAGGGGCCCAGGCCCAGGCTCCTCCCTGAGGGCTGAGAGCTGAGGGTGGGGGGCCTCTGGTCCCCTTCTTGGCCAGCCTGTGCTACCCTCCCACTGCCTCCACGGTTGGCAGGGCGGCACATGGCGGCGGGCCTCCTCTGGCCCGTGAGCCCCAGCGGCTCTGCTGCCTTCCTGCCTCCGCCACGGCGACCCGTCTCCAGCCTCTCGGCCGGGCAGGCTGGCTCCAGGGCTGAGTGAGGCCAGATCTGCTCTGCACCCAGGTGCCCTCAGGCCTGCTCGCTGCCCCTGGGCTGCAGCTCTGCCCCTCTGGCCACCGCATAGGACAGGTGAGTGGCCAGGAGAATCCGGGTAGCCTGGCACTTGTGAGGGCACATGTGGTTTTCTCTCCGTGGTCACTGCTTTTTATAGCGAGGTTATTTCCAGGCTCTCTCAGAAGTGTCTGTCTCTGGCCCCAACTCTGAGGAAGCTGGGCTGGGCGCCCGAGGGGCCAGGCTGTGGCCAGGAGGAGCACTGTCCTTGCGCGGGCCACCGGCTCTGGGTCATGTAGTGGGACTGGGGTTCCTGGGGACGACTGAAGCCCAGTGTGTGTCACATATCTAGGGGCACACCCCATGTCTGCTGGGCACCCCCCCCCCCCCCCCCGCCGTGGGTGAGGATGGGGTCTTGAGGGTGAGGAGGGTGGAGGCGGACACATTGATTGGCGCCTGTCCCGTGGCGCTGCGGTTAGTGTCTGGGCCAGCCCCGTGGGGAGGGCAGGCGTGTTCTGCACTGCTTCCCCCATCGCTCATGCTTGGAATGTGGGCCTCTGTCCACCTGGGACTGGTGGGCACTTTCCTGCCACCAGAAACCTCAGCAGAAACTGCCAAGGTAGGGTGGGCCGTCACCTCCCAGGATCGGCTTTGTCCCCTCAGCTGACCTGGCTTGTTGGGGGCCCTGGTGCTGTCAGTGGGGTGTGGACAAGGCCCCTCCACTCCTTTGGTGGACCTGGGAGCCCCTGTTGCTCCCTAGGGCTCTGGCCTTCTGGGGTCTCAGCCTGGTAGGGGGCGGATTCCCCCCCAGGCCATCTCCCTGTCCTCCTGGCTTGCCTGGGCCAAGCTCCCAAATGGACGGACACAGGCGTGAGAAAGGACCACCGTCCTGTGAGGATGGAGACCATGTGCTCACAGACCCAGTGTGGGGCCAGGTGTTGGCCAGCCCCTGGTCCCCTGGGCAGTCAGGCCTTGGACCTCCGCACGCAGGCGTGTCAGCCCAGCACAGCCTGGTTCAGCCCGGGCGGGGGCCGCCTGGTCTCCACTGGGGGGAGCCCAGCCATGTCTGAACCCTGCCCTCCGCCCGCTCGGGCCTGGCCCTGTCTCTGGGGGAGTGGAGGGAGGGTGGGCTGTCTGCCTGGCCTGGATCCTGCCTTCCCTGCCTTTGCTTGGGGCTCCCGGCTTTGGGGTGTGGCCGTCTCTTGCACCTGTGGGCCCTGCTCCCTGAGTTTGCCCCTGCCCCGGATCCCCAGCCACACGCCATGCTGTCTCTTCCGCCTTCTGGGGCACGCCTCCCTGGGATGTACTCGGGCTCCCTGTCCCCTGTGCCCAGGGCCTGCAGGTGGGGCGGGGGCTAGGAGGTGCTCCCTTCCCCTCCTCCATCCTTTAGAGTGACACCTAAAGGGGTGGGAGACCCACCACCTGTAATGTACAGCGACTGTCAGGGAGCAGACTACCCCCATTTCACACAGATGGGGCGGTGTCATCGTGCGATCGATGGCTCGTGCACGATAATTACAGGAACTGGCGGCTTGTGTTGCTTGAGTGAGTTTGAGAAGAGTAGGGTCTCAATCTTCCCTCTAATAGGGCCCTGACAGTCCTGGCGCTGTGCGTCTCTGGCTGACGGTGTCGTCATTAAACACCAGGTAACGTGAGACGGCGGCGCGCAGGGCCGGGCGGCGACAGGGCTGTCTGTCACCTCCCCGCTGCCCACGCTCCTCTGGTGCCGACAGCCGCCAGGTGACGTGCGGCCCAGTCATGCTGTCGCTGTGACTTGGTGATGGTAGTTGTTCACCAAGGCTGGTCCCTGGAGCAGAAGACAGGAAGCCTCTCAGGGCAAGACCCAGGCCCGCCTCTCCCCTCTCACAGGCAGGCGTCCCTCCCCCTTGCTGACGTGTGCCCGCGGCCTGCGTGTGAGTGAGCACGTGTGTGAGCGAGCACATGTCCACGCGTCCACCCCTCTCCCCAGGGCCCCCTGTGCCTGCGTGTGAGCAAGCGCGTGTGTGAGCGACCACGTGTCCACGCATCCACCCCTCTCCCCAGGGTCCCCTGTGCAGACTCTGGTCTGGAAGGCAGGGGTGGGTCCTCTGCATGTCAGAGTCTGGCAAAGCCTCTCCGCAGGCTGCCCGAGCCGTTCCTGGGGCCTGCAGGAGGGCTGGCCCTGGGGGCAGAGCTGGGTGCCATGGGAGCCAGGAGGGGCCTCGGCGGCCCCGTCCCCACCTCCCGCCCCGCCCCAGTGTGGCCGCCTGTGGGGACGCGGCCAAGCCGCTGACTGTGGCAGGGCTTGTCCGTTTGAAGTGCCGGCAGCCATCAGGCACAGGAAAAGTGGAGTGATTTATTAGACTCATAAAAATTCATACTTTGCGATCCCCGTCATCCCTCGTTTGAAGCTTGTTAGAGCGCGGGGGGCTGCGGTCCCTGGCAGCTCCCACTGAGCGAGCGCGGGGGCGGGGCGTCTGCCTCCTCCAGGAGAAGGCCCTCGCCGTCGCGGTTTGTCTTGAGGCCTTGCCTGTCCTGTGGTGGGCGCAGGAGGGCCAGGCCCGGTCACCACACACACCCTGCACCTGCAGGTTCTGGGCTGGGACCGGCTGCGGCCGCTGCCTGCAGGGCACTGAGTGCAGTGGGCCCAGGGTGGCGCCACGTGAGCGCTTTCCCGGGGAGGAGTGAGACACAGGTCTGGGGGCGCAGGGAGCCTGCAGGGCGAGGTGGAGATCTGGGGTGCCGGGGAGGTGTGGTGCAGGGGCAGGTTGCAGTGTGTTTCTGGCTGTCTTTATGGGTTGGAGCTGTGTGTCTTCTAGGCTGATGTCAGAGAGTTGAGCTCCTCTTTTGTCCATCCTGAGAGACTCCTACGCAGAGGCCCCTGGGCCTGGTGCCAGACGGGCCCAGCCTGGGTCCCTTCCTGCGGGGCAATGGGCCGGTCATTTTCCTTCCCTTTCCTTCCCTCGTCCTTAGGGCTGACGTACCTGGCGGCTCTGCTGCACGGTGGGCACTGTGGATCCTCTGTGGAGGGGGTGGAGGGAAGAGGGTCCGCACTTCTCTTGACAAGGCACCCCCTGAGCTGGCCAGGGCCAGCCTTCCCTGGGTCTTCCCCTGAGAACTGCTGTCTGGGCGGGGTGAGGGGCCCAGCCTCCTGCCATGACGCCTGCTTCCGTCCGCCTCTGCAGGCAGCATCTCGCCAGCTCTGCTTTAGGTCCCAGCCCTTCCGCAGGGTGCGTGGGGCCAGTGTGGGAGCTGCCCTGCCCCTGGCATCTGCTGGGAGCACCCCTCTGGGAGCACTTCTGGGCACGCAGCCGTCCCCCTGCTTCCTGCAGGCGGTGGAGCTTCTCCTGGTGGCCCTTGGGGACTGTGCGCCCCTCCTCAGTCCTCCTGATGCTGTTGTGGTTTCACCGTCTCCAGGACCATAGGCGTCACCAACAGAACAGCTCAGACAGGCTGATGTTCAGACAAGGTGGTGTACAGAGACGACAGGCCCGTCGTTGGCAGTCTGGCGGCCTCTTTTCTGCTGACTAGGTGTGAGCCTTCCACCAGCCTTGAGGCAGCACAGGGCGGGCCCAACTCTCTGCCTGCCTGCAGCCCTCCCTGCTTCCCACTGTCCCAGGGGCCATGGCCATGCCATCCCCTCTGTCTAGAGCCCCCTGGCCAGCGGTGTCATTGTGGGCGCACTCCCTGAGCTCCCTGCCTTGTGATTCCTAAGCAGGCAGTTAGCTGGAGGGGCCTATTCTCGTGGAGGCTGGGGGTGGTCTGGGGGGCACCCTAGGAAGAGGCATCATAGGGGATCCCTCTTGGGAACTGTGGGCTTGAAAACTCTTTCTTTCAGATCTCAGAACCCAGGAGGAGTGGGTTTGGGTGCTCAGAAGCTGCTTCGGCTGTTGCTGCCCGCGGCCCCAGTCAGGTGGAGACATCCCCCGATGTGGGGGCCTTAAGCAGCCTTGGGGAGCGGGGTGCAGTGCAGGCTGCTGGTTAGGCGACCAGCCAGTGGGACCCACATTACTGGTAGCGGAGGACAGCTCCCGGGGCTCCTGAAAGCCTGAGCTGTGACGTGGCCTCTCGTCTGTCTTAACGCGGAGTTGGGGGTGTGAGGAAGTGTCGGGGCAGCTGCTGAGGAAGAGCAGGTTCGGTGACGGGGGGGCTTTGAGTCACAGGACTTGGCACGGGACACCCAGGCTGGCAGGAGGCTCACCCCACAGCCCGCCCGCTCGCTTCCCAGCGGCCACGCTGCAAGACCCTGGGAGGCCAGGCGCTCGACTGACCCCACCCACTCTGTTCGCTGGTGGGGCCTGGGGCCCCCTTCAGGAGCAGAGCTTGGTTTCTGGGGTGCCTGACAGGCGGATGGAGTTCTCGGTCCTCAGGCTGTGCCCTGCCCAGGCGCCTCGTGCGTCTGGTTCTGGCGAATCCCCCGGCTGGCCGCCAGGCGGTGGCTGTGGCCCAGCTGTCCTGTTCTGCACCCCGCCGGGCGGGAGGGCTGGAGGCAGCCGTGCTCCCGGGCTCGGCCTTCCCCGGTGGCGCTGAGCTGTCCCCTCGCTCTGCTGGCCTCAGGGGCGGGGTGGCACCCTTGGAGCGCATGGGAAGCCCAGCGTGATTGTCTGCTGTCTCGGGTCTCCTCCTCGGCCTGTTGCTCAGTCTGCCCACTCCAGAGGCCCCAGTGCCCGTGTGGACCTGGAAGCTTGTGCACGATGGGCCACGGGGTCCGCGGCCCAGTCAGGGCGAGTCTGGGGACAGGCCTCTAGGCCACGCTCCTCAAGGTCCCAGATCAGCCTTGCCGCCCCCGCCCCGCCTTTCCTGACGGCGCCCACCCTGCCTCGTCGGGATGTCCGGAGCTGACTGGCCAGTGGGCTGTCGGGGGCTCCTCCCGTCGCCTCCTGCTCCCGTCAGCAGCCCCAGGCAGCCTCTACTCAGAGGAGCTCCGGTTCCAGCTCCTCTTCAGTCGTTAAACAGTCGTGAAATCAGCTCGTTTCCTCCTAGTTCTCGCCCTTTGAAGTTCCATAAAAACCTGAACTCCCTCTCAACCCTAGTCCGCAGCGACAGAGCGAGGGCCTGCCCTCCGTCCAGTGGCTCTGCTGTCTGTGGTGCTCGTTGAGGTGGGGTGGGGGCCGGGGTCAGCCAGAGGCCGGGCTGCTGCAGACGGTGCTGCCGGACGGCCACCGTGAGGGCTGGTGCTCCCCCGCTCCCAGACGGCCGGGCCCCGCGGCTGGCCTCCCTGGCAGCAATCCCCCGCCACCCCAGCCGCGAGCTGGGCGCGCAGGGCCAGAGCCCAGCTGATGGATGGGCTCATACCCATTCAGATATGATGCCAGCAGTTTTTTTGTAGTTTGTCTTCCACTGCGGTAGTAAAGTTTTTAATTAGGGAAGCTAATGAGATCGATTAGTCATTAGAAGTGACCTCTGCACAGCGGGGCGGAGAGGGCTGTGTGTGTGGGCCTGATAACGCGGCGCCCGGGCGTCGTTGGCAATAAAGGCGCGAAGGGTTTGATTTGAGTGAAATGTGCCACGGGGAATACATCATGCGGAGAAAAAAATTACAGCCCTGGGAGTCTGTAATGAAGGGAATTAAACCAACATCGTATCTAAATAACATGATTATCTACACAGACCTCAGCCAGCCAGGAGGAAGGGGAGAGCCTGCTGCTTGGCAGGGCTGTGCTGGGCTGGGCTCAGGCGGCCCTGCCTGCGTGAGGAGCGTGCTGCCTCCTGGAGACCACACCCGCCGCTCCGCCTGCACACAGGCTTCAGGGCTACCGGGCCTCCCACCCCAGCTTCTGGCCCCCGTGTGCCGTGTGCGGTCTTAGGAGCCCCCAGTCCTACCACCCCTAGGACGAGGGTGGCACGCCACCTGTGTGTCCACCTTGCTGAGCTCGTGCCCTGGACAGGGGCGCCCTGGACGGTCCTCTCTGGGGCGCGTCCACCCCTAGGCCCATGCTGCCCGTGAGAGAGTGGGAGGATCTGCAGGGCCAGGCAGGGGCCGCAGCACACTGTGGAGGCGGGGCATGCTGCCTGTGGAAGAGCAGGGGGATCTTCAAGGCCAGGCAGGGGGCCGCAGCACACTGTGGGGGTCCCATGCTGCCCATGGGAGAGCGGGAGGATCTGCAGTGCCAGGCAGGGGCCGCAGCACACTGTGGAGGCGGGGCATGCTGCCTGTGGAAGAGCAGGGGGATCTTCAAGGCCAGGCAGGGGGCCGCAGCACACTGTGGGGGTCCTGTGCTGCCATGGAAGAGCAGGAGGATCTGCAGGGCCAGGCCAGGGGCCACAGCACACTGTGGGGGCGGGGCATGCTGCCTGTGGAAGAGCAGGGGGATCTTCAAGGCCAGGCAGGGGGCCGCAGCACACTGTGGGGGTCCTGTGCTGCCCATGGGAGAGCGGAAGGGTCTGCAGGGCCAGGCTGTGCTCTGTGCTCACTCTCCCCCTGCCTCTTAGATCTGGAGGGCGGAGGTGTGACAGGGAAGATGTCTGGAGAGTGACAATGAGTCTAAGAGGGAGGGTCTACTTTATTAGTTTGTGTATTTTTGGAAGTGGTAACGGGGCACCAATAAGGAAAATGCAGTAAATTGATGATGAAGTTGCTCTCACAGTAGGGCTGCATTGTGAAGAGATGTGAATATCAGTGCTCTTTGTAGGGGGGAGTTAGGGCCAGGCCCAGAGGCTGTGTCTCAAGAGGCACTTTGCAGAATGTGGAGTCCAGTCCCTTGGGCTTTGGGGACTGGGGGCTTCCTGAAGGAGGTGGCGCCTGGTGGAGCAGGGAGGGGATGGGAGAAGGGGGCGTGCATCTGGGTGAGGGGGCGGAGCATGGGATGGAAGCAGCCAGGCTGGGGCGGGGGCCTGCTCACTGCCCAGTGCCCCTTCCCACCCCACACAGCCATGCCCCGGGCCACAGAGCAGGGCACCCCTGGGTTCTGCGGTGTGTGTCACAGCCCCGGCTGGTGGGTGGTGGCTGCTGTAGGGGTCAGAATGGGGCAGAGAGTGGGCGGCCCCGCTGGAGGGGACAGGCAGGGGTCTGTCCAGGTGCAGAGTCTCTGTAAGCAGGGAGCTGGGGTGGGTTTGGAGGCCATGAGGTCAGCGTGGGGCTTGGTGATAACTTAGAGGAATTCTCACGTTCCTGAGCTCATAGTTGGAACAAGCTATTATTGATTTTCGTTGGTCTCTCCTTGCTTGTAAGACCTTGAAAATTCAATTCAACAAACATTTATTTATTGATGCCCAGGTTATGCTGGGCTGTGTGTGGTGTGGGGCTGCCCGAGGCTGCAGACCCGCCCGCTCGGTCACTTTCCAGGACCGGGCCCCCAGGTGAGCCTGTACTTTTGCTGAGCTCCCCTCGTTCTCTTGTGAACCCTCCTGAGCTTCCGCCCTTGCGAGGAGACAGACAGATGGAGACAGGTCGGGTGGGGTGCTGGCCCAGCCTTGCCCCGACTTCTGTGGACCCCCTTGGTGGGCAGTGGTTGTGGGTCCCTGCCATCAGTCCGGGGAGCAGAGGCGTCCCCCGCTCTCAGTATTCCCTGGGCCTTGGGGCCCACACCTAACCTGACCCGGCTGGGTGCTTGGAACCTGCACTTTCCTCTGTTGTGGAGGCTGCTAGGAGGGCCTGGAATCCGTCCGAGCCGCGTCCTGGCCGTCTCACGTGGGAAGGCGGGGCCCTTCCAGCATCTGGACAGGGAGGCACAGTGCCCGTTCCAGTGGCCATGCAGGTGCGGTCACTTCGCTGGGTGGGCTGGTCCTGACTGCCCCCGGGCAAGCCCTCACCCCACCACCTGCCGGGCCGGGTGGGCCTGGAGAGGAGGTCCAGGCCGAGGTGCTGATTGCTGACAGGGGAGGGCCTGGCTGTGGCTTGGTGGGCTGTTGTGTTCCCAGTTCTGAGAGATGGTTTTTAGGTAGTGTTACCGTCACCATTTTCAGAGCAGTAACTGCTTCCTGTGGGGTTTGCAGGTGCTGGGAAGATGTGTCCTTGGCCCAGGGGAGCAGGTTCGGGTCAGGACGCACTGGTTTGTGCCGCTGGACAGTGGGGTGGCTGGGCACCGCCGGGACTGGCGTAAAGCAGCAAGGCACGTGGGGCCCTGTGGGGCCGCCCCCTCTCCTGGGCCATGCCGGGCCCAGGCAGCCTTCAGCTGAGGGGTAGCTGATCCTTGCCCTTCCTTGTGCCGGATTTCTGGTGATGAGACCAGTGCATTTTCCTGGCCACCCCCCATGTGTCCATCCCCCCTGGCTGTGCTGCCCAGAAGCTGCCCGCTGCAGGGGTGGTGGTTGTGGCCCCCTTCTAGGCAGAGCCCTGGGCTGCGGGCAGGCATGTGGAAGTGGGCCCCAGGAGAGGCGCCCTTGGGAGCCTGGGCCTGAGCAGCCTGGCCTGAGGGCCTGGGTGCTAGCTGGGCCACGAGGGGTGGGAGCGCTGTGTTAGCTTTAATTATCTGGGCAGTTAGAGCTATGCGTTACGAAAGGCGGGCAATTAGATGCGTTCCTTGAAGCCATGGAGAAATTGCTGGCTATCAAGTTGAGGGAACTGGGACAAAACAGATCCCTGTTAATTGCATGAAACCTTCAGCAAGGAGGAAAGCTATGGTGTATATCACTCTGCAAAACGTTATAGAAACGGAAGTGATTAAGGACATAAATCTGCGTGGATGCAGGGGGCGGGTGAGGGTGGCCAGAGAGGGAGGTGAGCGCCTTGTACCCCAGCCTCCGCGGCCCACCTGCGGCCCCTCCTCAGTGTCCACGGGAGTTGGGCCTGCCCTGCCGCCGGCTCTGGCTGCAGGAGCTGCTGGGCTCCCCAGAGCGGGGCGGATGTGGGCAGGGCTGATGGAGCAGCGGGCAGCTCCCCCGCCTCCCCTGACCCCTGTGTCTGGGTCTCCCTGCAGCCTCCAGCCTGCATGGCCAGCGGCCCCCTCCCACCAGCAAAGTGATCAGGACGCGCTACCGCATCGTCAAGAAGACTCCGACCTCGCCTCTTAGCACCACCCCCGGCCCCCCAGCCCCGCCCTCCTGGCGGGCGCGGCGGCTCTCCCTGTCCAGGTAAGAGGCCTGCGCCTGGTGGGCTCCAGAGGGCGGGGCAGGCCGGAGGGCCTCAGGGCCCGAGCGCACCACCGCAAGTGCTTGGTCTGTAGTTGTTGACAGGGGAATGCGCTAATTTTTTTACCCAGCAATTTCTGCACAAGTCATGTAGCCAACCCATGTGTGCCACACACTTGTGCAGACTCACGCTCCCTGTCCTGTTATCAGCAAGCCGCTGGAGCTGCTCTGGGAGCAGCTACGGCCCGGACCGTTGAGGCCACACCACACTGGGTGTCCCTCAGGGAGAAGCTTCTAGTGAGAGAGGCTGGGCCAGCTCTCTGTCCTATGGCGATCGTCAGGGGCGGGAGGCGAGGCTGCAGCCCGCTCCACCTGCCAGCCCCAGGGGCCTCCTGCTCTCGAGGGCTATGGCCTGGCTCCGGGCGGCCTCTGGCTGAGGGCGTGTGCAAGCTGAGCGGCCGTGGGAGAGGAGCTGGGGACCTGCTGGCCCGTGGTAGGTGTGCCAGGAGGTCAGCCTGCCCAGGCGGTCAGCAGTGCCCACCACCCTCCTCCCTCCCGCTAGGCCACACGAAACTTGGCCCTGCTGCTGACTTTTCTGGAGGCGATAGCTGGAAGTATATTTTAAATTAATTTTACTGCACTTTTTGTAATATTTTTGTTTTAAATAGATTTATAAGCATCTTGGGGGCTATTTCTACAAATTTATGAAGATAATTTTCACTCTCTCGATAAGGTTAAATTTACACCTGCTATTTCCATATTAATTCACAGTGCTAAGTGGGTCTAATTTTCTTCCGTTCTCCTATCTGGTGAGCATGGCCTTTCCTAATGCAATTTCCCCCTCACTAAATCACTGTGATCGGGAGTCATGATCGAGCTAAATTAACTTAAATTAATTTACTTAATAAGAGCCCCAGATCATCATGAATGAGGTTCAGATTTATTGATTCCTGCTCCTGCCTCCCCCTCCTGCAGTCGGCGTCCGGCTGCCTCGGCAGCCCAGGCCTGGCCCCGCCTCTGCTGGGGCTGCGTGACCTTTGTCAGGAGGCGCCAACGGGCCTCTCCTCCTGGCTCCTGGGGCCACCGGAGCCCAGGTGTGGATCCAGCTGGGCCAGTATTGAGTGCTGAGTGTGCCAGGCTGTGATGAGGTCACTGATCAGAAATGAGCGCCAGGCTTAAGGGGCAGAGGTCCTGAGTGGGGAGGTGGCTAGGTGCGCCCCCGAGGCAGCTGCCGCCTTGGTTTCAGCTAAGTGTCCAGCCCCTCAAGCGGAGGATGGCCCGGTCAGCAGCAGGGCCTGGGCTGTGCCTCCCCTTCAGCTCGGGACCGGCGGGGCTGCTGCATGGGCAGGTGGTGGCGTCCACACTTGGGTTGGGTGCACAGCAAGGCTGCTGGGACAGGCCCACCCAGCCTGGCCGCCAGCCCCTCTCGGCCGCTGCCTGCCTCAAGCTCCGTGTCCCTGTGACAGTGGTCCAGGCCCGGTGGGGAGGCTGGGGGCCTGGTGTGGAGGCTGGGTCGCCGCCCAGGAGCCCTGCCAGGTGCCTGCGTTGCCAGCCCCGCAGCCCTGGCCATGCTCGGTGGCTGCAGCTGCTCTAGCTCTCAGCAGCCCAGTGCGGAGGTGCGGCCAAGGCACGTGTTAGCTGAGGGCCGGTGTGGAGCCTGCTCGGGGGCTGCCTCCCTGAAGGCCTGTCTGACCCTCGCCAGGTGCCTGGGAGGCCCCCGAATGTGGTCTGGGGGTGGGGGAGCTGAGTGGCCGGGAGGCCCGGGAAGTGTGGCTGCCAGTGGGTGGGTTCTTGTGCCCAAGGTCACCTGTGCCCTGGCGGGGCCTCCTCCTCGGCAGAGTTGCGGCCTGCCACTGCCCGGCCCGACGTCAGCTGCTCACGCCCGGCTCAGCTTGTCAAGGCAGCAGGATGAGCCTGTCCGCGGAGCCGGCGGCTACCTTGATGCCTGCCCACGCTGCTCCTTCTGTCCCTCAGCGTTGGGGCTGCCTCTGTGTGGCTGGCAGGCGGTGTAGAGGCCCCAGGGCCCGCTGGCCTTGACCCTGACCTCTGTCCCGCTGGCCTTGACCTTGACCTCTGTCCCGCAGCGGCAGCTTCCCCAGCTCTCCCTGGCAGAAGGAAGAGTTGTGCTGGCGACTGGGCTGAGGCCAGGATGGGCTCCTGGCTGCTGAGTGACCACAAAGCACGGCTGTCCACCAGGTGCCAGGCTGAGCCCAGGGACCAAGGGCTTTTCTTGGGCTCCTGATTGGTGCCCCAGGGAGAGAGGACACCAGTGGTGGGCTGGCTGGCAGGCCCTGCCATCCTGAGGTCTCAGGAGGGCACATGGCCTCCAAACGCTGCAGCCTGCTCTCACCCCACCCGCTCATCCTTGGGGGGCAGCAGCCCCTCTGCCCGACCCCTGCCCTGCGGGAGCCAGCAGGATGGGTGTTCCCAGGCCTGGCTTCTGGTGTCCGGGAAGTGACAGAGATGGCAGGATCCTTGGCTTCTGCCCCCCAGAGGCCCGTGAGCCTCACTGTGGCCTGACCCACGTGCCAGCGTGGCCACACTGTTAGCGCTGTCCCGTGCGCCAGGGCGCACGTCTGCCTCACGAGGTGGCTTTGTATTTTGCCCCCTGATTTAGATGGAAACCTGCCTACTCTGAGCCCCCGGTCAGTTTTGGCCTCACGTGTTGGGGGCTGAGGCCCACTTGGTAGCCCACATTCGCAGCAGGAGGCTGGGGTCCCTGCCCAGCCCCGTTGTCTGCTCTGGAGGTGGAGGAGGTTCTGGTGCTGCTGTGGTGAGGCTCTGACTCCAGAAACACCCGAGAGGAAAGTCCGCTGGAAGTAGGGCCGTTAGCCCATCAGGTCCGTCTGCCGGTCAGCCCTCATCCCATTGGGGCAGATGGAAGGTGGGAAGCCCCTGGACACACTCTCCCCCGACCCAGACACCGCCCACCAGGCTCCGTAGACATGTGTCCGTCATCCCATAGAAAGCCCCTGGCTGCCCTGGTCAGGAGAGTGTGCGGAGGCCTGAGCAGGCGGGACACAGTGGCGTCTGCCCCTCCTGGGAACAACGCCGGCCCGAGTTACCCTCGGCGCTATTCTGTGCTGCTGTCTAGGCCGGCAGACGCCCCACGTGGGGGCCATGGCGACAGGCCCTGCGGGCCCAGGCTGGTGCTCGCTCCAGAGGGGCTCACGGAGTGCGCCCTGGAGCTGAGGTTCACGCTGAGAGAGGGCTTAATTTTTGTATTCTAAGATGTGTGGATTTGCCATGCCCTCGCTGGCTTCCAGCAAGTTCATGAGTCTGAACTGAAGCTCGGGTGTGACTTATGTCCCCAAACGGCCTGTCACTTGTTTTCTCTCCGAATTCATCTGATGGGAAAGTGCGGAATAAACAGAAGCCGCTGTGCTTAAGCAGCCGCGTCTGCAGGCCGCGCTGGCCCGACTACAAATGGTGCTGTCACCGGGCCTGCCGCCCGCCGTGCTGCGCTCTTTTATTTTATTTTTGTGTCTGTGCCGTAAATCTTAAGTAATCTCAGATGGTTGACGAGGTTTGGGCTGTGACTTTGAAGGCTCTAACGCGCTTCTCCAAAGTGACACTCGTCGTCGTGAGGATGGGGAGCCACAGTCCCCTCACCCGCCCTTCAGGTGGCCCCCTCGCCCCACCCAGCCTCCCCCGACCTGCTTTACCAGGGTGCTGGGTGGCCCGGGCTGCTGCAAGCAAACGCTGCATGCAGGGCGGCTCACACAGATGTTTACTGCTCGGTCTGGAGCTGGACGTCTGAGGTCAGGGAGCCGGCCAGGGCCACCCCTCCTCCTGTGGCACACGGCCGCCTGCCTGCTGTGTCCTCGCCTGTGAGGGAGACAGGAGCTCAGGCCTCACAAGGACACTAATCCTGTCACGGGCCTGCCCTGATGACCTCGCCTCACTCTCGTGCGTGCGTGTGTGCTAGGTCGCCTCAGTCATGGCTGACTCCGACCCCATGGCTGTAGCCCACCAGGCTCCTCTGTCCTCGAGATGCTCCAGGCAAGAACACTGGAGTGGGTCGCTGCACCCTCCTCCAGGGGATCTTCCCAACCCAGGGATCGACCCAGGTCTCCCGCATTTCAGGCTTTACTGTCTGAGCCGCCAGGGAAGCCCCATCTCACCCTCATCACCCCCCAAACGCCCCGTCTCCAAACAGTGTCACACTGGGGCTAGGGCTTCAACATGGGAGTTTGGGGGGGACGCAGCCTTGAGTCAGAGCAGGGGTGTCCTCTGAGGGCAGTGAGACTAGGGCCCCCCCAGCCCCCGACCCTGCCCTGAAGGGTATGTGGCACTTGGAGGAGGTCAGGGGGCACCCCTGGGGGAGCAGTGCCCCCCCCCCGCCCCGAGCCCTACCCCGACTCCAGGGGGCCATCCTGGGGGTGCGCAGAGGCCCTCCCAGCTCAGCCCCGGTGGGGTTCACAGGGTGCCCTGGGCTGGGCAGCAGGGACCCTCCCACCGAGGGTACCCACAGGCAGCTGTCCTGTGCCGGGCAAGTTCTCTGGTCAGAAGTCAACAGAGAGTGAAGCGGACGCTACCGTGGGGCGAGTGCCAGGAAGCACTGAGACTCATCCAGGCTGACGGAGGTCGTGGGCCCAGAGAAGGCTTCTCTGGGCAGGGGCCGTGGGGTCGGTGAGGGCCACATGGCGGGGACTCTTCCCAGGGCAGGGATGTAGCCCCGGGTGTCTGCTCAGAGGGCAGTGGCCGCGGGAGGTGCTGGGGGTGGGATCGGCCTGCTGCTGCACCTGCGGGGGCTGCAGCTCTCCTCCAGGTGGCCCCCTCCCCAGGAGACTACTGTGTGCAGCCCTGGGTCACACACGGGGTGCCTTGTGCTGTGGTCCTGGGGGTGCCCGCCTGCCCTGGGGCAGAGCCTGGCTCCACCCAGCTGTGCCTCTGGCTGCCCTGCTGCCAGTGAGCGGCCTTTCGGACAGCGGAGGAGGGCCCTGGGCAGGGCGCCACTCAGGCAGCTCCCGAAGGGGCTCTGAAGGGGCCGTGGGGGTGGAATGCAGTGTGAACTGGTCCTGCTACAAAGGCACATGTCCGTTTCACGCAGGAGAATGATGGGGCGGGGGCGGGGCTGCTGGCTCCGTGGGCAGCGGGCCGTCGAGGCGGTCCTGGTTCCATGTCAGAGGCATGCTCTGCCCCCTCACCTGGTGTGTGAGACGCCAGGTAAGAGCACTTCCTCAGGGCGTTTGAGTGGGACAGGAGGGGCCCCCACACTCTTCAGGGCCTGCCGCGGCCCCCTCAGGCTGCTCCCTCTGGAGACAGGCCTTCCACTTGGGCCGGAGATCGCGGGTGTTTGCACGTGACCCTTGGCTGAGCGTTTTCTCTCCTGGATCGTCAGTGCCGCAGCTCAGGCCTGGCCAAGCAGAGCAGGCACAGGGTCCAGTCCCCAGGCAGGTGGCTCTGGTGATACCTTGCCTCCCCTGGGTCTCTGGAAGAAGAGCCAATCCGTGTCTTTCTCTCGTCCACTCAGTCCCCAGGTGCTCGTGGAGGCCTGCCCTGTGTCAGGCCCCTGCTTGTCTGGAAGCTGTGGCCCAGTGGCGGACAGACTGTGTTGGGCCCCCCCGGGCCCCCCCGGGCGTGACTGCCACCGAGGTCTCTGCCAGGCCTGCCTCTGCTGAGTGGAGGGGGCCAGGCACAGCTCTGAGACTCACTGTCGGGCTGCAGCCCTGCTCTGTGGCTTGTGCTCTGAGTGGCCGCTTTATGTCAGCATGTTGGGGACAGTACCCTGTTGTGGCTGACTCCCCGTCCACCCCAGGGGAGCTGTGAGCCAGGGGCTGCCGGGGAGAGGGGTGTGTCAGGAGGCAGGGAGGGGCTGGGCCAGTGGGCAGGGCAGGGCGGCGGCAGTTGCCGTGGGCTCCTGGTCTCACTTGGTCCCTTTCCTAGTCGGTTTCTAGCACGTGGTGTTTTGGATAACTTTATTCTCACCTACACAGAGGCACAGAAGAGTTGCAATAATGGTGCGTGGAACCACAGTGTGTTCTTTGCCTGGGCACCCCGATTCTGTGCACCCCGCTCCATCTGCTGCGCCGTCCCCTCTGCTCCTCTGTGGGGACGTGAGCCTGGGCGCCCTTGACCAGGGCTCCAGAGACAACACCATGCACGAGGAGACGCAGCTCGCCCTTCGGCAGGAGCCCTATAGGTCCCTCGGGGTGTTGGTTGTGCCCGGCCGTGTGAGCGGCCTGTCCCTGCTGGGCCTCCTGCCCCGGGGGTCCTGCAGGGAGCTGCCGCCCCTCCTCCCCACCACCCTGTATGTCCTCCTCGCGTGCACTCGAGGTCCTCACTTGACAGACTGTGAGCTGTTACCGTTTGCTCCGTTCTAACCGTCCATTTGCTGCCGCTCTGGTCTGTGGAGGCCCCTCTGGGCTGCCCCGGCTCCCTCCACATGGCACCGCCCCTCACTGAGCCTACTTCACCCACACAGCAGAAGCTTCCAGGCTCACCTGGGACTTTCTCTCTGCAGGCCTGACTCCTGGGAGCCCAGTAGCTCCTGGCGGTTCTCAGCCGTGGGGGGTCTCTCAACAGTGCTGACGGGTGATGGGAGCGTGTCGAGGGGTCTGGGCAGGGGTGTGCTTCCTTCTCGCAGGCCTTCCTGGGTTCTCATCACGGCGTGCTCTCAACGTGTGTGGCTCTCTGGTGCTTTAACCTGCAGTCTCCTGGTCACCAGGGGCGTTGGACACTTAGGCACAGATGCTGGAGGCTCTTCCTGTCCCCTGTGTCTTTCGTGCTCATGGCCCGTGTCCGTTTTTAATGGCTGGTTTGTCTTCTGCTCCTGAGCCACGGGACCCATCCACTTGTGTAGGGCTCTGTGTCCAGCTTTTCCCACCTTGGAGCCTGGGGTGGGTCCACCAGGGCTCTCGGCCCGCTGGGGGCTTGTTCCACCAGCCTTGGCCCCCGTTCAGCGTGAGGTCGCATACCCCTCCCCAGGGGCTCTTGCCTGGCCTGGCGGCGCTCTGCGGCATTGCCTGCTTCTCTCAGCGCCTTTGTACTGGAGCCTGGCCTCCGCCCTCGCCACAGACGGCTGTGTGCTCTGAGAACAGACTCCCCTGCGCCCGCGGGAGCCGCTGAGAGCACGCGAGGTGGGATTTGAAGAGAGAGGAAAGAAATCAGAGCAGGAAGTTCAGCCTGCAGGTGACGGCAGGGGCGCGGAGGGGTTGCGAGACCAGAGCTCTTGGTGCTGAGCTTTGGAGGGGTTGGGGTGCCTTCTCTGGGCCTTCTTGGGGACTTGGTGGGACTGGCAGGGGTCAGGGCGGGCCCTGGGGTGACCCCATCCCCTCCTCTCCTGCCTCCCACCCGCCTGCCTCCCTGCATGATGCTGAAGCAGGTCTCCTCTGGCAGGTTTTTTAGGATTTTATTTTATGAGAACAGGCGGTTACGGCTCCCTGAGTGCTGTAAAAGTTAATGTGATGGCCTCCCCGTGCCTGTGCTCATTTTTATAATTTTTTATTTTATGAAACAGGACAGAGAGCTTAGTGACTTATTACTATTCATTTCGTTTCAATGCAGTAAATATTGATTCAGTTGGGGGTTTTCAATTTAAACCGCTTGGCGATTATATAAAATATTACTGGCCTCTGAAATTATGCTTACCGATCCCTTTGGCTGCTCATTAAGGAAGGAGTGCAGTTGTGGGTCCCTTTGCCTCCATCATTCTAATAGATGGTCTGAGGTGCGTTTCTGCACGGGAGGTGCCACGGAAACTGCTGGCGGGGGCCTGACAGCAAGGATGCAACTCTTAATTTGGAAGTCGCTTCAGAGCGAGCCTAGGTGGTTTACTCATTGCTTTGAGTCTAGCAGGCCTTTCGGCTGTCAGCAGCCCTGAGGCCTGAAGCCTGCCTGCCTCCTTGGTCGGATTTGGGAGGGCCTGGGGCCTTGGCTCCTCGCCCCCTTGGTAGTTTCGGGGAGGTGAGGGAGGCCAGCCTTGCCAGGCCACAGCTGCCCCTGTGTGCACAGGGGCTGGGGCACCTTGGGGTGCCCGCTCTCCCTCCAGAACCTGCTCCAGAGGGGCCTTGCTTGGCCTTGTTAGAGCCCAGTCTCTGGCTGGCAGGCCAGGCCTGGGACACAGGACCCTCAGGGGCCCAGGACGGCCGCCGTCTTCCCTCTTCTGTCCACGCTCTGTCAGCGTGCCACCCTGGGTGGGCTGGCACGTGGAGCCCCCGCCCAGGGCTGCCCTGGCTTCAGACCAGCTGGTCATCTGGGCCCGGTCTGTCTCCATCCTCCCCAGCATAGGCAGCTCCAGGGTGGGCTGTGTGAGGTCGGGGGCAACGGCCAGCACTGCCGGGGCCCAGCACCGAGGAGAGGATGTGCTCGGCGGGGCCACCGGTGCCACGCAGCCCCTGGGCAGGGGCGAAGCTGGGCCGTCCTCCTTGGCCAGCTCTGGGCAGACACTGACGGGCGTGCAGGCGCCTGTGTGGGGCTCCGTCCAAGCCTCTGGTCCACCCTCCTCGGCGTCCACACAGCGCTGTGACAGTCGTCCCTGAGGCAGCTCCGTGCCCCCTTCCTCCTTGGCTGTGGGGCTCCTGGTGTGGGCCCGGGTCACGGGCATTGTCGCCACAGTGTTTGTGGCTAGACTTCATGACAGATGGCACCTGGGTTCCATCTGTGGACAGTGTGGGAAGTGGCACACACCGGACTCCCCTTTTCTGCATCTCAGACTGGAGCTGCTGGCACACGGCGCTGGGCCCTTCCCTCTCCAGGCCTACCGCGAGCTGGCCAGGAGCCCGTGGGCCAGGGTGTCTCCCTGGGCCAGTGTCCCTGAGGCCATGCCAGTTGGCAGGAGCTGCCGTGGAGGGCTGGTCGGGCATGGCAGTCCCTGGGGTGGCCCGTGTTCTGCCCCCCACCCAGGCTCTGCCACAGGCCCCTGTGGGACGGTCTCTGCCATCTGCAGCCCCCCGGTTGCCCGCCTGCCCTGCTGGTCTCTCGTCTGTGTGTGACTCACGGGCCCTCTAGTCTTTGGCCTTCTTTCTTCAGTCTCTGTCCTGCTTTTCTGTCGCTGCCTCCTCACGTCGGTGGCTTTCTCGCTTTCTGTCCCTTTTCTCCATGCACGGTCATGTGCACCCCTCCCTCTGTCCTGCCCCCTGGCACCTTGGCTGCGTGCGGGTGCCCGGAGCAGGGAGGCGAGGAGGCTGCCCACGTTCCTGGCCCCTCTGCAGTGACTCTCGAGCCTCCCTTGCACAGCCTGGTGGGGCAGCGCTGCCCCAGGCCACTCTCGTTCTTGCCGCACACGAACCCCCCGCCTGGCCCCCACCCCGCGTGGATCCAGGCCATCCACAGCGCACTGCGTCTCGATTGTGCCCACCCACCCCCCACCGCGTGGACCCAGGCCGTCCACAGCGCACTGCGTCTCGATTGTGCCCACCCACCCCCCACCGCGTGGACCCAGGCCATCCACAGCACACTGCGTCTCGATTGTGCCCACCCACCCCCCACCGCGTGGACCCAGGCCATTCACAGCGCACTGCGTCTCAATCACGGACGTGCAGCTGGTGTCTCTGCTTTTCGGGAGCTGGCTCAAGCGTCCAGGGCCTGCCCGGCAGCCTTCAGACCAGCATTAGAAAAGAGTCAGGCAGGTGACGCGTCACCCAGGCCAGCCCTGCAGGGCCCCGTGTGACTGGCCACTGTGTGGCCGCCCCACGTGCTTGGCGACACACCTCACGGAGACACTGGTGCACAGGCCAGAGTGCTTCAGAGTAAACCTAGAGGGAGCCCCTGCGTCCGCCCGAGGGAAGCTTTGCTCTGCAGGCAGCGGGACTGTCAGGACGCTGGCAGGGTCCCTCGAGACCCTCCCCGTGGAGCCCTGCGGGGCTTCCCTAGCTGTGCCCAGGCCCCAGCCACACCTTGCACCAGGCCCTTGTGTGTCTGTGTTGGTGCCCCCAGGGGTCCCTGGGGATGAGGAGCAGGGAAGCTGAAAATACTGCTCCTGACAGCAAGAAATAAAATGTCCTTGTCACCCAGCGGTTCCTGGGTGCCTTACACAATCAAACATCGTTTTAAACACCACTTTTATCTTGGTTTTAGAGGTGGTAGTAAAGTAGTGTTCAGATAATCAATACCACATTTAACTCTTTGCATATATCAACCTCCAGCTTGGTCGTACCCCAAAACACAGTTCCCCTCTCAGGGCCGGGCCAGGGCCTCTGGAGATGGGTGAGGGAAGGCGCTGTTCTAGGGGTTCCCCTGAACAAGAAAATGGGCTCCCTGCGTTGGCTGTGGGGTGTGGGGGCTCACCGTGCTGCGGACCATGCCCTAAAGGCCCTGCTGGGCCTCAGGCCACCTGGCTCCTACCTGTCCCCAAGGTCCCACGTGTGGCTCTCAGGCGCTCTGGGCAGGCACCTCCCAGTGGGCACAGGCACCCTCGGGTGGGCTGCGCACGTGCTCCCCCTGCCAGAGCTCCAGTTAACCTCCCTCTCCCCTCCTGTGCTTACCCGCCCCCACCACCATGTGCCCTGCGGGTCCTCAGAGGGGGGTCTTTGGTAACCCCTCAGCCACCCCTTGCCATTTAGGGCTCCACCCAGCATCTGCTGAGCCAGACACCCATCAGCGCTTGCTCCAGGTGGGAGGGGCTGAGGGTGCAGAGTCTCTGTGTGTTGGGACAGGTCCAGCGACTGCTGCCCTCCCCCACCCACCCGCGGTCCCTGCAGGAGGGTCCCTGACCCCAGCTGCTGCGAGCCTGATGGGCAGCCTGCCTCCTGGAGTCAGGGCAGCCGGCGAGCGAGCCGGTTTCTTTTTCTCTGACTTTCCTCGAAGTCAGCAAGGTTTCTGTGGCTGCCCCGCCCACTCCCCAGAGTAAGGAGCCCCGGTTTAATTTGCGGTTAGATGTCTGTTAAGATTGCGTCCACTTCCCAAGTCAGCACTTAATTGGCAAGGCGCTTGATTTAACAGCGTGGGAGCCTCCACCGGAAAAATGGCTTGAATAAATCACCGCCTGACGCCAGAAAATAGATATAATCTCAGCATTAACTACATTAATAGTAGCAGGAGCCGAATTAAGAAAGCCATAAAGCATAGGCGGGGGAGCATAAATTATGGCCGGGGCTCTGTCCCTCGGCAGAGCTCCTCTGGGGGTGGGGCGGGGCGGGGGGTGTGGCTGCTCCCGGCCCCGCCCGCCTGCCTGGTAGGGGCCCGGTGGGCGTGTCTGGGGCGGGGTTTGCTTTGGGGCGCGGCCTGCCGGCTGCAGCGCCCCACCTTGCTGGGCTCGGGTCCTGGAAGGGTGGGCTTCGCCCCCCTACCCTCCAGGGCTCCCCACAGCCCGCCCCTCGCCCTAGTGGGGGTCGTGGGGGCCGAGTGCTTTGCACCTGGACGGTCATCCGCCGTTAGGTGCCCCAGGTGCTGGCAAGGACTCTGCCGTGTGAGACCCTGCGCGGACTGCACTGCCGCCACCTCCCGCTCCCGCAGAAGGCTTCGCCCAGGGTTCTGCCTCCCCGGGAAGCCTTCCGGAGGCCTCCCGGGGCTGGGGCTGGCGGTGGAGGTGGATGCGGCCTGAACCGCAGCCTCCTCGGGTGATGGATACTGGACTGTAGCCGCGAGGCCGGTCTCCCCGACGGCTGCCCTAGTCTGCACTTGTGCCGCAGCAGAGGGCTGTCCTGCTCGGCGGCGGCCTTCTGTCCGCCTCGCTGAGGTTGGCCCGTCCAGGTCGGGCCTCGGCCCCTGGGCTGTAGGGAGAGTCGGGGGCGCACCTTCTGCCGCGCTGGTGTGCGTCTTCTGTCCTTCCAGGTGTTAGCTGCCCCTGCCAGAAACTTTGCCTGTGCTCTAGAAGAGATTGCGATCCAGTGTTCATTCAGACTTTGGTGGGTTTTCCTTGCTGCCACACCACGTGGCCTGTGGGATCACAGTTCCCCCAGCAGGAACACCCGCCACGGTGGTGAAAGAGCCAGACCGCTAGACCCACCAGGGAACTCCTTTAATGTCAATTGTGTTCATGCTCTTTGTTAAGTTCAGCGTCTTTTTTGTGCACTGTTCATTTGCCTCTAGCCTGTTTCTTATGGGTTTTCAGGAATCTAAATATTTGGGGGTGGGGCACCCTTTTGGCAGACTACACATTTTTCCTCAATTTCTGTTTTGCCTTTTGTTTGTGAGGATTTTTAATGGAACTTTTACGTTTTCTGTGTTCTTAGATCTGTCGGTCTCTTAAGACTTGGTATAACACACTGATTTGCTTAGAACCGCTCTCCTTGTCCCGTGATTCATGAGCTCGGTTATTCTCTTCTGGTGCTGCACTTTCTAGTTTTACAGTTAAAACTGTAATCTACCTGGAATTTATTTGGAGACTTGGTGTGAGATTAAAGGTCAAATTTAATTTTGTTTAACGCTTATCTGGTTGTTTTTGGAACATTTATTAAACATTCAGGCTTTTTCCCATTCTTTAAAAATGTCACCTTTATTATATAAAATCTTGTTCCTGAACTTGGTCTTCTGAACAGACCTTCAATTTCCGTAGCCAAAACGTGTGGTTTGTTTGTGTTTTCAGTGGTCAGTTCTGTGGATTTTTATCTTGTGTACCTACCACAGGGTGTGCCCATTACCTACCCCCTGACGTTACCTACCCCCTTCAGGGTGCTCCCCCCACGCGTCCCCACCTACCCTGTGGTCCCTCTCCTATGTCTGGAAAAACTCTGTCTCAAAACTCTTGAACTTCATATAAGTAGGTTCGTATAATAGGTGCTGTTTTGTGTAATTCCTTTTGCTTACCATTTGTTATCCAAACAGACTCATAGACTGAAGTCTGAATCCCAGTGTGGCTTTTTGGAGGTGAGAGGTGATTAAGGCTGAATGAGGTCATTAGGGTGGGGCCCTCATCTGATAGAATTGGTGTCTTTATTTGAGGAGGAAGAGATGACAGGGCCTGCTCTCCAGTCACCCTGGGGAGAGGCCTTGTGAGCGCCTGGAGGCCCTCTGCAGGCGCCTTGATCCGGGCTGCCGGCCTCCAGGACTGTGGGGAGAAGGGATGATCTACAGCAGCCCGAGCCAGCGTGTCCTGCTCCTCTACAGGCGCCTTGATCTGGGCTGCCGGCCTCCGGGACTGTGGGGAGACAGGGTGATCTACAGCAGCCTGAGCCAGCTTGTCCTGCTCCTCTGCAGGCACCTTGATCCGGGCTGCCGGCCTCCAGGACTGTGGGGAGACGGGGTGATCTACAGCAGCCTCAGCCAGCTTGTCCTGCTCCTCCCCAGGTGTGCCCACGCTGCTCTTGCTGTGCCCTTAGTGGTCGTCTGGGGGCTACTTGTCTCCGCTGCTCTGTCCTGTGGGGCATGCTGCCGAGTGACGAGGGGTGCCCCCTCTCCCCACCATGGAGCTGGAGCCTTGGTGGGCAGGCAGATGCCAGGCGGCGGGTAGCTGGGGAGGAGGCTGCACACACGAGGCAGTGTGCAGTGCCCTGTGCAGTCTTTCACCCACATTTGTCTTAGTGGGTCTTTTATTGATTTGCTAGCACTCTTTACATATTACGGCTACATTCCTGTGTCAGCGGTCTTCTCACAGTGCGGCGCTTGCCATCAGCGCTGTCTGGTTCATCAGTCTTCTTTTATGAGTGTCCTGTTTGAGAAATATTTGCCAAGGTCACATTTTCTTCTAGAAGCTTGGCTATTTCAGTGTTAATATTATATTAAGTCTGTGATCCCTTATAAGTTAACTTTTACTTGTGGTCTGAGGTGGGGGGTCAAGATTCCTTGGTCTCCTTACAGCAAAACGTTTACTGAGCCTACCCCCACCCCACCCCTAGAAGTGCAGAGCCAGAGTCTGTGCTCTTGCTGGGCTGTGTGTCCTTACCACCCCTGCCTGTTTGGCCTGTGTATTCCTCAGGTCAGCCATAGGAACACTGGCTCAGTTTTGGCCTTTCCCAGTGGACACCTGCCACAGCATTGCCTGCAGTGCTTGTTCAGCTTTTCCTGGTGGTCTAGCTGGTCCCACTGGTGGCCTGGCGGCTTCGATGGGCGTGCTTCACTTGTAGTCGGCTCCCTGCTCACCCTCTGACCCGCAGGAGCTTTTATGCTGAGCTCAGGGGCTTGTCCCTGGGGTCTGCACACCCACCACGGCTTCTCCCGGGAGCTGTGCTGTGCTCACACGATTCTGAGAGGAGCCCTCCTGCTGGGGCCTATGGGGCGGGTCGCCTGCCCCCCCCATCTCCCCTCTTCCCGAGTATCTTTAGGTAGCCATGACATGAGGGTCCCTGATGGCCGGGGCTTGTGGCGTCTGGGGGTGTTGTGATGTTTCCACTATGTCACGTGTCCCTGGCTTGGGCCGCCCTCCAGTGTCTCTCAGCTCGGCCATGTCCAGGTACTGGGGCCCCTTCATGACATGCATGCAAGCGTGAGTGTCCTAGGGCTCCCCAGAGGGGCACGGGCAACTGGTGTGAGATCCAGAGGTGAAGAGGGGCTGCAGCTGCAGGGACAGGGAGGCTCGAGCGAGGCGGACAGTGGCCCTAGGTCCTAGGGCCGGTGACGGGCCTGCGTGGTGGCAGGGGGAACTGGAGAGACAGCGTGGGGTCCAGGGCCAGTGCCCTCCCACTCTGCGCGGGGCTCAGCGAGGGACAGGCTATGAGTGGAGTCCTGGGAAGGGCCGGCTCTAGTGTGCGGAGAGCCGAGTGCCGGCCAGCAGCGCTTCCAAGGAGGGTGAGGGCAGAGACCCCAAGCGAGATCACCAGGCAGGATGTGATGCGAGGCCTTGCGAAGGCGTGCAGCCCTCTGCTGCCAGAGGCCAGGCAGCCAGGCTTTTGATCGGGGCCTCGGCGAGACCTGTCCTGCCGAGAGGACAGCAACTGGCGGCAGCTGCCGGGCTCTTGGGGGTGTGGTAGTGGGGTGCACTCTGGGTTGGTCCCCACGCCCCTGGTGATGGGGTTTGAGCCACAGACACCAGGGCACAGAGGAGGGGTTGTGGTGAGGGGGCTGTGTGGGCAGCGGGGCTGACGGGCAGGCCCACAGTGGAGGAGGGAGCCCCAGGAGGTGCCCCCCGGGGTGTTCTCTAGGAGCCAGTGAGCCAGGTGGGGCCTCGACTTCCTGAGTTCCTCCCAGAGGACTCGGGGCGCAGGTTCTGCTACCCCAGCTTCCTTCCCTCCCCTCTTGCCCGTGTTGGGAGAGGACAGGGATGGGCGGACTGGACTTCACATGCACAGCGGGCTGGAGCTGGGGTGTTGGTGGGCCAGAGAGAGAGAAGGATGCCCGGAGCGAGGGGCGGTGGAGGGGTGGCAGTGGAGGGGCGGCTGCGGCGGGGCCAGGCCCTCCCCACCCTCGCCAGTGTCAGGCCCAGGGCCTGAGCGACAGCCCAGCCTGTAGGATGACACTGGGGAGCAAGGATCGGGGCAGCTGAGCTGGCCGACCCTGGACCCCGGGCCTGTGCCCAGCACGCTGAGCTCTGCACTCGGAGGGGGCCACTAAGGCCCAGTGATACCTGCTTTTTGTAGCTAACACGCAAAACACCAATGTCTTCAGCTAAAATGGATTTTTAAAAGTGTCATTTTATGGAGAATTTTACTTTCTATCTTGTTGTTTATTAGGCTCTTAAAGGGAAAGCTTGTAATGCATCCATTGATCGCAGCACCGATTGAATAGATGAGAGCTCATAAAACAGCCCCGCTTCTTAGGCAGCCGCCGCGCTCACGCTGGGGGCAGTTAGTGCCCCCCACCTCCAGTGTCGCTGGCCAGGGCACCCCCGAGTCACTTCTGCTCGGGGCTGGGGAGAGACGGGGCTGCGGTCCCTGGGGAAGGAGCAGGGCCCTCAGGTGTGTCCCGCACCCCCACACCCAGTTCCCCCCCCAGCGCTCAGTCTGCGCCCTGGCCCACCAGCCCTCTTGGGCCGTCCTTGCTGTGACCCACCAGGGTCCTCAGGCCTCAGCTCCCACCCAGGCCGCAGCCCCCAGCCACTGTGACCAGGTGCGTCCTGGGAAGCCCAGCCATCACCTCGGCCCTGCCGCAAGGTGGCCAGAGCTCGGCAGGCAGGTGGGCACACTCGGGAGGAGGGTCTTAGAAGGCCAGATGGCCCCAGTCGCCCTGAGACCCGCACCGTCCATCCGTCTGTCCACTGAGTTCCTGGCCCTCCTGCCCCACCACCCCACCTGGGCCCTTGTCCCCAGCATGTTCCGTCAGCACCTGTGGGACTGGCTGCCTGTGTGCCGGCCGGCCCAGCCTGTGGGGCGCCGGGCGTCAGCGTTTCCGCGGAAAGCCCGCTTAAGCAGTTTGCAGCCGTCACGGTGGCGGCGCCAAACCTGACCTACTTGGGATTCGCTGCGCGGCCGCGCGGCGCCCTTCTGCTGACGGCGCACTCCTCGCTTGCTCAAGCTGTGTGGAACCCGCTCCACGTCCTGAAAACTGCTTCCCCGCTTGTTTTCTCTGCTCCCTGCAGGCTGCCCACCTCCTGGCCCGCCACGCTGAACCAAAGGCCTCTCCTGGTGTGGGTGCCCACACGTCCCAGCTCCCGCCCACTGAGGCCGCCCCACGTTTCTCTTACTGGCCCCCTGGCAGACCCCAGGGTGGGAGACTCTGGTGGTCCCCAAGCCTCCCTCCTGGTGTGCGCTCACCCTGCACGAGTCCCTGGAGCCCCACTCGCCAGCACAGCCCTGTCCCAGGTGCTTGCTCCCAGGTGTGACTGGGCCCTGTATAGGGTCAGGGGAGGCTTCCCAAGGCCCCGACATCCGAGCTTGGGCTCAGGGCAGGACTCAGGTGACGGCAGAGGCCCAGCACGTGCACAGGCCCTGCGCAGGGGTGATCAGCAGGTGGTGGGGCAGTGGTGGGTCCTACAGCAGAGCAGGGAGTGCTGCCAGCGGGGCCGGGGTGACGGGAGAGGAGCTGACGGGACGGTGCGGCGGGGACCCCGCCAGGGAGCGGCAGTGAAGGCAGGGCCCCAGACTGCCTTTGGGGTGAGAGAGGAGGCCGGCTCAGGGAGGCAGGGTCCTCGGTGACTGGGGTCTCCAGGAGGAGGCAGGGGACGCAGACTGTGGGTACTGGGAAGAACGTGCCAGCAAGACCCCTCTGTGCTGAGAGGCCTTCCTGTGCGAAAGCAGCCCTTAGTTCCACCAGCAGCTCCCTGTCCAGGTGTGGGCCCCTTGGCCTGGCCCTGGCCCTGTCCCCAGGGGCTCCCCACCCTCTCTGGGTGCACAGGACCCACCCTTGCCAGGCTGCCTTAGGACTGGGTGCTGAGAGGCCATGGCATCCTCAGCACTGGGTTTGCTGGAGCCGGGCTCCTTCAGCTCCCGTGTGCTCCTGCGGTCCTGGCCGGGCAGTGGCAGCCAAGGCAGTATATGTGTCAAGGCCGGAGGTAGGCACAGCTCCAGGACAGAGCTTGTCCTGCCCTGGGCATCCTGGAGGCTGGGGCCGCTTCCAGAGTCTCCAGGGCCAGGCCGGCTTTCTGCCCCTCACCTCCCTGCACGCTCAGAGGGAGCCACTCTGCGCCTTCAGGCGACACAGCCCCACAGGCTGCCTGTCGCCAGCCCGGGGCCTGGGGTGCACTCACTGTGCATCAGGTCCTGTCAGTGGGCGGGCGAGCTACGTGTGCACGCGTTTTTGGGAGCCCGTCTGCCTGCGGTTCTTTGGGTGCACACCTGTGCCCCAGGCTGCCAGGCCACTAGCAAGGATGCCTGGGTGGGCATCTCAGCCGTGCAGCTCGAGGAGGAGACTGCGACAGGCGCCCTGCACGCATTACTGGGCCTGCACCAACCTGCCTGGGCAGTGGCCAGGGAGCGTGCAGGGAGCCCAGGGGGACTCTGGCAGAGTGGGCTCGGCGCTGCTGGGGGGGGGTTGCCCTGCAGGGTGGGCTCGGCACTGCTTGGTGGGGGGCCTGCAGACCCAGCAGAGGACATACCACAGTCATCCCGGCTCTTGGGAGAGCCTTCCTGTCCTGCCCAGACTGATGTCCTGGCTCTCAGGGTCCTGCTTCCCTGGGACTGTCCTCTTGCTTCCTGGGCACAGCAGCTGAGGGGGCCTTGGAGGGCAGAGCCCCTGGGAGCTCCTGGACAGCCTCGGGCCTGGAACATTTCAGCTGCTCCCTGGGCAGTGGACACGTGGATCGCTTTTCTTTTTAAACCTACTTTTGTGGTGTGTGTGTCTTTCTCCCCATTACCAGCTCTCTTCATTTAAAATGTTATCTCCCCCCACCCTGTCCTTTGTGGCCCCCCGGGGGGGCGCCCAGGAGAAGCCCAGCCCTCACCCCAGTGTAGTCAAGGTTATGGTGATAAATCCTGGGGCATTGTCACTTCTATTCGGAGTAAATTGGCTGGCCGCTTTCGGGCTGAAGGAAAGATAATTTGCTGTAGTATTTCAAATGGATTAGAAATGGATTTGAAGGGAAAGTTCATGCCTCCCATTACAAAGGCGAGAAAGAGGACTATCTTAAGGCACGGTTCCCTCCCTGGCCTTCATTATCCACGCTTAATACCTTTCCTATTTTCCAGCGTTAATGAAATTTCCTGGCGGCATGGGCCTGCCGGACGGATGGGAGAAGGCTTTAGGTCTGAGGCTCCTGTTGTAGAAAAGGAATTACAGGCCCTTGCCGCGAGGGCAGGAGCGCTCCCCGGGTCCTTGGCCCTGCTATTATCTCATTAATTTTATCCCCTCTTCTCAATACAGCTCGTTTCCAAAGGCTGTCCTCTCCATTAGGGTAACAATTTACTGGAGTGCCGTGACACCCACAGCAGTGAAAGGCTACGAGGCGTTTGGGGTGAGCACCCCCAGCCCAGTGTTCCAGCCCCCGCCTGCCCCGGTGTCTGCTGGCCGCAGGCCCAGAGTCAGCGGGCCCAGTGGGTGAGGGCAGGCAGAGAGGGCCGCGCGGCTGCCAGCTGGGCCGAGGTTCATGGGTGCAGGGCCCTCCCCGAGTTCTTGGGGGCGCCCACCTCCCCCCGGTGGCCCCAGGGTGCCATCTGGGGACGCGGCTCCTTCCAGCCTGGCTCCCAGGCTCCAGCCCTGCCGCAGCCCTGCACCCGGGCATGTGGGTCCTCGGGCCCAGGTGTGCACATGGGCTGTGAACACGGAGAGGAAGCCTGCTGCGCCCCGGCCCTGCCCCGAGGCCCGCGGCAGAGCCCAGGAGCAGGTCTTCTCTCTGGAAAAAGGGGCCAGGTTGGTTGGTCACGCTCATCCATAAGAATAGTCATTCCCAGGCCCTCCAGCCTCCACCCGCTGGGCCTGCCAGGGCTGGGCCGCCGTGTGCTGCTGGGATCCATAGCTTCGCCTGCGTGGCTGCCTCTGGGGGTGGTATCCTGTCCAGCCTTAGCCCGGAGTGTGTGGCCAAGTAGGGGGCACTTCCTCACCCCCTGGAGGGCTGGTCTCAGGTCTCCGTGGCTCTGCTTCCTCCCCCCACTGTCTCAGGGGCATCGTGCAGCCTGTGTCTCTCATTTCATGGGGGCCAGCACTGTGGACGGAGGGAAGGTGGGGGAGGGGTGCCCCAGCGAGGCAAGGACGGCTGAGGGCCGTGTTCCGGCGAGTGCGTCCTGGCGTCTGGGAGCACAGCCTGTTGCAGGGGCGCTGGGGGTGGTGCCCTGATGGTGACCCCCCATGCTGCCCCCGGCCCAGGGCACGTTAATGGAAGGGCAGCTGCCTTGTGGGCAGGAGGCCCCTGAGGGCTCCGGGCAGTGCAGGGCTGGGGCTGCGGGCACCTCTCAGCCTTGAGCTGGGGGCTGTGGTGACCGCTGGCTGGGCTCCACTCACCGTGAGGGTCGGGACTCAGGCCAGGCTGAGCCTTTGAGCAGTGTCCAGGATGCCTACAGGGGCTCCAGAGCTCCCAAGGCTGACGGGCTTCTTCAGTGAGGGTGGGACCCCCAGCCCCACCCCTCCTCAGCCCCTCCCCGCCTTGGAGGAGCCCAGGAGACACGTCAGGCGCCCACTGGGCATGCAGATGCCCCGAGCCCAAGGTGGGAGACCTGGGTCCCGGGGTCTGGGGAGGGCCTGGGGTCTGGCTATCTCCCCAGCGCTCGGCTGGGCCAGGGAGTGGGCAGCGGAGTCCCTCTGGCACAGCCAGGGTGGGCAGGGCTGCCAAGGACCCTTGTTGGGGTCACTCCCTCCAAGACTGGTGTTTGTGAACCTGAATTCTAATTAAGGGACACTGGGTCAAGCGCTTTCGGGAGGCCTGCTCGGCGCTTCCCGCCTGAGGCTGCAGCTTCAGGTCCCGGCGCGCCTGGCTGCTCAGCGCAGCCCGCAGCCCGCAGGTGGGGAGCCAGGCCAGTGGTGGGCCACCTGTGGGGCCTGCTCTGCACTCCAGACCCAGGTCGGGGCCTCCCCACCGTGTGGTCCCTGGTTTGCCAAAGGAGAGTGTTCTGCCACCCCAGTGGAGCTGGGGTTTGTAGGCTCCTGGGGAAGGGGCTTCAGGGCATGGGAGCCTCAGCAGGAGGTGCTGGGGAGCCCAGGACTCCTGGACGGCCCGGAGCTGCGGCTGGTGGCCTTGCCTGCCGGCAGCTGCCCTCCTCACACCCCACCCCGCTGCGGCAGAGGTGACGCTGTCAGACGGGCACTCCCCTGCCCAGCTCTGCCAGCAGCCCAGATGTGCCCTGAGCTAAGAGAGAACTGCGCTCAATTTGCATAAGTAGGTGTCTGCTAAGACACGCGGAAGGTCAAGGCCAAGTTGCTCTGGGGTCCTGAGCCCCTCCCATGGCAGCTCAAGGAGCAGCCACCAGGGCAGCTGCAGGCCCACCTCTGTGGGACCTGAGTTGGGGGGTGTGGCCCCTGTCTGCTGTGGCCAGGGGGTCTGTAGGGGACTTCTGACCCGTCTGCCCTTGGATTGGCCTGGGCCTGCACTCAGGTGACCCCACAGGCAGCCCAGGCCTTTACCAGCCCTTGACTTTGAGGGACTCCAGTTTTGCCCCCAGATAGCTTCCCTGGGTTGGGGGTCCGTGAGGCTGTTCCTTCCTGGTTGCGATGCCAGGCGCTCCATGCGGAGGAGCGGAGGGCAGGCAGAGACCCTTGCTGACCGCACAGCACGGCCGTCCCAGAGCCAGGGCGCACCAGGGGTGGTGTCCAGGAGGCATCCCGGATACCGGTGACCCTCAGGGCCGCCTTAGTGCTGGCACTGAGGGCTTTCCCCCAACAAAGGCACCCCAGCTCAGAGGTGGGGTTAACGGTGCCACCTCCTGGGCCTGCGGATGGTGGGGGACAGAGATCTTCTGACCACCCCAGGGCTGAGCTGACGGTCCTTCCTGTCTCTGCAGGTCCCTGGCGCTGAACACCCTGCGTCCGGCCACGGGTGGGAGAGCCCAGACCGGCTCCCCTCGATGGCGGAGCAAAGGCTACCGCTGCATCGGGGGCGTCCTCTACAAGGTGTCAGCCAACAAGCTCTCCAAGACCTGCAGCCGGCTCGGCGGGGATGGAGGCGGCAGGCCCCTGCTGCGCACAGGTGAGGCCCCTGCTCTTGCGAGGGCGCCCTGGCGTCCTGGAACTGCCCCCGCCAAGGCAGCAGCGGCAGGAAGGCCCCCAGGGCACCCTGGCTGCACCCGCCTCGCGCTTGGCTAAGCCTCCTCCGATTTTCCATATTTTGCTCCTGGACAAAGGAGATGAGCCAGGTATGGTAAACACGACCCAGCGAGTGAACACCTGGGGCCACCGTGCCTGATGGCATTGGCGACGCCTCCCAACTGTGTCCCGAGGCGCCGCCACCCCCACAGGCACCCCCGCGGCCCAGGGAGACAGGCCGCGGAGAAGGAAATGCTTCAGATTCGCTTATTGTACAAATTAACTAGAAAAGTATTTTGGTTTCAGTCCAATTTTACTCCTTTCCTTTTCTGTCAAAAAAAAGGTGGGGTTTGCAGGGGCTGTGGGGATTGCACAGGCCCAGCTACCCCCAGTCCTTAGCCTGACCACCCCAGAAGGGCAGAAGGGAGAAGAGCCCAGCTCAGGAAGTAGGTGGGGCGCAGGGCCAGCTGGCGCAAGAGACAGTGGAGGACTCCCCAGAACTTCCTCTCTGCCAGGACAGGCGCAGGGGGCTGGGGCCCAGGGCTCTGCTCCCCCACGCACCCTGCCCCCGCCCTCTGCCCGGTGGAGCCACAGGTGCAGGCCCGCCTCTGACGCCCTTGCTGGCGCATGTGATCTGTGGGCCCCACATACAGCTCTGGATGTCTCAGAGCTCCCCTCTGTCCTCCCCAAACCTGGGGTCCGCACAGGGCTCAGCCAGGCGGTGTGCCCGGGGCCCTTCCACACGACCCCACGAGGGCCGTGGAGCGACCAGGCCTCTCTGTGGGCCTTGCTCTCTGCCCCCTCGGTCTGGGCGCTGGGGGCTGTCCTGACTCTTGACAGAATCCCAGGCTGCACGTGAGGCTGATCCTGAATGGACTGGTGGGCTGTGGGGGCCCCGTGACCTGGGCTGCTCTGTGCCCCAGGGCGCCCGCCGGCGAGAGGAAGACGCGGGTTTGCCCCCTCATAGTCCAGCGGTCCTGTCAGGGCCATTCGCCGGGTGCAGGGCCTGAGTCTGAGGCTGCTGCTACCTTGGGGTGTGGTCAGGGCAGGCGGGGGCCTGCCTTCAGGGGGTGGGGGTACATCCCCCCTCCCCTGGGGGCCCCTCCGCCTAGGCTGGCAGCAGCTGGAGGAGTAGCCACACTTCTTTCTGGGGGTCTCCACGCTGAGTGCTGAGCTCCGCACAACCTGCCTCCCCTGCAGAGCTGCGGGGGGATCCTGGCCTTCCCACCCTTCTTCCCTGGCCCCCCAGCCACTGGGCCTATGGTGAGAACAGAGGCCGCCTCCCTCCCCACCTGCCCCTGCGGGCCTCCGCTGACCATGCCCTGCTGACCAGTTGGCTGGGGCAGCCCCCCACCTCCACGCGGGGGCAGGGAGGTGGGGTTTGGTGCACAGACCACAGGGCAGCCTGTCCCGGGGACACAAGGCCGGCCAGACAGCACCAGCCGCCTGGACCCCCGCCCGGTGGCCAGCTCCTGGCTGTAAGGAGAGTAGATTGCTCCCAGCTGTGGGAATGCCCATAGGCTAGCAGCTCACTTAGATGAGTAATAATTAAAGAAATAAATTTTCTCCTCTGGTGTCAACAGAACTGTGACTTCAGCAAGAAAGTGCAGCCCTCCTTGCGGGGCGCGGGGGCTCCACCCTACCTCCTGGCTGCAGGCCTCTCAGCACAGCCTCAGCCCGTCGGGGTGCCCACCATCCCAGGCTTTGTGGGGAAGAGCCGTGCCCTGCCCGTCTCTCAGCTCCAGGGGCAGGGCCTTCTAGTAGGCACACCTCACTTCCCCAGGACCGAAACCAAGCACTTCCTCCTGGTCTCAGTCTGCCTGCCTGCAGGACCCAGCCCTGGGCCCCCTCCCTATAGGCTTCGGCCCGGATGGGTCAGCCTAAGTGCCTTCAATGCCCTGCAGTAGAGCAGACCCCGAGTCTCCCTGCCCCAGCCCCCTTACTCAGCCTGTGCTGCAGGACTGGCTCCCAGGCTTGTTCTGAGCCCCAGGCCCCAGGCGTAGGCTGTGGGGAGCAGTTTCTCTGCCGCCAGCCTGCCGCTGCGGGCCCTGGGCAAGCAGGGGGGTCTCTGCACCTCACCTGTAACCTGTGACCTGTCGCCTCCTCCCTGGGTGCTGCAGGGTCACGCAGAGCTGCATATGAGAGAGGGTCCCCCTGGGTGGTCAGTCTACCCTTGTGCATCCAAGGCCCTGCCCCACGGCCTCTGCCGCTCCTGGACGCCTCTTCCCCAGGGTGGCACGTTCCAGGGCAGCGTGGCCAGGCGGGGGCTGTGGGAGCTGGCAGTGCTTGCCCCTCTGTGCCCTCAGACCCCAGGGTCCTCAACTGGGGGGTGAGCCCCTGCCTGGGCGGGAGGGGGTGGGGCGGCCTTGCTGCGCTATTTTGGGAAGACCCCTAGGAAGTGCAAGTTCTCCAGAAGGCTCAGCCCTCCTGCTTCGAAGTTGCCAGGGTTTTCAGCTGAACTTTTTAGCGCCTCTCAAGCCAGCTATTTTATGTGCATTTTTTAACACTGCAAAGCATTTGAAAAGGTGCCTCCTCCTGTTCCTGTAAAAATTCCTACCAAGGCCTACACTGGCATTTTTTAAGAGCCACAGTGGAAAGAGAACTAAACCTAAGCACCCCCCAGAGGCCAGACCTGGGGCTGTTCTGACGGCAGACTGACGACAACATCCCTGGGGGGTAGATGCTGCCCCAGGGTCACTGGCAGCCTGGCTGAGGCCGGGAAGCCGCGCTCACTGACCGCTATCAGATTGCACTGTCACCCTCAGGCTAGCAGGCGGGGGCCACCACGTGCCGTCTGGACTGACCTCCCCTGCCACTGGACGATGGGTGTCCCCTGCCTGGAAACCAGTACAGCCTGGAGCCGCCCCAAGACCCCTCGCCCCCAGCCTCCCAGCTCTGGGCCCCCCTCTCCTTTCCGTGTCGTGCCCCCCCATTCAACCCTGTAACTCGGTCCCCCGGGCCTGGACCCCCGCAGGAGCAGCCTCCCTCCCAGGAGTTCCCCTGGAGGAGACTGGGGCTCGGAGGAGCGCCCCAGCGCGGCAATGCAGGCGCTGCCCAGAGGGAGAGGCCGGCACATGCCTGGGGTGGCGCTGGGCGCCCTGCAGCAAGCCAGGGGCAGGGCCCTCCAGGTGGCGAGGGGGCCACCTGCCCCACGGCCGCCTCCAGGCCAGGCATCTTGGGGACGTCCCTTTTTAAACCAGGAATGCTTTGTCATCGCCTCAGGTCCCTAGAATTTCTGAGTGATGTCAGTTGTGCCTCCTGCCGCGACTCCATTTCAGCAGCTGCCTGTGGGAAACTTGATCTGGTCTGGGGAGGGTCACGTGTGTGTTGAGGAACTGTGGCTGTCCCGAGCGGCTCTCACCCTGCCTGCCCGCCTCGGTCCTGGGGACTGCCCGGGTATGTAAATGGCAGGCGGGAGCTGCGTGTCAGGCTGGACGCCCCCTCTGCAGGCGAGCCTGGCCATGTGTCCACCTGCCTTCCTGTCACCACAGACTCCCCTTCGGGCCACAGTCAGTGACCTCAGAGAGGCCCTGCTTGGTCTGCACACTTGGGGTTTTGAGGAGTGTCTTACAGGATACCAACACAGTTTTAGGAGCTGGGTGCCTGCCAGGGCTTTGGAGCCGCGTGAGGCAGGCCAGCCCGCAGCCTGCTCCTCAGGCCATCTGGGAGTCTGGTTTCCAGGCAGGGGACACCCATCTTCTGGTGGGTTTCAGCATTTGTGGAGGGTTTCAGCATTTGCGGCCATATACTTCTCAGCTTCTGTTTCACAGTGCTTTAAACAAGCCGTTCTTAGCTGCTGCAAAACCGAGTGGCATTCCCAGACCCTACTCAGGTCCCACGTCCCTGGGCTCTGCTCCAAGCAGAGGGAGGTAGCAGGGAGGCCCCGCCACCCCGTTCCTGTGACCACCCGCTCTGAGGCAGGACCACTGGCCAGACACCAGGGTGGCCTCTGCCGGATCCCCTTGGCTTCCGCCGTGCCCTGGCCCGGGTGGCCTGGCTGGTGAGCAGGGGGAGGGCAGAGCTCCGGGCGGGCGGTGGGCCTGGCGTGACCCAGCCCCTCCTCCCACAGGCCGCTTGGACCCTGCCAGCAGCTGCAGCCGCTCCCTGGCCAGGTATGTGCCTCGGGGTTGGGGGGCTCCCCGGCCTCCCTGCCTGCAGGGGCTCACGGCTCTCTCCCTGCCCCCAGCCGGGCCGTGCAGCGCAGCCTGGCCATCGTGCGGCAGGCGCGGCAGCGGCGGCGGCGGCGGAAGGAGGAGTACTGCATGTACTACAACCGCTTCGGCCGGTGCAACCGCGGCGAGCGCTGCCCCTACGTCCACGACCCCGAGAAGGTGGCTGTGTGCACCAGGTGCGTCCCCCACCCCCAGGCGGGTGCGGGGCGGCGGGGGGTGGCGGGGGGCCACGGCTGCCCTGGGCTCCCGCCCCTCAGACCCGCCCTGTGTGCGCAGGTTTGTCCGGGGCACCTGCAAGAAGACGGACGGGACCTGCCCCTTCTCCCACCACGTCTCCAAGGAGAAGGTGAGCTTCCCCCGTGCCTGCGGGCCGGAGCAGCCCCAAGGCTGCCCCCCTCCACCCTGCTCGGCCCGCCTGGGCCCCTCTGCCATCCCCTACACGCCCAGCACCCCTCCCAAGTGCGCCAGGGGGGGCCGGCCGTGGGAGAGGGAGGCGCACAGCTGGGCTTCCCCCAGCGCGGGCGGCTGGGCAGCTGAGGTCAGGGGTCCCTGCTGGCTGCGGGTGTCCTGCCGGCCCCAAGGGGGGGTCGCTGCGGGCCCGGGGAGGCGCTGCTGCTGCTACAGCTTTTCCCCTTGAGGAACTTGGGAAGAATCAGCATTTTCTCCCTAATAGAGCTTCGAAACTCTGTTGTGAGCAATTTGGAAATTCACGTCGAGTTTCGGGTTCATTAGCTCCGGCTTTGGAGCCGGCGCAGGCTCTGAGCTGTCTGAGGCGGACGCCCCGCACCAGCGCCCTGAATTAATGTTATTGTTATTTGTGTGGACGTGGTGGGTGCAAACAAGGTTAATTGAAATGAGAATGCAGTTTCCTCTTGATAGCGGCGCTGACAGCTAGGAGGAGTTCCGTTTGGTGCAAGAGTTGGCTTTATTATCCCTTTTTATTAGCGCTAATTTGGGCCCTGTATCAAAACGCACATTAAGGGAATTGTCTGCAGCCGCAGCTCCACCAGCCCCAGGCCGGCCGCTCCCCTCTGCGCTGCAGTTAAAAGACAATTAAAAATAAACTCTCCTCGCTAAATCACCCTTTGTTTCTCTGCTTCCTCCCTCCTTCCCTCCTCGGCTAGTCATACCCCCCACTCTCCAACCCCCCCACACACACCCCCACCTCCTGCCAGAAAAGTGAAGCCCCCCGTGTGTCCTCTGGAGGCAGGAGAGCGCTCGGTGGGTGCAGTGGGCACCACATGGACAGGGCAGGCAGGGCTGACAGCGCAGGGAGAGCCTGGGATAGGCAGGCGGCGTGAGACCTGCAGGGCCACAGCTGTGTGAGCTCCTGGCAGGGTTCCCCCCTAGGAGGCTGGTCTGCAGGGGGCAGGGCTCACCCCAAGGGCCCCAAGTGCAGAGGTTGGTGTGGGCAAGAGACACAACCTCCCCTCTCCACCTCCACTGGCCCTCAGGCCTCGCTTCCCTGCTGCCCACCTGTGTCCCCCACCAGGTCTCCCTGGGCCGGCCTGCCCTCTGCCAGGCCCCTACGGTGCCCACCCACAGTCAGTGCCAGCAGAGCCCCTGCAAGGGCTGCTCCGAGTCAGGTCTCCAGCTCACAGACGCTGCCGGTGCCCACGTGCCGGGCAGCTGGAAAGCCTGCTGGGTGTCAGGTCCTGTAGGCCGTCACCCTGCTGGGGCACCCGCACGCTGCCCCCCTTCTCCCCTGCCCTGCTTTTCTAGGTGCCGGCGCCTCCAGGCCGCGCCCCCCCGCCTCCCCCCGCCCCGAAAGTCCCGCAGCCCAGACCAGGCAGGCTCGGGGCAGGTGGCGGACTTGGGGACAGCACATCTGGGCCTGAGCTGTCCTGCTGGCTGAGTCCCCATCTCTGTCCTCACGTGATCGCAGGCCTGAGCGGCGTCGCCCCCGGGGAGGCTGGGGGTCTCACTTTGGGGTGGGCCAGTCTCTCTGTGGCTCACGCCTGGTGATGGAGCCCTGGGTGGGCCCCTCGGGTCCTGGTGCCCCTGCCTGTGAGGTGGGGCAAGGAGGGAGGCTGGGGGCGCTGCCCTGGGCCTCACTGCCTCCCGCCCTGCAGATGCCTGTCTGCTCCTACTTCCTGAAGGGCATCTGCAGCAACAGCAGCTGCCCCTACAGCCATGTGTATGTGTCCCGCAAGGCGGAGGTCTGCACCGACTTCCTGAAAGGCTACTGCCCTCTGGGTGCCAAGGTAAGGGGCATGGGGTGGAGGGGCACTGGGGGTGAGGAGCTGGCCCGGGGGCCAGGCCCACCCTGCTTTGCCGGCCTGTCCTCCCCACCTGCCCATCGACAGCTGACAGCTGACACCCCTGTGGGCCGGGGTGGGCCCCCTGGGCAGCGGGTCCTGGTGCCCTAGAGGGAGCCTCCTCACCAGCCCAGGGGCCTCAGCAAAGCCCGCTGCCTCGTCCGCAGATGCTCGTGAGTGACCACCCTGCCTCAGGGCTTGTGGGCTGCCCTGGGGGAGCAGGGCTGGCCCTGAGCCCGGGGAGCGCGTGTCTCTGCAGGCCAGCTCCCTATTCCGGGCTGGGCTTCACCCTGTGGGGAGCACGATGGGAGCACAGCTGCTCCCCTGCTGGCCTGTGCACAGCACTCTGGGGCCCCCCGAGGAGGCCCCTCCTGCAGAGGTGGGGCCCGGCTGGTGACTCCAGAGCAGCCCAGGTGGGGTGAGGTGGGGGCGCAGGACCCCCATGGAGGCTGTGGGTGATTATTGTAAAAGATTCCAATGTAAATGAAAATATCAAGGCAATATTTAAGTTCTGCTTCTATTAGTGGAAGTGCTTACTGCGTGTGTTTCAGCGTGTGGGCGCTGCGTGGCTGCCACATGATGGATAGCGGCTTGTAATTATAGATGGGAAAAGCGCTGAGCAGGCCGGATCCGGCAGGGGCGGAGGCAGCAGCCTGGGCCGGCAAGGGTTAATTTTATTCTCTAAATAATATAAAAAGTGCTGAGTCGTCACCTTGCTCCTGAAGTGGAAGTCCTCAGATGGGCCCCAGAGAGTTTATAATATTCCACTGAATCAAGTGGAATTGTTAACCTTGCTTCATAAAGCGCTGGCTTGTTAAAGACACATGTCCCCTTTTCTTGTGAATGATTTAAGCTGGAGTAGATCCGTGTCCTTCACCTTTTCAGGGCCACGTGCTGCTCCTGGGTCTGGGGCTCACTGGTCAGCCTCTCTCATCTCCTCAGTTTGTCCCTCCGGACTCTCAGGATACTCGGGGACACGGCCAGCCTCCGTGAGCCGCCGGATGTCACAGCGACCGCCTCATGCTTGCTCCGCCACTCCTGGTGCTGGTGGTGGGCTCCCCTGATGGCTTGCTGTTGAATCCACACGCGTGTCGGGGAGACACCGAGGGCGGGTGTTCCAGCACTGCCCTCCGCCCCGGCCAGCCTGCTCGGGTGTCTATGGCGCTGTCGCCCGGCACGCCCACCAGACTCGCGCTGCTCACACATCCCCAGGGTGCTTTCTGGCCGGAGGTCCAGCCCTGCCTGGGCCTGGAGCACCGCGCCTCCAGCCCCTCCTGGCGCAGAGCAGACCCGAGCGTGGGTATCATCTGCAGCCACCTCTGTAGCGACAGCGACTCCCCTGCCCTTATGGTGCCTGGCCCGCTCTCCACGACTTCCTTCTCCCTCTGTCCTCCACCGTGTCAGCGGCCCACCCCCGCCGCCTCCTGACGCACAGAAGCGCCTTGTCCTCTGGACGTCTTTCTTGGAAGTCACAGACAGTGTCTCTGTATCCGTTCAGTTCAGTCGCTGAATCGTGTCTGACTTTTTGCGACCCCGTGGAATGCAGCATGCCAGGCTTCCCTGTCCATCACCAGCTCCCGGAGCTTACTCAAACTCACGTCCATCGAGTCGGTGATGCCTTCCAACCATCTCATCCTCTGTCGTCATCCCCTTCTCCCCCTGCCTTTAGTTTTTCCCAGCATCAGAGTCTTTTCTAATCTTCACAGCTTTACTGAGATAGAACTCATATCCCATACAAATCACCCATTTAAGTGCACAATACTGTGGGTTTTGGTGCATTACATTTTTAATTTTAGCAGAATTTGCCGTTTTTAAGTGTATAGTTCAGTGGTATTAATTACATTGACAATATTATACAACCACCACTATCTGTTTCCAAAACTTTTTCATCCCCCAACAGAATCTCTAAACAGTTGGCAATGACTCCCTGTCCCCTCCTCACCACCTCCTGACAGCCACAAATCAACATTTTGTCTCCATGAATGTGCCTATTCTAGGTATTTAACATAGGTGGAATCTTATAGCTATTTGCCCAAATCTTTTTTGTATCAGTTGAGATAATCATGTGGGTTTTTTCCCCTTCATTCTATTAAGCTAGTCAATCAGACATACTGACCACATCGATCAATCACAAATATACTGATTGATTTTTGGATGTTGAACCATCTTTGCATTCTGAGAATAAATCCCACTGGATCATAGTCTATAATCTTTTTAATATGCCACTAGTCCAGTTTTGTAGTATTTTGTTGAGGATTTTGACATCTGTATCCATAATAATATTGATCTGTAATTTCCTTTTCTTGTAGTATCTCTGTATGCTTTTGGAACCAAGGTAAGGCTAGCCTGGTAGATTGTTTTGGCTGTTGTGTGTTAGGAAGTATTCTCTCATCTTCTGTGTTTTTGGAGGAATTTGAAAAGAATAGGTGTTAATTCTTTACATGTTTAGTAGGATTCACCTGTTGAAACCATCTAGTCTCGGGCTTTTCTTGATTGGGAGGTTTTATGATTACTGATTCAATCTCTGTACTATACAGCTGACCCTTGAATACCAACCCCCCAACACAGTAAGAAATCTGCGTGTAACTTTACAGTCAGCCCACCACATGCCCTGTTCGCATGCCAGCAGCTCCTGGTGTGCAGTCAGTGCCGACTGCAGCCTGGGCTCTTGGCTGTTACACTAGTCCGGGTCTTACCTGGGCTCCTGGCTGTTACACTCGTCCGGGTCTTACCTGGGCTCCTGGCTGTTACACTCGTCCGGGTCTTACCTGGGCTCCTGGCTGTTACACTAGTCCGGGTCTTACCTGGGCTCCTGGCTGTTACACTCGTCCGGGTCTTACCTGGGCTCCTGGCTGTTACACTCGTCCGGGTCTTACCTGGGCTCTTGGCTGTTACACTAGTCCGGGTCTTACCTGGGCTCCTGGCTGTTACACTAGTCCGGGTCTTACCTGGGCTCTTGGCTGTTACACTCGTCCGGGTCTTACCTGGGCTCCTGGCTGTTACACTAGTCCGGGTCTCATTTAACAGTCCCAGGTTGTTGTTGTTCAGTAGCTCAGGCGTGTCTGACTCTTCGCGACCCCATGGACTACAGCATGCCAGGCTTCCCTGTCCATCACTATCTCCTGGAGCTTGTTCAAACTGATGTGCGTTGAGTCAGTGATGCCATCCAGCCAACTCATCCTCTGTCACCTCCTTCTCCTCCTGCCTTCAGTCTTTCCCAGCATCAGGGCCTTTTCCATTGAGTTGGCTCTTGGCATCAGGTGGCCTAAGTACTGGGGCTTCAGTTTCAACATGAGTCCTTCCAGTGAATATTCAGGCTTGATTTTCTTTATTATTGATTGGTTTGATCGCCCTGCAGCCCAAGGGACTCTCAAGAGTCTTTTCCAGCACCACAGTTCAAAAGCATCAGTTCTTCAGTACTCAGCCTCGTGGTCCAACTCTCACATCCATACATGACTCCTGGAAAAACCACAGCTTTGACTACAGGGACCTTTGTCGGTTATTTGAGCTTTGGGATAAGTCATAACAAGGAAGCAGATTTCTTCACTTTTTTCTTCCTTGTGGTTATTTTAGCTGTTCTTTCCCCTTTATCCTTCCAGAAATGTATTTTAAATGCCAGGTAAGGTTTTTAGAGTTGGAATTTGGATTCGGGTTGACTTGAATCTGTGCCTTAGGTTTGGTGAGAACTGGTCTCACCGGTCTCTACAGTGAATCTCCTATGTATGATCAATGCGCTGTCTCTAGTGACACAGACTCGCCTTTGATGTCATTTGATAAAATTCTTGCTGGTCTTATCTCTGTTAAGTTTATTTCTCTCACATTTATTATTATTATAAAAAGCTTGTTTTTAAATGTTATTTTCTTACTGTTCATTGGTAACGGACATACGATTTTTAATACTGATTTTGTTTCCAGCAGTCTTGCTAAATTATATTAGTAATTGTAATAATTCATCCATGGGACTTAGTCTTTTGGGTTTTTCTACATAAACAATCATATCTTTTGCAAATAATGACTGTATTTTCTTCCTTTGAGTTTCTTTTTCTGCCCTGCCTATAAGCCCAGTAAGATAGTAACTCATAGCTGTGGGCTTCCAGCTGCACCCCTTGGTGAATGATGATGATGGTTTCGTGAAGGTTCTGTATTAAGCTAAGGAAGCTCCCTTCTATTGCTAATCTGCTAAACTTTTGTTGATTCTGACTTCCATGATGCTCTTCTTTCTTGCCTCTCAAGGTGATCACATGGTTCCTTTCTCTTAGGTTGCTAATGTGCTGATTTCTATTCCCTGGTTTTCTAACGTTAAACTAACCTTGCATTCCTGAGATAAACTCAGCTTGGTCCTAACATGGTCTTTTTACACATTTCAGGACTCATTTTTTACACATTTCAGTTTATTTATGATTTGTGTAGAATGTGAGTCATTGTTCATGCAATTGGCCTAAAGGTTGTTTGATCATCTCGCTGCGGTCAGGTTCCAGGTTTAAGACCCCTCTGGCTGCGTAGACTGAGCTGAGTGTTCTCTGCTGTCCTCTTCTGTGGGCTGGTTCATGGGAGGTTGGGTAGTGCATTCTTGAATAGCTGGTAGAACCACCGTGAAACCCTGGGCTGGCGCTTGCCTTGTTTAACTACTGATTCAAATTCCTTTATGGTCTATATTCATTCAGATTTAATGTCAGATTTTGGCAGTTTTTCTAGAATTTGTAGATTTTGTCTGTGTTTTCAAATTTATTGGCATAAAATTTGTTCATTGTGTCCCCTTCTGCAGCACCAGCAGTTAACGGCACTTCTGTCATTCCTAATATTGTTTATATGTTCCTTTTCTCTCTATGTCCTTCTCTCTGCTTTCTTTGTTTTTCTGTTTTCCTCTGACTTTGAGGTGTTTCGTCTTTGCTAATGTAAGACTCCGAGGCTGAGGGCTTTGCTCCAAGCGCTCCTTTAGCTCCAGTCCATCAACTTTGATGAGTTGTTTTAGTGTTGTCATTTGGTTTTAAATATCACCTAGTTTCTGTTGCTTCTTGACTGACTGACGCATTATTTAGCACTAACTTTCTTTATTTCCAGGCTTCCCTAGTAGCTCAGATGGTAAAGCATCTGCCTGTAATGCAAGAGACCCGGGTTCAATCCTTGTGTCTGGAAGATACACTGGAGAAGGAAATGGCAATCCACTCCAGTTTTCTTGCCGGGGAATTCCATGAACAGAGGAGCCTGGCAGTCTATAATCCCAGGAATTTTCCTTACTTCCAGCTCTGCGGGGCACATGGGGCAGGGGCAGGGGTGTGGGGTTTGCTTTTTCCTCGGCAGCCTTGCACTAAGGATGGCGGGGGCTGAGGTCTGAGACCAGCCCTGCACCCAGTAGACGTTCCTCCATCATTTCACCTGCTCAGGAGTTCTTGGATGATTTCAGAAGGTTCTTTACATTTGAGCCTAGATTTGGGTTGCTCTGGGAGGACGGTCAGTTCAGACCAGCCATCTCTAGTCCCACAGTCAACTGGATGTGAGCTGCATGTGGGATTTCACAGTTTCTAGTGCCGCTGTAAGAAAGTGAGACAGAAACAGCTGGAACGAGTGTACGTGACCCAGTGGCTCACAGATGTCAGCGTGCAGTCCCAGAGGAAACCGAGGTGCTGCCTTTTACCGGGTCCCTCTGTGCCAGGTCCCGCCTCCCGTGTGTTGCTCCTGTTGAGCCGCCTGGGCTCAGAGCAGCGGCGGGGCTCATGGCCACCATGGGACGGCACAGAGACAGCACCCGCCGGCCACCTCTCTGCACCCAGCCCAGGGTGGGCTCTCCACACAGAGGGCCTGCCCATCCCTCTGCCTGCCCAGGAGAGCCCGCTGCAGCATATACCACCGAGGGGACCACTGGGATTCAGGGCAGAGGGCCCTTGACTCGGGGGCTGGGGGAGCAGGCGTTGGGGAGCAGGGCTGGGTCTCCCCAGCACAGGGAGGGGTAGCCGTCCAGGTGCAGGGGTGCTACCTGCCTGTCTTCACACCAGCCCCGGGCACCAGTGTGAAGGGCCTCTAGTTCCTGGGTGGCAAGTGAGGGCCAGGTGTGGGAACAAGAATGGGGTCAGTGCCCAGATCCTGCTCACAGAATGGGCACAGGCTCCGTGGGGTCCTCGGCCAGCCTTGTCCCGCGTGCTGGGAGCCAGGCCGACATCTGGGGCTCTGAGGACACGTGCCCAGTGGGGGTGACGGGTCCAGAAGGAAGTGGTCTCAAGGCTGTTGCCATGACACTTCCAGTGGCTGTGCCAGGGGGCACCCTCGAGCTGCTCAGGCACCAGGGCTGGTTTTAAACTTGACTCTGGGTGTTCTTGCCTGGAGATCCCATGGACAGAGGAGCCTGGCGGGCTACAGTCCATGGGCTCGCACAGAGTCAGACACAATGGAGCTGACTGAGTGCACACGGGGTGGTTTTGGGGCTCTGCTTGCAGGGGTTTCCATCTGGGTCTCTTTCTAGCATGTCACCTGTCACCTGGTCAGCATGAGGGTGGCTTCCTCCTCCTGGGTGGGGCCCACTGAGCCAGCTCTTGGGGGTGGGAGAATAGGCCCCTTCCTCTAGGAGGACCAGGCAAGAAGCAGGCACACGGTAGGGCTACAGTTCCTGCCTTGGGGCAGGGGGGCCATGGAGAGGCGGGCCTTGGGTCCAGGCTCTGTGCTCCCTGTGGGCCTGGTGGGCAGAGCTGAGGCCATCTGTTGCCCCGGCCTGCCTGACAGTGCACCCTCCGTGGGGTGCCCCCCACCCTGGTCCTCTGCCAGGACAGGTGGGCTGCAGTCAGGAGGAGGAGGTAGCTCCCTGGGAATCCGCACCCCAGCCTCAGTCCAGGCCCAGGGCCAGGCTGGGTGGTGCTGGTACAACCAGGGAAGTGCCCTTGACCCTCAGACTGACCCTTCCTATCTTTGAGATGGGTAGGGGTGAGCGCCCTGGGGCCTCTCTGGCCTGAGGACCTCAGACCCCCAACAGGAACCCTTCCGCGTGAGCCCCACTGGGCGAAGCAGGCGGGCCCCCTGCGTGGTGCTGCGGTCTCCACCGGCTCACCCAGCTGTGCCCTCCTCCCGCAGTGCAAGAAGAAGCACACGCTGCTGTGCCCCGACTTCTCCCGCCGGGGCGTGTGCCCCCGCGGTGCCCAGTGCCAGCTGCTCCACCGCAACCCGAAGCGCCTGGGCCGGCGAGCAGCCACCCCCACAGCCCCGGAGCCTGGCAACACGCCCCCCAGGAGCAGGGCTTCTACCAGCCACGGGCCCAGGTGACGGGGACTGTGGGTGCGGCATGTGTAAGCTTGGGGTGGGGGCAGGAGGGAGCCCTGCATCCCCGCCCAGCTCTGGGGGCTTCACACCCCCCAAAAAACCTCTGTCCAAAGTTGGTGAAGTGACCTCCAGAGGTGCCCCACCCCCGGTCCTCAGGCTGGACGAGCGGAGAGCATCCCTGACCCACCCCAATCTCCAGGGGCAGGGGAGGTCCTAAGCGACACTCGTGGCTGGGCCCCACGGTGTGCTCCCCTGCCTGCGCGTGTGGGAACCCGTGTGGACGGGGAAGGCTCCAGGAGGTGAGGACAGCATCAGCGTGCAGCTGCTGGAGGCCCTTAAGTGTCACCAGTCTGTCCTCGGCCCACAGGCCCGCCTTGAACCTGCGTGGCAGTGCCTGATAGCTGCTGGGCAGGGATGGGTGGGGGGTGGACGGATGGTGTACAGATGGTGGGCCAGCACCCTCTGGACCTCGCCTGCCCCACGCCACCCGCCTCACACCCCGCTCCCCTCCCGTTCCTACAGGAAGCCCTCGGCCGCCCTGCGCCCCGCCAGACGGATGTCCAGCCCCCCCAGCTCCATGGCTGCTGGCTCGACCTCACCCCCCTCCTCCCCACGGGTGTTAGCTGCGGCCTCCCCCTCCCCCTCCTCCCCCTCCCCCTCCTCCTCCTCTTCCCCCTCCCCCTCCTCTCCCTGCCCCCCCTCCGCCTCCCTGTCCTTGGAGCCAGAGGAGCTGTGTCTGCAGGCGGCTGAGGCCTCAGCGGGAGCTGGCTCCGGCGGCCTCTCCAAGCTGCCCTCCTTCATCGCCCTGCAGTCCTCGCCCAGCCCTGGAGGCCAGCCCAGGGCCCAGGCCCCCAGGAGCGCCTCCTCCAAGGACTCAGGTAGGCAGCCCAGCTCTGGCGGCGCACACCTCAGGCCTGTGGGTCAGCCTGGGGGGCCTGCTGGTCCCAGGGAGCCGGCGGCACGGTCTCTGGCATGGCAGGTGCGCGCCTGCAGGCCCACAGGGCGGGCGCGAGGTGCGGGCGCAGAGCACCGCTCACAGACCGCCCAGCCGAGGGCTGATTTAATTAGAAAGCACCCATTTCTGTTAATTTGTTCTGGAAGATCACCGCACACTCCTGGAGAGAACAGATGTTTCCTCTCCCCCGATGAACATTTGGGGCTTGGTAAATGGCTCCACTCAGCCTTGTTTAGGAGAGAAAAGAGGATTTTATGGCTGCAAACGACCCTTTCTGTAAACATTTTACAGCTCTCTGCGCGTTTGAGTGACGATAAACCCCACGCAGCTCGGCGGGCTGCAAATTTGCGACCATACGGCTATCATTTTATTGTCATATTTCACGGTCGTAACGTTAATGGGAGATGCTTGCCGCAGCCTCTTCTCCCAGCTCTGCTGAGCGAGCTCGCACGCTGCCTGCTCAGCCCCCGAGCCAGGGGCGCCAAGCTGCGGCCAGGCCCTCCGTGGGCAGGACACCCTGAGGGCGGGAGGAAGGAGCAGATAGCCCCAAGCCACCAGTGTTTTAATTTTTGTTTTTAATTACGATGAGAAACCCTGCAACCAGGCCTAGAATCAGAGGAAGCAGGGGCGGGGAAGTGGTGACTGTCGACCTCCACAGACGGAGCCCAGCAACCGTCCTTCCCTGCTCAGGCCTTGCCGGCTTCCTGGGGGCCTGAGGGGCCCGGGGCTATGGCTGGCTGAGCAGGTGACTGGGGTCCTCGGCCCTGCAGTGGGATCCCAGGAGGAGTTGCGAGCTTGCAGGGGGCACGTGGACAGTGCTGGCCTGTGGGCTGGTTTGCCGGCCTATGAGGCCACCAGTAGTGTCCTTGGTGAGGAGAGGCACCGGGGTGCCCAGTGGGGGTGGGGCCCAGGGCGGCAGCCTCTCCCACCCCAGCCCAGCAGCCCTGGCTGGTCCCTGGGGCCTCGGGGCCCCCAGCAGCTGCTCACACACACCTTGGGTTTCCGTGTGGAAGGCGCCGTCTGGCAGCGCCAGACACCTGTCCCCGCGTGAGCCTGAGCGGTGTGTGCGAGCCACCGGCACCCGGTGCTCAGGGCTCAGCTGCAGGCTGCGGGGCTCCTGTGGGGCAGCCCACTGCCCATGGCCAGGCCTGGACCTGCTCCACGCGGGACCCCGGGCCACTGGGTGGTGTCCCAGCCCCTCCCAGTTTCGAGCAACCCCTGACCCAGAGGCCTTGAGGGAGCCCTCCTGTGCCTGACCTTTGGCCTTCTTGGAACAGGGAAGTCGCTGCACATCAAGCCGCGTCTGTGAGGGTCCAGGGGGCCAGCCTGCGCCTACCTCAGCCCCATCCCAAGAGGAAGGAGGCTCCGCCCGCCACCGCCCCGGATGAGGGGCCGCCTGCCACGGAGCGCCCCCAGGGGTGGCAGGGCTGTCCCCCTGCCCACCTGGCTTTCAGCCCTGTGTGACCAGTGCCCACGCCTGGCCCCCCTCAGGCTGGGCTCCACCACTTCCCCACCCCTGGGCCTTCAGCCTTGCCCTGAGAGGTGCCTGGCAGGGCTCCCCCGTGCGATGTCTGCCCTGTCCTCCCACAGGCCTCCTGAGACTGCCGGGCGGGCCTCCCTGGCGGGTACTTTGTGTTCAGCAATAAAGGTTCTGTCCTGTGTCTGCTTGGCTGTCCCGACCGTTGCTGCTGCTGCCTGGCCTGCTGAGCACAGCGCAGGTGGATGCACAGGGCCCAGGGGTCCCAGAGCCTCCCCCAGGATGCGACTCCGGGGGGACCTGGAGGCCTGAGGTTGAGGGGAAGGTGAGGGGTACGCCCCAGAGCCTCCTCCAGGGCCCCCCCAACCTGCCCACCTGGCCCGGCCTCTGGGTAGGGATGTGGGCCCCTTCCCTGCCACCCCAGGGTGGCTCAGGGCTGAGGCCGCCTGTCCCCCATGGCCAGGCCAGTGTGCTTTATGGTTGGGAGAGGCCTGGGCAGGCCCTGGGGACTGGAGGCAACAGGCTGGGGCCAGAGGGCCTCCCCCAAGCAGATCTCTCCTCCAGAGCCCCTTCCCCGGGCCTCTCAGGAGAGCAGCTGGGCCAGAGTAGGGCCAGGGACAGGCCAGGGCTGCCGGACAGAGTGGACAGCTCATCGCCCCCTGAGCTGTCTCCAGTCCCAGGGCACCTGGGCAAGCTGGCTGAGAGTGATGACCTCAGCCCGGGGCCCTGACAGGATGCAGCCCTGGCTGGTAGCCCCCCACTGCCAAGGCCTGGAGTGGAGCCGGGCCGCTCAGGGTATCTGCCCCTCACCCCCAGGCAAGTGAGGTGTGCTCCCTTCGAGCACCTGCCTGCAGCCACACTCCTAGGGTGCCCCTGCCCCCGCCTGCCTCCATCCCCGCCAGTCAGTCGGCTGCAGCAGGGACCTGTGCCACAAACCACCCTGTAGGCGGGGCGCCCTCGGGCTCCCCTGCCCACAGCCCCACACGACTCCTGCAGTTGACCACAGGGGAGTCGGCTGTGTGGCTGCTCGTCGTCCCGCTGCTTCTTCCGGCCCCAGTGGGAAGAGCGCTGTCCAACTCTGGCTGACAGGGGCAGCCCAGGCCTCTGAACACACTGCCTCCTTGAGGGTCCCTCTGACCGAAGAAGGCCCCTTGGCCCTCCCTGGCTCCAGACGAGGCGAGGTCCCACAGATGACGAGAGCCAGGCGGGGCCGTGGAGAGGGGCCCGCCTGGCCTCAGCGTGCAGGGACCCGCTGTCCAGCAGGGCAGGGGTCCCGGCCTCAGCGTGCGGGGGCCCGCTGTCCAGCAGGGCAGGGGTCCCGGCCTCAGCGTGCAGGGACCCGCTGTCCAGCAGGGCAGGGCTCCCGGCCTCAGCGTGCGGGGGCCCGCTGTCCAGCAGAGCAGGGTTCCCGCTGTCCTGTGCCGATCGCTGGCACCTCCGCCCGGGGCCCCGAGCCCTGTCTCTGGGGCCTGATCTGTGCTAGTTCAGCAGGCTGCTGGACACTGGACTCAGACCTGACTGCGAAGAACGGGCCCACAGCCCAGCAGGGAGCTGAGTGCTGACAGTGAGGAACCTGCAGAGCAGGGGCAGCAGCCTGCCTGGCCGAGTGCCCTGGGCCAGGGCTGAGCCCCTTGCCCAGCTCCTCCTCCTGGCCTAGGCTGGCAGGAGGAGCAGGCACCGGGGTGCAGCCTGGGGGCCACCGAGGCCTCCCCCACTTCCTGCCTAGGCTGTCCTTGATGCCCACGGTCAGCTCCACCACAGAGGGACAGAAGGACCTCTGACGACGGGAGGACCGAGGTTCGAGTCTCCCTCCCCCGCCTGGAGAGACGGGAGACCGAGGGAGACTCGGGTGTTTGTTTCTCCCATCCGATTGACCTCCCTGCTCTTCCCTCCATAGTAAAGGAGGGGACCCCAGACTGTGAGACAGACACCAGCTGGACAGGAGGTGGGCAGGTGTTTCCATTACGCGAGGCGCTCCCGACAGACCAGTGGGTGCTGGGCCCCTCCTGTTGGGCACCCAGCACCTGGCTGGGACCAGCGCTGTTCTCCAGGGCCTCCCCGGCCGCTCCACCTCCTCAGGTGTACTTCCTGTACCCGGGCCCACTGCTCACGGCACAGCCCACGACCCTGAGGCAGCCGGCCTGACAGCTGCGGGCCCGCAGGGAAGGCTTAGGAAGGGCTGGGCGCCCCAGAGCATGGGGGTAGCCCTGCCCACAGCTGCCTGTGCTCCTGGGCCCCTGCCCTGCGGGCCCACACCCCGTGACCCGCTGAGGACCGGTCAGCCTCCGGCTCAGCCTGGTCAGACTCCCTGCTCCCAGCAGGGGAGGGGGTCACCGTCACTGTGGGCTCCCTGTGCTAAGGGCAGATCAGCTGGGCCCCCGGGAGGAAGGGCCCATCGTCCCCACCAGCCCCGACTGCGTGAGGGCCGTGGAGTCCAGGCAGGCCCTGCCCCTTTGTCCCCTTCACAGGTACCTGCTGCCACCCCAGGCCTGTGGCCCCGTGGACTGCCCTTCGCCCTGGTGCAGCCTCTCAGGTGATGGCCCCAAGGACAGGGAGCCTCCTGTGAGGGCTGCGGGGCTCGCACCGTGACCGTGAAGCACCCCTCCCGTGGGCAGGGTGGGCCCTCAGGTGAGCCCCGAGGTCGTGTGGCCAGCAGGGCCTCGGGATCTGGGCTGCGGGGCTCGGGGGAGGCATCTGACGTGGGGGCCCGAAAGTGCCCCCGTGTGGGTCTCAGGGAGGGGCCTGCCTCTCCCGGCTCCTCTGCAGCCTGACTGACCGTGGTGGGTGGGGAAGGCACCCACCCCTCACTGTCTGAGCCCAGGAAGGAGCCCCTGGCGGGACAGCGGGGCTGCCGGGTCTAGAGCTGGGCCTGAGCTTGTGTAGCACCTCTAAGCCCCGCCTGGAGAGCGGGGCCTCCGTTCCCAACAGGGACTACTGTGGCCTCGTCTTGTGACTCCCATGAGGCTGGGCGGCTGGGTGACCACTGGGCCTGGGCAGACCCTGCAGCGCAGTGCTGTGATGGCGTGCGCACCCTGCAGCTGGACTTGTCGAGAGTCTAGGGCACTGAGCTGGGACCTTGGCACTGTGCTGCCCGAGGGTGGTTCCAGGGTCCCCAGAGGGGCCGCCCCCCCAGACTCTAATCCCCACCCCACATCAGGCCAGGCCCCTCGGCCTTTCCCGTCTCCCGTTCTGTAGGGCCCCCTCCATCTGCCTGGATTCGCTAGGGCAGTCATCAGGCGTGGGAAGCCAGGGCGGCCTGGGGTCTTGGCTCCTCAGATGCCAAGAAATGGTCCCGACAGTCTGAGAGAGCTTGGGAGCATCTTCCCCAGAGAAGCCTTCAGACAACAGTGCCGCCCCCCACCTGACCCGCCCTTGCCACGACCTTGAGACGGTAGCCCCACAGGACTCTGGACGACAACACTGCCTGCAGGCGCTGGACTTATGCTGATCTCCTGCACAGACGTGCTGTGTAGTTCACTTTCTATTTTATGGTTTATTTTCTGTTCTCTCACCCGTTCTCGGGTAGATTGTATTTTCCAGAGATGCTGTGACTGTGTAGTTTTTCCTACATACTCCATGGGGGATGGTGTCTGTGCCCCTTGGATATGAGCACTGCCACCCCTCACGAAAATGCCAAGCATATCTGCCTGACTCCCTTGGACGCTCACGCTGAGAACCAGCCGCCACGCTGTGAGGAAGCCCAATCAGTCAGCCACCGTGTGCGGATACTGGTCCGGCTACGGCCCCATCGTCTGCCGGCCACCAGTCCCTCAGCCTTCAAGTCCTCCCAGCCGCCATGGTCCAACTGCACCCAGGACAACCTGTCCACTGCAGAGCCCACGAGTGCCTGTTTCCTACCAGGGACCCCTGGGCCACCTCCCTGGCGGAAGGTGCTGGAAGCTGCCCCTGGACAGGCTGCCTGGCACACAGAACTGCTCAGTAAAGACACGTGCGTGTATTTACTGAGGAGCCTCCACACAGTCCCTGTGGCTCCCTGGCTCCAAGCGCTGGTTGTTTGCTGGGCGGGCAGGGAGGTCCCCAGAGGGCGAGGAAGAAAGGGAGCCTTTTCTGGGCCACATGGAATTGGCGCATCCTCTGCCGGCTCCACTGCTGGTCGAGGGAGCCACGGCTGGGCCTGCACCACTCCTGAGTGCCGTCTCTGGGGCCTGCGAGCCTTTCATGGCAGAGAGGAGGTAGCTCTGGGCTCTCGTAGCCTCTGCCTCTGAGACCCAGCTGACAGCCCCTCCTTGAACTTGCCAGGTCCCAGGCCAGCAAGTGGCGAAGAGGAGGTTTCTGAAGAGAAAGGAGCGAGCCTGAAGCCCACAACCAAAGTCAAGAAGGGGCAGACTTTCCCTGGGCTGGGAAGAGCCCGTCTCGCCTGTAGAGTGGGGCGCCGGGGGGTTGGGGCCTGTGTACAGGGGCGCTCAGCCCCTTTCCCAGCCCCCTGGCAGTGACTCAGGACAGAGGAGGGCTCAGCTGCCACCACGAGAAGCCAGGGAGCAGACTCAGGGCCCCTCCACCTTCCAGGGCTCCTGCTCCCGAGAGCTTAGCCCAGGCCTGCAGGCCCAGACACCTTCTGGGAAGCCAGTCTGACCTGAGATCAAGCCCAGGACTGGAGAACTTACCGAGGGCCCAAGGCAGTTGGGGACATGGGTGCCTTGCTTGGTTCCAGGTTGCCCGAAGGCCCTTGTGTCTGTTCCCAGTTCTGAGTGCAGTCTTTGCAGCCGGCCCTGCACTGGGTCCCTCTCCCCTGGGGACAGACAATGAAAGGCCTGTGAGTGTGACTGGGCAAGGGGCTGGCTGGCTCTGGCCCAGCACCCTTGAGCACCACATTTTGGGGCCAGATGTGGGCAGGTGTCCCTGACTTAGTGTGGCTGAGCGCAGGCCTTGAGGAGGTTTGGGATAGGGAGGGGCTGTTCTGCAAGGCCTCCCTGGCTTTAGCAGCCTTACTGCACCTCTCAGGACAAGGCGTGGTGACTGGGTGGGACTGGGGATGCCGCAGAGCTCGGCAATGGCTGCAGTCGGTGGCCCTTGGCCTGGGGCCAGGAGCTGTGAGGAGGACCCCCACCTGCACCAGCCTGGCTCCACCCAGCACCTTCCCGAGCTTGGAACCACACTCTTGCCTGGTCCAGTGGCCTGGCTGAAGCCATGCCATGAGGAGCAGAGGCCAGGTGGCCAGTGCAAGGGCTCGCTCCATCTCAGACGGGCATATGGACCACCAGCTTGCCACGCAGCGTCTCCCCTCTGAGCTGTGGCTTCCCTCTGAACGCCAAGTGCTTTCAGTTCATTTCAGTTCAGTTGCTCAGTCATGTCCGACTCTGTGACCCCATGAACTGCAGCACGCCAGGCCTCCCTGTCCATCACCAACTCCCGGAGTCCACCCAAATCCATGTCCATTGAGTCAGTGATGCCATCCAACCATCTCATCCTCTGTCGTCCCTTCTCCTACTCTCAATCTTTCCCAGCATCTGAGTCTTTTCAAATGAGTCAGCTCTTCACATCAGGTGGCCAAAGTATTGGAGTTTCAGCTTCAACATCAGTCCTTCCAATGAACACCTAGGACTGATCTTTAGGATGGACTGGATCTCCTTGCAGTCCAAGGGACTCTCAAGAGTCTTCTCCAACACCACAGTTCAAAAGCATGAATTCTTCGGCGCTCAGCTTTCTTTATAATCCAACTCTCACATCCATACACAACATTGGAAAAACCATAGCTTTGACTAGACGGACCTTTTTTGACAAAGTAATGTCTCTGCTTTTTAATATGCTGTCTAGGTTGTAACTTTCCTTCCAAGGAGCAAGCGTCTTTTAATTTCATGGCTGCAGTCACCATCCACAGTGATTTTGGAGCCCAGAAAAATAAAGTCAGCCACTGTTTCCAATGTTTCCCCATCTATTTGCCATGATGTGATGGGACTGGATGCCATGATCTTCATTTTCTGAATGTTGAGCTCTAAGTCAACCTTTTCACTCTCCACTTTCACTTTCATCAGGAGGCTCTTTAGTTCCTCTTCACTCTCTGCCATAAGGGTGGTATCATCTGCATATCTGAGGTTATTGATATCTCTCCCGGCAATCTTGATTCCAGCTTGTGCTTCATCCAGCCCAGCGTTTCTCATGATGTACTCTGCATATAAGTTAAATCAGCAGGGTGACAATATACAGCCTTGACGTACTCCTTTTCCTATTTGGAACCAGTCTGTTGTTCCCTGTCCAGTTCTAACTGTTGCTTCCTGACCTGCATACAGGTTTTCTGGAGGCAGGTCAGGTGGTCTGGTATTCCCATCTCTTTCAAGAGGGCTTTAAAGGGAGCCCCCTAACCTGGCAACACATGTCCCTGAGCACCCAGGCTGGGTTCATCCCTGTGGGAGGGGAGAGGAGAGGAGAGAGGAGCGGGGTCACCCCCATGGACATTAAAAAGTGAGGTTTCACTTGCCATTGCGACAGTTTTCTTCTTACAAAATACTAGACACTTGTGAGGAACCAGGTAGAAGCCCTGATAGATAAATGCCCCCAGCACATGGCTAGGCTGCCCCTGGTGACGTCCTGCCCGTAGTCCCTCCAGACTTTTCCTTCTGTGCACAGATGGTTGGTTGCATTTAAGAATGAGTTAAACTGTAGAAGTCATATGATAGTATAGAGAATGGGGGGAGGGCTCTCTGGGTCATGGCCCCATCTCAGTTGACCCTAGAAGGCCCCTGCTCTGGGCACACCCGCGGCTCTACAGATTACTACCCAGTCACCAAGCCCTGGGTAACCGGCCACCTCTGGTCCCCTAGTCCGGCTCTTAAGGCTTCTCGCGTTGGAGGCCTCCCACCTGCGCCCGACCCCCATCCCCGCCCGCACCTAGCTCTGAGCCCCATTCTCCGCCAGGAGGCCAGATCTCGGCGGATGGGCAGCTGGGGGCCGATTCCTAACGTGGTGTAGGCCTGGCAGCCCTCCGGCCTTGGGACAGCTCCCGCGCCCCGCCCGTGCCGGGTCGGTCCAGCCCCTGAGCCTCAAGTCCCACCAGCCGCGCAGGCTCCGGCCCCCACGCTCCGGTCCCTGACCCCACCTTCGCTGCTCCGCGCGCGACTCCCTCTGCACCTGCACCGTATAGCGGGGGCACCGGGCGCCCGGCGGTGAATCCCGCCGCACCGAGGTGCCAACAACTTTGTTGACTAAATTCCTGAACCCGCCTGAACCGCGAAGCTAAAAATAACCAGCGCTCCCGCGCAGCGCCCGGCCAGGCCGCGCAGCGTCACCCGTGTCGAGAGGCCGGAATGTCCCGGCGCCACTACGCTAGCAGGCTGAACGCGGGCTCCCCGATGGACCGACGGAAAAAATCTTGGGAAGGGGCTGCGGGGTCACGGTCAGCCGGCGGCGGGGGGACGAGGTCACCAAGGAGCACCCCTCGCCCCGATCCCCGAAGCTCTGGCCACTCCGTGGAGGACGCGAGGCATCGGAGGCCGCAGGCAAGGCCCCGCGCCGCCCGCGCGCCCCCAGCTCCCCAGGCCCTTCCCGTGCAGCCCCCCGAGGTGGCCACCAGAGGGCCCTGCCCCTCCTCTCCCGGGCAGCGGGTCACCACCCCTTCCCACAGCTGTTCCCTGCAGGAGACTGACAGCTGGGCTCCTGGTTGCCATGGGGATATTCAAATTAGGCGACGGGTCTGGGGCTCTTATTGGCCCGGAGGCGCGTACTCCTCCCAGAGAGGCGGGCCCAGGCGCCCGGCCCTATAAAAGGGAGCGCGCGGCGCGGAGCTTGGCGGTAGAGGCGGGGCCGGCCGTTCGCGGGCGGAGCGCGGGGAACCCGAGTAGCCCGAGGCGGTGGCTGCACCGCCGCCCGCCCGGCCATCGCCGGGCCGCTGGCGGAGCGGGGTGGGGGGGGGGGGGGGTGTACAGGGGACCGCGGACGGCCTGCATCCGCTGGGGAGCGACCCAGGGTTGCGCGAGAGGCCCTACTGGCGGCGTCCCCATTGGCCACCCCAGAGTTGGCCGAGTGAAACTTTTCCCTTCGCGCTTCGGCTCGGAGCCCGCGCCTCTCGCTGCCCGGACCCACCGCCCGTGGGAAGCGAAGGGGGGGGACAGGCCCGCGGCTCGCCCCCCCCGGCCCCGCCTCCCGTCGGGGCTCAGCCGGGCGAGGCGGCGGGGCCCCCCAGGCGATGGCCACGGAGCTGGCGATGGGCGCCGAGCTGCCCAGCAGCCCGCTGGCCATCGAGTACGTGAACGATTTCGACCTGATGAAGTTCGAGGTGAAGAAGGAGCCGCCCGAGGCCGAGCGCTTTTGCCACCGACTGCCACCCGGCTCGCTGTCCTCGACGCCGCTCAGCACGCCGTGTTCCTCCGTGCCCTCTTCGCCCAGCTTCTGCGCGCCCAGCCCCGGCACCAGCGGCGGCGCGGGGGGCGGCGGCGGCGCGGCGCAGGCCGGGGCCACCCCGGGGCAGGCGAGTGGGGGCCCCGGCGCCGTCGGGGGCGCCTCGGGGAAGCCGGCGCTGGAGGATCTGTACTGGATGAGTGGCTATCAGCACCACCTTAACCCCGAGGCCCTCAACCTGACGCCCGAGGACGCGGTGGAGGCGCTCATCGGAAGCGGCCACCACGCTGGGCACCACGGCGCGCACCACCCAGCGGCCGCTGCGGCCTACGAGGCCTTCCGGGGCCAGGGCTTCGCGGGCGGCGGCGGCGCGGACGACATGGGCGCTGGCCACCACCACGGCACCCACCACGCCGCCCACCACCACCACCACGCGCCCCACCACCATCACCACCACCACCACGGCGGCGCGGGCCACGGCGGCGGCGGCACAACCCACCACGTGCGCTTGGAGGAGCGCTTCTCCGACGACCAGCTGGTGTCCATGTCCGTGCGCGAGCTGAACAGGCAGCTCCGCGGCTTCAGCAAGGAGGAGGTCATCCGGCTGAAGCAGAAGCGGCGCACGCTTAAGAACCGCGGCTACGCGCAGTCGTGCCGCTTCAAGCGGGTGCAGCAGCGGCACATTCTGGAGAGCGAGAAGTGCCAGCTCCAGAGCCAGGTGGAGCAGCTGAAGCTGGAGGTGGGGCGCCTGGCCAAGGAGCGGGACCTGTACAAGGAGAAATACGAGAAGCTGGCCGGCCGGGGCGGCCCCGGGGGCGCGGGCGGGGCCGGCTTCCCGCGGGAGTCCTCGCCGCCGCAGGCCGGGCCGGGCGGGGCCAAGGGCGCGCCCGACTTCTTCCTGTGAGCGCGGGGCCCAGAGCCCGCGCCACCGCCGAGTAGAGGCTCGCGCGGGCGGCCGGGGGCCTGGACTTGGACTCCGCAGCTCAGGGCGAGGACGCACGGCCGCGCCGAGCCTCCCCAGCGCGCCGGCCCCCGCGTGAGTGCCACCGCCTCCGGCCGGGCCGGCCCCGCGCGGCTTGTCTGCAGGCGCCGGACAGAGGCCCGTCCCTCAGCGCGGTCTCCTCTCTCCCGGCTTGCGCACCTTCCCGGGTCGCCATCCCGACGCTGTTCCAGTTCCTCTGCTCGGAGCACGGCGACTCCCAGGAAGCTGGACCGGGTCGAAGTCCTTCCTGGCGTCCGCTTGTACATACGTGGAGCGCGGTTGTGCGCCCGACCTCACCCGGACCGCCACGGGCAGCCGGCGCCGCCCTGCACCCTTGGTCTCCTTTCTTTTGGCCTCCCTACCCAGGCCTTTTGTACTCCTTTTCGAAGCGGTACTTATTTTCGAAGTATTTATATTTATTTTGCTCGGTGATCAGAAAAGGAAACCCCGGAGAAGCTCCCTTCTTCCCGCCGGGGTTGCCCTCGGATGTCCGTGTGTCCCAGCATGTGTCGCTCGCTCGGAGGGTCCTGGCCCCTGCCTGCCCGCTTGCCCGCCTGCCCCCCACCCTGCCACTGGCGTCCCCTAGAGATTGACGTGGAGGAGCATTATCTATGCTGTGTTCAGTCCTGCTGCCCTACTGTACTCCGGGGTGGGGGGAGGGGGGTGGGAGCTGGCCGGGACTTCCGTGCTGCTATTTCTCTATGCACCAGATCGTATTTATGGCTCCTGGGGAAGTATATCTTATTTTAACCCTCAAGAGAAGTGAAAAAAAAAAAAAAGTAATGCACAGTATTTCTAGCAGAAAAAAAA